>NC_141150.1:8391000-9074500 GCF_053477565.2 Lygodium microphyllum | reverse complement strand
TTTAAAACCAACTAAGAGTCCCCTTTCACCAACAACTGGCGGATACCACCCTGCTTTGCAATATTCAAACCCATAATCAGGGCTTTGTATTCTGGCATATTATTGGTAAAATTCACCCCAAGATAAGCAGCTAACTTCATGACAATGCGTCGTCGGGGGTCTCGGATGACAACTCCTACACTTCCTTTTTTGCATGGACCCCTGGACGCCCCATCAAAGTACAAGGTGTACGTCCATAAAGGGTTTACATATCCCGCCATCCGGAACTCTACTCGTAATTATGGTAATCGAAATTTAGCATATTCAATGGGTGGATTGTGGGCTCCATCCCTCCATCGTTATTGAATTCAACAGGGATGCTCGTCAAAATTTGCAGGTAGTGATGGCAGAAGACCTTAATCTCCCAAATAAATGTCACGCCTTCTTGCTCAGTCACCTTATATCCTTTGCTCCACCAAATGAGCTTTCCCTGATGATACCTCTGTTCTAAATATGGGTGTTCTAAATAAGGGATCAAACGACCCATCAACCTCTATCACGATTTCCTTGCAGATATTTGATCGATCTCTCCTAGACCTGCAAGGCAGTCATATTATTAGTGCAATAAAAAATAATAAGATTTAATCTTATTAAGATTAACCTTATTTTTAAATTCTACGCCCTCAAGGTCAGCTAACAAAATTGTGGATTTATTCTTTCCTATTCTAACGATCCTATAGGGCCCATCCCATTTAGGCTCTAACTTGCCTGGAAATAATTCACGTCGTGCATCATAATACAGAACAAGCTGTCATTTCTTGAAGGTGTATTTCTTGGCTTTGAGGTCGTGTAGCTGCTTCATTCGGCACTTTGCCACTTCTTGGTGCAATAAGCTCTGCAACTTAAGCTCATCTAAATGTGCCAGTGTCGTCAAGCGCTCAAAAAGTGCGTCTTCATCGCTCAAAGAATGATTGATGGCAAACCGAATAGTCGGTAGCTCAATTTCTAAAGGCAAGACACACTCCTCCCCATATACTAACTTGAACGGGGTATGGCCAGTGGCTCGTTTGAAGGTCGTATTATAGGCCCACACTGCCACGTATAACTTTTTATCCCAATCCCATTTCTTTTCTGACACAATTTGGGACAGGATGCCCACAAGCTGCTTGTTGGTGCTTTCAACTTGCCCATTGGCTTGCGGATTATATGGGGTTGTCTTGTTATGCTTAATTTGCCACATCTCTGTCAAACCTTTAATCACCTTATTCAGGAAATGGGTTCCGTGGTCCGACACTAATTCTTTCGGCGAACCAAACCGGCATATTATCTGCTCTAAAAGGAAACTAGCAGTTTCTTTAGCATCATCTTTCCTTGTTGCACGTGCTTCTGACCACTTCGTGAAGTAGTCGGTTGTTACAATGATGTACCTCTTTTGCGTAGTCGACGACGGAGTAATAGGACCCACAAACTCTATTCCCCACTTCTCAAATGGAAGTATCGCCATAATAGGGGTGAGTGGTCGTTTCCTATTCTCTCGACTGTCATGTCGTTGACAAATATCGCATCTCTTAACATACGCAAACGCATCCTGGAAGATGGAAGGCCACCAATAACCTACTCTTAAAGCCTTTTGTGCTATGAGCCGTCGAGCAAAATGGCCACCGCAAGCAGAATCATGGCACTCTTCCAAAATGAATGGCACCTCGTCAGTCATCACACACCGGCGATAGATGTCATCAACCCCTTGCCGATATAATGTACCTGCGATCAAGGCAAACTTTAACGCTTGCTACTTAATTTTCATTTTCTCAACCTTAGATAATTCGGATCCCGCCTCTCCCGTTGATAAATAATGCGTTATTCCAGCGTACCAGGAGGGAATAGATGCCGTATCTATTTTAAATAACAACTCCATGTCACTACCTTTAGCCACAGATTCTTTTGGCTCCCCAAAGTCCACAAGACATTCCACGATGCCTTGCAACCTTGGTGGCTTACTCTTGATTTCATAATCAAATTCCTGCAAAGTGATCAACCACTTTGCTAGACGATCAGGCGGCTATAGCTTATTCATCAATAGTCGAAGTCCCTCCGCCTTCGTATAAAGCACGACTTTCTCATAGAGAATGTAATGCCTGAATTTCTTGGTCCCAAAGACCATCGCTAGACACAATTTCTCCATGTAAGTATAGTTGATTTCGGATATCCCCAGATTCCGGCTGGCAAAAGCAATCGGGTGGTACCACTTCTCTTCCCAAATTTGGGCTAAACAGCCAGCTGATACTATACATGGTGGCTGTTGAAAATATATAAAACACCTCACTCTTTTAGGTGCTTTCAAAACGGGTGCTCTTGCTAGCTCTTGTTTCACATCCTCGAATGCTACCTTACAAGGGTCACCTCATACAAACGAACAGGTAAAGGACAATAAATTTGTAAGCGGCAACGTTCTTTCTGCTAAGGCGTTGATGAATCTACGATAGTAACCGACCGAAGACAGAAAGCTATGAACCTCTTTCGGAGTGCGTGGTGGACCCATGGCAACTATAACTTTAACATTCTCGGGGTCTGTCGCAATTCCTACCGAACTGACCACATGACCCAGCAATAGTCCATAAGGTACTCCAAAAACACACTTCCGTGGATTTAAGGTGATGCAGAATTGTCTACAGCGCTCAAAGCATTTTCTTAAAATGATCAACTGCCTTTCTCTCACCGTGGAAGCCCCTAAGTCATCAATAAACACCTTCAACTCTTCAGGGGATATGTCACCGAATGTCTTATCTGCTATTCGTTGCCACGAACCAGGCGCATTGCATAAACCAAAGGCCATCACATGGTACGCAAAAGTACCAAATACAGTGATAAAAGTTGTTTTCAACTTGTCCTCTTCTGCAATTGCCATTTGGTTGTATCCTGCAAAGCAATCGATAAACGAATATATCTCCCTACCTGCTAATTGATACAAAATCTGGTCAATAAATGGCAACGGGTAGTAGTCCTTAACTGTCTGCTTATTCAGCTCTCTAAAGTCTACACATAAACGGATTTGATTATTCTTCTTCTTTCTTATCACAACTGGTGAACACCATTCCGTGTGTTGCACAGGAAAAATCAAACCCGCTTTTCGAAGCTTCTGTAACTCTTCAAACAGCTCGTCCCTCAGTTCAAAAGGCATACGCCTTACTTTCTGCCGTACAGGACGACTGCCCTCTTTCAACGGAATTGTATGAACAACAAGACTAGGAGGGATGCCTCTCAACTCATCATAACTCCAGGCAAAGATATCACGGAATTCCTGGACCAATTCCACATAGTCATCCCTTTCTGCTGTGCTGAGCATAGAACCTAATTTGATTGGCCGCGAATCATCAAGCGTACCAAGGTCTAGCTCGATAACATCTGCATCTCTTATACGATCTTGGCCCTCTATCAGCTCATTCAAAGTGATCTGATAGATGTCTTCCGTGGTGGATCCCTCTTTAGACTCATCACTCGATGATGTCTCACTGGCAGATAAATCTTCTAATGTCTCCAATTCTGTGGAAGATAGAGGAGCTCTCTCACTCTGCGGGGACTCAGGATAAGCATCAACCACCACACGCTGGGCACCTCTGCCGAATTTCAGTCGACCGGCATGTATATCTACTTGGCAGTCCACTTGCAAGATCCAAGGTCATCCAAGTAATACTTGGTAACTTGGATGGCCTGCAAAACGAATCACCCTAAAGTCCAACAGGCATTCTACATTTGCAATAGTGACATGGACCTTAGTAATGCAGCCTTCCGGCTGTCTCAAACTATCATCTGCCATTCTGAGAATTGTGGAGGTATCTTTCTGGATCGCAAGACCCAACCTTTCCATCAGTTCAGAACTCATAATGTTAACAGATGATCCCGTGTCGACAATGGCATAATATACTAATATCCCATCGACATAGGCTGCAACCCTTGGGCAATGCTTCTCAACATGCTCGAACCAGTCATCACCAACTCGCGCAATACCCAAAGGTTCTATGATATACCCGGTACGTAGGATCTTTCTAAATTCCTTACGTACTCCTGGGGAAAGCTTAATAAGTTGTAAAAGATTCACATCCGGCTTGACTTCGCAAAGAGAGCTTGCCAAATCGAATTCATGATAGTTCGATAGAGCTCGCTTTTCACGCCAAACCATCCACTCTTTAGGTCGCTGAACCGGCTTTATTGCCTCTTTCTTAACTTTCACCTTCTTCTTTGATGATTCCTTATTGGCTTTACTCTCGACGGGCTTCAAAGGTCCCCCTTTCATGGCAGGATCCAAGACTTGCATTCCTTTGTCGCCTTGTTTAGGGTTTCCATCGACAAGCTTATCCTTGTCGGCTTCTCTACCCTTTTGACCTCTTGTAAGGACAGCACACAGATTAGAGGTTTCAGCATCGTTAATGCGTATAGCCTCAATCAAACTAACCCCACTACCACTTGGTAGCTCCTCCACTGTAGTCTTTGGTCGTTGAAGTATTTATTTAGGCCCGTCCTCTCGCTCGGAATCATTTCCTTGGGCACGATGATTAACAGGCCCTGGTTGCCGACTACCGCGTTGGAGGGAACTGATCTTATTTCAGCAAGTAGCTGCTAAATGGCCAGATTTTCCACAAATGTCGCACTTAACATTTGGGCAATTTCTTGGATAGTGCTGCCCGCCACACCATTTGCAACTAAACCTCGAAGGTGCACCCTCCTCTGGGTATCTACTTCCTATTAAATTTTGTTGTTTTTTTAGGAAGTTGACATCAACGGCTATTTGTCGATACTGCTCCGTAATCATATCGGTATAATGTTTCATCATGTCCTTAACCTCGCCAAGAACATTGGAAGAACTCAACTCATAGCCTTGGTCATTACCCTGTCGTTCCATCGGCCTAACAATTCGATTAGGCACTGGTTGTTGAGCCACAGGCATGGTATTAGAATTGACTGCCTGGCCTCCACCACTTGGAGCCATTTGACTGCCCGTAGGCATCGACATGCTAGGGGGAGCTGGTAATAAAGGCACATTCTGCATCATGTTCCCTCTCCCATTAGGGTTAGCCATCGTTATCCCTTGACCACTACTGCCATTGGCCATTGCCATATTGTTTCCCAATACTAAACCCATGTTCGAATTGCCTCGAGAAGCATAGGCTGCTTGTAGTCGGGATTCCACCTCTTGTGCTCGTGTAATGGCAGTATCTATATCCCCTAAGGGAACACTACTCAACTGCAATTGGATATTAAAGTCCAAACCATGTAGGAAATATTGCAATTGGGCAACTGCGGGGGATAGGAATAGAGGTGTCCAACTTACGGAAAACCTCTTTTATCTTCTTCGCATAAGCACGAATATCCTCGTGTGGTTCTTGGCGGGTCACGTTGAGTACACGCAACCAATATTGCCCACCCCTTTCAGGGGCAAACTCCCTTCGAAAAGCTCCATAAAATGAATCAATGTTCAATATGGTTCCGGCTTCTAAACCATGATACCATATAGCGGCTCTTCCTTTGAGAGTCATATTGAAGAACATCATTAAATGTCCTTCCTCTTGAATGCGACAGTTAAACATCAGCTTTTGAAACTCCCTAATGTGGAGTTCCGCATCTTCCTCAACTAACCCATTAAAAATGGGTAGCGGGTAACCTAGAGCCGGCAAATCCGTCATTCCTGTTGGAATTGCAATAGGCTCTGCCATGACAAGGATTGGATTTGCACTAGGAATAGGGGACGGTGGGGTTACACCTCCCGTACTTGATGTTGACTGGCTTATAGAAGGAAGGGGAGCACTAGAGCTTCCACCTTCTCCTAACTTACTGCTTGTGGCCCCAAGACCACTAGATCCACTCCCTCGTAAGGGTTCAGCACCGCTACGCTTAGGGGAATATCTCCTGAAAATTTCAGCACGTCGCCTAGCTCTTTCGTCTCTTTCTTGCTTTTGGATTTCTGCTAGACGATGCTTATCAATAAATAACGGATCAATCTCAGTATCCTTTGGCATAAACTGCTAGTTGGTCCCTAAACAACCAGGATTCGAGAACCGCCACTTTTAAGCGGCTCCCGGCAGACGCACCACTGATGGACCTAAAAACGGGCCGGCACTGGCTCATGCACTAGCCGGGCCTCGTCACTACGCACAAGACAACCCCTCGGCCTCGCGGCCAGGAGTGTCTATTAAAATCTCTACCTTCCTAAACATTGCGTTTGTAATACGTTGTAGTCCAATTGATCCTAACCCAATATTACTCCTTAGAGAGAGTCCCTTTCACATAGCCAAAAGGCTCGAATCACATACACATGGGGTTCCTCCTATGGCTGAATGCCGTCAACCCTCTGCGACTCTCCTACACCTTGAGATTGGCCCCTCGATGCGTCGCTCAACATCTAAACATTTCGCACAAAAGTCGCTCAAGGTACCAAATAAGCATGTCCAGGAATGTACCATTGTCCTTATTCTCTTTCCCCTAGACCCCACGACTAGCCTACAACATGGGTACCTCACTGCCTCTCATCGTAGGTCATGTTCTAATAAACCAATTGCAATGCATGTCCAGGAGCTGATCACTAATACTTTTAAATTCTTTTCATGCTCTATGCATTTGGTGGATGCCTAGTGCTCAAACATTTAGTAAAACAGTATCGTGCACAAGTGCAAAACATTCTTTTAATGGTTTCAAACTAACGTTCGTGCTTCGTTGCATGGGCTTAGCACCGAGGTGATCCTCGTGCTACTAAGCTCTTAATTTTAATTATCACCCGTCCTAAATGCTATGCATAGAAATCAGCCACTTTCCCATCATCTCACACGGCATTTAGACATATTTCAACTTCTCTACCCTTCCCCGTTTAAATATTGCATCGTTGGATAGGTTTATAAGGTATTTTGACATCATTTTATGTGGAAAAAGCGGAAAAAGACACACTAGAACAAGAAGGTGGGGTTGAACTGAGACAAATCCTCATGCTTCAGTCCCCACAAACATTCACAAACATTGCTCTTATTTATCCTTATTTTTCGAAACCCAAAATGTATTTTTCCCCTATTTTTTAGGGTTTTTTCAACCTTTTCTTGTATTTTTCCTTATTTTCCTGCATTATTTAATTACTGAAAATTAAGAACAGATTAGGGGCTGTGGCCCTTAGTTTCTTCTTGCAGAAAAATGAAAGTTTAGTTGATGTTCCTATTTACTTCGCCATTTTTATGCCAAAAACAATCATTTTCCCTTGATTTTTCATGTTTTTCGTGTTTTAATGTATTATTTTGAACCACAAGATGCATATTTTTCTGATTCTCTAATTATGACCAGCAAGAACTCATAGAAAACAGCAACACGAACAATTTTTAGCCCACATGAACAACATTTCATCAATCAAAAGCTATAGAATCTCAAATTTCCTTTGAAAATTTTAAATTACCGCTTATTTGCGTGTTTCGGGTTTCATGTCCATGGCTGCAAATTTGGAAATCAGCAGCACTTCATGTCCAGCACAATCACCAATCACCATTTCCAGCCCGTGGAGCAATCCGATCCATGCCGGACAAGCTTCATCATTCTTTCTTCTTCCTTCTTCTTCCCACATGAACTTGTCTTTAGAAGAGAGAGAGGGAGGAGAGAGAAAGATTGAAATCAGAGATCTTCAAAGAGGGCATCATTGCGCGAGCGAAGGGCGGCGAAATGACTAGCATACAGAGGGGAATCAATGCCCAAGATCCATTGGGTGGGTTGCTCACAAGCTGCATGATGCCTCCTCCAAGATTGGACGCAAAAATCGGGCGCATCCTGACATCTCCCTCCCCACGTTTTTTCTTCATGCCTTGCATCAAACTTTTCATGTGACATTTAAATTTCTTGGGCTCCCAAAGGTCATGCCCACTTTGGCCAAACTTTGGTCCACCTCTTCGTATCTTGACCGGTTTCTTGGCCATTTCCCCATCCGGTTGAGCTCTGAAAAATCCTGGGCGTCCGGCTTAGCATCCTGCATTGGCGAGTAACTCTTGCCAACCCGCACGACTGTCTGAAAAATTATGAAAAATCAACAAGTGTCGCTCGGGCGCCTTTAAAGCACTTTGATGCTTAAAATCGTCCTAGATCGAGCCGTTGCCTTTGACGGTTAATATTTTTCCCTTGATATTCATAAATTTTAGCTATTTTTAAGCACTTCCCGTCACCTAAATTCCGCTCTCAACGTCTTTCTTTTGCGCTTCTTTGATATTGCCTGATCATCCACTGTTCCTACTGCGGCAACGTCTCTCATGAAAAATTGCTCGCCTGGATCTATAATTCGCTCCAATCAACGATTTTGGCGGCCCGAAGAAATTGATCTTCAAACAAACCAACAATGGGTATGTAGAATACTGCAGCCTGTATGCTTGTATTTTTGTTGTAATCCTCTTACAAGGGATTGAACAAAAAGAGAGAATTGAAGGGAAGTTTATGGGGGAAGTCACAGGCAGTGACAAGCTGCTATGCCACTTTTATCATAGGGAGTTTGTGCATTGCAAGTAGGTTGGAACCACAAGTGTTAGAATCCAGAGCTCGAGCACTTGCTTCCAGTTTGGTTGGAGACCAGTTTGTACTGGTCATGTTTTCTTCCTTGGTCACACAGTCTTTATCAGATCATGAGCTCTACTTGAGGAAGATTCGAAGGACACTCAGTCTAGTTCTGGGATTCAACAACAACTGCTTTGAATTACTTCTTTGGCATTCTTTCCTTCAGAGAATACAAAATTTAAGTACAGTCTGCCAGCAAGATGATGCAATCACTAATGGACCCGTATATGGATTTCAAAGTGGAGATTGACTTTCCAAGTAGAGAAGAATGCAGTGTGACTGCAATAGATTCGACTTCATGAGTTTGCTGCATTGCCATGGAATGGGTGGATGTGCAAATTTTATGCCAAGTCTCATGTGGACATTCTCAGAATGACCAAAAGCAGTATACATTGTTTGTATTTACTGGAAGGATGTTATTGATTGCAGTGTCTTCAAAATTCGCATTGGCAAGATTTTAAGAAGGCCCTAAAAGAGGAGTATTTTCTTGAGGACTTTGGGATGGCTACATGGCGATCATTCCGAGAGTGGGCCTACATGCCAAACAAAGGTCTAGCTGCTTCAGAATTGATACTAGAATTTGAAGAGAGGTATAGTTTGCTTGATGCTATTGAACAAAGAGCATTGGATGTTGAGAAAGTTGAGCTTTTCTTGCAAGCTGCAGATCCTGCTCTTCAGGAAGAATTAGGAGAGCTTCTTCAGGATCGCACGAAGCCTATGGGTCTTAAAACAGATTGGCAAGATGTCCAGGATGCGGTCTCGAATTTGACCAAAAGGAGGATATGGAAGACCCGCTTAGAGAATGCATCTACGACACCGACATCGTCTTCTGCTCCTATGTTTGCTTCTACCCCTATCATTTCTTCTCTTCGTCAGCCAGTTACTTGGCCTATGCCAGTGCCTACTGTTTCTAATCCTCCTGTTCCTCCTGTTCCAAGACCGATGCCAGCTCCTTCTACTCCAAAATCATCAGCTCTGTCGGTTCCTTCCTCTCTTGATGACATAATCAAAGGCATAACGAATTTGACACTGGAGTCAGTTAAAGCAGAATTGGTGGGGAAATTGAAAGAGAAGTTTGCTTCGACTGCACCTACTATTTCTTCTAGTGCTCTTACTACACCTAGGAGTGCTCCTAATGTACCTAAGAGAGATCGAAGATGTATTTGGTATGATAGTACGGACCATTAGCATTGCAGGGATTGCGAATCTTTTCAAGATGCAAGGAGGAAGAATTTGGTATTTTGGGGACAAGATGGCAAGATCTGGTTGACTAAAACAGGAGCTCCACTTGCTACCAATTTTGGGAAAGGCGGAATGAAGAAATTAGTAGATGATATGCATGTGTGTACTTCTTATGTGGCAGCTAGAGGAGATGCTTCTGCATATGGATTCTAGATTGAGAAAGGTTCAGAGAGTCAGTCAGCATTATGGACATATGCTTTGGAAACGGCAAACAAGGGGAAAATTCAGCAGATTGTTTTGACTAGTGCAAGTTCTAGCATTAGATCTGAGACAGGTTGGGATTCGCCTATTGACAGGTACACTATTTATGTCTACTTGGCTAAGTCTTAGGGAGCAGATGTACTTGTTGAGGAGAAGCGTAAGAGAGATGAAGAGAATCCAAATGCAACTAAAAAGACTAGAGGGGGTGAGTTTGTTACTCTACCTATTGCAGGGCCATCTTTGAGACCAGGGCCAGAATGACAAATGGAAGATGCTCAAAAGAAAGAAAAGAGGAAAGAGCCTCGATATAGAAGGCAGCCAGGGTTTAGATTGATGTTCGATATTGAGACATCTACGGACATGAAGAAAATGTTTAATGATAAGATACTTCACAGTGAGGTGACTTTTACTATTTCTAAGGTTTTGGGCATCTCGAAAAGAGAGTTTCAAGATTAGTTCCAAGAAGTCCTAAAGAGGAAAAGACATACATTGCCTACTACTGATACACAGGGAGTTTTGATTGGGGAGTTGGATGAGGATGAGGATGAGGTTATGGTTGAGAATGCTTCTGTTTTTTCGTAGACAGAGAAGAGAGTTTAGCCTATGCATTATGTTGAAACTAATGAGCCTATCTTGGTACTGCATAGTCACTTCTCGCAGAGTCATTAGGCTAGGGCAACTACAAAAACAATGGTAAAAATTGGTGAGAAACAGGTGTCTTATGTTGCTTTGGTGGATCATGGTTCAGAGATTAATCTCATAGTTCGTGGAGTTTATGAAAGTAATAGATGGCCTATGGATGGAGAGCATGGGTGGCGTATGAGAGCTGCCAACAACACTATAGGTGATTTGTATGCCGCCTGTCCTAGTGTCAGGATTTCTATTGGAGTTGTAGAGGAGGATTTCCATTTCTTTGTGCAAGATTCATGCCCTTACCCCATAATCCTGGGACAACCATTAAATTACAGAGATGCGCATGGAGACGAAAGCAATGGATGATGGATCTGCTTATGCACAGATTCGCAGTAAAGATGGTATGAGAGCAATCGATTTTATGGCTGTGTGTGTAAATCATGCTAGAAACAGGGATACTCTTCGAGATGCACCTTTGCCCACTATGAGGGATTCGGGTTTTCATTAGGTACCCCTATCCCGCAAGACGACGGTGGTACAGAGCAGAGGAGATTGGAGTTCTCACCTCCTGGTAGCACTGTTTTCTCCTCCAATTTTGTTGGAATTTCAACAAACAGTTCGGTTAGTTATCAGAAGATTTCTAAGTTGCCTAGAGCTGCCAGGCAGTACATATGCAGGAAGGAGAAAGATTTGAAAAATGCAGGTATTTTAGAGGATGATGAGCATGTAGATGGGATGTATGATAGTATGGTTTGTGCAGATACGATGACAGAGATGGAAAATATGCTGAAAACGGATATGCAGAGTTGTCACAGTAATGGATCAGTGCAATCCCTCGACATGTATCATGAAATTTCAGATTTTGTGTCACAGATAGAGTCAGAGGCTGAGGTGACTCATCAAAAAGTGTTGAGTGCTGAAGAAATTTATCAAACAGAGTTTCCGATTGATTATGATCAGCCTACAGAGACACACAGGGTTGACAACTTTCAGCCAACAGAGTTTACTGCTAAAATATTTCAGCATCCAGAGTTTAGGGTTGTTCCTATGCAATCCATAGAGTAGAGGGTTGAGGATATTCACCCACCAAAGTGCAGAATTGCTGATTTATAGCAATATTTGAGTAATGTAGAGGATCATAATGAAGCTAGGGTTGACACGAAATACAAGACTGTGGAAAAGAAGGTGAAGCCGGTGTCGTAGAGTTCACGCAAAGGCTGCAGAACGCGGGGTTCAAGATACAGCAAGAAATTAGGCTAACAAGAAAAACTCAAAAATTTTATGCCAAAGTACACTATATTCCTTATCAAGTGAGCTATATGTGGTCCATGTTCAGAAAAAGCTGTACATATCCAGTTTTACATTCAGATGTTCAAATTCAGTTTTACCTACATCGCCTGCTCATAAGAGCTGAACAATTTGAGAATGGTCAATAGACCCTTTCAGCTTCAACCATCCTTGCCTCTGTTAGCCACTTGTTATAAAGATCATACCATTTCTCAGAGAGAATAGGCAGGGACTGAGCAAGACTAAGTTTTTGAATGCACCCAAATTGATGTCAACAAATAGGAACTAGATCTGTCTGCACTTTAACTTCTGAATGCTAGATAATACATATATGGGAAAATTCTGATTTTAGAAACAGAACCAGTGGCAATTTGTTTACGACATGGGCAGAAAACTAGGCATCCTTACTGTAGAGAACCCAGGCTGTAAGTGTTGACACAATAACAAGGGTGACATCTTCACGGAGAGCGATTCCATCAATGCCAAAATAGCTTGTTCAGCACATTCAAATTCCATAAAAATCCTTACAATTTCAGTTGCAGGAAATTCTGGTTCTGTAATTTCTTTCTGTAGTTCAGAGAGACTACCATTGATCCTTTGGGATAAGAAGGTCCAGAGCACACGGAAGTAAAATGATAAGCAATAGAAGTTGAAAAAGGAAGGCTTGTAATAGAACAACAATAAGTCTGATGACAAAGAAGTAGACGCTGGGGAAACCCTTGATGCCGTAGGCAACAGTTGCATACGTCTACTGCTTTATGTTGACTCCTTCAATTACTTCGAGCTTCAATTGAACTTCGTTATCCTCCTCATCTCCTCTCCGTTGCTGTTAGAACTAACAATTCTTCTTAATAGACGCAATAGAAACTCTGACGAAGGTGTCACAGCACTTCAAATGTCCATATGGAATGGACTAATATGTCTGCCTCCGGATATCTTACGATCACTGGCCGTCAATGAGGAGAGCTCGGCTGTCATAAGACACACTTCTTGATACATCTGAGTAGGAAGAAGAGAAAGACGATGATGGAGGAGTAGCAGATAACGATGACGATGTAGATGTGAGCAGTAACGTTGTCAGGATCACCACAAGCTCGTCATGGCGAATTGATACGATTAGCACTGATGCTGAAATATCTTTATCTAGTAGTGGGTAATCTTCCAGCAAAGGATAAAAAGAAATGTCGCTTCGTAGTTTGAATCGTCTGGCCCCAAGGACAATCCAAGAAGCTATTTCCAAACAGCGGGAAAAAAAATCAGGCATACAAGGAGGATGCTTTACCTCTTATGCAGCTAGCTTTCTGCGGCCCAGCAGAATCTTCTGCCCTCCAAGTCCGCAATCCTTCCTCTGGAATCCCTACAAACATGTCACGCACAGCAAAGCGCCCGTGGGGCGAGTACTCAGAGAAGGTCTCCACCCTTTGTCCTTCTTCCTTGTCATCGATGTTTTGTTGCAGACTTCATCGATGATCACTGATCGGCCTTTCCTTCTTCTGTCTTTCTTCAGGTCAATCAGTCTACTCCCATCCCTTCAGCAGCAATTTTGTCGCAATTTTTCTCTTCTTGTCTTCGGCGTTTCTCCTTTATCAGCTTCGCTCTATCACAGTAACTTTGTCATCCTCTTCATCATCCTTTTTGTTTGGTTCTTTCGCCATTGCTTCCTTCTTTGTGTCACCTTGTCTTCCGTCACCTCTGTCATAGCAGCCTTCGCCGATGATATCTCTTCATCCCCACCGTCATAGCAGCATCGCTGATTGTTTTATGCCGACTTTCCTTTTGCTTGACCATGACCTTCATCACATCGACTTTTCTTCCTTTCTTGAAACTACAGATTCGTTAATCTTCATCAGACTTCATCGTCTTCCTTTAGTTCGCACCATCTTCTCATCAGAATTTCGACGTCTCTCCATTTGATTTATCGCCTCCTTCTGGTCTTCACATCTTAGTTAAAAGCTCTCTCCTTCACTCTCCTATCACACCCTCTCAAACTTCCACAGTAAAAAGCCTATTTTTCCCCATCTGAGGAACATTTGTGGCCGCCTAAGGCATCGATTCTTCCCCCTCTTGTTCTTCACTCCACTGGTGCTTTTTTCCCCCCCGAAAATAATCAAAAGCTACCCTTTCCTTTTTTTAACACTCATGTCTATTTTCCCTCTCAAATCCTTGTTTCTCCTTCTTCCACGACTTCCTCTCTTTTTCCAGTAGCATCCCCTCCATTAGATTCCCTTTTCTCTTCTTTTAGCTGAGCGGAAAATAAAAACTCCTCTTTGACAAGAATAACTCTCATTTTCTTTACACTCATAGAAGATCTATGCACCCACTTTAATTTTGACCTTAGGGACTAACGTAGGGTATCTTTGGAGTCATGAATTGCCCCCCCCATTAACAGTCAGCTTTATGATGATCTGCGCACAAACTTCGACTTCAGCCTTGAGGATTGGGTGGCAAAATGCTCCGTCGGTGCTTCACTAGTGCTGTCAATAGCCCCATTGAAGGATTCCTTTACTCACTTAAGCAGCTTTTGAGATACTTTCTTCAACTCTATTTCATTAGATGATCGACTTCCACAAAGCTTCCTTTGTTTCCACAATTCCCTCCACTTTTCTGAGAGATCATCATTGAAATTATCAGCTTGCTAATGTCCTTTGGCATCAGTTTTTCATATTTTTCTAACACACACACATCATGCATCCAAAAAAAATCATACACATGCACTAAGGGAATATTACATTGGATGCGGATAATCGTAATACATCACACACACAATGAATCACACACAGAAAATAACACAAATGCACAACAAAAAAAATGGAGGTGTATACGACTTGGATGCGCAGCAGCACGACATCCACCCCCTCTAAACCTGCGCATCCTCCGGATGTGCCAACTATCCAGGATCATTCAAGTCCACAAACAGGTTGAGTCCATCTTCTGTTTCTAGTAGACCTGTTTCTCCATCAGTTTCATCATCTATGTTCTCTGCTTTTTCTGCTTGTCTTTCTTCTACCTGCTCTTCTTCTGTCAACGCTTCAAGTGCATATTCTTCATCTTCTCTTCTCTTGAAAATCTTGACTCATTTTCCAGCAATGGGCACCCTCAATACTATTCCATCTAATTCAGCCAACTCATAGGTACCATTATCAAAAACCTGTTTCACCTCATACGGTCCAAACCATCTTTGAACCATTTCTCTCATGCTACTATCCTGATTCTCTAGACTACTGTCGTAGACTAGAACCCAATCTCCTTCTTTTATGGCTCTAGGCCTCAAGCGATGCCTTAAATCAAACCTGTCCTTGTTTCTGAGTCGGACTGCCTTCAAACGATCAACTGCTAGCTGCACATCTTCTGTCCTTCTCTCTAGTTGACGAATCCGAAGAGCTAGAAGTTCTTCCCTTGATAAATTCTCATGCCACGGAAGAACACTCCAAGTGAGAGTACAAATTTATGTGGGCATGACAGGTTTTTGCCCATACATCAACTCTGCAGGCATGTATCCAGTAGTCACACTATGTGTAGAGCGATCAGCCCATACCGCAAAAGGGAGTAATCTTGGCCACTCCCCAATCCGACCTCTACAAGCTTTTGCCAATGCTTTAACTATCGGCGGATGTCCTCTTTCACTCTTGCCATTTTCCTCTGGATTATAGGCAGTAGTAAGAGCCAATTTAATCCCAAGCCGTGAGAAAAATCCTCTAGCTTCATCTGCATCTAGCTCTCCACGATCAGCTGTAATCTTGCCTATACATCCATACCTGCAAAATATTTCTTCCAACAAGAATTTACATACTCTAGTGGTGGTCTTTGTCCGCAAAGATCTGCCTTCAACATAGTTTGTAAGATCCTCCCTAGCTAAGACAAGACATCTCATCTGCCAAAGTCCCACTGGCAAAGTAACCAAGTCTACCACCCACTTATAATGCATACATAGTGGATAAGTCGAATGCAACTCATCACGATGTCGCACTAAAGAGTAAAGCTGGCAGCCCCTGCAAGTCTCCACAAAGTGAGAAACATCTTTATACATCCCTTTCCACCAGTATCTTTCTTTGATTTTCTCATAGGTAGCCCACACACCTCTATGTCCAGCCCATGAGCTCTCATGAAACTCTCGCATAATCTATATCTGCATCGCTGCATCACAAATTACTCTCAAGGGCAAGCCTCCTCTCTTCTTTGGATGCTTCCAAAGAAAACCATCTTTCAAGAAATACCCATAAGCCTTCCTTCTGATTTTCTTGAATTCATCATCTGTCCAATCAGCTCTTCGAGTCAATGAACTTAGATACTGTCCAATTTGTAGCCACTCGTCAACATAAAGTTCTTCAATAAAGGCTTCAACAGTAGATACATGACAATCATGAACAAGGATAGAAGCAGCAAACTCTGTCTCATCATCTTCTGCAAGCATTGATTCCTCATCTTTATATCTCGCTCTAGATAGCATGTCAGCAACTGGATTATCTTTCCCTGCTATGTGTCGAAATTCTGGATTCAATGATTTGATATAGGCAATCCACCGAAGCATCGCTATATCTGGAGTCGAGCAACTAGTAATCATACCAAGCAAAGGCAAACAATCTGTTTCCACAACAACTGAAGCTCCAATAAAATACCCTGTGTCACACTTCAGTGCAGTGACTACTCCCCACAACTCTCTTTTGATCTGCGGATATCTCCTCTGTCGCTCATTAAGAACTTTAGCTCCAAAGCGGATTGCATACCTATTTCCATCAGCATCATCCTGTCCCACAGCCCAACCTATGCCAATAGGGCTAGTATCAACTGTCAACATGATCGGCCGTCCACACTGATAGTCTGCCTTGCGAAGAGTATGAGCTGAGTGCAACAGCTTCTTGAGCTTACGCATGGCTTTCGAATGCTTCTCATCCCAATAAAATTTCTGCCCTTTTCGAAGCAGCTGATAAAGAACATCTGCTATATGAGCAAAATGAGGAATCCAAATCATGTAAAATACACAAGCTCCCACAAATCTCCGCACCTCTAAAGTAGTCGAACAATACTCTGCAATCCTATTTATGGCATCCACCTTTGCAAGAGAACGCTTCCTACCATAATATCCAACCATATGCCCAACTATAATAACTTCATTAACACCAAAAACAAATTTCAGCCCTAAAAGTGTCAAATTTACCTCTTCTAATCGTGTCAATATTTGCTCACAAGCAACCAAGTGGTCAGCCACAAACTGTCTACATCCACAAAAATCAAGACTTTCATTCTTTTCTTCTTCTGCACAACCCTTAATAGGCACATCATCTAGAAATGGCATGGTATACTGCAGAATATAGTCTCGTAGAACTCTATGCATAGCATTCATCATATGAGCAACTGAGTTTGTGGCACCTTGAGGCAAGGTACACATCCTCACAAGACCAATAGGTGTCCGCATAGTAGTAATATCCCTGCTTTCCAAGGCAAGCTGAAACTGATCATAACCTGAATACAAGTCACCTACAGAATAGATGGCTCATCCTGCAAAAGCCTCAGCAAATTCATCCACAACTGGACCTGTTCCCACATTCTTGATTGTCACTTTGTTCACGAGCTGCATATCCTAAATAAATCTCAAAGTACCATTCTTCTTTGGTACAGTAAACCACCTGTTAGAATAGGGTGCAGAAGAGGGTTCCAAAATCCCCATTTTAATCTTTTCATTGAGCAACTCTATCAGCTTTGGCAAGTGTGCTTTAGGCACAGGTATAGGACGTATATTCCATGGTACATGAGGAACAGTGAAGATGACCATAGGTGCAACCAATTCGGGACTAATGCAACCAATTTCATGTGGAAAGAAAGCAAATGCCTTACCATGATGTCCAAGCATCTCTCTAAAACATTCTTTTTCCACTGGAAGCAAAAAATCATCATTTCCAATCTTCAATTCTGCAAGAGTTTCAACTATAAACTTATGTCCAATATTTGCAGGATCTCTCAACATAGGTTGCTTCATAGCTTTTTCAATCTGTTCATCACTATCAGAAAGAAGCGGGCCTGCAACCAGCTTAACCTTCTTATCAACTGTTTTATATTTTGTGTCAACCTTGGCATCATTCAAGCACTCTTTTCTTTGTTGCAATTTCTGCAAATTTTCAGCAACTCTCAACTCTGTTGGCTGAAAAATTTCAGCCTTTCGCTCTATGGACTGCATGGGTGTAGCCTGAAACTCTGTATGCAGAAATTTTTCTGCATTCAACTCTGTTTGCTGAATGGATTCAGCCCTCGGCTCTATGGACTGCATAGGTGCATCCTGAAACTCTGTATGCAGAAATTTTTCTGTATTCAACTCTGTTGGCTGAATGAATTCAGCCCTCTGCAGCTTTGTTAGCTGATCAAGATCAGCCATAAATTCAGTTTGCTGAGTTTTCTCAGCCTCTAACTCTGTTTGCGGCATAAAACCAGAAATTTCCTGAAACATATCCAAGGTTTGCACATGTATGATCTTTGAGCTCTTACATACATCAGTTTTCAGCATCAGTCCCATCTCAAACAATGTATCTGCATAAGACATCCCTTCATACAATCCATCTACATGTTCTTCTGCTTGCAAAATATTTGCATTCTTCAACTCTTTCTCCTTACGACCAATGTACTGCCTGGCAGCTCTAGGAAAATCTGAAATTTTCTGATAACTCACTGAACTATCTGAAGAGAAACCAACAAAATTATTGGAGAAAGACTGGCTGCCAGGAGGCGAGATCTTCTCTTTTCTCCACTCCGTACCACTGGCGTCTCGCAAGACAGCGGTACCTAATGAAAATCCAACTCGTTCGCAGGTAGTGGTGCCTCATGCAAGGAGTCCCTATTTCTCGGATGATTTACCCCAACAGTCATAAACTGAACAGCTCGCATACCATCTTTACTGCGTATCCGCGCCTAAGCTGACCCGTCATCCATCACTTTCATTTCCATTCTTGCTTCTGTAATGAAAGGCTGTCCAAGAATAACCGGATAAGAGCATGAATCCTGAACAAAGCAATGATAATCCTCTTCAACATTACCAATAGAAATTCTGATACTCGGACAAGCAGCATACATATCACCAGAAGTATTATTGGCGGCTCTCATGCGCCAGCCATGCTCTGCATCCATAGGCCACTTGCCACTCTCATAAACACCTCGAGCAATAAGATTAATCTCAGAACCATGATCAACTAAAGCGACCAATGGAATTTGTTTCTCTCCAATCCTTACCACTGTCTCAGTGGTTGCTCTAGCCCAATGACTTCGTGAAAAATGGCTGCGAGGAATGAGAATAGGGGTACCATCATCTTCATACTGCATAGGCTAAACTATTTTCTCCAATTGCGGATTAACAGAAGCATTCTCAACCATCACTGCATTATCATGCTCTTTCCCAAGAGTTCCATATATCAATCCCTGTAAAGCAGGTCCTTCCATCGCATGTCGTTTCCTCTCCAAAAGATCCTACATCTGATCCTGTATTTCTCTTCTAGCAATCCCAAGAGCTTCTCCAACAATAAAAGTAACTTCACTATTCAAAATTCTTTCATGAAAAATCTTACTCATATCCGTCTGCATATCAAGGTCTGACAAGAGCTTGAATCCTGGCTCCTTTCTTGGTTGCCTCTTTTCTTTCATCTGCTTATCTCCCATAGGTTGTTCAGGACCTGTTTGAGCTAGAGAACTTGACATAGGTGGAGCTGTAACAGGTGGTGAAACAAAGTCACCCCCTCTAGTCTTTTTGGAGGTGCTGGGACCCTCCTCATCTCTTCATCTCTTTTCCTCAACCATGGCATCTAAACCTTGCGTTTGGTGCGCAGATCGGTCGCAGATAGCTCACGTGGTGAATCCCGGAAGGTCCCCAAGAACAAAGTACTCTACCTTTTTGCACAAAAACCCATGTAAAAGCATGCACAACAAGAGGCAAGAGACAAATTGGGTTCAATCTCCCCCATGCCTTGTGTGAGCGCTTCACAAAGCATGTATTTTATGTATATTTCCAATCTTCATGCTCAATAATAGCCCAATTACAAAAATATGACAAGCTTTTAGCTTTTTGAGTTTGCTTTCTACAAAAATAGGAAAATAAAGCTAATGGACGGTGCCCATAGTGTCTGGCACGCCCAATCTCAATGTCCAAATAGAAATAACATATCCGGGCGCATAAGCGCATACAAAATAATAATAAATAATCGATGTCTCTATAGACATAACAAAATATAGGCGTGGCGCCTATCAAAATATAGTCCAAAAGTCGAAAACCCGCTAGACTCCAATGCTTTCCTCCGCCACTGCTGCTATCTCTACACATCAACTGAAGCATTCACAATCGTTAGTAAAATAATACAATTAAACCGACAAAAGTGAATACCTAGCAGTCTTCAACTACATAAATAAATCAACTGGTTAGAAATAAATCCTAACCTTAATTTATTACGAGTGCGCACTCTAAACTCATAAACGTTTATTAATTTAATAT
Source organism: Lygodium microphyllum (assembly GCF_053477565.2). Taxonomy (NCBI): domain Eukaryota; kingdom Viridiplantae; phylum Streptophyta; class Polypodiopsida; order Schizaeales; family Lygodiaceae; genus Lygodium; species Lygodium microphyllum. The sequence goes on along the minus strand of NC_141150.1, from coordinate 9,054,132 downwards.
GCATTTTGCGAAATCACCCGCTATGGAATCACCCATGTACACACTAAATTAATGAAACGCCCGAAAAGGATAGGCATCCCCATCAACTTCTCGCACAAAGAATCCTCTTTGTGTATGAGCCCCAGACATCTAAGTTTACGGAATCCACCGTAAAACCTCACGGAATCCACCGTGGAGAATCCACCGTGGAATATGCCTCCTGGCATCATACCCCCGGGGTGGGATAGCAATTGACCTCAATTGCTATTAGCTCAATGTGGAGCTAACAGAGTGGGGAAAGCATTTAAGTCTCTAGCGTGCATCCATTGTGCTTCCTCTACAGGATGGTTCTTAAATTTCACTAGATATCTAGAATACCTTCGGCCAGTTCTAGTGGTCATGTAGTCAGTGTCTATGATGGTTTCTGGTTCAAGTATTTCAGTCTCTTCTTCTAGTAAAGGTGGGTTTTCATAGACAGGGTGGATAGGTAATTGGGCTCTAAATGGTCTCAATAAACTAATATGAAATGTATTATGAATTTTCCAATGAGATGGCAATTCTAACTTGAATGCATTGTCATTAATCTTATGAATGATTCTAAATGGTCCGTAGAATCTAGGAGCTAATTTGACAACTGGATGTCTATCTACACTTTGCAGTCTACGCTTTTCTATTCTAAGCCAAACATAATCATCAACTTTGAAATTCATGGCTTGTCTTTTCTTGTTGGCTTGTTTGGTATATGATTGTTGGGCTTTAGCAATCATATCCTTGACCTCATCAAAAATAGTATTATGCATAATAGCAATATCATCAGCGCTTTGTATTCTATTAGACAGAGATGCAACAGGGGTAGATAATCTATATCCATAAATAACTTCAAAAGGTGCTTTCTTTGTAGATGTGTGCGGTGTATTGTTGTATGCAAACTGTAATAAATGCAAGTGAGTATCCCATGTCTGAGGTTTAGAGATAGTGTATGCACGTAAAAGATCTAAAATAGTGCTATTTGTGGCTTCTGTTTGTCCATTTGTTTCTGGATGAAATGCAGATGAGAAATCAATCTTTGTGCCTAGATTTGCAAACAGTGTAATCCAAAAATTATTACAAAATCTAGAATCTCGATCTGAAATAATCACTTTTGGCAATCCATGGTTAGTAAAAACAGTTTTAAAAAATAACTGTGCTGCTTGTGATGCTGTTAAAGTTTTCTTACATGCAATGAAATATGCTTGCTTACTAAATCTATCTACAATTGTCCAAATCATGTCATGGTTAGATTTAGTATTTGGTAAACCAGTAATAAAATCCATAGATATATGTTCCCAAGGTTTAGATGGAATAGACAAAGGCATTAATAATCCATACTGTTTACCATGATGTCTCTTTATTCTTTGACAAATCAAACATTCAGAAACGAAATTAGATACATCTGCATCCATATGCGGCCAATAAAAATCTTCAGTTAACATGCGTAATGTAGAAATGATACCTCTATGACCTTGATATGGGGAACAATGAATTTCATTCAAAACAAAAGATCGGAATGGAATAGTAACACACAGTCTCTTTTCAAAGAACATAAATCCATCATTATATGACAATGAATCAACAGGAATGAAATTATTTTGAACTAATTTTTGCCAATCAGAATGAAAAGTAATATCCTGGTGATATGTGTCTTTCATAGCAATCAAAGAATCAAAAGATATTATAGAAATGTTATGAATTGCAGGTCTTCTACTCAATGCATCAGTAACTACATTTTCTTTTCCAGGTTGGTATTGAATGATAGGATGGAAACTTTGAATGAATGAAGCCCATTTAATATGACGGTCAGAAATTTGAGGTTGGCTAAGTAGATGTCTAATGCTTTGCTGGTCGGTCTTTATCATGAATTCTGAACCCATTAAATAATGCTTCCATTGTTTTAATGCTTGTACAACTGCTAAGAGTTCCTTGTCATAAGTGGAATATTTAAGCTCAGAGGGTTTTAGCTTAGAACTAGAATATGCTATTGGATGGTTGTCTTGCATTAATACGGCTCCTATTCCTGATCCGCTAGCATCGGTCACAATTAGAAAGAATGGTCTATTAAAGTCAGGCAATTGTAGAACAGGGGCATTGGTTAATGCACGTTTTAGTAAGTCAAAGGATTTCTGCTGAGTTTCAGTCCATTGATAAACAATGCCTTTCTTAAGAAGTTTGGTTAATGGTAAAGCAAGTAATGAGAAATTACGTACAAACTTCCTATAAAAACTAGCAAGACCAAGGAATGAGCGTAATTCATGTACATTTTTAGGAACAGGCCAATGCAATATTGCGTCAATTTTCTTAGGATCAACTTTAATTCCTTCTTTTGATACAATATGACCTAGATATTCTATTTCTATCTTAAAGAATTCACTCTTGTCAGGATTTGCAAACAATTGATTTTCTTTCAGTAATTGAAAAACTAATGATAAATGCTCATAATGCTCTTTTTCACTTTGACTGAATACTAAAATATCATCAAAGAAAACAATCACACAATACTAATATTTTAGAAAAATACGGTTCATCATTCTACTGAAAGTGGCAGGTGCATTAGTTAATCCGAATGGCATGACTAAGAATTCGTAATGGCCAAACTGTGTCCTGAATGCAGTCTTAAATATGTCGGATCTATCTAGCCTCACCTGATGATATCCAGACTTAAGGTCAATTTTACTAAATATAGAAGATCCTTGTAGTTTGTCCATAAGGTCATCAACTCTAGGTATAGGATACCTATTCTTTACAGTGATCTTGTTTAATGCTCGGTAGTCAATACACATACGATAAGTATTATTCTTTTTCTTGACTAAGAGCACAGGTGCACTGAATGGGGAACTGCTAGGTCGAATTAAGCCTCTATTTAGTAATTCTTCAACTTGACTCTGGATTTCTTTTTGCTCTATTTGATTGTGCCTATATGGGGCTTTGCAAGGTGGTTGTGTGCCAGGTATTAGGTCAATCTTATGGTCTTCTGGACGTGATGGAGGTAAACCTGGTGGTAGGTCTTCTGCAAAACAGTCCTTAAAATATGCGAGAAATTCCTTATGCCTAGGGTGCATATGATTTTCCTTTGCATGCAATTCATTCACCCAAATAAGATATGATTTAGTATTCTTGCGTAGTGCACGTTTTGCTTGAGTATGCGAAAGCAGTGGAAAAATATGAGATGCATGCATACCAAATAATGTAATAGATTTTCCTTGAAAATTAATATTCATTGTGTGTGTGGAATAATCTATATTGGGATTATGTTGGTGTCTCCATGGCATTCCTAGAATAATGTCGCTTGACTGTAATGGGACAACTAAGAAATTTCTTCTTTCAATGTATGGACCAATTTGAATTTCTAAATCTTGAACTTCTTGTGTGCCATTGTACCTAGTGCCTAAAAATGCAGCTTTTATGCGATAATGCGTAGGTACAGTATGCAAATTTAATTCCTTTACCAATTTTGCTGAAATAAAGTCATGGGTACTACTGTCATCATGCAATATAGTTCTTTCTTTTCCATGCACCATACATTTCATAGTCAATAATGAATGTGGAGTAGGCATACCTGGTAAAGTGTCGGAAGTAGTAGTAGGATCATCTTCTTCTTCAGTGAAATCCGGCATATCCTCATGCTCGTCTTTGTCCATAGCTCCAAGGTAGTTGATATGTGCTGGTGGCTTCTTTGAATGACAATTTGCTGCGAGATGCCCTGGCTGGTGACACTTGTAGCATACTATTGGCTTGGCTTTGGTTACATTATTTGCAATGGCTGGGAGTCTGGGTACATTTGGATTTGCTTGTGGAATAGGCTTTGGATTTGGATTGACAATGGATGGTAATGCAGGTGGTTTAGGCCAATTCTTGCGGAAAGATGGTGATGAGAAACGACCTGGATTAAACCTTCTGAAATTGGAATTGAATTGTTTAGATCCAAAATTACCGTTTGCTTGGAATGGCTGTGGTCGTCGATCTCTTCCGCGTAACTTATCTTCAGTGTCGTGAGCTAAGGAGATGGCGTCTTCAAGGGTAGCAGGCTTGAACATGTTCACTTCAGCGTAGTAATGTCCAAGAAGTCCAGACATATACTTCCGCTTATGCGTCGTCTCTGGTACGTCTTCAAGCATGCGTAGCTGTAGGAGTGCATTCCAAAAACGCTCTGTATACTGTGGAATAGGCTCACGATCGCACTGTTGAAGTAAATCCCATTGTTTGATAGCCTTCTCATGAAATTGCGGTGGAAGGAAATTTTGCATGAACTTCTTCTTGAAATCTTCCCAAGTAGCAGGACATTCTATGCTCTTGCGGACTACAGTCCACCAAAGTGATGCTCTATCTATCAGATGATTAGTAACATACTTGATTTTATCTTTTTCGGGATAAGTTTCCTCATGGAAATAGTCATCAAACTGGCTAATGAATGATAAAACAGTCTTTCCTTCTCTTATGCCATTGAAAGTGCGAAACTTGAAACTTCGTTTACTTATCTTGGATTCCTTGCGAATGGTTTGTGCTTCAAGGGTGGCGTCGATGGTACGGCGAATCAAATCTTCAGCTTGGGGTTCTTCTTTATCAGTGGACACTCCTTGTAGCTTTGTCAATTGCGCTTGCAAGGCTTGCCTAGCTCTTCGCTCTTCTTCCAATTGTAGCATGATAAGATCCAGCTTTTGTTCCATGGTAGGCTCGGGTAGGTCGTCTTCAGCCATAGGATCATACATATGTGGGGTAGTCATCCTGTAAAACTCAACAAACCTTTCTCACTCAAAATCAGTTAGTGGGATGAGCGTAGCTCAAATTTGGGGTTACAAGGCTATGTATTCTTAGGTATTTCTTCTTCAATTTTTAGAAATTCTACAATATTTATGTCTCCGTTTGCTGAAAGTACTTCAACGAACTTGTAGATAGGTAGAACAGCTTGCTGCGAACAACTTTCCAGTTCAGAGTTTTTGCATACGAACAAGTCTTCTATGAGTTTTAAGCACTAGTCAGTTCTGATTTAGTCTGACTTGCAGAGTTGCAGACTTAGCAGACTTGTAGAATTGTTGACTTGCTGGACTTAGGCCGACTTGCAGAACTTGCAGAACTTGATTACTGTTGACTTACGGAACTTGACTTTGACAGCGCAGGACCTGGAGTTACTGAACTTGTCTGCCCAGTGTAACTTGCAGAGAGTTGTGTGACTTAGCTTAATTTAACTTGGTAATTAAGCTTAGTAGCTTAATGGTGGACTAAACAGGCCGCCGTTTTTTTTCGTGGGGGGGGCGTTTTTTGATGACACGGAAAAATCGGAGCCACTTCTTGATACCTCGAAGAGATTTTGAAGAAGCTTAAGCTTCTTTTAAGCTTTTAAAGCTTTGTAATTAAGCTTTGAGTAAAGAAGATTAAGAGCTTTCTCACTGGTTTTCAACGACTTATTGATGGAGATGATTGCGTGGTCCTCCGCCTGCAGAGCTTGGTCCTTCGCGATCTGACAGTGGAAACAGGGGTTCTTGATCGCCAGAAGTCTGCTTGTATCGACGGTTCGCGATGACATTGACTGTAGAGCCCGTTTGTCCCTGGAGCTCCGCCTTCGCCCGAGATTGGTAGCGATTGGAAGCTCTTGATCTCTGCTCCGCTCTGATACCACTGGTGCGCAAATCGGTCGCAGATAGCTCACGTGGTGAATCCCGGAAGGTCCCCAAGAACAAAGTACTCTACCTTTTTGCACAAAAACCCATGTAAAAGCATGCACGACAAGAGGCAAGAGACAAATTGGGTTCAATCTCCCCCATGCCTTGTGTGAGCGCTTCACAAAGCATGTATTTTATGTATATTTCCAATCTTTATGCTCAATAATAGCCCAATTACAAAAATATAACAAGCTTTTAGCTTTTGAGTTTGCTTTCTACAAAAATAGGAAAATAAAGCTAATGGACGGTGCCCATAGTGTCTGGCACGCCCAATCTCAATGTCCAAATAGAAATAACATATCCGGGCGCATAAGCGCATACAAAATAATAATAAATAATCGATGTCTCTATAGACATAACAAAATATAGGCGTGGCGCCTATCAAAATATAGTCCAAAAGTCGAAAACCCGCTAGACTCCAATGCTTTCCTCCGCCACTGCTGCTATCTCTACACATCAACTGAAGCATTCACAATCGTTAGTAAAATAATACAATTAAACCGACAAAAGTGAATACCTAGCAGTCTTCAACACCATAAATAAATCAACTGGTTAGAAATAAATCCTAACCTTAATTTATTACGAGTGCGCACTCTAAACTCATAAACGTTTATTAATTTAATATGCATTTTGCGGAATCACCCGCTATGGAATCACCCATGTACACACTAAATTAATGAAACGCCCGAAAAGGACAAGCGTCCCCATCAACTTCTCGCACAAAGAATCCTCTTTGTGTATGAGCCCCGGACATCTAAGTTTATGGAATCCACCGTAAAACCTCACAGAATCCACCGTGGAATATGCCTCCTGGCATCAACGTTTTAGCCATATAAGCAAAAATAGAATACCTGTCAATAGGAGAATTCCATCCTGTTTCTCCTTGGATGCTGGAGCCCACACAAGTCATAGTAGATGCCTGAACTTTCCCTCTTCTGGCTATCTCCAAGGCAGAGGACCATAAAGCAGAGTCTCCATCAAATTTCTACTCAAGCTGGACTCCATAAGCTGAAGCATCTCCTCTAACACTCACATAAGCTGATCGCGCAGCCATATCATCAACAAGCTTCTTCATGCCTCCCTTAGCGAAGTTCGTGTCAAGAGGAGCGCCAGTCTCTATCAGCCATATCTTCCCATCTTGTCCCCAGAACACTACACTCTTCTTACGTGCTTCCTGAAAAGCATCACAATCTCTGCAGTGTTGGTGCTCTGTACTATCGCACCAAATACATCGTCGCCCTTTTCTTTGACCAGCTGAAAAAGCAGTCTCGCTGGAGCAGGTGCTACAGCAAGTACTAACATAAGTTGCTCCTTTAACTTACCAACTTCAACTTTGACTGCTTCAATCGTCAAATCTGCCAAGCCTTTAATAACATCATCTACAGATAAGGGTACTGGAGCAGCAGGAACTGGTGGATTCACAGTAGGAGGAGTAGGCTTAGGCAAAGAAGTTGCAGCAGGGGTAGAAGAAGAAGTCTCCAAGGATTTTTTAGGAACTGATCCTGTATTACGATGCAATCTTACTCTCCTGCGCTGCTTCTTAACAAGAGCATTCACAGCATCAATGACATGTCTCCACTCGGTCTTTAAACCTGAATCAGTAGCTTGATCTTCCAAAAGATCATCCAACTTTTCCTGTAAATCAGCATCTGCAGCTTGTAAAAATAACTCCACTTTCTGCATCTCCAAAGCTTGCTGTTCAGTCCCATCCAACTGATCATAGCCGCTTTCAAACTCTCCCAGAAGAGCGGTAACAAAAAGTCCCTTATTAGGCATAGAAACCCATGCTTAAAAATTCCTGCGATTCATAAGACCTGTATCCTCCAGGAAATATTCATCTTTTAATGCCTTCTTAAATTCAGCCCAACGTGCATGTGTTTCTTGAATTTCTGCAATTCGGCCTTCAAGAGCGCGCACCACGATCCACAAGAAGTAGCGGCTCCAAACATCTTGAGAAACCCCAAAAAACTTTATCTTTTCTTCATACAAATCCAGGTGAGTTGACACTTGCTGGCCATTAAACTGCTTCATCTCCTGTTGGACAGCTTTCAAGGCATCCATAGCATCACTGTCAGGTTTTGCGTGAGCTTGCTGCTGCATATACATGGTAAATGACTGAAACAGGTTTTTCATGACATTGTCATCTATCATCTCTTCTTGCGAGTCTCCCATCTTGCTGAAAAGTGATGCAGCACTTTCACGTCGGGTTCACTAGAAATGTCGTAGAGTTCACGCAAAGGCTGCAGAACACGGGGTTCAAGATACAGCAAGAAATGAGGCTAACAAGAAAAACTCAAAAATTTGATGCCAAAGTACACTATATTCCTTATCAAGTGAGCTATATGTGGTCCATGTTTAGAAAAAGCTGTACATATCCAGTTTTACATTCAGATGTTCAAATTCAGTTTTACCAACGTCGCCTGCTCATAAGAGCTGAACAATTTGAGAATGGTCAATAGACCCTTTCAGCTTCAAGCATCCTTGCCTCTATTAGCCACTTGTTATAAAGATCATACCATTTCTAAGAGAGAATAGGCAGGCACTGAGCAAGACCAAGTTTTTGAATGCACCCAAATTGATGTCAACAAATAGGAACTAGATCTGTCTGCACTTTTAACTTCTGAATGCTGGATAATACATATATGGGAAAATTCTGATTTTAGAAACAGAACCAATGGCAATTTGTTTACGACATGGGCAGAACACTAGGCATCCTTACTGCAGAGAACCCAGGCTGTAAGTGTTGACACAATAACAAGGGTGACATCTTCACGGAGAGCGATTCCATCAATGCCAAAATAGCTTGTTCAGCACATTCAAATTCCATTAAAATCCTTACAGTTTCAGTTGCAGGAAATTCTGGTTCTGTAATTTCTTTCTGTAGTTCAGAGAGACTACCATTGATCCTTTGGGATAAGAAGGTCCAGAGCACACGGAAGTAAAATGATAAGCAATAGAAGTTGAAAAAGGAAGGCTTGTAATAGAACCACAATAAGTCTGATGACAAAGAAGTAGATGCTGGGGAAACCCTTGATGCCGTAGGCAGCAGTTGCATACGTCTACTGCTTTATGTTGACTCCTTCAATTACTTCGAGCTTCAATTGAACTTCGTTATCCTCCTCATCTCCTCTCCGTTGCTGTTAGAACTAACAATTCTTCTTAATAGACGCAACAGAAACTATGACGAAGGTGTCACAGCACTTCAAATGTCCATATGGAATGGACTAATATGTCTGCCTCCGGATATCTTACGATCACTGGCCGTCAATGAGGAGAGCTCGGCTGTCATAAGACACACTTCTTGATACATCTGAGTAGGAAGAAGAGAAAGACGATGATGGAGGAGTAGCAGATAATGATGACAATGTAGATGTGAGCAGTAACGTTGTCAGGATCACCACAAGCTCGTCATGGCGAATTGATGCGATTAGCACTGATGCTGAAATATCTTCATCTAGTAGTGGGCAATCTTCCAGCAAAGGATAAAAAGAAATGTCGCTTCGTAGTTTGAATCGTCTGGCCCCAAGGACAATCCAAGAAGCTATTTCCAAACAGCGGGAAAAAAAATCAGGCATACAAGGAGGATGCTTTACCTCTTATGCAGCTAGCTTTCTGCGGCCCAGCAGAATCTTCTGCCCTCCAAGTCCGCAATCCTTCCTCTGGAATCCCTGCAAACATGTCACGCACAGCAAAGCACCCGTGGGGCGAGTACTCAGAGAAGGTCTCCAGCCTTTGTCCTTCTTTCTTGTCATCGATGTTTTGTTGCAGACTTCATCGATGATCACTGATGGGCCTTTCCTTCTTCTGTCTTTCTTCAGGTCAATCAGTCTACTCCCATCCCTTCAGCATCAATTTTGTCGCAATTTTTCTCTTCTTGTCTTTGGTGTTTCTCCTTTATCAGCTTCGGTCTATCACAACAACTTTGTCATCCTGTTCATCATCCTTTTTGTCTGGTTCTTTCACCGTCGCTTCCTCCTTTGTGTCACCTCGTCTTCCGTCACCTCTGTCACAGCAGCCTTCGCCGATGATATCTCTTCATCCCCCACCGTCATAGCAGCATCGCTGATTGTTTTATGCCGACTTTCCTTTTGCTTGACCATGACCTTCATCACATCGACTTTTCTTCCTTTCTTGAAACTACAGATTCGTTAATCTTCATCAGACTTCATCGCCTTCCTTCAGTTCGCACCATCTTCTCATCAGAATTTCGACGTCTCTCCATTTGATTTATCGCCTCCTTCTGGTCTTCACATCTTAGTTAACAGTTCTTCCCAACACTCCTTCAAGCTCTCTCCTTCACTTTCCTGTCATACCCTCTCAAACTTGCACAGTAAAAAGCCTATTTTTCCCCATCTGAGGAACATCTATGGCCGCCTAAGGCATAGATTCTTCCCCCTCTTGTTCTTCACTCCACTGGTGCTTTTTTCCCCCCAAAAATAATCAAAAGCTACCCTTTCCTTTTTTTAACACTCGTGTCTATTTTCCCTCTCAAATCCTTGTTTCTCCTTCTTCCACGACTTCCTCTCTTTTTCCAGCAGCATCCCCTCCATTAGATTCCCTTTTCTCTTCTTTTAGCTGAGCGGAAAAGAAAAACTCCTCTTTAACAAGAATAACTCTCATTTTCTTTACACCCATAGAAGATCTATACACCCACTTTAATTTTGACCTTAGGGACTAATGTAGGGTATCTTTGGAGTCATGAATTGCCCCCTCCATTAATAGTCAGCTTTACGATGATCTGCGCACAAACTTCGACTTCAGCCTTGAGGATTGGGTGGCAAAATGCTCCCTCGGTGCTTCACTAGTGCTGTCAATAGCCCCATTGAAGGATTCCTTTACTCGCTTAAGCAGCTTTTGAGAGACTTTCTTCAACTCTATTTCATTAGATGATCGGCTTCCACAAAGCTTCCTTTGTTTCCACAATTCCCTGCACTTTTCTGAGAGATCATCATTGAAATTATCAGCTTGCTAATGTCCTTTGGCATCAGTTTTTCATATTTTTCTAACACACACACATCATGCATCCAAACAAAATCATACACATGCACTAAGGAAATATATACATTGGATGCGGATTATCGTAATGCATCACACACACAATGAATCACACACAGAAAATAACACAAATGCATAACAAAAAAAATGGAGGTGTATACGACTCGGAGACATCGGTAGTTGGACTTCTTCCACCAAACAGTGATCAACAAATAGAGAGGGCTACCAAGCAGCCAATTTTGAGGAATCCAGAGCATATAGGCCATAAATTTTCAGCAGAGACTCTTGCTGAATAAAAAATAAAATATGGTGATTTCTTGCTACCCTCGGAGAAGAAATTCTTTCACGATATGCTTGAGCAACATGGAAGGGGGTTTGCTTTCTTCTCGTATGAGATTGGATGTGTGAATCCAGATATGGTTGCCCCTATGGTGATATTTACTATTCCTCATATTCCATGGAACCTTCGACCTATTCCAGTGCCTAGGGCACACCTACCAAAGCTAGTTGACTTGTTGAATGAGAAAATCAGGATGGGAATCCTAGAGTCTTCATCTGCACCATACTCAAATAGGTGGTTTACGGTTCCAAAGAAGAAGTGTACTCTCTGATTTATACAGGACATGGAGCCAATAAACAGAGTTACTATCAGGAATGTTGGTATATGTCTAGTTGTGGATGAGTTTGTAGAAGCATTTGCTGGACGTGCCATCTATTCTTTAGGTGACTTGTATTCGGGATATGATCAGTTTCTGCTAGCCTTGGAAAGCAAGGACATAACCACTATGAGAACTCCTATTGGGCTTGTAAGGATGTGTACCTTGCCTCAAGGTGCCACTAATTCTGTTACACATATGATGAATGCCATGCATAAGGTCCTTCGTGAGTACATACCTCAACTTACCATGCCTTTCTTAGATGATGTGCCCATTAAGGGGGAAGAAGAGAAGAATGAGAGTCTAAATGAGCAGGGATGTAGATACTTTGTGGCTGATAATATTTCAGCTTGTGAAAAGATTTTGGCTAGGTTAGAAGAAGTAAACTTGACACTATCAGGGCAAAAATCTGTTTTTGGAGTAAATGAGGTTGTCATTATTAGATATATGTGTGGTTATTATGGAAGGAAACCTTCACCTGAAAAGGTGGATGGTATAGGCAAGATTACGCAGTATTGTTCTACCACTTCAGAGGTACGGAGATTCATTGGAGCCTGTGTGTTTTACATGATTTGGATACCCCATTTTGCACACATAGTAGATTGTTTATATCAATTGCTTCGAAAGGGGCAGAAATTTTATTTGGATGAGAGCCACACTAGAGCCATGCAAAAATTAAAGAAGTTTTTGCAGATTTCTCCAACTATGAGGAAAGCGGATTATAATTGTGGAAGGCCTATTGTATTGACAGTTGACACTAGTCCAATTGGCATAGGTTGGGCTGTGGGTCAAGATGATGCTGATGGAAACGGGTATGCTATTTCGTTTGGGGCCAATGTCCTAACTGAGAGACAGAGGAGGTATCCACAAATCAAAAGGGAATTGCTCGGAATTGTTATGGCTCTCAAATGTGACAAGGAGTACTTTATTGAAGTCTTAGTTGTGGTAGAGATAGATTGCTTGCCATTCATAGGTATGATTACGAGTTACTCTAGTCCAGATATAGCTATGCTGAGATGGATTGCATACATCAAGTCATTAAATCCAGAATTTAAACACATAGCAGGGAAGGATAATCCAGTGGTGGTAGATATGCTGTCTAGAGCTCGATATGATGATGAGGAGACACTACTTGCAGAAGAGGATGATGCAAAAATTTTAGCCGCTATGGTTGATCATGTTTGTCATGTCTATGATATTGTGGCTTTCATAGATAAACTCTATGTTGGAGATTGGTTGCAGATTGGCAAGTACCTTAGTACACTAAGCAAAAGAGATGAATGGAGAGATGAAGAGTTCAAGAAGATCATAAGAAAAGCCTATGGTTATTTCCTCAAGGACGGATTTCTTTGGAAGCACCCAATGAAAAGACGTGGATTGGAGCCCCAGGAGGAACACCAAGGAAAAGGGAATTATCTTGCAAGAAAATCTATCTTGTAACATCAACAAGCTTGTTTATTATGTTTTATATGATCACAATGAAGAAAAGAACACCAGGCACAATAAATCTTCATACAGCACCATGTAGATCTCCCACGGATTTGATAGAATCAACCATATTCTTCAATATCTTCACAAAATCCATCAATATTACAAAGAAAGCAAAGGAATACACCATCTTTGAATGGAAATACATCACATAGTATTCATCTTCAATATCTTCATAGTCTTCTCTCTCAATCTCTCATATACAATCACTCTATTTTAGTAGAATTGGCTATCTCTGACTCTCTCTCTCTCTCTCCATCAATAATACATCATATCCTCACTACAATCTCTCATAATCACTCTCAATAATCCTTCTTAGGTCGTGGATACCCCTCCCAAGAGGTATGTCTGATATGAAGAGTCACCAGAGCCACTACAGTGTCTTTTCATAGCTCACTACTGTCACTTCACTCCAGTCTTCACTTGAGTCTTCACCAGCTACTTCTTTCACTTCTTTCAGCTCTTTTGCACTTGTATTCACCTGTTCCCAAGGCTAAAAAACATTCCCAAGCTACACTCTCATCCAAGAGAACACATGCAGAAGCATACAGAACAGTCACAGTACAATAACAGAACATCTATAGTACAGAACAGAACAGAGACAGAAGCTCTACAGAAGACCTACAGAAGGTTACAAAAGGTCATCAAAACCTCATAACTCATACTCAAACCATTCCAAACTCTCACAAATCATTCAATAAGCTTTCACAAGATCTCAATCTTCATCAATCATCAACCCATCCCTCCTTACTGAAGACAATCAGAACAAAACAGAACAAAACAGAAGGTATACAGAACCAATCAGAATCTATCAGAACATCACAGAACCTCACATCTCTACTAATAAACATCATGAACTTCCAAAACACAATCAATATCATCCAAAACACTCTCAAACCACTTCCAAACCAATCAATCATCTCATAAAATCAACCATTCGGCTCTCAAAAACAACAAAAATCAGCCAAAAAACAAGTCATTTCAACACTCAACATATCCCCACACTTAATAAGGAAGCGTCCTCACGACCCAGGAAAAAGGGAATACAAGTTCAGTCCAAAGCTCAACTTTGATCTTCAATATCTCTTCAAAAACAATCCAGCCAACCACGACCCCAACTTATAACCTGTATCTAATATAAAAATACAACGAAAGGAAAACCCTTTATATATTAACACTTCTTATCAAACTAGAAATCACAACAAACTTGTAAAGGATATAAGAGGTTTCTTCTTCTTCTACATCATCTTCAACTCTCCAACCACGACCCCAGTACCACAATTCTCCAAAATGTAGCTTGCACGAAATCCAATCCAATAGGAAACCACCACGTTCATTTTACATAAATTAACCCATAACACAAACACTACACATAACACAACCATCTGAATGACTCCTCCAAAAAGACAGATTTTCATTAAAAATCATCCACCATACATTGGAAAGGTATCAATGAAGATGATCCCTCTTGAAAGATTGATGATTTCGAAAACGATCCATAGACAAGGATTCATCTACAAATGTTTTGGGAGGATTCTGAAAAAACATAAGACAGCACATCCTTTCCAAGAGGACAAGGTATCTTCTAGGGAAACAAAGGGCATGAAAATACAATATATCCAGCTGCTGGGAATCAATGCTCACATTGATATTCATGCACAACTTTGGAATAGGCTTTGAATCATTATGAGAATGCCTATGCATGTATGCCAGGTACCAAGCAAAGTGAGCAATTAATCTCACTGAAGGATCTGTAGATTGTGAATACTGCTGAGCAAAATGAATATAGTTCTAATATGCTTGACTGGCAGCTGTCCAATCTCCTGGAATTACTGGCCAGTTTATCTGAGGTCTTGTAAGGGAATCATTCGAGCTCCATCCCCTTCTTCTAGAAATCTGATGATCAAACCCGTCATAGTCACTAACCAACTGAGGTGGTTGAGATATAGAAGTGGCAGGAGAGGGAAGTGGAATAAGGAAAAGTGGATGAAGAGAGGGGTAGGCAAAATCATAAAAGGAAGAATAATTTAAAGAAGGAGTGGCTGAAAGTTGTAGGGAATCACTTAAGAAGGGTGTTAACTGATAAATAGGAAAGGTGGAAGGTACATGAATGGATGGAGAAGGACATGGTGGAGAAGGGGAAAATACTCTATCCTCGATAAAAGAACAGTATGTAAATATGGGAATTTGAGGAAAAGATTGAGGTTGGAAAAGAAGGGGTAAAATGGTTGTGGAATTGGATTGACAAAGGGAAAGATATATATGATATCGGTGAGCCATTTGTTGGTAATACAAGAGGATAAGAACATAAGGTCCTAAGAGAGATCTTCTATGATAGGCATAAAAAAAGGTAGAATCAAACGGATTATGTTTTGAAAGATAAGCTAAGAGATCCACCCTCAGTTGATTAGTACTCTGGGCATAGGTAGGGGCTGTGTTCTATCTTTGATTCAGGACCACAGAATCAATGATGGTATGCCAGGAATTATCGGGACAATTAGCCACTTTGGAGGAGTAACTCTGGAGCATGTCATCTATGTGCAACTCCAAATGGTTGACATACAAAACAGCTTGTGGAACCGCGTCTCCCACATACCAAGCCATATCCACTTCATCTAGAATCAACAAGTCTCCTCGTAGATACATATATGACATCAACATGGTATCGGTCGTGACAGAATCTTCAAACACCATACGGACCACCTCTGTCAGCAACTCAGCAGACCAAGCCCCACTCCATCCATCCTCTGGAAGAGGTAAATCCATCGTGGAAAGCTTCATGTAGAAGGCCAACTTCTGTAATTGGTAGTAGACAAAGAAAGAATGGTCTGGAGGAACATATTCCTAAAACTGCTCAAATGTAGACCATAGCAAGTCCATCCTGGATTGCAATCTGTCCACTTTATCTTGGAAGAGAGGACACAAGGTAGCCTGTCTTTGAAGAGCAGCCAAGTCCTGTTGTGAGAGAGAAGGGATCAAGGGAACATGAGGGCTTGGAGGAACAGACCGTGACTTTGCCAGTTGATCTTGCAACTGCTTGATTTGGGAAGCTTGTGATTCCACTGTGTCATTAGCAGTCTGTAAGGCTAAAAGTTTGTCATCTAAAAGAGTTTGGACTTATCTAATCATTCGATCTGCCATAGGATGACGGTATGTTGATGCTGGATTCGATGTCAGCTAGTTCGTGCTGCCGCCATATCGACGTCGAGCTTTTTTGGAGCTTAAGCCTTTGTTAAGCTTTATTAAGCTTATTAAAATCCAATTAAATAATCTTCCTTCTTTGTTCTCTGTTAACCAAAGAGACTTACAAAGGATCTTCAAAGGTGGTCCTTTGCTTCGTGAGAGAGGTCCTTTGCAATCCAATAGCATAGCACGGGATTCTTCACCACCACAAACTGTTGAGATAACAAGCTCAACACATGCGGACATTGATGATGGACCGCCTGGTTAGATGGGTCCACAGGTCTACACTTAGCATGTCGGACCCTTTAGGGCTATCCCGCAATTATTTTGGGCATCTGAGGCCGTTTCAGGGCCCGTTTTAGAGCCGCAAGGTTGCGGACAGCAGTTTCAGGTACGCTGTGACTTCGACTGTATTGACTGAAAGTGGGTGCGCAGGTTACAGATTTCAGATCTATAAGTTCAAAGGTGTTTACCAGTGAGTAAACACAAGGTTTATCTGCAAACAGGTTGCAGATTGCATGTATTGTTGAGCAGACAGTGAAAAAGGCTGTCTGGTGTATTGCTGTGCACTACAGGTCCAGCGTTGCAGAAGATTTGCTTGCTGTTGGTATTAATTTTGTGATAATGGCAGAGAACAGTGGAAGCCCCATCATTGAGAAGCTCGACAAGAACAACTACCCTTCATGAAAGTTCCGTGTCACGAACTTCCTTATTGGAAAAGGCCTCTACGAGTTCGTTTCAGGTGAAGAAAAGGAGCCGGAGGTGAGTGATCCTCCAACTGCAGAAGAGACAAAGGCACGAAAGGAATGGAATGCAAAAGACAAGAAGGTCATGTATTGGTTGTCTGCAGTAATTGACAATAATATGCTGGGACACATTAGAAATGCAGAGAATTCATATGCAGCTTGGACCATACTTGAAAGTATGTTTTCTGTAAATACAAAGGCACGAAAGATTCAACTCAAGCAAGAGTTGAATACATTGAAGAAAGGGAAGATGTCTATCAATGAGTATGCACTGAAGGTAAGAAGCATTGCAGATGCATTGGCAGCGATTGATGCAATGCCCGATGATGATGATTTGGTGTCATCTACTTTGGGTGGACTTAACAATGAAAAGGCTTGGAAGTCTTTTGTAGCTTCTGTATATGTCAGAAAGCCATTTCTAGATTTCGATGAGTTGGTCTCCCTTATGATCACTGAAGAGATCAACATGCAGAGTGAGACACCTGAAAGAAGTGGTGAACAGGTCCAAGCTTTCTACTCCAGTTCAAGAAGGGGGCGTGGCAGGTTCTCTTCAAGAGGCCGTGGTACAGGACGTGGTAGTGACAACCAGCAAAACAGATTGAATCAGCAATTTGGCGATATGCAGGTTTCAGGAGGTCGTGGTAACTTTAGAGGTAGGGGGAGCTTTAGAGGAAGAGGTGGATGGCAGAACAGAGGTTCTAACAACTCTGGTATTATGTGCCACTACTGTGGCAAAATAGGTCATATTGCAGCCCAATGTTATGCTAAGAGAGATGATATCCGCAGTGGTAAGTTGCAGCAAGGAAACTATGCATCGTCTTCACGACAGAATGAAGATAAAAATGAACGTTTGTTTGTTATGCAGCATATGCTGAATGCTGTTACAGGAAAGGGAACACATGAAGATGTTTGGTATGTTGATTCAGGTGCATCCAATCATATGACCAGCCATGCAGAATAGTTTGGAGAGATGCAGGATTTGTAGAATGCAGGTTATGTGCAGACAGGTGATGACTCATGCCACCCAATTTCACACATTGGAAAAGTTCCCTTGTCCTTGCATGATGGTAAGACAAAGAGTATTTTAGATGTATTGCATGTGCCATCTATTACAAAGAACTTGGTGTCAGTCGGTCAAATGGTAGAGCAAGGGCTGCAAGTCAGATTTAATGCAAAGGGCTGATTTGTAGAAGACTTCAATGACAAGTGCAGGTTGGTAGCAAAGGGAAGTAGAGTTGGACGTATGTTCACTCTAGATGCTGGAATTCCTACTATGAATGCTGCTATGTATGCCAAAGGAAAAGGTGTTGTTGCAGACATTGAAATTTGGCACAAACGCATTGGACATGCAAATGTACAAAGGCTGAAATTAATGCAGTCCAAAGGGTTGGTTACAGGTTTGCCTACTTTTAAAGTTGCAGAATTTTAGAAGGTATGTGAAGCATGTCAGTTTGGTAAGTAGGCAAGACAACCCTTTTCACATGACAGAGATGTAAGCAGAAATATCCTTGATGTTGTGCATACAAACATTTGGGGGCCTACACAAAATGTATCTCTTGGAGGCAGTTCATACTTTGTCACATTCATTGATGATTGTTCTAGAAAGCTGTGGGTATATTTTATGAAGGAAAAGAGTGAAGCTTTTGAGCACTTTAGAACTTTCAAGGCTACAGTTGAAAGAGAAACAGGCTTGAAAGTAAAGTGCCTGAGGTCAGATGGAGGGGGAGAGTACCTCTCAAATGAGTTCAGTGATTTTCTGAGGTCTCATGGGATAAAGAGACAATTCACATGCAGGTATACCCCACAGCAAAATGGGGTTGCAGAAAGGAAAAACAGACATATTGCAGAAGTTGCACGCGCCTTGATGGCTGAAAAGAATATGCCTAAGCATTTTTTGTCTGAGGCTGTTCATACTACTGTTTATATTATGAACAGAACTCCCACAGCTGCAATTCATGGTATGACCCCCGAAGAATGTTTTACAGGTAAGAAGCCTGATGTTTCACACTTGAAAGTATTTGGCTGCATTGCGTATGTTCATGTGCTAGATGAGTTGCGGAAGAAACTGGATCCAAAGGCTGAAAAGTGTATCTTTATTGGATACTCTTTAGAGCAAAAAGGGAATCGCTGTTACAACCCTGTCACATGTAAGTTCAGAGTGAGCAGGGATGTCATCTTTGATGAAATGAGCAGTTGGTATGCATCTAGTGGTGATGCATTGGATGTTGATGATGATCATGACACTCATGTGCAGGCTGAAAGGCAAGAATCACGGACTCTTAGTGGACCACAGACATCATCTGGTAGTCCTTGGTCTGGGAGACTAAGGAGTACCTCTACATCTTCGAGTGCATCTAGTAGCACTACAGGTAAAGACAAAGGAAAGAATAAAGTGTCAGAAGGCATTGATGCAGCTCTTGATGGAGACTCCAGTGGCTCAGAGAGCTTGGATGATGAGCTTGGCATTCCTTCAGTGAGGACTCCAGGTGTGCAAAGAGCACGTGTTAATGCAAAGACTCCATTGAGTGATCCAGTGGTACGCAGGTCTAGCAGGGTGAGATACCCTGTTAAAAGATCTGGTTTTGAGGGTTATGCAGCTCACCATTATGCTTATATGGTGAAACTAGTTGAGGATGTTGAGCCCATATGTTTTGAGGAGGCTGTTGGTCATGCTCATTGGGATGCAGCAATGGATGAGGAGATGGCTGCATTAGAGGCCAATAAGACTTGGGATCTAGTATCATTTCCAAAGGGAAAGAAAGCTATTGGATGTAAGTGGGTTTATAAGATTAAGCACAATGCAGATGGTTCTATTAGCAGGTACAAAGCTAGGCTAGTTGCAAAAGGCTATGCCCAAACATATGGCATAGATTATGATGAAACCTTCAGTCCAGTTGCTAGGATGGCAACTGTCAGATATGTGATTGCTTTGGCAGCAGCCAAAGGTTGGAGGTTGCAGCAAATGGATGTAAAGAATGCCTTCTTGCATGGTGATTTGCAGGAAGAAGTGTATATGGATCAGCCAGCAGGTTATGAAGATTTAGAGCATCCCACGTATGTGTGCAGGTTGAAGAAGGCACTCTATGGGCTCAAGCAAGCACCAAGAGCATGGTTTGACAAGATTAGAGAGTATCTTGTCAATATTGATTTTATGTTTCTGATGCTGATCACTCACTTTATGTGAGAAAGGGAGATGCAGGTTTGGTCATCATAGTCATCTATGTGGATGACTTGATTATTACAGGTGATAGTGATAGTGGGATTGCTGAAGTCAAGGACTATTTGAAGATGAAGGTTGAGATGAAGGATTTAGGTGAGCTAAGGTACTTCCTTGGCATTGAGGTGATCAGATGTGATGATGGTATATGGCTGTCCCAAAGACAGTATGGCTTGGATATGTTGTCCAAGTATGGTATGACTGCATGCAAACCACTTTCAGTCCCGTTGGAGCAGAATGTAAAGCTGAGTGCTGATGTTGGGGATGAGATAGAAGACCCTACTATGTTCAGGAGGATAGTGGGGAGTTTGATCTACATGACCATTACAAGGCCAGACTTGAGCTATGCTGTTGGTCTTGTGAGTCAATTTATGCAAGTACCTAGAAAGCCACATTTGGATGCAGTCAGACGCATATTGAGATATGTGAAGTCCACATTACATTATGGACTTTTCTATGAGGCAGGTACAGATGTACAGGTATTTGGATACACAGATGCAGATTGGGCTGGTAGTATGTCTGATAGAAGATCTACCAGTGGATACATGTTCTCTCTTGGTAGTGCAGCAGTTGCATGGAGCAGCAAAAAGCAATCTACAGTTGCTTTGTCGAGTACAGAGGCTGAGTATAGAGGTGCTGCTATTGCAGCATGTGAAGTAGTATGGCTGCAAAAGCTATTGGCTGATTTGGATGTGCAGGTGGAAGGTCAAGTTGTCATTTATTGTGACAACATGAGCAGTATACAGTTGGCTAGGAACCCTGTGTTCCATGCCAGGACAAAACATATTGAGGTACACTACCACTTTGTGAGAGAGAAGGTACTAGCAGGTGAGATTGACTTGGTGTATGTTAGCACACAGGATCAGATAGCTGACATCTTCACGAAGGCATTGGGTACAGAGAAGCTTCAAAATTTTCAAAGCTTACTTGGAGTTGCAGAGATGCAGTTGAGCTTGAGGGGGAGTGTTGAGATGACAAGCTCAACACATGTGGACATTGATGATGGACCGCCTGGTTAGATGGGTCCACAGGTCTACACTTAGCACGTCGGTGGTCGTTATGCATCTCACATGGCCACTGACTCATTTCTTATTATATTCAGGTCGTTACACCTATTTACAGTTGGCATAGTTATAGCGCCAGTCGACTAGTGTGGTCAGTTATGCATTGTTTGACTTAGTAGGTCACTTTCCTTTTATGTTGTATCTTATCTATACTTTGTGTACATTGTAAAGTGTGTGGAAGAAGAAGAAGAAATCAGCAAGAAAACGTTTTGGCCTCCATCTCTCTTCTTGTCTATTGAGTGAGCTTCTCCTTGTGCATTCTGTGTGTGTTCGGCGCAGCATCTTGAGCAACCCCCTCCACCACGCGATTCTTGACACAAACATGCTGTTATTGACGTACTGAAGAGTTCGTTTGTTCTAGAAGCTTCACCTTCGCATGAGATGGTAAGCGATTGGAAGCCCTTGATCTCAGCTTTGCTCTAATACCACTGGTGCGCAAATCGGATGCTAGATGTGTATGTAGCGAGGGCCAAAAGGTCCCCAAGCACAAAGAACTCTACCTAAGCTCAAAAAGCAAGAAGATAGACTTGCACAACATGAAGCAAAAAGACAAATTGGGTAAAATATCCCCCCATGCCCTTGTGTAAGCGCTTCACAATGTATGCATTTATAAATTTATTCATCTCCAAGCTCAAAAATAGCCCAATTTTACAAATAAGCATGCTTTAGCTTTTATGTTTGCTTTTGTCCAAATAAAGAATAAAGCGATTGGGCGGCCCAAGAGTCGGGTTTGTGCCCAAATAAAATGTCCAATAATAAAATATTTAAATTTTACGTCTATTCGCATACAAAATAATAAATATTTTTCAAGTGCTTCAATAAATAAGCGCGCCTAAATAAATATTAGAGCCACATCTTTAATGATAAGACACACACCCATCAAAAATGATAATTTCTTCTATGTAATTTGAATACATGCTATCGCGCAGTGCTTCCCAATGCCACCGTCGCCTGTTCTACACATCAACTGAAGCATTCACAATTTTTAAAAAATAATAAAATTAAATTGACAAAAGTGAATACCTAGAAGTCTTCAGCTACAAAATAAATAAATAGGTTGGAACTCTATCCTAACCTTAATTTAATACGAGTGCGCTCTAAACTCATAAATGTCCATTAATTTAAATATGTATTTTGTGGAATCACCCACCGCTGTGGAGTCACCCACGTGCACATTAAATTAACATGACTTCGAAAAGGACAGGCATCCTCGTTAACTTCTCGCACAAGGAGTCCACCTTGTCTACGAGCCGCAAAAAATAAATATAGTTTTGCGGAATCCATCGCGAAACCTCACGGAATCCACCGTGGAATAAAAAGCTCACGGAATCTGCTGTGGAATATGCCTCCTGGCAGTAATTTTTGGGCAAGAGTAGTCCTTGCCTATAAGGTATAGAAATTAAGATTTCTAGTTGGTGAGTGACTTTTTGTATAGTTGTCATAGCTGTCATAAGTCAAAACTACTCCTTGAAACTGCCCAGTTGGTTTGGCACACATGTGACCTATTCGATTTAGAATATGTGTACATTTGGAAAGGTGTGTCCTACTTTGAGTAGATATGTCTTTAAAGAGACATGCATTCTTTCAATTACATAGTATTATCATTCGATTTTTGTGTCCCTAGTTTATGAAAGAATTATCCACTACATTATAGTTTTCTATAAATGGGCTACCAATTAAAATAGGTCTCTTAAAGATCTTCAAATTTGTGCATACTATGTGTAGTGGTTTGCTACAAATAGACACTCACCATTCTACAAAAGTAATTTCTGTTTGGATGGATTCCCCAGCTTAAATGAAATATGACAAGCTTCACAATTTCATTATAGAATATTGCAAAGATTGATGAAAAATAGATGTAACACTACTTGTGACTTCAACTCATCAATATTTTAGACAAACTTGCAACTTATGCAACGACATGAGATAGAACACATATATCAATAATAAGTAATAAAGTGATTAATATGAGGCTTCATTCATGCAATAATGTGTACAGCTTCTTTGTAGAGTAGGCTACCAAACATGCTTACTCTATAGCATAGGCTACTAAGGGTCCAAGTAATGATTACAAAGAGGGTGTTGTGAGTAGCCTCAACATAGTCTTGCAAGGAAGAATCACGATGATGTCTTGAGATAATTGTACATGATCCTTGTCTCTCTCCTTGATCATAGCACAAGCTTGAGAGAGAGCTTCTTGGAAGTCCATGATCTTGTGAGTTGGGAAAGAAACCATTCAGTCATTCTGATAGTTCAATATTGTGATTAGGTTGATGTAGTCCCCTTTACAGTACTCAGCATTAAACGAAAGAACATCATTGATCCAAAGCACTTGATCAGCCATGGCATGATATAGGTTTTCCAGGAGTGGTTGTGATAAAGCCTCATCGTCAAGCTCCATGTAAAGGTCAAACTCACACACAATGAGGTGAATCCTAGCAGCCCCATCCTTATGATGAAGGGGGATGTATTGCAAGAGGCTAGGGAGCTTGTTCTCCTTTCTAAAGGCTACAATAAGCATCACAATGGTGAGGTAATCCACAACTACTTCCTGCACATGCTTGTGTTGCTTAGGTGACATGCCTTGACCTTGCATATTAGCAAACCAGTGGCTTATTCTCTTTTTGGCTAAGGTATGGGGTCTTTATACCTTACTGCTCATTTGTTATAAACCTTAGCTCATCAACAATATTGAATGCCTTATATTGCACAACCTTGGTTTCTACAAGACAACCTGGCTTTTTCATTTTGAAGCACAGTAATCAAATTTTATCATTTGCATGCCTAATAGAACAAAGGTAACTAATTAGCAACTCCATTGCAGATATGTCTTGCTCAATGCTAGCCTCATCATTCAAGTTATAATCTTCTTTACTTCTGTGAGGAGGTGGTGGTGGCCTCAAAGAGCTATCTCTTCTCCCTTCTAGTCATGTTACCTTCTCCCTAATTTAAGAAAGCAAGAATTCAAGACTAGCTTCTCATGTTATCTTCTCATGTTATATTGCAAAATATTGAATGCTTGAACATGGTTCCACCACCAAAACAAAACAATCCAATGTTGTTGCTTCTTCCCATCTACTAGTAAGCACACCACCAAGCAAAAAAGCAGAAGAAGAAGAGGAAGAAGATGACATACAGCTTCATCTTCACTCAGTAACTCGCTCAATACATGATTCACACACACTCACATGCACACACACACACACACACTCTCTCTCTCTCTCTCTCTCTCTCTCTCTCTCTCTCTCTCTCTCTCTCTCTCTCTCTCTCTCTCTCTCTCTCTCTCTCTCTCTCTCTCTCTCTCTCTCTCTCTCTCTCTCTCTCTCTCTCTCTCTCTCTCTCTCTCTCTCTCTCTCTCTCTCTCTCTCTCTCTCTCAATTATGAAGACAAGATGATAAAATAGAACAGAATGGTTTCTCTAGAATTGCACTAATAGAACTTTCACAACATGGATGCACCAAAAGGGTAAATACAACAAAGAGCTCCCACCCTTATGTACACCAAAATTAGGGTTACGGGTGGATCACTTCTTTATGGTGGAACCTTGTTTGCATTTCAGAGATTGCACTTCTTTTAGGTTTAGAGTTTCCCCAACTGTGAATTAGAGTTTCCACCCTCTCCTACCTAATAGCCCTAAAATTTGTGCAAGAAAAAGGCATAATATTTAGTCTATATTATTAAAAAATCCATGCATTTTGTATTTGTAATTCCTCTAATATGAGCATGAGAAATTGTGTGTGTAATTTGTACAAGTTGAAAGGTTTTAATACTTCCCATACTTTCAGAGGCATCCTTTCTAAGGTCTAAGAATACTCATGAAAACAAAATCTTCTAAGAAATATGAAAAGGTGGGATTGGGAGTCATGTGATTTTGAAGGAAAAGGTGGTTGAGAGAGGTTGTTGTAACCTCCTTATTTCTTCCACTTTATTATCCCTTATTGCACGTATCTCTTTCCCTCTTCTCCATTGACTAATTGTAGATGTAGAACAACTACCCTCTTGGATTTTGGGGTATAACGCTTGCATGCAAACCATTACTTTCTTAGAGGCACATTTTGTGTTGATAGATGAAGTCAAGAGAAATACGATTAACATGTCATAGCAATTTGATTGGTACTATCGGATAGCTTATCCGACTTTTAGAAGGCTCACATTTCGGATGATGTATTGCCTTGGATTCATGTATTTAGAGGTTTGAAAGTTACTTTTTCCACAAAGGATATAAGAGACGTTGTAAAATTTTTAGGTTTAATTCCTATGCAAGAGGAGAAACATCCATATGAAGAAGTAGATCCAAACACCTATGCCCTCATTAAAACCCAGCTTTAGAGCTTTAGAGAAACTACATAAGTAGAACGAAATTGCAAAAGATGATATTAGTAGGTACTAAATTAGTTGTGGATGAGTTTTGAGGAGTGGCGAATACAACAAAGTGAAGCCCAAGATCAGTGAGAGGAAGAGAATGAGCACCTCAACAAGAAGCTTTGCTACTAGAGAAGTTAGAAAGGGTAAATGCATTACTGAATCTGGGCATAGGCATGATGTCTAGCTCAAACAAAGAGCCTCTTGAACCTAACACAGAATTTGATTAAACACCATTAAAAAAAGTGAAATAGATTCCTATCATTTGGACTGACTGGTTTCAAGCACTAATAGTCCCACTGGAAAAAAGAGTAGGCAAAGCGAGAGTATAGCAAGTGAGATCAACACCACTTGGGATTTAGAATATACTTATGGGTTAAACCAACTATTTAAAGAGCCAAAAGAAAATTCTTGGATAGAGTAGGTGTCTAATTTGGGACTACGGTTCTTGTTTTGTATCCCTACTCATAAATGGAGCAATCAAGGGATGTGTACAAGAAGGGATCAAGATCCCTATTCAAGGAGCCCAAGGAATCTATGTGGTTTTACCTTATTTTGGGTTAGAGACATTATTCAAAGAGGCAATGGCTCATAACCCTGTAAGACTAGCCTATTTTACCCAATTTGGGGGACTACGGGATGAAGATCATGATGCACATATGCAAAGATTTGAGGTAACCTACGTAGCCAATGAAGTAGTGGATGATGATTAAAGGCTTCATATCTTTCCAATGATGTTAAAAGATGAAGTAGGAAAGTGGTAAAACAACATGGATGTTCAAAATAAAGGGACCTATGCTGCCCTCACAAGAGCATTCTTAGAAAAATTTTGACAACAAGGTTTTGAAGATCGATTAACTCTTCAATTGGACTATCTATCCCAAGGAAAAATAAAAAGTGTCAACCATTACATTGAGTGTATGGAAATCACTATTTCAAAGATAAATCCAACCGTGTTGACGAGAACTTACATAAAAGAGTAAATTTATTGATAGGTTTAATCCTAAAGTCCATCAATATGTTATCCTACAAAGGCTAATTGCACTGGCAGATGCTAAAATGCATACTAGATAGTGGGAAGAAGTACAACTCAGTCACAACAATGACGAAAGGATCTATTCAAAGAACCTTAAATGGAATACCCCAGTGGTACATCAAGCAAAATGTCTAAAAACATGTCATACATGACCATTCCATTAAGTCCACCTACTATAGAAAACTCAAATTTACCAAATGTACCTTTGAATTTGTACTCTTCAATTCTAGCCTATATGCTACAAACAAGAAGGCCATCTATGTCTTAGATTCAAACCCCATTAGATGAACCTAAGGAAACATACATCATTACGAAGTCCCTATGAAAATCAAAAGAAAAAGTAATGGGTGTGATCCAAGAACCATTAGAAGAAATTTACTCAATAATGACACAAGGCTCTATTTCATAGTAGTCGTCAAGCAACTTGACTCCAAACCCACCTAGATCGAATATTTGGTGTGGTAAGTGCCATGGGTATGGTCATGTGGCTACTAAATGCCAACTCCTTCAAGATTAATATCTGACCATCTCCATTTTGTACCTTTTGTCTTAAAAAAAGGCATGTGGACACAAATTGTCCGCATAAAATAGGCCAAGAATAGCAACAGGCTCCTGAGATGCAAATAAATTACAATTACATGAAATTCATTAACACTACTTATGAAGTTGGGTCACCCAATCAACCTTTTAGGCATTCTGGATTACCTACCCAAGGCAAACGTTTAGTTCCCCAAAACAATTATAATAGTGATGGAAAAACTAAGGTAATTTTTCTTTTTTAGAGAAATAATGGTAATTTTTGTAATACAATGGGAAAAAATAGACAAAAAGGCCTAAAGGACAAATAAATTGTTATTAATACCGACAAGATGGTCATATAGTTTCATACTGCCCAAATGCCTATAAAAATCAAGACTACATTCATTTGTGCAAGAGTTAATGTGGTGGCGAGGGACATTATGAAGAGAACTACCCCAAGCAAGATGATAATAAGACTAATGGAAAAGAAAATAAAATCTTCCATAATCCTATGACATGTACTACAAGTCTAATTGAAGTTCAACTAAAACGAAAAAAAAGTAGCACTAAGTCCAAATTTCTACCTCATAGGGCGACCTTTACAGTCGACCCCATGATTGGTGTCATTTACTAGAGCACAAAAGCAACAACCAAAGGAGTAAGGCCTAGAGGAAGAAAGTTTGCAATTAAAAGGAGTTGCAAAGGATAACTCTAAGGATGTAGATCCTAATATAGAGGTACCTAAATCAGACTCTCCTCAACACTCTTCTGATTATACATTATTACCTATGCCCCTAGAAAATCCTAAAATTCAGGTGGGTGCAGCTCATTTTCATAAAAAGACTAGTACCTCCAATGGAGGAAAGCAAAGAGCAAGCAAAAAATTTGAACAAGACTTATGATCATTGGGAAGTACTAGCGAAAGTACATTTAACAATTAATCTCAAGAGGTTGCTTGAAATAGCACCTACATGTCGAAGTCATCTTTATCATAAGCTAGTTTAGCATAGAAGAAAAAGAATCAAGACTAATGCTTCTACGGTAAGCACAAATACATCCAAAATAAAAACAACTAAGGAAATAAAAATAGTAGATCTACTTGGGGATCTAGGAGCTCCAATTATTGATACTACGATCAACGGTCATTTTTTAATTGAAGTACAATTGGATGGTCCTTCAACAATTAATTTAATGACAGAGCATATGATACAAGATTTAGGGTTGAAGAATCTAGAACCTACCTATATAGTTTTACATGTGGCTGATCAAAGTAGAGGTAAATACTATGCATAGCCTAACTAAGGACAACAAGTGAGTGTTGGTGAATATACTATTAATTTCTCATCAGATAATGACTTTGATAGCAATATTACCCATTGGTTATGCATGTCCAAAGCTACAAACATGGATTACTTAATGATCTCAACAAAGGAAGATAGACGTCTTGATGATGTAATCCATGAATTCAATTATTTGAACCATTCATTTTTTGAAACACGTCTTGGATTTCATAAAGGTGAGAAGAAAGGTAACCCTAGGGATGCATTTTTTGCATATAACAGGTCAAAAATCTCTTCCAAGAATGACTCTGAAGAGGAAGACATGGATGAAATGATGGCAGATTCTTATTAAGTAATGAGGAAATTGGCACTATTGAGGATGATTATGGTAAACCCAAGGATAGTTTTGTTACTACATATATTTACGAGGTAGATGTTCTACCTTTTGTCAAGAATCACGTGATGGGGGGATGCGCTTGAGCTGTTGCGCCAAACACACACACTGTATACACAAGAGGAAGCTCACTATAACAAGAAGATATAAGGAAAGGGGGCCCCTAACTCTCCACTCTCCTCTCCTTTTATAGTTTTTTACATCCTCCCTTACGTTTGGACATGCTTTTGCTTTCTCAAAAAGCCTTAGGCTTTTTTATGCCTTTCAAACTTAAGGCAATTTAATATTTTTAACATTCATAACTTTGACATTTAGGATATTCAAAGCTTAGGAAGCTTTAAAGCCTTAAAGGTTTTTTTTATGCGTTATGTTTACGCTACCCTATGTGAAACGTACTGCTTTGTTTCTGTTCACCTTTTCACCATCATCTCAACGAATCTCCTCTTGGTAGTGAAGAGGTCACCCCTCATCTTTTTATTTTTGTTTTGACTCCTTGTCTTCATATTGAGACGTTCTGTCTCACAGAGGAGATTCAAATCAAGGTGAGGGTGAAGAAATTCCTTCGTTTTCACTTCGCACATCTTCAGCAAGCTTGTCGATCGTCTTCAACAGCTGCCTTTTCTTCTTTTACTTCATTTCCACATCCTTTCTTTTGATGCCATCGTTGACTTTGCCTTCAGGAAAATACGTTGTTCGTCTCTTTAATTACTATCTTCAATCCTCTGCGTTAACTTGTCTCCATCACCTTCTGCGCTGTTTTGCGGTGCTTCACCGAACCTTCTTCCACAAAGCCTCCATTTGTCTACTTCGGCAAGATCTCTTGTGAGAGAGAGAACTAGGGAGAGACAAAGAGGAGAGAGAAGATTGCAGAAGAGAGAGAAAGACTACAGGAAGAGAGAGAAGAAGAGTGATGAGGAGAGAGAAAGACTAGATTTAGAGAGAGAAAGACAAGAAAGAAGGGGAAGCCATAGAAGCTGTGAGCAAGAAGGGAGAGAAAGTCTGTAATTGTATTATTGTGTCCAAAAAGATGTGTAAAATTACATGTCCTCTCCTTTTATACCAATGTCAGTGCGACATGGCATCATATCAATATTATTTACACTAATTCCTTATTCTCAGCTTCTTACAATCCATCCCCACTCAAAATGATTTTTTTGTCCTAAAAAACAAAGATCGAACTTATTGGTATAGCCAAGTAGTGGGTTGCAGAGTACTACTCTGTACAGCATTACAAGTGGTAAAAGGAAAGATTACCTAATATTCAATAGTAGTACTAGTCTATGCAAAGGGTCAAAATCAGCCTATAGCCACCCGGATCAAAAGGAAAAGTGGTATCACTGCCATGAATTGGATCAACTTTCATAAGGTCATAGTCAAGTACAGCTGGAAGCATGATCATCATGATGGTATTCACTAACTCTTCCATAAGCCTCTCAGGCATCAACATGCTCTGTATGACTGAAGCATATGAGGCTAAAGTCACCATTGCATGGACTACATCAACCCCGAAGTGCTGTATATTCATGGACCCTGCATTCTTAGTGATGTCTAAGCATTTAAACTGCAGGTTTGTGGACTGACAAGGCTCCCGCATGGCATCATGATCATCCAAATCCACATGCTGCCCATGATTTGCTTTCTTGAACTGAGGTTCTTGTTGTGGACCCATACCAAAATGGCCTTCAACAAGATCTTCTCCATCCTTTGCATCATAATATTCAAATACCAAGAATATTTTGGCAGCCTTTGCCCTACATGTGGCTTGGTGATTACAAGATAGTGGCTTAGCACATTGATATCATAAGCCCGCAGCATGCAGTTCCCATATCGTATCACTAGTAAGGTGTCTAACGCGTTTAGCCTTAGATAGCAATTTACACACTTGATCATCACCATTGGTTAGCTCAGCAATAGTTCTAACATGCTGCTCATAGTCATCTTGCTACTCATGTACAATAAATGGCTGTCCATGCTCATGGCCATAATGCTCATGCTGTCCATACTCCATATGGTGATAATAGCCCTGCTGCGCATCAAAGGGACAGTTTGGTTGAGCATATGCATTTGCTTCCACTGATGTTTGCTGCTCACATACATAAGCATGCTGCCTTTGATCATTGATCCCCCAGCATTGGTCATGCTGTCCATAATCTCTATGCGAATACATGTCACAAAAATGTTCATGCTGTTGTCCAATTACATCTATTTGCTGTTGCTTACTACCAAAACTTTGGTCATATTGTTGCCCATAAACATGCTGCCCAAGATTGCATGATGACTATCCAACACGATTACAATGATGTCCTTGCATCCTAGGTTGTCCATAAGTATGATGATTGGTAAGTCCATGAGCATAGGTATTGGCATGATGTCGGTCATAATCACTTGCTTGCTGCTGATCAAAGCTAGAAGGGTATTGATAAGCATAACCATTATTGTCACATCCATAAGAACTGGGCTGCTCAACTAAGAGAGCTTCACAAGTATAATCATAACTATGTTGCTGAAGAGGTGGATGCTCATAAGCATAAGCATGTTGACCATAATAGCCATTCTACCTGCCAAGTTTCAATGGAATGATACTCATCAGCATATATATGTTGTCCATAAGCATAAGCATTTGATTCAAGTGTACCATCAGCATATACATGTTGGCCATAAGCATAAGCATTTGATTCAGGTCTTGCTGTTTTTTCCATAAACGCCTTTATAAGAGCAATACATTGATCAGCTAAAACTCCAAGTTTGTCAATATTAGTCTGTTTTCAAAGCCAACCTTGTTCATTAGAGCTGGAGCTATTGATCTCAGCTGCCATTGCAATCAAGTTGAAGAGATATGTTGTTTCAGTCCTTTCCTTAAAATTTTGGTTTCACTCATCTGACATGCATACTCCCAAAATACAAAGTCCTCAAATCAGGACAGACACATTCAACTTTACCTTGCCTTGAGATTCAACACATGAAGACCAAAGGAAAAATCTTTGACTGCCCTGCTTTTAAGCTCAACAGCAGCGGTTGAGCCCAAAATCCAATTGTATGCTCCCCACAAAACACCATAGCAACTGCTACAATAGTAGACGGAGGGGTGTGGTCACTCAGCCACTTTGCCAACAGCATGTGGTTCCCCAGGGTATGTATAGATTTCAAGGCAGACAGTCTGATGCAATGCCTACAAGGTCTCCAGTTTTGCCCTTTGTTCTCACAACTACCGGCGACCCGGTTAGGTGTGCAACCAATGGCCTACCATGCCAACTGCCTCTGTACTGCCTTCACTTGAATCTGCTACAGATGATTGGACATCACTTCTGGGGCCATCAGCTTTTGTTGCCAGCTCTCAGCCTGCTTTGATGGATCTCTGTGTGTCAAGCTCACAGCTAGGAATCACCAGAGCTTGTAATCTGCTAGAAGTGAGTAACTCCAGTGAACCATTTTCTATGACAAGCAGTAAGAAATCTGAGGCAAGAGACATTCCTTCAGAAGCTGGAAATGGTGCATCAGCCCGAGTGATCCTGTTGCTTTGAAACAGTTCCTTCCAATGCCTTTTTACCATAGACAGTTGTGCACCAGTTCAAACAGTTTTTTTTTTTAAATTTCATCATCAGTCCAAGGTCCTTTTGCATTTTGAATCTTCAACTGCCTTGATTGCACCTTGATACTAAATCGACCTCTTTCTAAGATGTTTGACAGTTTTCTCCATTTGCTACCGTGCTCCTGCTGCAATCTCAAAAGAGTTGTTGTTTCCTCTTGTCAAAATTAGATGCACCAAGTCTTGGAGTAGATGACAGAATTTTGCATATTCTTATTCCTGACTCGTGCAACTTTGGCCTTGGTTTAGACTGAGGTTGATCATCACTAACAGACAACCAGTCTTGATCATCCAT
The DNA here is from genome assembly GCF_053477565.2 of Lygodium microphyllum. Classification (NCBI taxonomy): domain Eukaryota; kingdom Viridiplantae; phylum Streptophyta; class Polypodiopsida; order Schizaeales; family Lygodiaceae; genus Lygodium; species Lygodium microphyllum. The sequence goes on along the minus strand of NC_141150.1, from coordinate 9,021,639 downwards.
TGCAGACCAGACTTTTGTCCAAGGTACTAGCTAAAAATCCATTTGTTTGAGTGAATCAGTCTTAATGTGTGCAATGAGACTTTTTGACAGGGAAGCCAACTCACCAGCAGTTGTACCATTGCTATCAACTCTAGGCACTTCAATCTTCAAGTGCAACTGACCGTCTATTGTCCCATTATCTTCTTCTCTCTTATCATACAATGCTGGGTCATGGCTTAAACTGTCTGATATCCATTCGCTTTTGAAACTGAGTGCTTGTATGCTATCAATCCTTTGGAGTTGGTTATCCAATGGAAAAGATGAGAAAGTAGCAATCACATCCACTCCAAGATTAATTGTGCCACGCGATCACTAGCTTTTATTTGGAATGGCTGATCAGAGAGGTTAAAGAGGATGATAGCAATAGGACCTTGATAATCAGCATCGATCACACCTGCCCCATCATCCGATTTGCTTGAATTGTGATGCCAAGATCCGTATCTGTCAGCAATACACAATTATCCAGGTCTTGGAGCCATGCCTCAGCTTATGAATGGACAAGGAAAACATCTGACATCTGTTGAGGAGAGGATTGAGGATTTACTTAATGCTTCTTCCACTGTTGAGGATTCTTCAGTTGCATTGCTTGATCATAGTGATCACACTCTGTAGAGGCGTGTAGTTGAGTCATACATCAGGTGCTCATATCAGCCTCATCTTATTAAGGGTTCAGTGAGAATGCCCCTGGGCCACCTCCCCGAACAACAGCATCGCATACGGCAACACATGGCGCCTCGTCGAGAACCTCGGCATCATCATCAAGCGATTGGAAAACAAAATGGCCAGTAAATTGAGGGAGGGTAACACCCGTGAGGTTCTCCACAAGTTCACTGTGGATCTTCCCAAGAAGCACAGTAGAGGAGGTCAGTCTGCCTTGCGTTTTGCAAGACTTCGGATGGAGAAGAGGCACAACTATGTAAGGAAAACTGCTGAATTGGCCACATAGTTTTTTATTAATCCAGTCACTAGTCAGCCTAACATTGCTAGACTGGATCAGCAGATTTCAAGACTGAGTTGAGCCATTCTTGCTCACACTTCTCGAAAGCATGGCTGGATTAATCTTGGCCGGATCGGCAGATTTCAAGATTGAGTTGAGCCAGTCTTGCTTACACTTCTTGAAATTCTCTGGTCCAGGTGTCTTCTAGGTCTTCAGATGTTTAAACAAGCAACAGGAGCTTGGATTCAGGCAACAGAAGCAATGATAGTGGATTCCCTTTTCCTTCTTCAGTCTCATCCGCTCTTGAGCATGAGCAAGAGATGTTTGGAACCAAGGATTTGTTCTTGAAGATGATGTAGAAGAGGACGACGAAGACAAGTGGAGCAGGTGCTGGCGGTCCTCATCCTAACTCGTCGCTTGTGGACTCCTCGGAGCAAGTCTACATTTCCTCTCTGGCCTTTGAGAAGCTATGGTGAAGGGAGATCAATAAAGCATGTGTAGAATACAGACCCTGTCCTAAAGTGGCGCAATAGTGCTGAAGACATCCTCCCATCCTCCAAACAGCCACATGGATGATGCAAGGTTAAATAGTGCTCAAGGTGGAGCTCTAAGCATAAGGAATCAAGTCATGTATGCCTTTGGTGTCCTGGGAGTCTAAGCATAAGGAATCAAGTCATGTATGCCTTTGGAGTCCTGGGAGAAAGGTAGGAGCAAGAGGTCCTCCATGGGAGCTCTCAAGAGAGCTTGAGGGAGGTAGAAGAAGGCTTCTCTTTGAAAAGTAGCACTGGTTTAACTCTCCCTTAACTCTTGTGGTAGATTTTCCCAAAAAGAACCCTAAAATTTTACCTCAAAGTTGGAAAACGAGCTGCCATTTTGTCTCCATGCCTTCAAATTTGATCAAACCTCCTGGCATAGCTTGTGTGGAGTCTAAGAAAGTTGCCATGTCTAGTACTTCTTGACTGTTGTGGTTCTTCAATGATGTCCCGGTGCATAGTAAGGTTTCCTGCAACTGACAAGAAACTAAATGTAAAGAAGGAGAGAGAAAGGAAGGATCTAAAAACTAAGCTCTGATACCACTTGTCAGAGAGAGAACTAGGGAGAGACAAAGAGGAGAGAGAAGACTGCAGAAGAGAAAGAAAGACTACAGGAAGAGAGAGAGGAAGAGTGACGAGGAGAGAGAAAGACTAGATTTAGAGAGAGAAAGACAGGAAAGAAGGGAAAGCCATAGAAGCTGTGAGCAAGAAGGGAGAGAAAGTCTCTAATTGTATTATTGTGTCCAAAAATATGTGTAAAATTACATGTCCTCTCCTTTTATATCAATGTGAGTGTGACATGGCATAATATCAATATTATTTACGCTAATTCCTTATTCTCAGCTCCTTACATATCTGTTTGCTTTGCACTCATGCTTCAGATTTTCGTCCTCCAACCCTTCTTCCTCATTGGCAAACAAGATAGGTTTCACTTGAGCAACATCCCCACTGCGCACCATCTTTCTTGCAGCATTCTTCACATCCTCAATCTTTTGCCATTCTTTCACAGCCTGACACAGCAAATCCTCCCGTGGCCTCTGGTATGCAGGGCATGCATTGAAAGGCATCGAAATACACACGTAAACTACTCATCGTTTGCTCGAACTGAGAGGAGAATCGCTCGCTGCTTCGGGGTTCACAAAGGAGGCCTTGGGAAGCTCTCGTGAAAAGCATATACACTGGCACAAGCTCTGTATACTCGGGACACATTTATGTTTGGTAAATATGATATACTGAAACAACCACTGCCACACCCTCCAACAGCACCAAATCCTCCATGGACTGCACCTCCAATATGAGAGGGCCTAGCCCCAGCTACTCTTCCGGTCATGCCATGACCAACTGCATCTTCACATCATGAATGTTGTAAAGTTAGTCTCCCATTGATATATTGGCAACCTTCAATTGTTTTATTTCCTTCTTACATGTAATATTTCTCTTATAGAGTATAGTAACTACTATGCTAATATGGCTGCTTGGTACAATTATCTAGCACGATTAATGGTGCGCCCCATGGGTAAGATTTTAGTGGCAGTAGACTGAGATCACTAGTCTACTACATACATCTCTGACAGATTATCCTTCTCCTCCTCCCTATGAGATGCTTGTGATCTCACTTTTCATACATGCCATGGCTCTATTTTGTGATGGGGTTGACGAGCTACAATCTCAATCTACCAACAACTTTGACTTAAAAAGTAGGTAATTTGCATCTCTTGATGGATTTTTGTGATGGGGGTGACGTGTTCAGCAGGCTCAGATTTCCATAAGGCTGTACCATGAAGAAGCATGATGCAGCAAGGGTTTTGCGAAAGCTTCCATAAACACTTTCGGCATGCCATGCTCACAGCATCATGCATTGTGATGTCAAGTTGGAGAATGTCCAATTAATACATTGATTATGTACTACTAGATATAAACTGCTCTAACGAAAGCTTAGTTTATTTATTCTAAGAGTTTCTATCATATGTTCTTATTGATCATGAATAGTTGCAAACTGGGTAAGCTCTGAGTTCGTGTTTTTTCTCTCTTGAAAATAGTTACAAGATTGAGCTCCAAGTTCACGTACTTCCTTTGTTTTTGTCTTTTTGATAACTACACACATCAAAATCTAAACTTCTAACAAATGGATTGGTGTCATCTTAGAGCATAGGCTTGCAAGTGGTTGGCATGCTAGCACACTTTCTCTTTTTCTTAAGGCTTCACAATCAACAAATATTTATAAGCTCCATGCAAACAGAGCTTGAAATGTCTAAAATATGAGAAAATTTTATTGATTTAACAAAGTTTTCTCTTATATCCAAAGTGAATTTCTATAATGTTTTAGATTAATGTAGCTTTTTAGTTATATCCAAAAGTCATTGTAGTGATAGAAATGTAATCAAGTTAATCTTTCTAATAATTAAGTCACATCTTTAATGATTGCCAAAAAAGAACCATTTCAAATTAGGACAAAATAGAGACAAGTGCATGAGGATTTCCTAGGTTTAAGTATCAACACAAAATCAATAAAGCAACAAAAAGTGCCAACTCATCATTTATGAAGGAACATTAGATGAATTGATGGGATTCTATGGCAAGTATATTTTCATGTATGTATGGGTAGTGAGAACAATACGTATGATTTGATTGGCCAACTTATAATGAGCTCTCATCTCATCTTATGATAGTTTCCTAAGAGATAAGGTTCATCTATTTTGGTAGAATAGTGAGCAATCCAAAATGTTTTCAACCTCTTGTGATAGACCTTGTAAGGATGTTAACTAAACCTCTTATCTTATAAAGCTAAAATTGTTGGTCAATCTAACTGCAATTGTGATAGTTTTGTGCCATTTCTCTACATGATATAGTAGTTGAAGAAATATGCAATATTTTTTATAAAAAAAGAAAATAAAAAAGAAAGAAGAAGAAGAAGAAGAAGAAGGAAAAAAAGAGCACGTGCACCCTCATTCCTTTAGAAGTTTTTGGTTAACACAACACCACACTACACACACAAACTCACACTTTTAAAGGATATACCATTACATAAATTAGTAAGTTTTCCTTTTATGTTTGCCTTCACATAGACACACCCAAATACAAATTTTATGTAATCGTTTACCCTTTAAAATTTGTGTGCACGTGTGTGTGCGTGCGTGTGTATGTGTGAGTAATAGACTGAGTTAATTTAGTAACCATCACATGGTAACACAAGGGAAGAAAAAGTAACATTCTCGAAAGAGCTCACACCATATTGGGTGAGCAAACAATTGGTGCCGGAAATTTTGTACCTTTTGTAGTACTACCAAGAAAAAGTGAGTGAGTATTCTCGACTGTAAAGTAGGCCATAGGCTTTAGGTGCTCTCCTCAACAATCCTTTTTCTATCGCCAATGCATACTTTCACACATAGAATGCAAAAGAATATTAATGAGAAACGGTAGTTACTTTGATGTTTTTGGATGACTATGATTGTGATTTTGCTTGTGTCACTCTTACAAATTTCATTTCGGGTGGTATATATGTAACACAAACTAGAAGGAAGAAGGTAGTAGATTCATTTTTGTGAATTAGGAAAAGAAGTTTGGGGCACATCTACAATTGTGTTCATTTTTAGGTCTAAGGAACCTTTTTTATAAGCATGTCCACTTGAGGTTTACATGTGACTACGAAAGTGCTCATAAACACCTATATAGATGTGCGACATGATGACAAAAGGAAATCCAAGGAGCTACTTGTTTTGTAGAGTCATGGTTGACATTGGAACCATTGCACTAAAACCAAAAGCTGCTTGGATTCTTTCTTCCCTTGCTTTTTGTGCATGAAAATAATTATTTTCAATAGAGAGATTCTACACATTATGACACATACTTGAATAAACATAAAGAAGCCTCCAAGGAATAATGGATATCTTGGTAGGACAAAATGTGCAATTACAATATGAAAGGCGAATAAGATGAATCAAGCAATTACCTTTGTTGCATCATAAATATACATGGGTGTACATAAAGCTTTCGAGGCTAAAACTTGGCCTACACTACAAGATAGAAGAGCTCAAACCTACCAAATTATATTCCTTGTTGTAGTATAAATAATCGTTCGATTGCTCAAACCATTTTTAACAAATTTGAAAAATAAATAAATGATAAAAACTCATAAACTTGATCACAGATGGATATTTGAAAAATCGTTTAATTTTTTTTAAAAAACATACTAGGAATAAAATGAGTATTTTTTGTAATGAATTTCTACTATGAAAATATGTTAAAATTTTCAACTATTTTTTTAAAAATAAGGTTTACTATATTTTTAAATTTAAAAAGTGATTATTTTGAGCAAAAATAAGGATTTTCATGGGTAAAAAATTGTGTATACTATTTAGAAGATTATCAAAAATTGCAAAGAAGTTAAGAATATTATTTTTGAAGTTCAATAATTTTTTGGATAATTTATAGAAAGATATACTAATTCAAATGTATTCTCAAAACAAAAAGTTCACATGAGAATGTTATATTTGCAACTGTATACAAAATTTCCAAGAGATACTCATTTGAATGCATTCTCAAAACGAAAATTCACATGAGAAGGTTATGCTAATTTGTGACACAAATTAATTATTAGAGTTACTAATGAAATTATAATAATTATTATTATAATAAAAATTATAACTCATATAAATAATATACTATGATTATTAGCTTTCTTAATTATACATTATAATTAAAGGTATACTTATAATTTTAATACATTGCAGTTCGAAAATATTGATGTTGTCTGGTTATCAAAGTTAGAAGTTTTGAGATTGAGTTTACCATAATAATCTTGGGGAGAGGGCCAATATTCACTTTGATAACCCCAACACTCCCACTCTTTTATGACTTGACTATTGTGGTTGGGTAAGGTAGCAATACAAAACCAGAACCATATGCAATCTTTAAAGAGCTAGTGCAAAGTCAAGTTAAGGTTGGAAAAATTTAGAACAAAGCCTTATACTTCAGCAAGGTGTTCCAAGACCTTTTAGCTAGAGAGGAGTATGTACTAAGGTTGCACTGAACTTTAGAATGGGCCATTACTAGCGTTAAACAATACACTAATAAAGGACTCATAGTGAAGATCCTTTAAGGAGTTTTAGCAACCATCTAAAATACTACCATTAAGGAAAATTAAAAGATATTTGGTCATGGGTGTTTAGTCCTTCACTTACATTGACACTTGGTAAAAGGGGAAACTCTTTGGCCAAAAAAGGAATCTATAGAGTTTCCATCAAAGTGGGTCGACTTTGGAGGTAGAATAATGACATCTTTGTATACTATCCTTAGGAAAGAACATAGAAGTGTCATATTTCTTAGGCCATTTTCCCCCTATTATTGGGCTATATGGGTCCCTGACATAGCATATACGATTGCATTTATAAAAAATTACATTCTTGGAATTGGTATTCGAGACACTTAGATTTGCATTTTTAGGTTCATATGACTTAAGAAAGTGAGAGAGCAAAGTAGAACTCTTGGGATTAGAATTTGAAGTAGGGCGGTCTACATTATTATAGAAATCTCTTATACAAGGTCCGCGAGTAGGATGATGCTTTCCAAATTGAAAGTTGGAAGCATGAAAATAGTTAAAACAACATTTGTTGTTACCCATATTATTTTTTATCAAAGCTAAAATTTATTACTCATTGATCTTTAGTTTATTTTTTTCTGACGTCATACACCAAAGATATTGCCTTGTCCAATGAATTGGGTTTAAACATGTTGACTTTAGTTTGGAAAAATGAAATAAGGCGAACGCATACTTCCTTTTAAAAGGTGATTCCGCTACAAGTTTGACAATTTGCCATTATAGCAAAGTGCTCCAGAATCCTCGAATGTACTAACGATCTCTAGAGCAAGACACCAAGAAAGAACTCATAGTGAAGATCCTTTAAGGAGTTTTAGCAACCATCTAAGATACAACCATTAAGGAAAATTAAAATATATTTTGGTCATGGGTGTTTAGTCCTTCAATTGCATTGACACTTGGTAAAAGAGGAAACTCCTTAGCCGAAAAAGGAATCTACAGAGTTTAGTATCAAAGTGGATCCACTTTGGAGGCAGAATAATGACATTCAAGGAAGGTAAGAGCAGGGCTAGCCCATCATCTCTTGCAAAGCTACATGGGATTTTGCTATAGAACATATTGGTAGGAACCTGGGCATGCACTATCCTCCAGTTGTAGGGGTTCACTCATAGTAAAGAAGGCAAGTCACCTGCGTGCAAGGACTTCTAAAAAAACCCCTATTTATGAAGCTTGTAAGACTAATATATCCCCCTATTTAAGCTTATAAGATATATACATGTATGACTTTTTATGTATCCCCTTTCTTAAATGTAAGTCTTCAGATAACATATACTAACTTTCTTTTAAAAAGTTGGAATTATGCTAAGCAGCTAAAAGTATCAAATTGGTCATATTATAAAGTGATTTATGTAGTGGCAATTGGATACCATCGAAGAATGTGTTACAATGTTTTTGAGAGCCTTTGTCCCCTTACCACATGAGGACAGAGAGTAGGTGAATCAAACCCCTTTATACTTAAAGTCACTACACCAAGCAAAAACCAGGCTCTCTTTGGAAGAAGGGGAGTTGAATCTCTCTACCAAAACCATGGGAGAGTGCCAACTCCTCCCCTCACACACTATGATTAATTCAATAACCCTACTATGTGAGGGTTTAGGGTTTTAACCTTACTTGTCAAAGTCTCTTATATGCCATGGAGAAACCAATCTATGGAGAGAGGTGATCAAATGCAACCCCCCTCTTCTTTTTTCTGTCGCCCCTTAAATTTAAGTTCAATATAGGAAATTAAGAGGGATCTACCTCTAATGTATATGCTTAAGTGTCCCCTTCCAAAAACCCCCTCCCTCACATTCATGTGATACCATACAACATCTATAGTGAACCCCCCGAGCCTCCAGTATGCAAGGTAATTGAGAAAGTGTGGCAAGGCTACTATATAGAAAATATTCCATTCAAGAATACTATGTGACTTTGTAGCTTCTATATTTACTCTCTCTCTCTCTCTTTCTCGCTCACTCACTTAGACACACACACACACACTCTCTCTCTCTCTCTCTCTCTCTCTCTCTCTCTCTCTCATGATTAATGCTATTATGTGTGTGTGCCTTATGTCATTTGAACCTCAAGGCAAAGCACTAGAACAACATTGGCTTGAACCATCAAAGGAATTTACGTGCCTAGTATTTAGTAAAACAATGATTTGATAAAATTAATGAGAGTAAATTTGAGGGACTCTTTTGGGAAACATACCACTACTCATACATCTTTGTATACTATCCTTAGGAAAGGACATAGAAGTGTCTTATTTCTTAGGCCTTTTGTCCCCTATTATTGGGCTATATGGGTCCCTAAAATAGCATATATGATTGCATTTATAACAAGTTACATTCTTGAAATTGGTATTTGAGACACTTGGACTAGCATATTTTTTCCAAGAAAGCTAAAAGTTGTCACTCGCTGATCTTTAGTTTGTTTCTTTTCGACATCATGCACCAGGGAGATGGCCTTGTTCAACGTGTTGGGTTTAAACATGTTGACTTCAGTTTGGAAAAACGAAAGAAGGCCGAACTTCTACTTTCTTTTAAAAGGTGGTTTGACTATAGGTTTGACCATTTTTCATTATAGCAAAGTGCTCCAGAATCTTTCGATGTACTAACAAGGATCTCTTCTTCTGGATGCATAAAGACATCCCATTGTTATTGCATGTGGAACTCAAATTGGTAAGAAGAAAATAAGTGAGAACCTTCTTACCGAATGTTGTCCACATAAGAGGATGACCAGTGCTCTTGCATATGACATACCACCATAAAGGAGCCACCAAAACAAAACAATCAAATCTTGTTGGCTCCCTCCCATCTACTAGTAAGCACATCACCAATAAAAAAATCTAATAAAGAAGAAGAAGAGTAAGGAAATGACATACAGCTTCATCTTCGGTCAGTAACTTGATCAATACATGAATCACACATGCACACACACACACACACACACACACACTCTCACTCACTCTCTCTCTCTCTCTCTCTCTCTCTCTCTCTCTCTCTCTCTCTCTCTCACACACACACACACACACAATAATGAAGACAATATGATAAAATAGAACATAATGGTTCTCAAGCATTGTACTTATAGAGCTTTGGCAGCATGGATGTACCAGAAGGGTAAATAGAACTGAGAGCTCGCATCCTTATCTAGACCTAAATTAGGGTTAGGGGTGGTTCACTTATTTATGGTGGCATCTTGTTTGCATTTCAGAGATTGTGGTTCTTTTAGGTTTAGAGTTTCCACAACTGTGAATTACAGTTTCCACCCTCTCCTACCTGATAGCACTAAAGTTTATGCAAGAAAAATGTAAAATATGTAGTCTCTACAAAAACAAAATCCATGCATTTTGGCTATGTACTTCCTTTGATGTGTGCTATCATTGTTAAATTCTTTGTAATTTGCTAGGGTATTTAGTGGGTCAACATTTTAAAGCCATGAGCATGAGAAATTGTGTGTGTAACTTGTAAAAATTGAAAGGCTTTAATACTTTCCATATTTTCATAGGCCTCCTTTCTAAGGTTTAAGAATAATCATGTAAAACAAAAGCTTCTAAGAAATATGAAAAGCTGGGATTGGGAATCATGTGATTTTGAAGAAAAGGTGGTTGAGATTTCTACCTCGTAGGGTAACCTTTATAGTTGACTCCATGATTGGTGTCATTATTGGAGCACAAGAGGAGCAAGGTCTAGAGGAAGAAACTTTGTAATTAAAAGGAGTTGCAAAGGATAACTCTAAGGATGTGGATCCTAATACAGAGCTACGTTAATCAGACTCTCCTCAACACTTTTTTGATAATGTGTTATCGCCCATGCCACCAAGAAATCTCAAAATTCAGGTGTCTGTAACTCCTTTTCTTGAAAGACTAGTACCTCCAATGGAGGGAAGAACAAAGAAAGAGGAAAAGGTGAAGAAGGCTATGATTTTTGGGAAGTACTAGAGAAAGCATATTTAACTATTAATCTCAAGAGGGTGCTTGGAATAGAACCTACATGCCAAAGACAACTCTATCATAAGCTAGTTCGACATAGAAGAAAAAGAATTGAAACAACTAATGCTTCTAAGGTAAGAACAAATACATCCAAAATGAAAACAAATAAGAAGTAAAAATAGTAGATCTATCTGTGGATCCAACACTACCAATTATTGATACTACTATCAACGGTCATTTGTTAAGTGAAGTACAATTGGATGGTGGTTCAAAAGTTAGTTTAATGACAGAGCATACGATGCAATAATTAGGGTTCAAGAATCTAGAACCTATCCATATAGTTTAATGTATGGATGATCAAAGTAGAGGTAAATACTATGCATAGCCTAAAAAAGGAGAACAAGTGAGAATTGGTGAATATACTACTAATTTCCCACCAGATAATGACTCTGATAGCAATATTACCCATCGGTTGTCAATGTCCAAAGATACAACCCTAGATTACTTAATGATCTCAACAAAGGAGGATAGAAATCTTGATGATATAATCCATGAATTCAATTATTTGAATGATTCATTTTTTAAAGCATGTCTTGGATTTCATAAAGATGAGAAGGAAGCTGACCATGGGGATGCATTTTTGGCATATAGCACGTTGAAAAGCTTTTCCAGGAATAATTCAAAAGAGGAAGACATAGATGAAAGGATGACAAATTCTTATGAAGTAATGAGTAAATTGGTACTATTGAGGATGATTATGGTGAACCTAATGATAGTTTCCTTATTACATATCCTTACTATGAGGTAGATGTTCTACTTTTTGGATTTAAACAACTTCCAATTGTTGCTAAAAGATCTTATTATAGTTGATTGAAAAAGAGGGAAAGAGATAGGAAATAAGGATAGTTGCAAACCTTTACAATGGTTGACATGAAATAAGATAAGGATGACCCATCTTTGGCCTTAAAAAGATTTGCGTAGACATTTAATGGATGTCAAGGCAGTTATAAAAAACAATTACAGAATTAAATGAGACATCACAAATAGAGCATGAGGCAGCAACATTGATTGTTGTGAAAGAAGCGATAAAGAAAGTTTTTGAGCTACGAAAAGAGAAGTTATAATTCCAATTTAGGGAGAGACAATATTTTTTAAAAAAATCACTTCTAGAGCTATAGTTAGAAGAGCAAGAATAGAAAAGAAATAGTGATGTGTAAGAAATGGAACAAACTTTACCTATTTTCAGGGAATGGCTGGTTGAATGTGAGAAAATAAATAAAATTTGAAAGAAAGACAAGTCTATATCTATCTTTTGAATTAAATTGCGAGTGAAAAATCCTACTATCGCTCCTTGGTTATATCATTTCTTTCAGTGTTCAAGTGGCAATAAAGCATAATATGTATTGTTATTCTGAGGGGCGGCTCATGGATATCCTAGAAGCCAACGAGAAGCCAACTTAAATCAGTCAATGCTCAACTACTATATATGTGCAAGGTCGTGTTACCCCATCCAAAGGAAAGTGTAATGGATTTTATTATGTATGGGGATGGGATTTTATTATGTAATGGATTTTACTATGCTCAATTTTCATGTGATTAAGAGCAGATCTCCCAAATAATTGGTTCTATTAAGATCATGCTTGCAGCAGTAACACCCAATAGGGATTTGAAGACTACCTTGCATTGCTTGAGTAAAAGTCAAGGAAGATATACCAGAAAGATCTTACTTGATGTATCAAATTAATGCCTATAAGATAGAAACTACGGATGATACTACTCAGGATAACTTAGCTATTGTATTTATTGGGCTTTACCCTTGGTTTATTATGTGAATGTCGAGGAAGAAGAACCCGATTCGAGTGCAAGGCATATTTTAGTTGAAAGTGTTTCAATGGAAATATCTAAAGATGTGCATATACTAAAACCTCACACATTAGGAGAAATATGGACTCTCTTTTTTGCCCCTTAAGGAGTGAATAAACAAATATAGGCCTAACCAATGAGAGAGCTGGGATTCCAGATTCATGTAACATGAATCTTCTAGCCATATCTTGGACCAAATCTTCCCTCAGCAATAAAATAAGGGAAAAGGGGAGTACAAAGCTGTCACTTCTTGGAAGTTTGTGCCTCGATTTTTCATTTTCTTATTTTTTATGTTTGACTTTTCTTTTCTCCCCTTTTCAGTTTCCCCCTCTTTTTTAGGCGGAACTCAAATTTGTCATATCTCTTTCCCCGCTTCTTCTTTCCTGACGAAATTTTACAGCCTCACTGTTTCTTGCCATGTCTGTAACCCTGTAAAATTTCATTTGCTTTGCACAAGCACAGAGAGAGATTCATGTGTTTCATGAGAGCAGAGCTTGTTTTACGAAAGCCCTAAGATTCTCTTCACAAAACTCTACAGGTATATTTTTCTCTTCCATAGATGTTCTATGGTGAAGTTTTATCTCGTTTGGAGAAAACCTGTGCAAGTTATGTGGATTCTCTGACATGTAATTTCTTTTGTTTTGATGCTCTAGGAGTCTCTTACAGTCAATAATAGTGACATTTTGAATACTCAACTTCTTCTTCAACATCTTAGGGTTTCTCTGTAAACAAAGTTACAGGTATATTGTCTTGTTTTTTTGTTGCTCCGTTGTTAAATTTTATCTCGTTTAGACAAAATGTATACAAGTTACATGCATACTGAGATTTCCTTTGTTTTTTTACTCCAAGAATCTCCGAGGGTGAAGAACAATGATTTATTAAGAACTCAACTTCTACAACATCTTTGGGATTTTGAACACTCAACTTCTTCTTCAACATCTTAGGGTTTCTCTGTAAACAAAGTTACAGGTATATTGTCTTGTTTTTTTGTTGCTCCACTGTTAAATTTTATCTCGTTTAGACAAAATGTATACAAGTTACATGCATACTGAGCTTTCCTTTGTTTTTTTACTCCAAGAATCTCCGAGGGTGAAGAACAATGATTTATTAAGAACTCAAATTCTACAACATCTTTGGGATTTTGAACACTCAACTTCTTCTTCAACATCTTAGGGTTTCTCTGTAAACAAAGTTACAGGTATATTGTCTTGTTTTTTTGTTGCTCCACTGTTAAATTTTATCTCGTTTAGACAAAATGTATACAAGTTACATGCATACTGAGCTTTCCTTTGTTTTTTTACTCCAAGAATCTCCGAGGGTGAAGAACAATGATTTATTAAGAACTCAACTTCTACAATATCTTTGGGATTTTTTGCAGAGAAAGCCACAGGTATATTGCCATTTTTTACTACTGTTCCATGGTTAAATTTCAACGCATTTGGACAAAGCCTATATAAGTTATATGTATGTGTTGACCCAATATTTCTTTTGTTTTTGTACTACAGGAATCTGTCAGTGAAGGAACAATGGTCTTGCTATAAGTCAACTTCTTGTTCAACATATCTAGGGATCTTTGTGAAAGAAATTACAGGTATAATGTTTCTTTTATAAATTGATCCATTTAAATTTAATTTCATTTGGAGATAACATTTGCAAATTATACACATGTTAATAGGTAACTTTTGTATTTGGTTGTTACAGATGTCTTCACGGAGGAAAAATATCAGTAGCATACTTGCAGTGGAGGTCTTCAATAGGAAAGATAATGGCGGTAATTGGATTTGTGATAAGTATTATAAGATGGATTGGATTTTGATGCACCTAAGTACTCGAGGGAGTTTCAAGGTCAAGCGCAAGGATGTTGCAAACCCTAGAAAACATTGGAAAGGTAGAATTCTAGAGTTCAGAAAAGTGTTTAATGGCACAAGTGCAGTAACAGAAGTGTTGATTCAACATGTTTATACGCATAAACAAATCTCTGTACACGACAAGAACAACATTGCAAATTATAAACAAAACAGTAAGTTGTTAAATTTTATCATTGATTATTCTTTTGTATCAGAGTTGTTTTTAAAAGTCTTTGCAGTATTCTAATTCAGTCTTGTTTGATTGACAGCTCTATATCCATCGACTTTGCATGAATGGCAGAATGTGGAATGTTTAAGCGGCAAGATACATGTTTGGCATGAAGAGATAGGTTCTTTGATCTATGATAATACCTCTACAAGTCAACTTGCCACTCAAAATATCTTTTTTTATAATTCATTGTATGTGGTAGAAAGCCAGAGATTGCAGCATGTCCCATTGCCGCCATTGTCTAGTGGTGAATGGTTCATTGGTAGCTTGGAGTTGTCAGGAGCTTGCAAGTCGAAGATAAAATCTGACATCAATAGTGCTATGAAACCCACCACAGGCTCCAAAGATGTGCATCTTAATTGGTTTATTCCATTCTCATTGTTTGCACATTTGTTTGGTTCATGTGATGTTTTGAAGAAAACAAAGATTACTTATCAATGCAAGTGTCCATCCGAGGAATGGATGAGTCAGCTATTGGGTGAGTCTTGGGAAGTCAAAAGAACACATTTTGATGAGACGATTGAGTGCAGGGTCAACCAATCTGATATTACATTCAGGTAAAACTTTTTTACTACTTTGCATACCTTGATTTAATTGACATAGATCTCGCTTAGATGAATTGTTATGTTAGTCGCATTGATCACTTACCATTATTTTTGTTTTTATTACAGGTATTTCATTGCTAGACAAACTTTGTGCGTTCGCTTTCGATATAGAAGATGGCGACTTTTGCGAGGGGAGTGGATCAGCTTGGATCAAGATATCCGAGATGACACACATACAGCGCTCGTAGATGTGGTAATCTTGTGGAGTGGTCATAATCCTTTCGTAGTCAGTGCAGAGAGTCATTGGCCCATTTATTTTCTGAGACAAGAAATCCAATTAATGTCTAGTGAGCCCCTCTACAACTTCTATTTCAAGTTAGATAATAGAAAAGTCAGGACTCGTAGTGAGCAATCCATGACATGTAAACAATGTGCTTCTCCACATATCCTTGAGATAGTGGAATCCTTGTAAAAAAACTTTATAAAGAGCGAATACATACCTTTTTTGAACTTCTGAGTACTTTAAATTTTAGTTTACTGTGATCCAAGCGTGCGATAATACATACTGTAATTACTCAATCGTGCAGTTAAAAATCATAATTAAATTGCAGGTTAGAGGTCTATAATCTAGAGAATATTGTCTTTGCACAATGATATATTGTAGCGCATCTCTGCTGCTCGTTTATTACATTTTAATATTAAATTGGATCCAAAGGGAATTTCAAGGCCTTTTAGATTTATTTTCTTTAAAAAATTATATATTTTCTCTCGTTAGACTTGAATATACTCAGCGACCCAAACATATTCGAGGATATAATAATGTAGAACGAAGCGTTTGTCTGTATGAGTAATTTTAACAGTGACTTTAAAGTACTGAAATAAAGAAACTAAGGTAAGAGTTTTAATTTGAAACTTTAGAATTAATAACTTTATAAAGAACCTTTATTTAAAACCCTAGACACATAAAAGCTATAACTCCAAACTCATTTTCGCTTTCATTCTCCACTTCCCTACACTTGTGCTCTCATTCCTTCTCTCTTTGTGTGCCATGGCTACCACTCCCGCCTTCGCCGCATGGATCAGTTCCACATGCTATGCGCACATAGGGGACCAGATATACCCTAGGTTTTGTGTGACCTTGAGTCTAGAGAGCTCGCTTTCCGCTGTAGACCCTGACTCTAGTATACTAGCATTGTTTTGTGATGCAGTGAACCCTCTCACTTGCTCTATTCCCGACTCCACTCTCAGGTGGGTTCCCATGGATTTTTTGTATAGTTTGTATGCCGGATCCAGCCATGCAAAGGTGATAAGTCGAGCCCTGGTGCATGTGGGGCAACATCTCCGCGCTAGAGCAGTGCCCACCTCGTCACAGGATCACGTCACGATGGATCTCATTGAGAGGGATGCCGCCTTTGCCATATATGTTATGTGCACTGAGGTGCAAGAGGACAGTGACGAGGACATCGACGCACCCTCTCGGCCACTATTAGAGTACTTTAAGAGGGAGCCTGAGGAGATTACTCTCGATCTGAGTGTTGAGGCAGCACAGAGCTTGGCCATTGTGCACCCACCTCCCTGCCCTGATGAGATGCCCACGAGCGAAGAGCCACCCCTCTCTTCTCTCCATGCTATCACCATCGAGGGGGTGGAATATCTACTCATGCAGGATGTGCTAGAGTTGTTGGAGCTTAGGGAAGAAGAACTATACTGTATCATGGTGCGTGATGCACCTAGTGATTTCATAGATTTTGATTTACAGGATGCCCCACCACATGTTGATGAGGTGGCTCGTTATGATGGCACGAGCATTGATGATATCTCTGCCATTGTGAGCATCCAGGAGCAAATTGAGGATGCGGCGCCACAGTATCAGATCTCTGATGAGGAGTTCGAGCGGTTGCAGGAAAGCCTTTTTGGTCCTCGACCCGACTATGCAGTGCCTACCCAGGAGAGAGACGAGGGCAGCCCAGTGGCAGGAGCAGACCTGGATGCTCCATTACAGCGGCAGATAGATGATGCAGAGAAGGTAATGTTCTCGGTTTCATATGAAACTTAACCAGTAGGGCCTCTAGGGCATCGGGAGCACACACATGTGTTTTTGTCGGGATCGGGCCCCCAGAAGTGCCCTGGCCGGAGGCTCGCGTCTGGGGGCCTGAATCTGCTTCTGGGGGCCCGATCCCGACAAAAACACATGTGTGTGCTCCCGATGCCCTAGAGGCCCTACTGGTTAAGTTTCATATGAATATGATTTATATATCTTCAGCACACTCCATGCATAGTGAGTCTGATACTGAACTTGTGTGTTGCAGGAGATTGTCTATATAGATGAGTTTTCATCTAGGCAGGGTGGCCGATCTGGTAGCCAAGGAAGGGTGCAAGACTCGGCATTGAAGGAGTATGTTGGGCAGCTTGTCAACGACATTATTGTATTTCATAAGACATGCTCCCCTGCTTTTGCAGAGAACTTCTTGAAGTTGAGGGCACTAACAAAGGCTGGGCCCTTCAAGACCATCCCAACCAACTCCAGCCTGGAGAAAGTAGTGTTGCTTCGACGTTCGAAGCTTCTCTACTTATTCACGAGTACTAGGTCTGGCCCACTTTTCTCCATGGTGGCCCGTGGCATGGTTGCCGGTGTTGAAGACCCCACTGTCATTAGACAGGAACTATTGGGGCAAAATGTATTGTTGCCTATGATCAAGAATAGCTCTAACCATGGGGAGCCTAGCTCCAAGAAGCCTAGGAGAGAATAGATGTACTTATTGCCTACTGATATCGCATCACTGATGTACTGCACTTTGTAATCTTCTCTTCAAGTAATGAAAACTTATGTTTGTTGGATTTGCGTGCAATGTAATTTGTGATACGTGTCATTTACTGTTTTTTTTTACTTGAATGTTACATTTATTTATCGAATTTATACGTAACACGATTCGTACCCTAAATTTAATACACAGTGCTTTATCGAATTCGTGCGCAACATGTATTTGTTCGAACGCATGTAACGATAACTCAACGACGTAAATAAAATAAATATCAAGTGACTAAACAAAAATAAGACGCGCCAAAAACTTTGTATTTGTATTAATAATAATTTTACATGGGGTCCATTACGACCAAGGCTTTACAAAATGTCTTCAGAAGCTACATTCCATGTGCTTTTGAGTTTGTACACCTCTATCCTTGCTGACCTCCGCGAGGACTATCTTTCCATCGCCGAAAGAACCTGACTATCCGCAGATCCCTCTCGGTGACAGTGACCCTCCTTGCATGCACCGCTGCATAGACTGAGTCTCCAAATAAGTCGACGAGGTAGGCTTCAGCAGCTTCTTGTAGTGTGAGAAGGGCCTGGGCAGTCCAGCGATCCGGTTGTTTCGCGCGTGATGTGTTTGGAAACTGGTTCCTGTTGTTCATGATCAGTATGCCCTCCATGATCTCCCGCACCAACTTTTGGAATGGAGCCTTCGGTATCAGGAGGTGAGTGGTCTTCTGGTAGTGGCGGATCTCGCGAAGAGCCACTGTGCCTGGCTTCCATCGACGCTTGCGATGCTGGAGTGGTGGTGGAGCTGGAGGACGTGGCTGCCGTATGGAATTTCCAGGGGGGTATCTCCGGGCCGCTTGCTTGGTGCGTACCATGTCTTCTAGGAGAGAGAACTCAGAACTCAAAAGTGAAATGTGTAAAATGAGGTGAAACTTTAAACTTATAGCCAAACTTTTCAAAAACCCTAAAATTTCAATTAATGAATCCACGCTTAGGAAAAATATCACCAGTGCTCCGATTCACATGAAATTTTACCTGTAGGCTCCTCAAGGACACATCAACCATCCAAAATTTTTTTGGCCCCAACAGAAGCCTCTGGATCACCTGTCCGGAGGCTCGCGTCTAGGGCCCTGAATCCCCAGATTCAGGGCCCCAGACGCGAGCCTCCGGACAGGTGACCCAGAGGCTTCTGATGGGGCCAAATTTTTAATATAAATGAGTTTTTCTAATGCCCAGCATGAGGGTGAAGTTTCACCAGATTCCGATTTATAAATTTGACGGTTCAATCTTTTTTTGAAAATGCGTTAACTGCATTATACTGCACTGATAATGTATTGTCAACCTCGCAACTGTAGATTAAATGTATTGATAATGAGTGTGTGCAACTGCAGATTAAATGTATTGTCAACCTCGCAATGCGAAACATTGGAAACTTAAAAATTGACAAAAAATAAATCATGGGTAAAATGGAATATCGCATCAGATATACTGTTGCCAAACCACTAAATATAGTAAGGATATAGTGCATCGGCCCATGTACAACTGATCACCGACGTGTACGTGGTTGCACATTGAATTTATCCTCAACAAAACTACTTACAAAATTGGAAACTTGAAAATTCACACAATGCGAAACATGGTCAAAATAGAATATCACATATTGGATTTAGCATTGCGAAACTATGAAATACACGGTAGATAGTGCATCGCACCAAGTACGACTAGAGCTAGGGAAAATTTAGCTCCATTTTGCAGGCCACTACTATCAAATACTTGAAGGTCTATTGGAAAGATAACCCAAAACTAAGATCCTTACAATCTACAACCAAACCTGAGCTAAAAACATAGATCCAATTACAAGGTAGCTTCTCAAAGCATATTGTTGACATTAAGATTAAATGCATCCTTGTTATTGCGGATCCGGCGAACAAGAACCAGATCTATGGGCTTAATAGTGATACGTCGGGCATGAACGGCTAAAAGTTGACCATCACTCATTAGATCAATCAAGTAGCTTTCAACTGCTTCTTGGAGAGCAAGCAAGGCTTGGCTTGACCATCGCCCCACATTCCTTG
Source organism: Lygodium microphyllum (assembly GCF_053477565.2). NCBI lineage: Eukaryota > Viridiplantae > Streptophyta > Polypodiopsida > Schizaeales > Lygodiaceae > Lygodium > Lygodium microphyllum. The sequence goes on along the minus strand of NC_141150.1, from coordinate 9,001,805 downwards.
CCTGGTTCCTCGAAAAGAACTTGTGATGATGCCCTGACTGTAGATCTTGCAGTATTTCTCGCACCAACCTGGAGAATGGTGCCTTAGGAATAATCAAGTCGGCACTCTTCTGGAATTTCCTTATCTCGCGTAGCGCAGCTGTGCCTGGTCTCCATCTTCACTTTTTATGTGTTGGAGGGCGTGTATTATGAGTTGGAGCAGTAGTGGGAGGTGGAGCAGCTGGAGCATGTGGACCACCATTTCTGGACAATGGCGAACCATCATTATCGACCATACTAGGGCCACCATTGTTGGCCATAGTAGCGCCACCATTATTGGCTGCAGTAGGGCCACCGTTATCGGTCACCAGGGGATCTTTGTCACTCACAGTACGCTCACTAGATTCGGAAGAGTGTTGAGCTCTTGCTCTCGCAGGCGCCTTTTTGATAGGAAGCTTGGAACGTGCCATGGCTGTGATAATGAAGGATAGAAAGGTGGAGGGTAGAGTGGAGAGCAATGGGAAAAAATGAAAGGAGAGACGACTTAAATACGAAACTTTCAAACAAACTGTGGTGTAAATGAATTTTAAATTTATCATTTCATTTCATTTCTCCACCCCATCCCTACCTCTCTCTATCTCCTGACACCCCCCTCATGCCCCCCTCTCTCTCTAGGCCAATGAATGTTCCAATGTTTAGAATTTTCATATCTTTGTCTTAGGATTTCAAAATGGACTTTTCATAATTAAAAAACAAAGTTCGAAATCGACTTTGAAAAATATAGTGACAAACCTTTGAAATTTTAAAGAAAATTTATAAGACATCTCATGTTAGAGATATGAGTATTGATGTGTCATATCCTTGGGACTTGTGCTCTCTTGTGGACTCTAAATGCATCAAAATTATTATCTTTATCTAGGTCTCCATTTTTTGCCATCTCTCTCTTGGGTTGCCAACCATTCTGCGTGCCGTTGTCTAGCTGTGCTGTTTTCATATCTTGCTTTTCTCACTTCATATATTGCCCTACTTATAGATTCTGCTTGAGATGTTTTGGACTTCTTTTCTTTTTCCTCGTATCGTATCTCTAGTCTCCTATACCACCATTGGAATAATTGCCTCATAGAATTGGAATCATTGATGCCACCTCCATGATCAGTTGCCTTTTGAAAAGCACAGCGAGCTTGCCAGTGAGATCTTTTCATGCCTTGAGTTGACCATATTGCCAAACTTCCTTGATCTGCAAAGTATGGACCATGTGCTTCAAGTATATGCTGCACAAGAAAAGAGATTAGAAACACAAAGTAATTCGAAATGATGATTTTTTTTTGCAATGGTGATAATACTGACCATGTAGTGTGTTATGCTATTTGTAGTCCATGCCTCCACCATGGACTTATGAAATTTAGCAGCTGTCTCTTTAAATGCATTGGCATCACCATCCATAAACCCCAACTTCTGTAAGAGAGCTGCTAATCTATCTAGGTATATCCACACTTCTGCCTTCGCAATCCTCGTTCGTCCCCCATTGCTCCAATCTGAAACAGCAAGGTGCAACTTTTTCCATGCTTCGTACTTCTCTGGTTGTTTTACTAGTATATTGCCTTCCTCATCTCGAGGTGGAGATAAAAACTTCCTAGCCTTGGGTCCGCCAAAGCATGGTTTACAAGGAACATTTCCACTCTTCCCCGATTTTTTCTCGTCCTTTTTTATTTCTACTTGGCCTCCGTGCAATCCAACTTCAGAGAGGACTTGTTCTACCTTCTTGCATGTAGCATTAGATTCTGACACGGGCTGCATCTTGTATGCAAAGCATATATATTCATATACTAGCTTCTCAATTATTCTAACCAAACAATGCAATGTGCAAAAGTGAACCCTTGTTAGTGGTATTTCCAAAATAGGGCGCCAGTTTGGATCTACTGGAATTAGCATTCCATTTCTCATGACTTTCTGATCACGTGTCGGAGCACCCTGTTGTCCTGCCTTGGCAAGCCATTCTTTCTTTCCATCTTTCCCTTTCTTCCTAGTTTGCATGCAGTATATGCACGAAAATTTTGCATTTGCTGCATTTGATAAACCAAACATACACTTCAATGTTTTTAAATCACCTGCAAGATGCCATTCAACTTGATAGTCCCCAAACCCCTCAACATGTAAAACTGCTCCATTATTTTGCTGTTGAATAACACTGGGTATATTAGTGAGGTTAAAAAAAACTTTAAGTACTTCATGGTCCTCCTTTGGTACTTCAAATGCTGCAAGCCACCATATTTCATTCTCCGATTGTACACTGAAGTATAAAGGATGTTTTTCATCGATGTTGGGATCCAATGCTCGATTCATAAGTGTTATACTCATACGCTCAAGTTTTTGCCCCTTGATAATCTCACTCTCATCAAGTTTGAGGACAAACTTAAGCTTGCCTCTACATTCTTCCATAGACATATTGTAAAACTTGACCATAGCAATCTGAACCCTACATATATCCAATACAAAGTTGTTGGATGCATTCAATACAAAGGCAACTTCTTTGGAACCATACTTCAATATGTGTGTGTGTTCCAGATGCGTAGGCTCACCAATTAGTTCTAAAACTTTCTCATTTAGTTGTTTTCGAGCCTTCTTCACGTGAAATGGTTTTGGCAGAGGCATTACTCGCTTAGTATTGAAGACTTGCTTAAAACCTGTATCCAATTGTTGATAGAGCATACTATATGACTCAGAACTCATTCCCACCTTGTCACATAATCCCTGAGCATCTGTAGCAGTAAACAAGTTGCTCACATCCCTAAGACGTTCACTAGCAACACCATCCACAATGTCCCTGAATTTACGATTTTCCAATGCATTTTTACCATATTCTTGCTAAGGACTTTGGCAATAGTATCATTCTCTGCATGAGGAAACATATTTCTCATTGTAGTAGATTGAGCATATATCCGTCTATGATATTGTCCACTTCCTTTGGCTAATTGGCCAATTGGTTTAACGGATCGGATGCACCGACGTGCCCCTTTGGTTTTTAAAGTGGGCCCAATCTCCAAAGTTTTTGTGAGCTTCCTCTCTATGTTTTGATTCTCCTTCTCCAAGTCATTGACTTTAGACTGTAACTCCATATTCTGCACGTGTGTAGCATGCATAGCATCTTCAATGACAGACATTGCTTGTTGTAGGTTCTGGTTCTCTCTATCCTTCTCAGCCAATAATCTATCCTTTTCCATCAAAGATTGCATATTCCCTTGTAATCTTGTCTGCATATTTGTCAAGGTTTGATGAGCCCCTGCTATTCCTTGTGTGACAAGTCTGCATGTGTATCCATACAATCCTTCATTGCCTTCACAAGCAAACTTTACAAATGATGTAAGCCCTTCAAATTGTGGTGGCCTTCGAGTGAGTGGATCGGGTGGATAAATGCACCCATCAACCCAAAGGTCCACATTTTTTTTCCCTACATTTCTTTCTTGTTGCATCCTGCATCTTATTGCATTATCTCTTTCCACAGTTCTTTTGAACATTGGTGCATATTCATCCTCCAATTGAAAGTGAATATCTCTCTTTCTCTTGGTACATCCTGCACCTGCATTCTGCAAAAAAAAAAGTATGCAAATGTTAACTTGGATTAACATTCAAATAGCAGAACTACACCCCTTTGATTCACTATATCTGTGGTTTTTTTAAAACCCAGTTGGTTCTTGTCTCTTTCTCTTGCTTTCAGTCTTGATAGACCCTAATCAACCCCTAATCAGCCTGTAATCTTGGCTTTTAATCTACCTCTAATTAGCATCAAATCTTATCTTCTGTTCTATCCAAAATATTCTCTCTCTCTCTCTCTCAACAAAAATTCATCAAGGAAACCCTAAACACATTCATACTGAAGCTTGGCTAGTGGAAAACAATAACATCATCTTATCTTCTACCCTAATTTACTATCTGTCACTCTATCACTTATTTTCTTTGTTCATCTCACACAGTCCTCTCTGTCCCCCCCCTTCTCCCCTCCTCTCTCTCTCTCTCTCTCTCTCTCTCTCTCTCTCTCTCTCTCTCTCTCTCTCTCTCTCTGTGAATTGATGCTTAAGGACTGAACAACAACTGTGAAGAATAATAACATCACAAAGATTTAAAAAATAAAGATACCTCCATTATCACTGGATTGCTTGTAGTATAGACTGTTGAAGACGGAGATTTCTTACTGCATATTTTTGAAGAGGAAGATGGCTTGTAGCAAGGTAGAGTGTGTTGTAGATAGAGATTCTTTGATTTCAACAAATGGTATAAAAACTACTCCTCAATGCTGCTTCAGAAGAACTCGTATGCAAGAAACCATATTCTGGAGGGAAAGAGAAGAATGCACAAAATTTGGGACAAAACTAGAGCTTTCTGAGGGAATGAAAAAATGCCCAGAAATAGGTATATACTTGTCCAAAAAAGACGAAAATTTACAAGGAAACTCTTGAGTCAAAAAGGTGTCTCTGGGTAAAAAATAATCTTAAAATATGATGTGTACGTCATTTTATATCGTTTTTAAACTTCCGCCCTTTTAAGAAGCGAGAATGAGAATGATTGAAAAGTCATGAGGGCACTAAAGAGGGCATTAAAGAGTCATGAGGGCATTAAAGAATGATTGGCTACGTTTTTAGAAAAAATAGAATTGTATTTTTTTAGTTATGAGGATTTTGAGAAAAAGTGACCTTATCCTGCAGTTTGGGAATAAAATAATAGGTGAAATCTATTGAAAACACAAAAACGAGATTTTCTTGATTGTAGAAGATCTCTTTTTATAATATTATTTTGGAATCTCTTTTTAGAGAGAGAGAGGTGAGAGAAACCCCTTAAGGGGCAAAAAAGAGAGTCCATATTTCTCCTAATGATATAGATTTTTGATATGTTGAAGAGCCTAAAGTGGAGATGGTAAAACTAGAAATGATAGAAGGAAAATACTTAAATCTAGAGGCTCAATTAGAACCCCACGATTGAGAAAGATTTGAAGAAGTACACATGTTAAGGGATTTTCTTGGTTTTATAAGAATCTTAATGATATTAAATCTTAACTTTGTCAAAAAAAACTATATGGACTTAGAACTAGGCACAAAGATTGTCTATCAACGTCAATGGATAATAAATACTGTGGATGCAGAATTGGTCAAAGTTGTAATTTCTAAGCTTCTAGATGCACGATTCATATAACTTGTTGCTTATAGCGAATGGGTATTTCCCTATCGTAGTAGTACCGAAGAGAAATAGCAAAAAAATCTACACCTTTGTTAATTATCGAGAACTTAACAATAAGACACAAAAATATCGTTTTCCTTTTCCATTTAAGTGGACTGGCGAGAAGTATCCATCCGTTGCAAGGCGAAAGGGATGATCGGTATTTTGTTCTACTCTAGATTGGTGGCTCTAGGCTTACACATGGAGCAATGCCACGTTACCATTTACACTGTGGTGGTTTGCTGTTGTCAAGATGCAGGCGCTGTAACCATAACATGGTAACAAAAGGGAAAAAAAAGTAACACTCTTGAAAGAGTAGACTCGCCTTAGCATGCAATGTACCTTTCGACCCTAAAGTAGGTAGGCTTCAAGTACTCTCCTCAACAATCCTTTTTCTATTTGTAACGTGTCCACCTTCCCCCTTAGGACACGTCTTAGCAGTCCATTGGAAAGGAGGTCTAGAAAGCTCCGCCCGATACTTCCATGGAATGTCACGGGGTTTGCAAACTAGGGCTTTCCGCGTCTCCTACGTAGCGAAAGAATTCTGGCCGTTCCCACTTAGGACCGACCTGAATTAGGGTTTTCTCTAATGGTCATTTCCTAAACGGCAACTAGTGTCGAACCCCGAGCAAACTACTTTATGCAGAAATGCCAGGGCCGAAGCAGATTCACGCTGCACTTGGTTCAAGGAGAATGGGGAACGAGAGGGATGCAAGGCTCAACCTCTCTGCTGTAAGGCATAGTCCCATTCCGTTCCCCTAAAACATCGTAAATTGGGATTATTATAATCTTGACTCTAGGTCAGCGCCCTTGCTATTCATTTCCTTTGAAACGATCTCCTTGTTGTCCATTATGATTGAGAAAAGTTCCCGGCCAACCGGGACCACCCATCCATAGGACGGACCCATGGCCACATCCAATATTTCCTTAGGTTGTTTTAATTGTCTAATTACCTACCACATTTAGTTGGACATGCATCAAGTAGCTCCCTCAATTTGCCCATTAGGTACTGATTCCTTCACGTAATCTTAGCACTTGACATAGAAAAGCAGTGTCAAACAAGTTCCTTTTCAACAGGTTATCATATTTATCTTTGGAATACATTCATAAAGTCCAGCCTGTAGGCTTATCCATAATCCACCCGAAGGCTATCTAGCAATCCAGAGGGATCACTAATCCAAGATTCCTCCCGTAGACTAGTATGCAGGCCTCGAGATCCAATCCCGAGTCACGTTGGCCTCTTGTACAGGGCCCGAAACATGAGGGATTTACGGCCAGAGCCCCCCCTAGCACCAAAGCGTCCTCTTGCTCCAAGTAGTGCTCAACGGAGAGACCTCACACGACGGGTTTAGTCCACCTTCGCGGCGCGGATAACAACCCCCTTGGTTAGGGCCAGGCAGACAGTCGGGGGCAACTGAGGCTGCATCTTCCTTCAAGCCTTCAACCTGAAGCATTAGATATCTTTTCATGCTTTAGTTCATTGAGCAAACAAAGTAAACAGTGCTCTTTAAACTATTACAAGCACAATCATTTCCAATGGTCGTTTATTTGGCCAACTGCTAAGGAGTGAATCCTTCTCTACGAATGCATCCAGCATTCGATCTGGGATCAATTGTGACTCGGCAAGATCTCCAAGTGTTTGTTTGTTAACCCTTATGTCCTTGAGTTAGGGCCATACCCTATTAACCCAACTTAATCAATACCTTAAGTTCTATTAGCAGTAAATATGTTATTCCAATTATTGATTGGTCCTTTGCTTCCAAGAAAATATCCAATCCCCTTATCTTGGTCACTTTTCCCAAGAAAGGTGCTATATCAAGACAACTACTCATCCTCTTGCAAGATAAACTTGCGCAAGAATCTGCCAATCTCATTCTAAGGAATTGGCCATTCTCTTGTGATCAAACCACAAGATCATGCGACTCTGCAACTTGTTGCACAAGTGTTGCATCTAATCCCTAGGACTATTTTACCCATCGAACCGCGTCTTCTAATCATGGAATCATTATTAGATATGAAACAAGGTTTAGGGTGTCTTCATATCCAATCCATTTCCACTTGCACTAGACCGATATTGTTAGTCCTAGGGTTCCAACTCAATCCGAGTTTCATCTTTTTAATGAGCGATCCTTAGGGTAGAAACCCTAGATCGTTTCTTGCAAATACGTCCTATTATCCCTACATTCTGTGAATGTGGGCAGGCTTAGGGTTATGAGAGTTTCAACTTGGTAATTAGTGCATCTAGGCCAAGTCCTTAATGTGCTAAACCCTAGTTAGCACTTGGAGTATATTGTATCGATTTAACCATCCTAAGCGAATCCTTTGCAGGTTAGATGTTTGGGTAATCTAGTTCACTTGTCTTACTACAAGGACAAACTACTATTAAAGATATTGTCTTGATCAAGGAGGGGAAAAACTAGTTACATTACGATACCATTCTCGTAGGCACACGATTTATTGCCTCTACGTATGATTAGATTTACAAACCCTAAATTTTCTGGTTAAGATCAAAGCGTATGTTAAGTTATGGCATAATTTCCATTGATGTATTCACGATTCATGCTGCTAAGCTTTTAGGGTTTATGTTAGAACGAACCATGCAACCTTTTCCTAACTTCATTTTTGAATGAAATATTCGTACGCTGAATGAGCATTATGCAGCCTTTCCTAACTACTATGTAGTTGAATGAGATTTATGCCAATTGACTAGAGTTAACCTACTTCATGCAACTTTAGAATCTTTTCATGCTTTGCAGTTTCCTATGCTTAATAATGACTTTTAACGAATCATTGCGAGGAAGATTTGTTTAGAATTGTGACATGCAATTTAATCTTTCTGTGCATAATCAAAGGTGTACTACAATAATTTCGACTTTCTAATGGTGGTCATTATTCAATCTAGATTTGCTACTTTGCAATGCACAGAAGTATCGTGCTAAAAATGCATAGACATCTTTTGTTCATTCCATTGAAAAATATAAGTGACCAATCTTCAATCGTGAGTTGTTTCTTTTTTTAAAAAATAGCCAATGTAATTCATTCTCATCAAACTAGGTGGATTTAACAAGCATAAGTGCATCCTAATTCTATGAATTAACCATGCATGATTGCAATACTTCGACATAATTCAATAAATAGGAAGAAAACCTAGACTTGGGAGTTCGATGAAATGTCCACATGAAAATTAGAAGATGATCCTCCTGCGGTTGCGCCTTGTACCTTTTTAGTGGCCATTGTGAATTCGACCTTCTTGTCTTGGCCGTCTTATGATCTTGGCCCGTCTCCCTTGTACGCGCAAATCCCTTTGAGGTACGGCTCCTTAACTTGCGGAATTTGGCTTTGGAAGGCCTTAGGCTTTGGAGCTTGGGCCTTCTTTCTTTCGGAAAAGAGAGATTCATGAGAGGGTTCTTGTGAAAGCCTTACAGAAACGGAGGCTTGAGAGATTCTTCTCCTTGAAATTCTGGCTAGGAATGGGTTTATGGGCTTTGTAGAAATGGGAACTTATGAGATTCTCCTTCCTTTCATAGAAGTTCCGGGGATAAAGATCTTTATGGAGAGGGAGTATGAGGGAAAATAATATGGAGATGGGTTTATGGGGGAATTCAAGTGGAAAGGGCTTAGAGAAACCCCTCTTCTTCAAAGCCGTGATGGGCTTATTTGAGGATCTAATGGGAAAGCCTTATAGGCTTCCTCCTCGAAGCTCGGAGGGAAGAAAAGTTATCTTTAGGAGGGTTCAATGGGAAAGCCCTTAAACCCGGCAAGAAAATGGGCTTGTGACAGATGCAATGGAAAGGGGACTTAAATCCCGGGGTACAAAGGTCTTATGGATATCCAATAGGAAGGGACTTAAAGAAAAACCTTGACCTAATAGGGCTTTATGGAAATCCACAGGAAGGGGCTTTCAAAGCCCGGGGTAAGGTGGGCAGGGACTTGGGTGGGGAATGCATGGGAAGGGGGTTTAAAAGAAAACCGCGGATAAAAAGGGCTTTATGGAAGTCCACAGGAAGGGGGGCTTTAAGAAGGCCCCTTAGAAGCTTCCAAGAAGCTTCTAAGAAGCTTCTGGGACATGTGATGGCCAGGTGGAAGAAGAAGGGAGTCAGGGACACGTGGATGAGGAGGGTTTTTGGAGGCCTTGATGGTGGGAATGAGGCAGAATGGCGGCAGGCAGCTCATTGGCAGCCGGCGGCGGCTATCTAACTGGAGACTTCCACTGGCACGGCGGCTCCATAGACCACAGGATCTTCTCCCTCCTTGCCGGATTCTGTAGCTGTCCCCTCTTCCACACCTTGGCACGGCGGTGGCAGCTCTTATGCAGCACTTCCTCCCTCCTCACGGTGCAACTCGAAGCAGTGAGGTAGCTCTCCTCCCTCTCTCTACCTTCCCCCTTAGAGGATGTTTATATAGGACAAGGGGGGAGAGGGTTCCCTCCCCTATGTAGCCCCCTACATGCTATCCCCCCTTCCACCTTCTCAGATTCCCATTATAGTCCATCCCCTTCCCTCAGCCACGCTTCGGCTGGGGGAAGGTAAATAATTAAAAAAATTTCAATAAACCTATTATTATCCTTTTGATCTCCTCCCAAGAGGGAGTTCACCTAAAGTTATGCGGGTTTTTAAACTTCGGTCCCGTTTTGCTAGTGGAGAGTCATGATACTTCGCATACAGCTTAAAGATTGCACCGTCGGTAACTTCAATGCCGGAATTGTCATTTGCATGAGTCTCACACGGGCTAGTAATATTTTTCAATAGAAATATTACATTCTCTCCCCCTTGGAGGAATCGAGATGTCCTCATCTCAAGATAAATTGGGGATATTGATGGTTGAGAGTGCTTTCATCCATCCAAGTGGCATCCTCCTTAGGATAATCTCTCCACTGGACGAGGCATTCTCTCAAGGTTCTGGATCTTAGTTGTCTCTCCCTAACATCTAAGATCCTGTCATGCCATAGCTCAAGGACTCCTTGGCTAGGCATTACAACTTGTTGGTCATCAAGTACATGGCTAGGATTAGGTACATACTTCTTCAGTAGGCTGATATGGAGTACATTATGAACCTTTAGGTTCTCAGGGAGTTGCAATCTATAAGCATTAGGTCCTAGGCACTTGAGGATCTTGTATGGTCCACAATACCTTGGACTTAGCTTCTTGCAATCTCCTAAGGATAGGGAACTCTTCTTTGGGCGTACGTGAATGAAGACCATGTCTCCTTCCTCGAAGATTCTATCTTGACGCTTCAAATCCGCGTATGCCTTCTGTCTATCCTTGGCGGCTTGGATGTCCTGTCTGATTGACTTTACTTGGCCATCCATCTCTTCCAGCATCTGCCTTGAAGCTTCAACCCTCAAGGTTGGATCTGAGAAGTTTAGGGGGCTTCGATAGTCATGACCATACAATGCTTGAAAAGGGGTCATCTGAATGCTTTGTTGGTAAGAAGCATTGTAGGCAAACTCAACCAAAGGCAAGTAATGAATCCACCTTTTTGGTTCACGGCAGTAGTGTGCCCTTAGCATATCCTCGGTAACTTGATTGACTCGCTCCATTTGGCCATCAGTTTGGGGATGGTAAGCTGTACTAAAACAGAGTTGAGTCCCAATGGCTTCAAAGATAGCTCTCCAAAAATGTGATGTGAAGAGAGAATCCTGATCACTAATTATTCTTCTCGGTAACCCATGTAGCTTGAATATCTCCCTGATAAACAACCTTACAATGTCTTAAGCTTTATAGTTTGTCTTTGCTGGAATAATGTGTGCAACCTTAGTAAGCATGTCAACCACAACCATGATGGAGTTGTATCCTCCATGAACGTGGGGTAGGCCAACAACAAATTCCATATTGATGAATTCCCATTTCATTTGGGGAATGTCAAGTTGTTGCAACTTTCCTGACATTTTGACCTTTAAGTCTCTCCCAATAGTAGCTCTTCCTAACTGCATTAAGAGTCTTAGCATTGCAAGGATGTCCTGAGAAAGGGGAATCATGAGCTTCCCACAGTATCTTCTGCTTAAGTGACTATCTTGCCGGTATACATAATCTCATTCTATAGTAGACAAGTCCACTATTGATAGAGAATTCATGATACTTAGCCTGTAGCTTTTGGTCCTGGTCCTTGATAGGGATCTCCCTTAGCATCTTTTGATAGGCTGGACCATGGCATGCTTCCTCTCTAGCGAGCTCAAGTATTGGGTTGTTTGGCATGGACACCTTTGTGGCTAGAGATCTAGCTGTTGATGTATTTTGCAAGATTAGCGAATTAAGGAATGTCCTGCGAGTGAGTGCATCGGCAACTACATTCTCCTTTCTAGGTCGGTATTTGATTTCAAAATCATACTCCTCCAGCACTTCAATCCACCAATGTTGCCTCATGTTGAGCTCGTTCCGGGTAAAGATCCACTTGAGACTTTTATGATCAGTCACTAGAGTAAACTTATTACCCAATATATAGTGTCTCCAAAGCTTTAGAGCATGGATGACAGCTAACAGTTCTAGATCATGGGTAGCATAATTCCTCTCATGGCTCTTCAGTTTCCTTGAAGAGTATGCTACAGGATGACCTTCTTACATGGGCCGTCTTTGGGATATCTTCTTCCTTGATCCTTATCTATTAGTAACCAGACCTGAGATTAATCTTGGAGAAGATCTTCACACCCTGAAGACGATCAAGAAGCTTATCTATTCTAGGAATACGGTACTTGTTCTTGACAGTTGATTGATTCAACCCTCTGTAATCAATACACAGTCGAAGCGTTCCATCTTTTTTTTTCTGGAACAGTACTGGAGCTCCCCATGGTGAACTGCTAGGACGGATGTAGCCCTGATCTAGCAATTGCTTGAGTTGTTCCTTCAACTCAATTGCTTCCGGGATGAACATTCTATAAGGTCTCTTTGCAATTGGCACAGCTCCTGGTACTAGCTTGATCTCATGATCCACTTCTCATTAAGGCGGGAGTTCTGTCAATTCTTCAGGAAATACGTCCGCGTACTCCTTTAGCCATGCAGGTTCTTCACTAGACTCCTGCTTCTGATCTAACTTATTGAGCTTAATCAAGTAGATAGGTAGTCCATTTCTAACTCCCTTTATAATCCGAGATGCTTTGGCCAATTGAATTTTTGGCTTTCCAGCCTCTCCTTGAGTTGTGACCAATTTCCCTTCAGAGTTCCAAAAGGAAATTCGGCCCTTTCCACAATGAATGTGGGCGTAATTAGGTTTAACCCAATCCATTCCGAGTAGACACTCATGGATACCTAGGTTCATGACTCCGAATTTGACCGAAGTCGTCGTTCCTCCCAGAAAGAATTCCACCTTAGCAGTTTTCCTGGTACAAGTGACCTCATGACCATTTGCTAATTACACAAGCAAGGTAGATGCTTCTACTATGGCTATTCCTAATCTTCTTGCACAACCTGGTGAGATAAAGGAATGTGTACTGCCACAATCAATCAAGGTCTTAAAACCTTTACCTTGATAGTCCGATGGTGTTTGAATCACCAAAAATTGGCGATTCCGCCCTTTCTTGTGAAGAGTGGCATGGACTGTCGCCCTTTCAAATTCTACTTCCATGGTCAGATCTTCTTCTTCACACATTTCCCTGTTGGCAACGCATGCAGTTCTTCCTCTGCCTTGAGTAGTGGCTCCCTGGCCACGGCCAGTTCCTTGGAAAGTTGCTTGGCGATGTCCTCCGCCAAGCTTGGTACATTGCCTCTTGAAATGACCGAGCTCGTTGCAGTGGAAACAACGGAGGTTTTGGCCATTGCTTTGAGTAGGGACAAAGTTGTTGACATTATTAGTTCTTGCTTTCTTTCTTTGTCCCCGATTCTAACCTTGAACTCTCTTCATTTGAGGCCTATATGCTCCTCTGTTTGGGTCATTGTAAGACCAAGTTTTGTTACTTCTTGGCCTAGCCTGAACCTCCTGAATTATGGGTGCAGCTCGAATGAGTGCATCTTGTAGATCTGATGGGCGCATAGATTCGAGATGGATATTCACTGGTGGGTTTAAACCAGCACAAAATTTTGACACCTGCTGTGTCATGTCCATCTGTGGCGCATACTTAAGAAGTGAGACGAATTTTGAGTAGTATGCGTCAAGATAGAGTCCCAGCTATTTTAGCTCGTAGAACTCATTCATTTTCTGCGTGCGATACACAGGTGGTAAGTATCTTCCTTGCACAACTTTCTTCAGTTTTTCCCAGGTAGTAACGGATCCTTTTGCGATCCCTTGATCTCTACACCATTGCTTTCACTAAAGCTTGGCTTTGCCGGTGAGCTTCAGCTTGGCGAGCATAGCTTGGTTGGTGGGTGCAGTATCGACTGCTTCAAAGTAATCCTCCATGGACTCTATCCAAATTTCAACATCCACTTGGACAGTCCTACCTTTCCCGTCAAATTCAGGTGGCTTAATTGGCTTGAGAAGAAACTTCTTCTCCTGGATCACGGTCATACTTGATGTAGGAGGCACACTGGGAATCTGTACCTGGGGTTGTGCTTGAATAAAGGATTCTTAACGTTATAACTCACTAATCATTATGATTTATATTTCATATCCAATTCAGCTACTATCAACCAAGAATCCTAGCCACTTAACTTTTTATCAATTCTCATGGACAAGACAGACATTGATAAAAAGAAGTCTCATTGCATTTATATGGGCATAGCCCTTTTGGAGTACAATATTTCCTGAGATGATAGAGCAACCGTTACATTAGTTTGGGGAGAATAATGTTGTATTACATTTATCTACGAGAACTGGATAATAGTATGGTTTCGGGTCATGGATCTTCAGGAATCGGTAAGTCATCGAAAGATTAGGGTATCCTTTCCTTTGGAACCCATTCTTCTCATAGTATCCCAACACCTTGATCCTGTCGGCGGGGATTACGCGGGTCACTTTCTCGTATACATATGAGTTCATCTCAACCCTCCAACCTTGAATATGTAAAGTTGAGTTTACGTGAGCCTCCACAAAAATGAACAACTTCACGATCTTCAGGTCCTCCAACCACTTGATCCTCTTTAGATTGGTCCGAAGGTAAGCAAATCGGTGGGCAACTATATAGTAGATTCCTGAGTCACCCGTCCATCTCTATTCCACGTACAAAGGCGATGGATTATAAATACGGTCTGGGACGCTCATCATATCAACCCTTTTTCGATAATCCGGGGAATGCATCACGATCATAAACATGACTCGGAACACTAAGAACCTATTCCATGCTTCATAATTCTGTAAGACAGCATTGAAAGTAAGGAGATGTTCTGAATAGCAACATTTTCTTTACTTCTTCTTATTAAGATTTCTTAAAAACAAATCCTTTGTTGGTTCGCTCTGATACCAACTGTAACGTGTCCACCTTCCCCTTCAGGACATGTCTTAGCAGTCCATCGGAAAGGAGGTCTAGAAAGCTCCGTCCGACACTTCCATGGAATGTCATGGGGTTTGCGATCTAGGGCTTTCCGCATCTGCTACATAGCGGAAGTATTCTGGCTGTTCCCACTTAGGACCGACTTGAATCAGGGTTTTCCCTAATGGTCATTTCCTAAACAGCAACTAGCATCGAACCCCGAGCAAGCTACTTTACGCAGAAACGCCAGGGCCGAAGCAGATTCACGCTGCACTTCATTCAAGGAGAATGGAAACCGAGAGGGATGTAAGGCTCGACCTCTCTGCCGCCGCAAGGCATAGTCCCATTTCGTTCCCCTAAAACAGTGTAAACTGGGATTATTATAATCTTGACGCTAGGTCAGCGTCCTTGCTATTCATTTCCTTTGAAACGATCTCCTTGTTGTCCATTATGATTGAGAAAAGTTCCCGGCCAACTGGGACCACCCATCCGTAGGACGGACACATGGCCACATCCACCGCACTTTCCTCAAGTTCTTTTAGTTGTCTAATTACCTACCACATTTAGTCGGACATGCATCAAGCAGCTTCCTTAATTAGCCCATTAGGCACCGATTCCTTCACGCAATCTTAGCACTTAACATAGAAAAGCAGTGTCAAACAAGTTTCTTTTTCAACAGGTTATTATATTTATCTTTGGAATACATTCATAAAGTCCATCCCGTAGACTTATCCATAATCTGCCCACGAAGACTATCCAACAATCCACAAGGATTACTAATCCAAGATTCCGCCCGTAGACTAGTATGCGGGCCACGAGATCCAATCCTGAGTCACGTTCGCCTCTTGTGTAGGGCCTGGAAGAAGGCGAGGGTTTTACGGACAGAGCCCCAACAGGCACCCAAGCGTCCTCCTGCTCCAAGTAGCGCTCAATAGAGAAACCTCACGCGGTGGGTTCGGTCCACCTTCCCGGCGCAGCTGACAACACTCTTGGTTAGGGTCAGGCAGACAATCGGGGGTAACTGAGGCTGCCTCTTCCTTCAGGCCTTCAACCTGAAGCATTAGATATATTTTCACCCTTTATTTCATTGAGCAAACAAAGCAAACAGTGCTCTTTAAACTGTTACAAGCACAATCATTTCCAGTGGTCATTTATTTGGCCAACTGCTAAGGAGTGAATTCTTCTCTCCGAATGCATCCAACATTTGATTCGAGATCAATTGCGACTCGGCAAGATCTCCAAGGGTTTGTTTGTTAACCCTTATTTCCTTGAGTTAGGGCTGCACCCTATTAACCCAACTTAATCAATACCTTAAGTTCTATTAGCAGTAAATATGTTACTCCAATTATTGATTGGTCCTTTGCTTCCAAGAAAATATCCAATCCCCTTATCTTGGTCACTTTTCCCAAGAAAGGTGCTATATCAGGAAGACTACTCATCTTCTTGCAAGATAAACTTGCGCAAGAATCTGCCAATCTCATGCCGAGGAATTGGCCATTCTCTTGTGATCAAGCCACAAGATCATGCGACTCTGCAACCTGTTGCACAAGTGTCGCATCTAATCCCTGGGACTATTTTACCCATCGAACGGCGTCTTCTAATCACGGAATCATGATTAAATAGTAAACAAGGTTTAGGGTGTCTTCATATCCAATCCATTTTTGATTGCACTAGGCTGATATCGTCAGTCCTAGGGTTTCAACTCAATCCGAGTTTCATCTTTTTAAGGAGTGATCCTTAGGGTAGAAACCCTAGATCATTTCTTGCAAATACATCCTATTGTCCCTACATTCCGTGAATGTGGGCAGGACTTAAGGTTATGAGAGTTTCGACTTGGTAATTAGTGCGTCTAGGCCAAGTCCTTAATGTGCTAAACCCTAGTTAGCACTTGGAGTATATTGTATCGATATAACCATCCTAAGCGAATCCTTTGCGGGTTAGATGTTTGGGTAATCTAGTTTACTTATCTTACTACAAGGACAAACTACTGCTAAAGATATTGTCTTGATCAAGGAGGGGAAAAACTAGTTGCATTACGATACCATTCTCGTACGCACACAATTTATTGCCTCTACGTATGATTAGATTTACAAACCCTAACTTTTCTGGTTAAGATCAAAGTGTATGTTAAGTTACGGAATAATTTCCATTGATGCATTCATGATTCATGCTGCTAAGCTTTTAGGGTTTATGTTAAAATGGACCATGCAGCCTTTCCCTAACTTCATTTCTGAATGAAATATTCGTACGTTGAATGAGCATTACGCAACCTTTCCTAAGTACTACGTAGTTGAATGAGATTTATGCCAATTGACTAGAGTTAACCTACTTCATGCAACTTTAGAATCTTTTCATGCTTTGTAGTTTTCTATGCTTGATAATGACTTTTAATGAATCATTACGATGAAGATTTGTCTAGAATTGAGAAATGCAACTTAATCTTTATGTGCATAATCAAAGGTGTACTACAATAATTTTGACTTTGTAATGGTTGTCATTATTCGATCTAGATTCCTTACTTTGCAATGCACAGAAGTATCTTGCTAAAAATGCATAGACATCTTTCGTTCATTCCATTGAAAAATATAAGTGACCAATCTTCAATCGTGAGTTATTAAAAAAAAAAAACCAATGTAATTCATTATCATCAAACTAGGTGGATTTAACAAGCATAAGTGCATCCTAATTCTATGAATTAACCATGCATGATTGCAATACTTTGATGTAAATCAATAAATAGGAAGAAAACCTAGACTTGTGGGTTCGATGAAATGTCCACATGAATATTAGGAGATGATCCTTCTGCTGTTGCACCTTGTACCTTTTTAGGGGCCATCGTGAATTCAACCTTCTTGTCTTGGCCGCAGTCTTATGATCTTGGCGCGTCTCCCTCGTACGTGCAAATCCCTTTGAGGTACGGCTCCTTGACTTGTAGAATTTGGCTTTGGAAGGCCTTAGGCTTTAGAGCTTGGGCCTTCTTTCTTTCGGAAAAGAGAGATTCGTGAGAGGGTTCTTGCGAAAGCCTTACGGAAACGGAGGCTTGAGAGATTCTTCTCCCTGAAATTCCGGCTAGGAATGGGTTTATGGGCTTTGCGGAAATGGGAACTTATTAACTTCTCCTTCCTTTCATAGAAGTTCCAGGGATAAAGATCTTTATGGAGAGGTACTGTGAGGGGAAAAAATACGGAGATGGGTTTATGGGGGAATTCAAGTGGAAAGGGCTTAGAGAAACCCCTCTTCTTCAAAGCCGTGATGGGCTTATTTGAGGATCTAATGGGAAAGCCTTATAGGCTTCCTCCTCGAAGCTCAGAGGGAAGAAAAGTTATCTTTAGGAGGGTTCAATGGGAAAGCCCTTAAACCCAGCAAGGAGATTGGGTGTGTGATGAATGCAATGGGAAGAGGACTTAAATCCCGGGGTACAAATGTCTTGTGGAGATCCAATAGGAAGGGACTTAAAGAAAAACCCCGGCCTAATAGGGCTTTATGGAAATCCATAGGAAGGGGCTTTAAAAACCTGGGATAAGGTGGGCTTTATAGAGACTTGGGTGGGGAATCCACGGGAAGGGGGTTTAAAAGAACACCGGGGATAAAAAGGGCTTTATGGAAGTCCACAGGAAGGGGGGCTTTAAGAAGGCCCCTTAGAAGCTTCCAAGAAGGTCCCTAAGAAGCTTCTAGGATGTGTGATGGCCACGTGGAAGAAGAAGGGAGTCAGGTATACGTGGACGAGGAGGATTTTTTGAGGCCTTGATGGCGGGCAGGAGGGGGAATGGCGACAACAGTTTGTTGGGACGTGGTGGCGGCTAAGTGAGCCCAGGTGGTGGCTATGTGACTGGCGACCCCACTAGCACGGCGGCTCCACAGACCACAGGATCTTCTCCCTCCCTGCCGGATTCGGCAGCTCTCCCCTCTTCCACACCTTGGCACGGTGGATGGCGACTCTTATGCAGCAACTCCTCCCTACTCAGGTCGCAACTCAGAGCAGTGACGTAGCTCTCCTCCGTCTCTCTACCTTCCCCCTTAGAGGATATTTATATAGGACAAGGGGGGAGAGGGTTCCCTTCCCTACGTGGACCCCTGCATGCTATCCCCCCTTCCACCTCCTCAGATTCCCATTATAGTCCATCCCCTTCCCTCAATGACGCTTCGGCGGGGGGAAGGTAAATAATAAAAACATTTGCAATAAACCTATTATTATCATTTTGACCTCCTCCCAATAGGGAGTTCACCTATGGTTATGCGGGTTTTTAAACTTCGGTCCCGTTTTGCTAGTGGAGAGTCATGATACTTCGCGTACAGCTTAAAGATTGCACCGTCCGTAACTTCAATGCCGGAATTGTCATTTGCATGAGTCGCATGCGGGCTAGTAATATTTTTCAATAGAAATATTACACTATCGCCAATGCATGCTTTGAAATGGTAGTTACTTTACAATTTTGGGATGATTGTGATTGTGATTCTGGTTGTGTTACTATTGCAAATTTTTTTTCAACTCATATATATGTAACACACACTAGAAGGAAGAATGTTCCAGATGTGTTTTGTGAATTAGGAAAAGAAGTTTCGGGCACATCTACAATTGCATTCATTTCTAGGTCTAAGGACTTTCTTATAAGCGTGTCACTTGAGATTTGCACATGACTATGATAGTGCTCATAGACACCTATATAGATGAGGGACATGATGGAAAATTTATAGGAAATCCAAGGAGCTACGCATTTTGTAGAGTCGTGGTTGGAATTGGAACCATTGAACTACAACCAAAAGCTCCTTGGATTCTTTCTTCCCTTGCTTTTGTGCATGTAAATAATTATTTTCAATAGAAAGATTCTACACATTACGTCAAATACTAGAACAAACATAAAAAAGCCTCCAAGGAATAATGGATATCTTGGTAGGACAAAATGAGCATAATTACAATATCAAATGCGAATAAGATGAATCAAGAAATTGCCTTTGTCGCATCATAAATATACACAGGTGTACATAAAGCTTTAGAGGCTAAAACTTGGCCTACACCACAAAGTAGAAGAGCTCAAACCTACCAAAATATATTCTTTGTTGTAGTATAAATAATCGTTCGCATGCATTACAATATAGAAGCAGTGCAACCTAAGAAAATGTGTCTCCTGAACTAATGGACTCTTGGCTTGATGTTGTTTCTAGTATCATCATGAGATGCAATAGTATTGTTGGACCTTACCTCTTGATTTCCTTCGGCCTACACAGATGAGACATCCTCTATATGAGCACTATGAAAACACTTAAATTGGTTCACATTATATAATCTTATACCAATTATTACTACCAAATGGGACATCTTACAAATTAACTCAGGACCAAGACAATAGTGCTTAATATAATAGATGCTATAAAAACGAGTCTTATATTTTCATGTATCTATGTTCCTCTAATGCAACTATGCTATTGTTTGTACTTCTTTATAAAAGCTTTCCTACATATGTCACCTATTGTGCCGACAATGGTACCTAGTCTTTAAGGGATGGAGTGAAAAGTCTACCCATAAGATCCATTTGCAAAATAACAACCAAATGTATATGTAATACAATATTTCAAGAAGATAAAAGGACCTAGGCTTTATAAATCATAGCTTAGATACTTAACAAAATCATCTTTTACTCTAGTCTTCTCTTTTTGGTTACGGTATGGGGTCACTAGCAAGAACCTCTTTTGGCCAAGGATACATGGATCCTTATATCTTGTTGCTCATTAGTATAAATTTTTTATCATCAACAATATTGAATACCTTATGCATAACCTTTTCTACAAGACACCTGGCTTTTTCATTTTAAAGCACAGTAATCAAATTTTATAATTTACATGCCTGATAGAACAAAGCTAACTAATTAGCACCTCCATTGCATATATGTCTTGCTCAATGCTAGCCTCATCATTCAAGTCATAATATGCAATAATTTTTTGAGGAGGTGGTGGTGGCCCAAAAGAGCTATGTCCTCTCCCTTCTTCTAGTCTTGATTGTCCTTCTACCTCATTGCCTCTTCATCCTACTATGACATCCTTGACAACTACCACTCTCAAGAGATATACATTGGGACACTCAAGTCTAACTAACCATGCATCCTTCTCCCTAATTTAAGAAAGCAAGAATACAAGACTAGCTTGGAGGAGTAATAAACTCAAACATCTTACCTCCTCATGTTATATTGCAAAAGCTTGAGTGCTTGAACATGGTTTCGCCACAAAAAAAAAAGATCCAATGTTGTTGCTCCTTCCCATCTACTAGTAAGCACACCACCAATCAGAAAAGCTAATAAAGAAGAAGAAGAAGAGTAAGGAAATAAAATAGAGCTTCATCTTTGGTCAGTAACTTTCCTAATACATGAATCTCTCTCTCTCTCTCTCACACACACACACACACACACACACACTCTCTCTCTCTCTCTCTCTCTCTCTCTCTCTCTCTCTCTCTCTCTCTCTCTCTCTCTCTCTCTCAATAATGAAGACAAGATTATAAAATATAACATAATGGTTCTCAAGCATTGCACTTATAGAACTTTGGCAGCATGGATACACCAGAAGGGTAAATACAACTAAGAGCTCCCATCCTTATCTAGACCAAATTTAGGGTTGGGGGTGGGACACTTCTTTATGGTGGTAGCTTGTTTGCATTTCAAATATTATAGTTCTTTTAGCTTTAGAGTTTCCACAACTGTGAATTACAGTTTCCACCCTCTCTTGCCTATTAGCCCTAAAGTTTATGCAAGAAAAAGGTAAAATATGTAGTCTCTATAAAAAAAATCCATGCATTTTGGATTTTTACTTCCTTTAATATGTGCTATCATTGTTGAATTCTTTGTAATTTGCTAGGGTATTTAGTGGGTTAACATTGTAAAGCCATGAGCATGAGAAATTGTGTGTGTAACTTGTAAAAGTTGAAAGGTTTTAATACTTCCCATATCTTCATAGGCCTCCTCTGTAAGGTTTAAGAATAATCATGTAAAACAAAAACTTCTAAGAAATATGAAAATGTAGGATTGGGAATCATGTGATTTTGAAGAAAAGGTTGTTGAGATTTCTACCTCATAGGGTGACTTTTATAGTTGGCCCCATGATTGGTGTCATTACGAGCACAAGAGAAGCAAGGTCTGGAGGAAGAAAATTTTGCAATTAAAAGGAGTTGCAAAGGATAACTCTAAGGATGTAGATCCTAATATAGAGCTACGTTAACCAGACTCTCCTCAACTTTGTTTGGATCATGTGTTATCACCCATGCCACCAGGAAATCTCAAAATTTAGATGGGTGTAGCTCCTTTTCTTGAAAGACTAGTACCTTCAATGGAGGGAAGAACAGAGCAAGCGGGAAATGTGAAAAAGGCTATGATTTTTGGGAAGTACTAGAGAAAGTATATTTAACAATTAATCTCAAGAGAGTACTTGGAATATAACCTACATGCCGGAGACAACTCTATCATAAGCTAGTTCAACATAGAAGATAAAGAATTGAGATGACTAATGCTTCTAAGGTAAGAACAAATACATCCAAAAAGAAAACAACTAAGAAGTAAAAATAGTAGATCTATCTGTGGATCCAAGAGTTCCAACTATTGATACTACCATCAACATTCATTTGTTAAGTGAAGTACAATTGGATGGTGGTTCAAAATTTAGTTTAATGAGAGTTCATATGATGCAAGAATCAGGGTTGAAGAATCTAGAACCTATCCATATAGTTTTATTTGTGGATGATAAAAGTAGAGGTAAATACTATACATAGCCTAAAAAAGGAGAACAAGTGAGTATTGGTGAATATACTACTAACTTCTCACCAGATAATAACTCTGATAGCAGTATTACCCATTGGTTATGAATGTCCAATGAGACAACCCTAGATTACTTATTGATCTCAACAAAGGAGGATAGACATCTTGATGATGTAATCCATGAATTAAACTATTTGAATGATTCACTTTTTCAAGCATGTCTTCGATTTCATAAAGATAAGAAGGAAGGTGACCGTGGGGATGCATTTTTGGCATATAATAGGTCGAAAAGCTTTTCCAAGAAGGACTCAAAAGAGGGAGACATAGATGAAAGGATGATAGATTCTTATGAAGTAATGAGGAAATTGGCAGTATTGAGGATGATTATGGTGAACCTTATGATAGTTTTGTTACTACATACCCTTGCTATGAGGTAGATGTTCTACTTTTTGGGTTTGAACAAGTTCCAATTGTTACTAAAATATCTTATTATAGTCGATCGAAAAAGAGGAAAAGAGATAGGAGAAATAAGGATGTTTGCAAACCCTTACAATGGTTGACATGAACTAAGATAAGGATGACACATCTTTGGCCTTAAAAAGAATTAGAGAATTAAATGAGACATCAAAAATAGAGCGTGAGGAAGCAACACTGATTGTTGTGAATGAAGTGATAAAGAAAATTTTTGAGCTACCAAAAGAGAAGTTAGAATTCCAATTTAGGGAGAGACGATATTTAGAAGAAATTTCACTTCTAGAGCTATAGTTAGAAGAGCAAAAATATAAAAGAAATAGTGATGTGCAAGAAATGGGACAAATTTTACCTATTTTCAAGGAATGGTTGGTTGAATGTGAGCAAATAAATAAAATTTGAAAGAAAGACAAGTACATATCTATCTTTTGAATTAAATTGCAAGTGAAAAATCCTACTATCTCTCCTTGCTTGTATCATTTCTTTAAGTGTTCAAGTGGAAATAAAGTGTAATATGTATTGTTATTTTGAGGGGCGGCTCGTGGATATCCTAGAAGCTAACGAGAAGCCAACTTAAATCAGTCAATGCTCCATTGCAAAATATGTGCGAGGTCGTGTTACCCCATCCAAAGGAAAGTGTAATGGATTTTATTATGTATGGGGATGGGATTTTATTATGCTCAATTTTCATGTGATCGAGAGCAGATCTCCCAAATAATTGGTTGTATTAAGATCATGCTCACAGTAATAACAAGTAATAGGGATTTGAAGACTACCTTCCATTGCTTGAGTAAAAAGCAAGGAAGATATACTAGAAAGACCTTGATGTATCAAATTGATGTCTATAAGATATAAACTACGTATGATTCACAATAATTAGC
Source organism: Lygodium microphyllum (assembly GCF_053477565.2). Lineage (NCBI taxonomy): Eukaryota > Viridiplantae > Streptophyta > Polypodiopsida > Schizaeales > Lygodiaceae > Lygodium > Lygodium microphyllum. The sequence continues at coordinate 8,978,191 of NC_141150.1, read as the reverse complement.
TATTGTATTTATAGGCCTTTACCCTTGGTTTATTATGTGAATGTGGAGGAAGAATCACCAGATTCGAGTGCAAGGCATGTTTTACTCGAAAGTGTTTCAATGAAAATATCTAAAGATGTGCCTATATAAAACCTTGCGATATAGATTTTTGATATGTTGAAGAGCCTAAAATGGAGATGATAAAAAGAGAAATGATAGAAGGAAAATACTTAGATCTAGAGGCTCAATTATAGCCCCACGATTGAGAAAGATTTGAGAGAAGTATTATGAGCACATGTTAAGGGATTTTCTTGTTGTTGTAAGAACCTTAATGATATTAAAGCTAAACTTTGTCAGTCAATATTATATCGACTTAGAACTAGGCACAAAGATTGTTAGTCAACCTCAATTTGGATAATAAATCCTGTGTATGCAAAATTGGTCAAAGCTCTAATTTCTAAGCTTCTAGATGCACGATTCACATATATTTTTTCTTATAGCGAATGGGTATTTCCTATCGTGGTACTATCGAAGAGAAATAGCAAAAAAATCTATATTTTTGTTAATTATAGGGAGCTTAACAATAAGTCACGAAAATATCATTTTCCTTTTCCATTTATAGATCAAGTACTTGATAAAGTCTTTGACCATGAACTATATTTTTTATGGATGGGTTTACTAGGTTATAATAAAGTACTAATTCATCATGAGGATAACTATAAAGCTACTTTTAGCACTGAATGGGACACATTCACTCACAAAGTAATGCCTTTCAGTTTGTGCAAGGCACCCCATAACATTTCAAAGGGTTATGAAGTGGATATTTCATTAAACCTGATAAATGTATTTTTCGAGTTCCAAAAGCAACTATTGTTTCTAAGGAAGGTATTTCCATGTATCTTACTAAAATTGCTAAGATTTCTAAACTTCCACCACCTGGTCCAACAAATGTTACAACTATGTAGATTTTTGGGGCATTTAAATTGTTTTTCGATAGTTTATTTTTTATGTTACAAAGGTGACACCATCCTTAAAATAAATTTCTATGAAAGGACACTTCTTTTAATTGGGATAGTGTATGTTAGGAAGCATTTGAATTTCTGAAGTAAAAGTTGATTGAAGAACTAGTATTGGCACCCTCCAATTGTATGAAGGAATTTCACTCCAATTAGATAAATCTATGTATGATGTCAGAGCTATTTTATGTCAAGAAAATAACAATAAAGGGGATAATCTAATTTATTATGCAAGCCATAATCTATGTGATGCAGACATTTCTAATTTTCTTTGTACCGCTCGGTATCCACCTAGTGTAGATAAATGAAGAAAGCTAGAGATATTGATGCAAGAATGTTCCTATGGATGATAAGGGGGTTAGCTATATAAATTCTTCCCTAGAGAGGGCATTTATCATTGATGTGTATAGGAAGATGAAGTTCAAGTGGTTTCAAAGTTATTGCATGATGAACCTTGTGGTGGCCATTTTGTTGGTAAATTAATAGCAAGGAAGGTTCTATTATCTAGTTATTGGTGGCCTAGTTTATTTAAGGATGAGTATTATTATTTCTGAAAATGTGACGTATGTCATAGGATTGGTTGACCTTCTAAGAGTTTCGCTATACCTTTGACAACTATATTTGCGTTATTTATCCTCTTTTGAGAAATGAAGCATTGATTTTGTGGGTCCAATAGCTTGGACTACAAGATATCTTTCTTTGTACTTATTATATTACTGTAATATTTCCGCTCAAAAATATTATTGAACCTGACTCCCCACACACCACGTAAAACTTGTGCAAGGTTATCTCCCACATCGTAATTATTGGCAACTTAATCCGTACCTCGCACGCGCAAAAATGAGGCCTCCGCATTGTGAAATCGAGGCCAGGGTTAAAGACCGTAAAGGCCGCGAGGAAACACCCTTTTTGAAGGGGTAATTGGATAAATTTAAGTCAATTTTTTTAAAATTATTATCCCCTCTCCCAGCAGATGCATGGATGGAGGAGAGGGAGTGTGGGGAGGAATGGCCTAAGGTAGAGTGGTGTGGGTTGCATGAGGGGGGGGAGCCATGCATAATCCACCTGGTAGAGTGTCCCTTCCCCCCCCTAAGAACTATATGAACCCCCCTTGTGGACAAAGGGGAGGGAGGATCAGAAGAAAGGAGAGAGAGGACGACTCTACTGCTGCCGTTGTCATCTCACACGTGACCCCCCTGTGGTTATGTGGGAGGAGGATAGAGAAAGGAGAGTGGGGAACGCTGCCGTGAGGAAGGGAGGAAGCTGCCACACTAGGACAAAAAGGAACGGGAAGGCACGATTAGAGTGGAGAGGCCGAACGCTGCTGTGAGGAAAGGGGAAGGATCAGACGATTCTGCCGCTGCCATTGCCATTCCGCCGCCTGCTGTGCCACGGTCCGTCTACGGCGTTGGGCTGCCATCCATACTCCCTGCCATCATCGCTATAATGATTAATTTCCCCCCTTTTCTGTCGTCGACCTCTACTCTAATCATTACCCCCTTTTTCCTCCCACGTCACGTCTGTGACATGCTGAAGAAGCTCCCTTAGAACCTTCTAAGGATAAGGCTACTTTAGGCCTTGTGCACACGGGTTGCACCCCGGGTGTTGAAAACCCACACTCGTAGCTCCATCTCCTACGCAAGGAGGAAAGGTATCGACCTACAGGCAACCTTGCAGAGCATGAACAAAGGCTAGAAGGAATCCGCGGAGTCCATAATCACGTCTACGATGGCTCCCAAGAAGATGCAAGGCACACCTGCGGGACGTTCCTCCCCGAACTTACATGTGGACATCACTGCGGATCCACAAGCCCAGGTTCTATGAATTTAATTCCACGTATAAGAAATGCTTTAAACACGCTTAATTCCATAGGGAAAATGCATTTTACGCTTATCGTTAATTCATGTGGTAGTGATAGAAGTACATTTGATAAATTATCTCTTTGAATGATTGATAAGGATTGGTGCATATCATGCAATTGGATCGTTTGTATCTCCAAAGTTATAAATGTAAATCACTTACTCGCCCTATGAACTTAGTTGCAAATTGCCTTGTCGTGCATTTTCAAAGTGGAAGTCTACAACACATATTGCCCAGGGTTAAAGAGGAAATTGTTAAGTGCATTGGCCGTGAAGGAAAAGAGTATCTTGCATTTAGTCAATAACTTCCTTCATTATGACTCGCATGAGGAAATTGTTAACTTCCGCTGCATGGCATTAAAATGGAACAATGGACATTGCATGTTGCTTGCAAAGATGTTTGTCGAACGGATTAAAGGTTGCATGTCACATGAACTTCATTAACAATGTTGTATTTAGAAAAGAGTCGCATGTTACATATTCGTCGTGCGTAAATTTCATTTCATTGAGTTGCATTTAGAAAATATCGCATATCATATCAAAGCATGAAATTCTAAGGCTTAGACAAAAGGGTTGTAGGCATGATTCTTTGATGTAAAACCTAGTAGGTCCTATGTAAGTTATTCTCTAAATTATCAAGCGTAATGACTTTAGCAAGAAAAGTTAGGGTTATTGCAAACCTCTTGGTGCGTAGAAGTAATGAATCGCATGTTCACATGTATTGTGATGTCTTTAAACTATTTACATCCTTAGAACAAGTTTAGCAGCTCTAGGAAAGGATCGTCCTTGTCGCAAGACAAGTAGGACAGTTTACCCAAATCACTTGTAATATTATAACCATTAGGGATTCGTATAGGCATAACTACTCGATACGATAAACGCCTCAAGTACTAGCTAGAGCTTGGCACATTAGAAATGCAGCCAAGTACCGTACTTGGATGCCAAGTCGAAACCCTCAAACCCAAAGGTCCTACCCACATTCACTGAATGTTTGGGTCAATTGGACGCTCATGCAAACAACGATCTAAGGTTTCTACCCTAAGGATTGTTCGACCTAATGCAAAAACTCGGATTGAGTTTGAAAACCCTAGGACCGAACGTTGTCGGCCTAGTACAACTAGGGTTGGGTTGGTAAGAAGACACCCCAAACCCTGCGTCTTGTCTAAACATAATTCCTTGACCAAGAAACGCTATTCAATGGGTGAAATGATCCCATGAATTAGGTGCGACACTTATGTAACAAGTTGTAATGTCGTGCGACTTTGTGGTTTAATCATAGGAGAGAATTTCCACTCCTTGGAATGAGGTTGGCAGGTTCTAGTGCAAGTCTAACTTGCAAGAGGATGAGTAGTCATCCTGCTACATCACCTTTCTTGGGCTGATTTTCCAAGTTAAGGGAAGTTATGTATTTGCTTGGTAAGCAAAGGATCAATCAAGTTAGAGCGACATGGTCGCCAGGATTTACTGTTAATTTATGAAACCTAAGGTGTTGGTTAAGTTGGGTTAACAAGGTATGGTCCTAACCCAAGGACAAAAGGGTGAACAAATAAACCCTTAGGGATCTGCCAAGTCGCAATTGATCCCGGATCGAGTGTTGGATGCATTCGGAGAAAAGGATTCACTCCTTAGCAGTTGGCCAAATAAACAACCACTGGATTGATTGTATTTGTAACAGTTTAGGAGCATTGTTTGCATTGCTTGCTCAAGGAACTAAAGATGGAAAGATAACTAGTGATTTAGGTTGAAGGCCTGAAGGGAGAGGCAACATCAGTTACCCTCGATTGTCTGCCTGACCCTAACCAAGGGGGTTGTTAGCCACGCCGGGAACGTGGACCGAACCTGCCGTGAGAGGTCTTTTTGTTGGGCGCTTCTTGAAGCAGGAGGATGCTTGGGTGCCAGAGGGGCTCCGGCCGTAAATCCCTTGCCTTCCGAGCCCTGCACAAGAGGCCAACGTGACTCAGGATTGGATCTCGAGGCCCGCATACTAGTCTACGGGTAGAATCTTGGATTAGTAATCCCTATGGATTGTTGGATAGCCTTCGGTGCGGATTATGGATTAGCCTACGGGCTGGATTATATGGATGTATTTCAAAGATAAATAAGATAACCTCTTGAAAACGAACTTGTTTGACATTTTTTTTCTATGTCAAGTGCTAAGATTACGTGAAGGAACCAGTGTCTAACTGGCTAATTAAGGAAGCTGCTTGATGCACATCCAACTAAATGTGGTAGGTAATTACACAACTAAAGCAACCTTAAGGAAAGTGCGGTGGATGTGGCCATGGATCTGTCCTACGGATGGGTGGTCCCGGTTGGCCAGGAACTTTTCTCAAACGAAATGGACAGCAGGGAACTTTGCTCGAAGGAAATTAACAATAGGCAACGTTGACCTAGAGTTAGGTTACTAGAATCCCGATTTATGTTGTTTTAGGGGAACAGAATGGGACTACGCCTTATGGGCAGAGAGATCGAGCTTTGCATCCCTCTCATTTTCCATTGTCCTTGAACCAAGTGCAGCATGAATCCGCTTCGACCCTGATATTTTTATGTAAAGTAGTTCACCTGGGGTTCGACACTAGCTGCCGTTCTAGGAATTTGGCCATTAGGGAAACCTTGATTTAGGTCGGTCCTAAGTGGGGATGGCCGAAATACTTCCACTACGTGGCAGACTTGGAAAGACCTAGATCGCAAACCCTGAAACATTCCATGGGAGTGCCAGGCGGAGCTTTCTATACCCTCTTTCCGATGGGCTACTAAGATGTGTCTTGCAAGCAAACAGGTGGACTCGTTTACAGTTGGTATCAGAGCGACGAAGCAATGAAGGATCTATCTTTATAAGAAAACTGAATAAGAAGAAGTAAAGAAAATGTTGCTGTTAAGAACATTTCCTTACTTATCGATGCTGTCTTGCAGAGTCATGAAGCATGGAACATGTTCATGGTGTTCCAAGTCATGTTTATGACCGCGATTCATGCCTTGGATTATCGACGAAGGGTCGATATGATGAACATCCCAGACGCATTTACAATCCATCGCCTCTGTATGTGGAACAAAGATGGACGAGTGATTTAGGAATCTATTACATAGCTGCCCACCGGTTTGCGTACCTTCGAACCAACTTGAAGAGAATCAAGTGGTTGAAGGACTTGAAGATCGTGAAGCTGTTCATTTTTGTTGAGGCTCACGTAAACGCAACTTACATGTTGAAGGTCGGAAGGTCAAGCTAAACACGTATGTGTACGAGAAAGTGACCTGCATAATCCTCGCCGACAGGATCAAGGTGTTGGGACGCTACGAGAAGAATGGGTATTAAAGGAAAGGATACCCTAATCTTCCAATGACTTATCGATTCTTGAATATCCATGACCCAAATCCATACTATTACCTAGTTCCCGTAGCTGAATGTAACACAACCTTATTCTCCCCGAATCAATGTATCAGCTTGCTCTACCATCCTAAGAAATATTGTACTCCGAAAGGGCTATGCCCATATTAATGAAATAAGACTTCTTCTTATCAATGATTGTCTTGACTATGAGTATTGATAAAAAGTTAAGTGATTGGGTCGCTTAGCTGAAAGTATAATTGGGTATGAAATGTAATGTAAGAAATGTTTAGCGAGTTGTTAACGTTAAGAATCTCAATGCCCAGACACAACCCCAGATATAGATTCCTATTCGGACCCCTACACCAAGTACGGCTGTGATTTATGAGAAGAAGTTTTTTCTCAAGCAGATCAAGCCACCAGAATTTGACGGGAAAGGAAGGACTGTCCAAGTTGATGCTGAGATTTGGATAGAGTCCATGGAAGATTACTTTGAAGCGGCTGGTACTGCACCTGCCAACCAGGCAATGCTCGCCAAGCTGAAGCTCACCGCGAAGCCAGACTTTGGTGGAAGCAATAATGTAGAGACAAAGGAATCTCGGAAGGGTTTGTTACCTGGGAAAAGCTGAAAAAAATTGTGCAAGGAAGATACTTACCACGTGTGTATCGCATGCAGCAGATGAATGAGTTCTATGAGCTGAAATAGCTTGGTCTGACCCTTGACGCATACTACTCAAAGTTTGTCACTCTTTTGAAGTATGCGCCACAAATGGATATGGCACAACAGGTGTCGAAGTTTTGTGCCGAATTAAACCCACCTGTAAATACCAGCCTCGAATCAATGCATCCAACAGACCTTCAGAACTCCCTCATTCAAGCTGCGCCCATAATTTCGGAGGTGCAAACCAGGCCAATAAAAAACAAGACTTGGTCTTATAATGATCAGATCAAAGGAGTGTATAGATCCCAAGAAAAGAGAGTTCAAGGTCAAAACCGGGGACAAAGGAAGAAAGCAAGGACCAACAATATCAAAAACTTTGTTCCTACCCAAGGTAATGGCCGCAATCTTCGTTGCTTCCATTGCAACGAGCCCGGTCATTTCAAAAGGCAATGTCCCAAACTTGGCAGAGGACAATGTCAAGGACCATTCCAAGGAACCGCCTGTGTTGCCAACAGGGAAATGTGCGAATAAGAAGACCCGACCATGGAAACAAACTTTGAGAGGGCAACAGTGCATGCCACCCTTCACATGCAAGGCCTGAATTGCCAGTTTTCAGTGATTCAGACACCATCGAACTATCAAGGTAAAGGCTTCAAAACCTTGATTGATTGTGGCAGTATGTATTCCTTTATCTCACCAGCTTGTGCAAGAAGATTAGGAATAGCCACAATAGAAGCACCTACCTTGCTTGTGGAGTTAGCAAATGGTCATGAGGTCACTTGTACCAGGCAAACTGCTAAGGTGGAATTCTTTCTGGGAGGAAAGTCAACTTTGGTTAGATTCAAGATCATGAACATAGGTATCCATGAGTGTTTGCTCAGGATGGATTGTCTTAAACCTAATGATGCCCACATTCATTATGGAAAGGGCCAAGTTTCCTTTCGAAACTCTGAAGGGGAATTGGTCACAACTCAAGTAGAGACTGGAAAGCTGAAAATTCAATTGGCCAAAGCATCTCGGATTATAAAGGGAGTTAGAAAGGGACTACATGTCTACTTGATTAAGCTTAATAAGCTAGATTAGAAGCAGGAGTCTAGTGAAGAACCTTCATGGCTAAATACGTGGACGTATTTCCTTAAGAGCTGACAGAACTTCCGCCTCAAAGGGAAGTTGATCATGAGATTAAGCTAGTACCAGGAGCTGCACCAATCTCGCAAAGAGGCCATATAGGATGTCCATCCCGGAAGCAATTGAGCTGAAGGAGTAACTCAAGCAACTGTTAGATCAAGGCTACATCCATCCTAGCAGTTCACCATGGGGAGCTCCAGTGCTGTTCCATAAAAAGAAGGATGGAACTCTTCGACTGTGTATTGATTACAGAGGGTTGAATTAATCAACCATTAAGAATAAGTACCCTATTCCAAGAATAGATGAACTTCTTGACCATCTTCAAGGTGCAAAGATCTTCTCCAAGATTGATCTTAGGTCTGGATACTATCAGATAAGGATCAAGGAAGAAGATATCCCAAAGACGGCATTCAACACAAGATATGGACACTTTGAGTTCCTAGTCATGTCGTTCAGGCTGACAAATGCACCTACCACCTTCAACAGATTAATGCAGGATATCTTTAGGCCATATCTTGATGACTTCATACTCGTCTTCTTCGATGATACCTTAGTCTACTCCAAACAAGAAGAAGATCATGAACCCCAGCTTCGGATTGTCCTTGAGACAATGAGGGCACAGAAGCTTTATGCCAAGATGAAGAAGTGTGCATTCTTCAAACATCAGATTGAATATTTGGGATTCATCGTGTCAGCGGAAGGAATCTCAGTGGATCCGGCCAAAGTTAGAGAGGTTCTGGAGTGGCCAATACCAACAACTGTCAAAGAAATATGTAGTTTTCTTGGTTTGACAGGATGGTATAGGGTCTTTATCAAAAACTATGCTTTGATTGCAGCACCTCAGACGGACCTATTGAAGAAGCAAACATTGATTGTATGGTCAACTGCCGAACAATCTAGCTTTGATAGATTAAAGCAAAGTTTAGTATCAGCACCTATCCTGAAACTTTCGGACCTTAGTAAGGAGTTTGAAGTAGTAACGGATGCTAGCATAGTTGCCTTAGGATGTGTGCTTATTTGAGAAGGTCATCCTATAGCATACTCTTCAAGAAAACTGAAGAGCCATGAGAAGAATTATGCTACCCATGATCTAGAGCTGTTAGCTGTCATCCATTCTCTAAAGATTTGGAGACATTACCTGCTGGGTAACAAGTTTACCCTAGTGACGGATTATAAAAGTCTCAAGTGGATCTTTACCGAGAATGAACTCAACATGAGGCAACGTCACTGGATTGAAGTGCTGGAGGAGTATAATTTTGAAATCAAATACCGGCTTGGAAAGGAGAATGTAGTTGCCGATGCACTTAGCCGCAAGGCATTCCTTAATTCTCTAATTATGCAAAATCCATCAAAACCTAGATCTCTAGCCACAAAGGTATCCATGCCAAACAACCCAATACTTGAGCTAGCTAGAGAAGAAGCATGCCATGATCCAACCTATCAAAAGGTGCTAAGGGAATGAGATTCTCTATCAATAGTGGACTTGTCTACTATACAATGAGATTATGTATACCGGATGTTAATAATGAAGGAAGATGATTTGCTAGAATATATGCTTTACCAGGATGAGTAACTATCTGAAAATGAAACTATTGAAATAATAACATCCAATCAATCACTCACCTAGAAATTTCTACTTTATTAAAAAGCAAATACTTTTACAATTCATTTTCAACATAGATAATAAATTTAATTTTCAATAAACAATTATGAAATCTCTTCACTACAAAAACCATTGATAAGCATTCTTTCTCAGTGGTGGTAGATTTCATTTCCCCATCACTTAGATTATGACTTGCATAATAAATTTGATGATCCCACTTATTGTTATTTTCTTGACATAAAATAGCTCTGACAACATACACAGATTTATTTGCATGGAGTGAAATTCCTTCATACAATTGGAGGGTGCCAATACTAGTTCTTCAATCAGCTTTTACTTCAAAAATTCAAATGCTTCCTAACGGACCGTATCCAATTAAAAGGAGTGTCCTTTCATAGCAAGTTTTGTTAAGAATGATGTCACATTTGTAAATAAAAAATAAACTATCAAAAATAATTTAAATGCCCCAAAAATTTGCATAGGTTTTTGGGATTTGTTGGACCAGGTGGTGGAAGTTTAGAAATCTTAGCAATACCCATTTTATTTATTAGTTTTAACGAAATAGCCACTTCATCATTACATTCAAATACTTGTGACAACAATTGAGGCATTTCTTTTTCCATCGATACAAAAGTTGTCGAGAAACACTTCCATCTATTATCAAAGAAAATCTTAGTAGGTTGGAATCATAACCCTTTCAAATGTTATGGGTTGCCTTGCACAAACCAAAAGGCATGACTTTGTGAATGTATGCGTCCCATTCAGTGGTAAAATAAATTTATATTGATCCTCATGAGGAATTAATACTTTATTATAAGCTAGTAAATCCATCCATAAAAAATATAGTTCATGGCCAACAGCTTTATCAAGTACTTAATCTATAAGTGTCTAAGGAAAATGATATTTTCATGTCTTATTGTTAAGCTCTTGATAATTAACAAAGATGTAGATTTTTTTGCTATTTTTCTTCGGTACTACCATGATAGGAAATACCCATTAGCTATAAGAAACAAGTTATATGAATTGTGCATCTACAAGCTTAGAAATCAGAGCTTTGACTAGTTTTGCATACATAGGTTTTAGTATCCATTGACGTAATCTTTGTGCCTACTTCTAAGTCAATATAATATTGAATGACAAAGTTAAGCTTTAATATCATTAATCTGTTGTTTGCAAAGAAGAGAAGGAAGTGTACAAAGGGCGAAGGGGAGCTACCGTCATCACAAAGAGGAGTTGCCGCGAATCCATCCTCGAGCCTTTGCAGTGAGTGCATTGTTCCTTCTTGCTTTGTTTTTGTTTTTCTCCTTTTCTTTTAGTCGGTTTTGTTAAAAATCATGCGTATTGAGAGAGGGAGAGGAAGAGAGAAATGGAAAGAATGAGCAAGAGAGAGAGGGAGAAAACATTAAACATAATAGGGAAAGTGAGAAAGAGAGGGAGAGGGAGGGAGGAAGGGAGGAAGGGAGGGAGAGAGAGAGGGAGGGAGAGGTTGTTATTATTATTGTTGTTGTTTTATTTCTTCTTCTTTTTTTCTTGTTTGTTGTTGTTGTGGTAGTTGTAGTAGTAGTAGTGGTAGTGGTAGTTGTTGTTTAATTTTTTTCTTTTCTTGTTTGTTGTTGTTGTGGTAGTCATAGTCGTCGTAGTCGTGATTGCAGTAGTAGTAATAGTAGTTTTCTTGTTTGTTGTTGTTGTAGTAGTAGTAGTTTTTTTATTTTCTTGTTTATTGTTGTTTAGTCTTCTTGTTTGTAGTAGTAGTAGTAGTAGTATTTTCTTCTTTTCTTGTTTTTTGTTATTGTAGTAGTACTAGTAGTTGTTGTTGTTATTTAAAAAAAAAAATCTTTTCTTGTTTACTGTCGTGGTAGTGGTAGTGGTTTGTTGTTGTGGTAGTCGTAGTCGTTGTAGTCGTGGTTGTAGTAGTAGTAGGTCGTGGTTCTAGTAGTAGTAGTAGTAGTAGTAGTAGTAGTAGTAGTAGTAGTAGTAGTAGTAGTAGTAGTAGTAGTAGTAGTAGTAGTAGTAGTAGTAGTAGTAGTAGTAGTAGTAGTAGTAGTAGTAGTAGTAGTAGTAGTAGTAGTAGTAGTAGTAGTAGTAGTAGTAGTAGTAGTAGTAGTAGTAGTAGTAGTAGTAGTAGTAGTAGTAGTAGTAGTAGTAGTAGTAGTAGTAGTAGTAGTAGTAGTAGTAGTAGTAGTAGTAGTAGTAGTAGTAGTAGTAGTAGTAGTAGTAGTAGTAGTAGTAGTAGTAGTAGTAGTAGTAGTAGTAGTAGTAGTAGTAGTAGTAGTTGTTTTAGTTTTCTTATGTGTTATTGTTGTTGTTGTTGTTGTAGTCGTAGTAGTTGTAGTTTTTTCTTCTTTTCTTGTTTGTTGTTGTTGTTATTGTAGTAGTAGTAGTAGTAGTAGTTATTGTAGTTGTTGTTTTTTTTCTTCATTTCTTGTTTATTGTAGTGGTAGTGGTAGTGGTAGAGAGGGAGAGTTATTGTGGTAGTCGTAGTCGTGGTTGTAGTCATGACTGTAGTAGTAGTACTAGTAGTAGTGATGTTAGTTTTCTTGTTTGTTGTAGTAGTAGTAGTTTTTTTCTTTTCTTCTTTATTGTTTTTAGTTTTCTTGTTTGTTGTTGTTGTAGTAGTTGTTGTGAAGACATATATGACGACTCATATAAGCATGGTTGGTAGACTACTCTACAAAGAAGTGGTAAACATTCTTCCAAGGATGAAGCCTCATATTAATCACTTTATTACTTATTATTACTCAATGTGGAATATCTATATTCTATCTCATCTCATTGCATAAGTTGAAAATTTGTCCAAAATACTGATTAGTTGAAGTCGTAAGTAGTGCTACATCTATTTGTTGTAAATCTCCACAATATTCCATAATGAATTTGTGAAGCTGGTGATATTTCATTGAAGTTGGGGAATCCATTCAAACAAAAATTACTTTTGTAGAATGGTGAGTATCTATTTGTAGCAAACCACTACACATAGTATGCATAAACTTGAAGATCTCTAAGAGAGCTATTTTAATTAAAAGCCCATATATAGAAAACTATAATGTAGTGGACTATTCTTTCATAAACTAGGGATACAAAGATCCAATGATAATACTATGTAATTAAAAAATGCATGCCTCTTTAAAGACCTATCTACTCACAATATGACACAATTTACCAAAAGTACACATACACTAAATACAATAGATCATATGCATGACAAACCATGTGGACAATTTCAAGGAGTAGTTTTGCCTTATGACAACTATGACAACTACACGAAAACCAACCCCCCAACCACAAAACTTTATTTCTATACCTTATACGCAAGGAATAGTCTTACCCAAAAATGCAATAATTTTTCCAAGCTCTACATAAGTCACACATAGGATAACAACATGTCAAACATATCATTAGTTACTAGGTCTATTGTTACTCAAAGTGTGATAAAGAATTTTAATATCTAAAGATAATTCTCACAACTGGACTAAGTATTCAGGATCCAAGAAATGTAACGTATCAAGGCCTAATGTTGCCAAATCAAGGACCAATATCTCAATCCATGTAATATACAAGGTCACAACTATACTTTCCAAATATGTTGCTAGGTGGCACCTATACGAGGGGTGAGCACCTTCAATGTTTCTCCTTTGTGTGCACATTGACAGGATGAGTGCCTTAAATGGTTCTCTCTTACCGCTAGGCATGTTTCCAAGAGCTAATTACTTTTTGTCTTGGGCAGAAGCATGATGAGGATGGTTATCCTTTTTGAGTGTGAGACTTGCATGTGTTAATGTGGGTGAAGCCGTACATGGGTGATACCACAATATTTATATGTCGAGCGTTAACATCTACATGATTTGATTATTTAATGAAATTCCAATGATTATTTGATTTATTATGGCTAGCTATATTTATTCAGTTAATTATTTTTCTAACATGATTTTCTAAATCTTTGGCAGAGCTAATGTGTCGAGAAGATGAATTGGATACACATAGCAACCACACTTTATTCTATATACTTCTTCATTGTATTATATAAATAGTTGCACCGTTGTGTATAATAAGGAGTGCGTACACCCTCACCATACACCTAGGACAAACTACATTAAACTTTTTTCTTTTCTCCTCAACCTTTAACAATAAAGGTTTAATTATTTCTTAAAGGGGCAATTCACATGCAGATTGGGACATTTCGGTTTCTATTGAAATTTCTCAAATTTCTTAACCAAAATTTGGGGGTTTTCAAATTTAAGTCCACTTTCTTCAAATTTCTTCATCAAGATTTGGCCCCTTTTCAATATGAGCTCTCTCCGTGGCATCTACCATCAGGATGTCAATATATGGCATCATAATTGAAAAATTCTCGAGCATATCAAGTTCACCATCTAGTAGACAAAGATTCAGGTCATATTTATGCAAGAAGATGCATGGAGGGTCGTATCACTAACGAGCCAGAGCACGTTCGAAGCAACCCATAACTTCATTAGGAATGGCTCGAGAAGAACAAGAGCGCACTCGCTATCATTGAACTCGGTCTTTCTAACAACCTAATTCATCACCTTGATCTCACAAAAATAGCAAAAGAGGTATGGGATGGCCTTCAAGTCAGATTTGGGAGAGAGATTAATATTAATACATGAGATTTTAGAGATATATTGAAGGTATTGTGGAAATATTTTACGGCTCTCAATAGTTGTGAGTTGTGCAATTGATTGCAATCATTTATTTAGTAAAATCAAATTCTTTTATAAAAAGAGTGATTATAAAGGGCCTATCTTTGGGCAAAGCAAGATTCATTTTAATATTATAATCTTTGGGCTCAATTTTACTTTACTATTTTGTAAGTCTATTTTGAGTTTTATGAGTCATGCTTTCATTTTTTTGAGTAAAAGAGTGTGAGGTAGAGCTTGTTCTGCTCACTATGTGCAATTCTTGCATCTGATGTATGCAACTATGGTATCAGAGCCCAGCCTACATCTAGGGCTTCCAATCGCCTATCCTCTTATGCAAAGGAAATCTTGCTGGAGCAATTGGCCTCTATGGTCTATCTGATCCCAAAACCGACTTCATGCTAGATTCCCAAGGCTCCAAAATCCTCCCCAAACCCCCTTTCTCTATCCAAAATTTTCTAAGTCTAGTCCAACATTAAAAAATCATATCTCCTTACCATGGTGCCATCATTCTGGAGCATTTCTTTTTCCATTGATACAAAAGTTTTCCAAAAACACTTCCATATACTATCAAAGAAAATCTTGGTAAGTTGGAATCATAACCCTTTCAAATGTTATGGGGTGCCTTGCACAAACCAAAAGGCATTACTTTGTGAGTGAATGTGTCCCATTCAGTGCTAAAAGTAGCTTTATAGTTATCCTCATGATGAATTAATACTTTATTACAACCTAGTAAACCCATCCATAAAAAATATAGTTCATGGCCAAAGACTTTATCAAGTACTTGATCTCTATAAATGGCAAAGGAAAACGATATTTTTGTGTCTTGTTGTTAAGCTCCCTATAATTAACAAAAATATAGATTTTTTTGCTATTTCTCTTCTATACTACTAGGATAGGAAATACCCATTTGCTATAAGAAAAAAGATATATGAATCGTGCATCTAAAAGCTTAGAAATTAGAGCTTTAACCAATTCTGCATACATAGGATTTATTATCCATTGAGGTTCATGAATAATTTTTGTGCCTAGTTCTAAGTCGATATAATATTGACTGACAAAGTTAAGCTTTAATAGAACTAATTATTTGGGAGATCTGCTCTCGATCATATGAAAATTGAGCATAATAAAATCCATTACATAATAGAACCAATTATTTGGGAGATCTGCTCTCGATCACATGAATATTGAGCATAATAAAATCCATTACATAATAAAATCCCATCCCCATACATAATAAAATCTATTACACTTTCCTTTGGATGGCGTAACACGACCTTGCACATATTATGCAATGGAGCATTGACTGATTTAAGTTGGCTTCTAGGATATCCACAAGCCGCCCCTCAGAATAACAATACATATTACGCTTTATTGCCACTTGAACACTTAAAGAAATGATATAACCAAGGAGAGATAGTACGTATTTTCACTCGCAATTTAATTTAAAAGATAGATATAGACTTGTCTTTCTTTCAAATTTTATTTATTTTCTCACATTCAACCAAGCATTCCCTGAAAATAGGTAAAATTTGTCCCATTTCTTGCACATCACTATTTCTTTTCTATTCTTGCTCTTCTAACTAAAGCTCTAGAAGTGAAATTTCTTTTAAATATTGTCTCTCCCTAAATTGGAAATTTAACTTTACTTTTGGTAGCTCAAATTGTTTCTTTATCGCTTCATTTGAAACAATCAGTGTTGCTACCTCATGCTCTATTTTTTATGTCTCATTTAATTCTCTAATTGTTTTTTATAACTGCCTTGACATCCATTACATGTCTACACAAATCTTTTTTAAGGCCAAAGATGGGTCATCCTTATCTTATTTGATGTCAACCATTGTAAGGGTTTGCAACCATCCTTATTTCTCCCATCTCTTTCCCTCTTTTGCAATCGACTATAATAAGATTGTTTAGCAACAATTGGAAGTTGTTCAAACCCAAAAAGTAGAACATCTACCTCATAGTAAGGATATGTAGTAATGAAACTATCATTAGGTTCACCATAATAATCCTCAATAGTGCCAATTTTCTCATTATTTCATAAGAATCTGTCATCCTTTCATCTATGTCTTCCTCTTTTGAGTGATTCTTGGAAAAGCTTTTCGACCTGTTATATGCCAAAAATGCATCCCCACAGTCACCTTCCTTCTCATCTTTATGAAATCCAAGACATGCTTCAAAAAATGAATCATTCAAACAATTGAATTCATGGATTACATCATCAAGATGTCTATCCTCCTTTGTTGAGATCATTAACTAATCCATGGTTGTATCTTTGGGCATTGATAACCAATGGGTAATATTGCTATCTGAGTTATTATGTGGTGAGCAATTAGTAGTATATTCACCAATACTCACTTGTTCTCCTTTTTTAGGCTATGTATAGTATTTCCCTCTACTTTGATCATCCACACATAAAACTATATGGATAGGTTCTAGATTATTCAACCTTAACTCTTGCATCGTATGATGTGTCATTAAACTAACTTTTGAACCACCATCCAATTATACTTCACTTAACAAATGACCGTTGATGGGTAGTATCAGTAACTCGTACTCTTGGATCCACAGATAGATCTACTATTTTTACTTCTTATTCATTTTCATTTTGGATGTATTTATTCTTACCTTAGAAGCATTAGTTGTCTCAATTCTTTTCCTTCTATGTCGAACTAGCTTATGATAGAGTTGTCTTTGGCATGTAGGTTCTATTTCAAGCACCATCTTGAGATTAATTGTTAAATATACTCTCTCTAGTACTTCCCAAAAATCATATCGTTTTTAACCTTTTTCGCTTGCTTTGTGCTTCCCTCCGTTGGTGGTACTAGTCCTCCAAGAAAAGGAGCCACACCCACTTGAATTTTGACATTTCCTGGTAGCATGGGCAATAACACATGATCAGAACAGTGTTGAGGAGAGTCTAATTCACGTAGCTCTAAATTAGGATCTACATCCTTAGAGTTATCCTTTGCAACTCCTTTTAATTGCAAAGTTTCTTCCTCTAGACCTTGCTCCTCTTGTGCTCCCGTAATGACACCAATCATGGAGTCAACTGTAAAGGTCACCCTATAGGGTAGAAATCTCAACCACCTTTTCTTCAAAACCACATGACTCCCAATCCCACCTTTTCATATTTCTTAGAAGCTTTTGTTTTACATGATTATTCTTAAACCTTAGAAAGGAGGCTTATGCAATGTTGACCCACTAAATACCCTAGCAAATTACAAAGAATTTAACAATGATACCACATATCAAAGGAAGTACAAAGCCAAAATGCATGGAATTTTTTTAATGTAGAGACTATATATTTTACGTTTTTCTTGCATAAAATTTAGGGCTATTAAGGAGGAGAGGGTGGAAACTTTAATTGACAGTTGTGGAAACTCTAAACCTAAAAGAACTACAATCTCTGAAATGCAAACAAGGTGCCACCATAAAGAAGTGACCCACCCCTAACCCTAATTTTGGTCTAGATAAGGATGGGAGGTTTCAGTTATATGTACCCTTTTAGTGCATCCATGCTGCCAAGGTTCTATAAGTGCAATGCTTGAGAACCATTATGTTCTATTTTATCATCTTGTTTTCATTGTTTAGAGAGAGGAAGTGTGTGTGTGTGTGTGTGTGTGCATATTTGATTCATGTATTGAGCAAGTTACTGACCGAAGATGAAGCTCTATGTGGTTTCCTTACCCTTCTTCTTCTTCTTTATTAGGTTTTTTGATTGGTGGTGTGCTTCCTAGTAGATGGGAAGGAGCAACAACATTGGATGATTTTGTTTTGGTGGCGAAACCATGTTCAAGCACACAAGCTTTTGCAATATAACATGAGGAGGTAAGATGTTTGAGTTTACTACTCCTCCAAGCTACTCTTGTATTCTTGCTTTCTTAAATTAGGGAGAAGGATGGATGGTTAGTTAGATTGGAATGTCTCAATTGATATCTCTTGAGAGTGGTAGTTGTCAAGGATGTCATAGTAGGATGAAGAGATAAGGAGGTAGAAGGAAAATCAAGACTAGAAAAAGGGAGAGAGCATAGCTCTTTCGTGCCATCACCACCTCCTCACAAAAGTATTGCATATAACTTGAACGATGAGGCTAGCATTGAGCAAGACATATATCTTAGACTTCAAGCTCAGCTTTCTGTCTTTGATATGACTGTAACCAACCTTTGAGTTGTCTAGATGTACTACATGATGCGAATATTTAAAAAAGTCGGTGCTTAGGACTTAGTTATTTGGTATGAATGGTCTTTGAGACCTTAGGTTGCAAACAATCATTTAAGTTATGTGTTAAGATAATGTAAGAGATGAGTGAGAGCTCTCTGCTCCTCACAGTGCTTGCTTCAACTCTTCTTTGACTTCAAACATGGTATCAGAGCCTCATCCATGAGGCTATGGGAGATGGAGAATAACTATTCCGCACTATGAAAAGGAAAAAGTCAGACATGAAGAAGAAGATGATGACCTCCAAGTGAAGTCAAAGCTCTTCATTTGGTCTCTACAGATTGTTGAGCCTATTGAGGCTTGGTCCTTGGTTTATTTAGTATATGAAAAAGCTTCTAAGGTTGAAGCATTGACCCAAAAACGTGAGCTACTTGAAGATGTGTTGATGACAGATGGATTATGCATGTTTCCTACTATTGACAATGAGGGAAGAATGGTGATTTTCATGAGCTATGTTTGAAGCTCATTGGGTGAGTTTGCATTTAGAGTGAATGCTCATGTATGAGCTGTGAAGACCATCAGCAAAAAAAAAAGTGTGAGACATGAAGAAAATGTTAGATAAAATGTGTCGATTCGTAGCCTAAAATGTGTCGATTTGCAGCCTAAAATGTGCCTATTTGCAGCCTTTGTGATGCTTGATAAGAAGCATATTGCCCCTGCTAATAAAATACCATATGATGAAGCATATAATCAGTAGTATCCATGCTTGAATGTACATAAGCATCTT
Organism: Lygodium microphyllum; assembly: GCF_053477565.2. Taxonomy (NCBI): domain Eukaryota; kingdom Viridiplantae; phylum Streptophyta; class Polypodiopsida; order Schizaeales; family Lygodiaceae; genus Lygodium; species Lygodium microphyllum. Next base: position 8,959,017 of record NC_141150.1, on the reverse strand, counting down.
CATCATTACCTTCAAAATCAACACTGCAGAGTGGGCCTATTCAAACCATGTGAGAATTGCATATGGCGCCTGAGTGACAGGCTAAATGCCTAGTTGAAATCTGGGTGTTGGATGACTATTGTGTGGTTTAATGCTTGATAAAGCATTCTTGGAATGTTGTTGAAGACCCTGGAGCTCTAATGCTTGCATGGGAGCTTAGTTATGAACTGTGGGACAGTTGTACAGAACTGAAATAAGGTCAAATCTGCTATTAATATTGACACACAACATATATTTGGACATCCTTGAAGCATTGAAGGTATATGATATGCATTCTTGGCTCCATTCAAGCAGACCTAAATCCTAGAAGACATATGCATAAATTTCATGCTTTTGAACTGAGATTTTGTAATTCAAATACTCAGATCTGGTCTTCAAATCTAAAAATGAACGCAATTGTAGATGTACCCCAAACTTCTTTTCCTAATTCACAAAACACATCTGCAACCATCTTCCTTCTAGTGTGTGTTACATATACACCAGTGGAAATAAATTTTGTAAGAGTGACAACCAGAATCACAATCAGTCATCCAATCATTTCAACGTAACTATCATTTCAAAGCATGCATTGGCGATAGAAAAAGGATTGTTGAGGAGAGTACCTGAAGTCATTTGCACCGCCCAGTTATTCTCAATGGGCGGCATTGACGCACGGTTTTAATCAAATTTCGCCAAGAGAGCTTGCCGCTGGGAGATATCTGCGACTGCACTGGCTGGCCCACAACAACGAGCATAAATATACGGTGGATGGAGTAGCGTATTCGTGAAGAAAGCAGCGTATTACAGAGAGAGAGAGAGAGAGAGAGAGAGAGAGAGAGAGCGCAATGGACAAGAACCTGCCGCTGATGATCGCCGGTGGCGACGAAATTATGACTAATATTGGTCATTATGAGTTTCTGCAATATTGCCCCTTGGACGTCGCTGGAGGAGCGGAGCCGCGAGTGGACTAGCGGCCTCTTTAAGGCCCATGGCCTCCCCCACGAGCAGCTGCAAAATCTTCTGGACATGAACTACGCCAGCCTGTCGTGTTTAATGTACCCCAGCGGCACCTCAAAGGCCCGCTCCTTCACCCTCGTGAAGCTCCTGCACTGGATATTCCTGCTAGATGACCTCTTCGATGACGGCCAGCACGTCCTCGGCCTCAACCTCGAGTGTGCTCGCCCCTTCTGCTCCCGCCAGCTCATGACGATGTTTGAGCCCGCTGCCGTGGCCGCGGCCGGCCTTACTGACGTGTTCCACAGCTCCCTTACGAATGAGCCTAAAGGTATACCATTTCCATAACGAGGCTCAAGGAGGCTTCCATGGGTAGCTCGAATGAGGCTTCCATGGAATGACCCATCTTCTTCATTTACGCTAGGAAAGATGTTTTTACCCCCCGTTACTTTCATTCCAAGTGTTACAATATCAAAACTTAGCACTAACTTTAAAGAAATACGGGGCGTTTCTTTGATACATGCGTCTCCAAAGACCAATCATCCCAACAAGAGTTGGTGATGGAGATGGAAGTGCAGTGGGCTGCTGATATGCAAGCTCAAGGCATGTTGCCTAAGCACTACAAGCGTGTGCAGGAAGCAGTTGTGGACTATCTCACCGGTGTGATGCTTATTGTAGCATTGAGAGAGGAGAACAAGCTCCCTAGCCTCCAGCAATACATCCCCCTTCGTCGTAAGGATGGGGCTGCTAGGATTTTCCTCGTTGCTTGTGAGTTTGACCTTAACATGGAGCTTGACGATGAGGCTTTATCACAACCACTCTTGGAAAACCTATATCAAGCCATGGCTGATCAAGTGCTTTGAATCAATATTGTTCTTTCGTTTAATGCTGACTACTGTAAAGGGGACTACATCAACCTGATCACAATATTGCACTATCAGAATGACCGAATGGTTTCTTGCCCAACTCACAAGATCATGGACTTCCAAGAAGCTCTCTCTCAAGCTTGTGCTATGATCAAGGACAGGGACAAGGATCGTGTACAATTATCTCACGACATCATTACATGGAATCCATCCTTGCAAGGCTATGTTGAGGCTACTAACAACACCCTCTTTGCAATCATTACTTGGACCCTATGTAGTCTACGCTATAGAGCCTAGTCTAGCGACGATCTCATCAACTAACGTGACTTTACAACTGTCCTTAAATAGCGAAGACATATATGACAACTCATCTAAGCACGGTTGGTAGCCTACCCTACAAACAAGCTGTACACATTCTTCCATGAATGAAGCCTCATATTAATCACGTTATTACTTGTTATTACTCAATGTGGAATAGCTATGTTCTATCTCATCTCGTTGCAAACGTTGCAAATTTATCCAAAATACTAATTAGTTGAAGTTGCAAGTAGTGTTACATCTATTTGTTGTCAATCTCCACAATATTCCATAGTGAATTTGTGAAGCTTCTCATATTTCATTTAAGTTGGGGAATCCATTCAAACAAAAATTACTTTTGTAGAATGGTGAGTATCTATTTGTAGCAAACCACTACACATAGTATGCACAAACTTGAAGATCTCTAAGAGAGCTATTTTAATTAAAAGCCCATATATAGAAAACTATAATGTAGTGTACTATTCTTTCATAAACTAGGGATACAAAGATCCAATGATAATACTATGTAATTGACAGAATGCATCCCTCTTTAAAGACCTATTTACTCACAGTAGGACACAATTTTCCAAATGTACACATACACTAAATACAATAGATCATATGCATGAAAAACCAAGTGGACACTTTCAAGGAGTAGTTTTGGCTTATGATAACTATGACAACTACACGAAAAGCAACCCCCCGATTGCAAATTTTCATTTCTATACCTTATAGGCAAGGAATAGTCTTTCCCAAAAATACGATAATTTTCCCAAGCTCTACATAAGTCACACATAGGATAACAACATGTCAAACATATCATTAGTTACTAGGTCTATTGTTACTCAAAGTGTGATAAAGAATTTTAATATCTAAAGATAATTCTCACAATTGGACTAAGTATTCAGGATCCAAGAAATGTAACATATCAAGGCCTAATTTGCCAAATCAAGGACCAATATCTCAATCCATGTAATATACAAGGTCACAACTATACTTTCCAAATATGTTGCTAGGTGGCACCTATACGAGGGGTGAGCACCTTCAATGTTTCTCCTTTGTGTGCACATTGACAGGATGAGTGCCTTGAATGGTTCTCTCTTACTGCTAGGCATGTTTCCAAGAGATAATTACTTTTTGTCTTGGGCAGAAGCATGATGAGGATGCCTATCCTTTTCGAGTGTGAGACTTGCATGTGTTAATGTGGGTGAAGCCGTACATGGGTGATACCACAATATTTATATGTCGAGCGTTAACATCTACATGATTTGATTATTTAATAAAATTTCAATGATTATTTGATTTATTATGGCTAGCTATATTTATTCAATTAATTATTTTTCTAACATGATTTTCTAAATCTTTGGCAGAGCTAATGTATAGAGCAAGATGAATTGGATACACATAGCAACCACACTTTATTCTATAAACTTCTTCGTTGTATTATACAAATAGTTGCATCGTTGTGTATAATAAGGAGTGCGTATACCCTCTTTGTAAATATTTATTAATACATGAGATTTTAGAGATATATTGAAGGTATTCTGGAAACATTTTATGACTCTCAATAGTTGTGAGTTGTGCAATTGATTGCAATCATTTATTTAGTAAAATCAAATTCTTTTATAAAAATAGTGATTATAAAGGGCCTATCTTCGAGCAAAGCAAGATTCATTTTAATATTATAAATATGGCATGGAGGAGATACCCACTCCATGTAGGGGGGAGATTGCACCCAATAGTGTGTTGCTCAATTTTTCTTTACTATTCTTTAAGTCTCTTTTGAGTTTTATGAGTCATGCTTTCATTTTTATGAGTAAAAGAGTGTGAGGTAGAGCTTCTTCTGCTCGCAGTGTGCAATTCTTCCATTTGATGTGTGGAACAGTGATATCAGAGCCTAGCCTACATCTACGGCTTCCAATCGCCTATGCTCTTATGCGAAAGCAAACTTGCTGGAACAATTGGCCTCTACGGTCTATCTCAGCCCAAAACTGACTTCATGCTACATTCCCAAGGCTCCAAAATCCTCCCCAAACCCCCTATCTCTATCCAAAAATTTCTAAGTCTAGTCCAACATTAAAAAATCCTATCTCCTTACCATGCTGCCATCATTCTGGAGCTTTTGTGGCCAAAGAAGATTAAGAGATCTTAATTAATCTTTATTGTCTTAAGCTTAGCTTAAGCTTTAAGAGGCTTAAAGCTTCTTTTGAATTTTGTGGGGGGTCATTTTTTGTTATCGTCAACTACACACTTCATTGATTTGCCTAAATGACATTTGACTTACATTTCTCACAAGAGAGGAGATTCTTGTGCAGTCACTCCAAGATTGCAAAACTTCATTAAAATACTATAAAAATTTTTGGTCTTTCTTGCCTATTCCGTCTCCTAGTTTTGTCAAGAATCTGCTCTTTATTTTGATACCTATACACCAAAATTTTCTTACCATGAGCAAAGCAACTCTTTAATTACAAGGCATCTCTATTATTTGGATCGTTTCACCAAGTTTTAAGCAATCACCATGTCTTAGGAAGGACTATCCACCAATACAAATTTAGACTCCACATCACCACTTCCTAAACCAACCATGGAGCAATACATAGATTCATTGGCCATGCAACTAGAAGAAGAGCGTCAACATTGAGCCCAACTCGAGCAAGAGCTATGATATCCTAAGTGTTCTGCATCCCAAATTTATTCTATCAATGACTCTATGGTCTCCAAGATCAATGCCACCCTTGAAATGAATCCATCTGCAAAGAGACGAAGATAAGCAAATGTATCTTTAAATTTAATACTAATAATAATATTAAAGATGTTGTAAGGTTATCTCTTCGCTAAGTCAATTCAACTCATATTTTGATAATAAAAGTTATAGTGAAAATGATAAAATCAAGTGTGCTTCACATAATTTTATCAACAAAGCTTCTTTATGGTGGTATGTCATATGCAAGATCATTGATCATCCTCTTATGTGGACGGCATTCTGTAAGAAGGTTCTCACTTATTTCCTTCTTGCCAATTTTAGTTCCACATGCAAAAACAATGGAATATCCTTATGCAGCAAGAGCAAGAGATCCTCATCAGTACATCAAATGATTCTAGAAAACTTTGCTATAATGGCAAATGGTCAAACCTGTAGTCAAACTATCTTTTAAAAGAAAGTATATATTCGGCCTTCTTTCGTTTTTCCAAACTGAAGTCAACATGTTTAAACCCAACATATTGAACAAGGCCGTCTCCCTAGTGCATGACGTCGAAAAGAAACAAACTAAAAATCAGTGTGAGTGACAAGTTTTACCTTTCTTGGAAAATAATATGGGTAGCAACAACTGTCATTTTAAGTCTTTTCATACTTCCAACATTCAATTTGGAAAGAATCATGCTACTCACTAACCTTGGATAATAAATTTCTATAATAATGTAGGTTGCCCTAGTTGAAATTATAATCCCAAGAGTTCTACTTTCACTACAACAGAAATGAGGCATAGACGCGCATGTTAGACACGCAAAGTCGGGCGCGTCTATCACAGCGTCTATAAGTGCTTGTAAACGTGCGTGTAAATAGATGCGAATTTTGCGTCTATATATAGATGCGCCAGCAGACACACAATTATTTAACCACCTAAAATTAGCAATTCACATAATTAAAAAACCAAAGTTAATAATTATTTAACCACCTGAAATTGATTCTTGAGCATGCACATGTGCACATGGTAAAAACCATAGAATTAAGAATACACATTGAATCATTGAATTCAAAAAATAGAGTTAATAATTAATTTTTCATTGCTCTCTAATGAATGGCAGTTCCTCCAGTTGACAAGCCTGACATAAGTAATTAGCGGCAAGCGACAGAAACCTTACAATTAGTAGCAAGCATTGCAATATGTATCTCGTAATTTCTCTACGTACTTTTATTATGGAAAATTCAATTTAGCTTTAAAATTGACTATTGATTCTTGAGTATGCACGTGTGCGCATGATAAAAACTATAGAATTAGGAATACACATTGAATCAAAAAGCAAATTAAGTATGTTACAGTGAATGATCCGTCTCATCTTCAATGAGATTAGCCCTTGCTAAACTATCTACTTCTAGGTCTATGTTACCAAGAGGTAACGAAACAAATAAGTCTATCCCACTATCAGATGTGTTGCTATATTGCTCAATAACTTCATCAATATCATCGACAATCACATTATTGTCTTCTTCTGCGTTTCCTTGAACATCCTCGCGAGGTTCATCTTGTACTATATCACGCATATCATCCATTATGGTGTCATCATGCACATCATCATTAATTGTTGGATTGTCATCTGCTATCTCCATGTCGGTAATATTACCATATATTGGTTTTGAACGATTAGATATAGGGATGACATACCACCATCAGTTATTGTTTACCATTGGATGATACACAACCTGTATTTGAAAAACAAAAGCAAAAAACTTAAGTACTTATTATATTGTGTATATGTATCACATGTATACATATAAAAAAATTAGCCTTTGCATATATACTACTCACATTGTTGAGGTAGTACTAATGTGTCATTCTTGTTTTGGTGAAATTTTGTAGATTTAATGATTACAAAACCACTTGGATGACGTCTGATTGTGCAATGCTCACCATTTGTTACCACTTCTTTAAACCACTTCACATCCAGTACATATATAAAGAATCATCTGAAGTCAAGCTTCAGAATATCTTGGATCAAGCCACAATAACCTTCCATGGTACCATTGGCATCCTCGAAGTGAGGAAGGACACCACAATCTTGGGTATTTCTCTTTTCATCTATATGTTGAGTTCGAATATGTTTACCCTCACACTAAAGTGCATTGAATAATGTGCACTAGTAGTAAAAGATAAAAGATCAAACATGTCAATTATTTATATAAAATAAAACTTATAGAAACAAATTAATTGAGAGTATGTCTCACCTTTGATAAGCAACCTCGTGCGTATTCCCACTCTTCTTGAGATATATTAATTTCCTCCTCTTTTTCCATTCTCTCCATTTCCTCATGTAACCAATCTATATCAATATGACGTGGGAGCGCATTTAGATGATCTGGAAATGAGACATTACGTCCATATCTAGTGCAAAATTATTGTCTTTTGCTTTTTCTTCTTGCCCTTGCTTCATTATATAGTGTCATCCATTTGCTCATTACATCACTATTGAGCACACAAAAACTATTTAACTTACGAAGTTCTTCTTTTGTTAGCACTTTACTCATTCCTTTTCCTTGAGGTACTATAGAGGTCATCGTCAAGTCTTCATCATCTTTCCATAGTCGTGGTTGAGAAGGATCCACTTCAGCAAGATATTCAGAGATATAAACAAGGGATGATTGCACTAACCAACCCTCAGCCATGCTTCCCTCAGGCCGTGCTTTTTGCCTCACAAAATCTTTCAAGGTTTTCATGAAGCGCTCAAGAAAAAACATTCATCTTACATGAACTGCCCCACAAAGTGCGATCTCATCAATCAAATGTACGAGTAAATGTAATTGAGTAGTCAAAATGGATCGAGGAAAAATCTCCTCCACCAAACAAACCACCTCAACAGATAATACTCGAGCATCTTGCAATGTGTTTGGATCAATTTCCTTCGAGGTCACGTATCTGTCAAGATGTATTTGAGGATTCTTTATTTTTGTGTAGAAATTCAAAGATATATAATGAAAAAATACAATGTATACACACCTCACAAGCTCTCCCATCTTGTAAATGATATCACGTACATCTTTGGATACACAATGGGATATGCTAGTAGGAAGTACGAACTGAATGTAAACAATATTCATAGATCAAATGATTAGTTGAGGAAAAAGTCATCATACCCCAAAGTTTACACATAGTTACTCCACTAATTTCTATATTCATGGTTAGAGATACCCTTACTTGAATCATTTTGTGCCAATCGTGGGACTTCAAACTAGATAGTTGCTCCACACCTGTTTTCTTTTTCTTTATGAAGGCTCCCTTGAGACATCTCATACATCCTATGGGTGTTTGAAAGCTATATATTTGTTCCTTCACTATTTTTTCCTCGTTCTTTGACAACATCCAAGGTGCATGGGGTAGCTCAATCTTTCCTCTAGGTCCAATGCGTGGCCAGGCTCATCTCATGCGACCAATGTTATGTAAATCCTCCCTTACATTAACTAAATCATGAGCCCCTATCAAGTGATCCCATAATGTAGATACAACATTTTTGAATATGTGCATGGGGTCCAACAGGTGATTGATCTTGCGTTCAATCCAGTACGAAAGATGAAAAAATATAGAGAACCTAACAAACAAACAATATATTATGTAAACAATTCATCATGCTAAATACTTTAAAGTCAATCGAGAGAAATGCACTTCTTACCGACTCATGCCGAGTGGAGGGTGGTTGTCGGCATTAATCCATCTCTCCTTCCAATCTCGAATGGTTAGAGATTGTGGAGTCATTCCATTAGTAGGGAGAACATATTTGGAATGGTCAATAGGAAGAAATCGATGATGATTGTCATAGATAACCTTCTTTAAACGTGCCGGCCTAGAGGAAACTAGAGAGGGACCGCAAATAGCACATGCATGATATCCTGACGTGGTTAAACCTGAACAAACAAGTGAATCAATAAAAGTGGATCCACTTTGATGCAAAAATCTGTAAATTCCTTTTTTTCCTAAGGAGTTTCCTCTTTTACCAAGTTTCAATGCAATTCAAGGACTAAACACACATGAACAAAATATCTTTTAATTTTCCTTCATGGTAGTACCTTAGATGGTTGCTAAAACTCCTTAAAGAATCTTCACTATGAGTTCTTTATTAGTGTCTTGCTCTAGAGATCGTTAGTACATCCGAAGATTCTAGAGCACTTTGCTATAATGGAAAGTTGTCAAACTTGTAGCTAAATCACCTTTTAAAAGGAAGTATATATTCTCCTTATTTCGTTTTTCATGGAAAAAAGAAAATAAAGATCAATGAGCGACAACTTTTAGCTTTCATGGAAAATAATATGGGTAACGACAACTGTCATTTAACTCTTTTCATGCTTCCAACTTTCAATTTGGAAAGAATCATCCTACTTGCGGACCTTGCATAAGAGATTTCTATAATAATGTGGACCGCCCTACTTCAAATTCTAATCCCAAGAGTTGTACTTTGCTCTCTAATTTGCTTAGCTCATCTGAACCTAAAAATGCTAATCCAAGTGTCTCAAATACCAATTCCAAGAATGTAATTTGTTATAAATGCAATCGTGTATGCTATGTCAGGGACCCATATAGCCCAATAATAGGGAGAAAATGGCCTAAGAAATACAACACTTCTATATCCTTTCCTAAGGATAGTATACAAAAGTGCCATTATTCTACCTCCAAAGTGGGCCCACTTTGATGCGAAACTCTATAGATTCCTTTTTTGGCCAAGGAGTTTCCTCTTTTACCAAATGTGAATGCAATTCAAGAACTAAACACCCATGACCAAATAACTTTTAATTTTCCTTAATGGTAGTATTTTAGATGGTTGCTAAAACTCCTTAAAGGATCTTCACTATCAGTCCTTTATTAGTGTCTTGTTTAACGCTAGTAATGGCACATTCTAAAGTTCAGTGCAACCTTAGTACATACTCCTCTCTAGCTAAAAGATCTTGGAACACCTGGTGAAGTATAAGACTTTGTTCTACTTTTTTACAACCTTAACTTGACTTTGCACTAGTCCTTAAAGATTGCATATGGTTCTGGTTTTGTATTCCTACCTTACCCAACCATAATAATAGCATAGATTTAAAGTCATAAAAGAGTGGGAGTGTTGGGGTTTTCAAAGTGAATATTTGCCCTCCCCCCAAGAGATTCATGGTAAGCTCAATTTCAAAACTTCTAACATGGATAAATAGATAACATCAATATCTGCAAACTCCACTATATTATAATTATAAGTATACCTTTAATTATAATGTATAAGTAAGAAAGCTAATAATTATAGTATATTATTCACATGAGTTATAATTTTTATAAATTATAATAAATATTATTATAATTTCATTAGTAACTTTGATAATTAATGCGTGACACAAATTAGCATAGCATTCTCATGTGAATTCTCCTTTTGAGAATGCATTTAAATGAGTATCTCTTGGAAATTTTGTATATATTTGCAAATATAACATTCTCATGTGAATTTTTGTTTTGAGAATACATTTAAGTTAGTATCTCTTTCTATAAAAAATCCAAAAATTTACTGAAACTCAAAAATGATATTCTTAATTTCTTTGCAAATTTTGATAATCTTCTAAATAGTATACGCAATTTATTTCTTATCATTAAGGTTTAATACAAAACCATACCCACAATGCAAAGCTCTCTTCTCTTGCAATTTTTATGAGAAAAATAAGTTCTTACAGTGCAAGGGTTTCATCTCCCTTACTAACCCTCTTTTCTTCATGCTCTTGAGATCAAGGCTAGGACAAGAAGATCAAAACATACATCAAGGGCCTTTGAAGAGAAAACATCACAATGCTAATATTGGAACCCATGATGGAGATTTAGCCTGGTGCTAGAGATTGGTATGCTTAATGTAGCTCTATTGCTCAAGTACTACAAACTATGGTTTTAAATGTAGCTCTATGGCTGAACTAGTATAGACTATGATATTAACTATGCAACTAAAATATGTTATTAACGTAAAATAAATTATGGGTTAGATTCTTTTTTCAATCTTGGAGTTTTATCTGTGCAAAGCTCATAATTTCATCAACCTTGGATTGAAGATTGAAGATACTCAAGTAAGGGAGGTCTTCTTCTACAAGCACATTAATAAAATGTATATGTGACTATAAGTGTGCACATGGTATTGAAGGTTGGCAATTAGTGAATCCTAGTACTTATTTTAGACACGTTAAAAATGACATGCTTGGGATTATGCATTCTTCTCTAGAAATATCCCATGCTAGTGAACCAAGTGACTCAAACGTGCAAGGAGATCATATTGAGAACTGAAGGCATGAAGAATCATCTCCAGTGCAGGGTGGAACTAACCTAGATGATTTAATAGACGATGTACGTGGTGTGATTGCATTGCATATTGTAATGGTGGGAGGAGTATTGGTCCACAAACTTTTCTTAGGCACCAATAGTTGAATGCCAAATATGATGCACTAAGTATGCAAATTGGTCTTACTACTTCTAATGAAAGGCAACATGAACAAGGTAATGATCAAACTATTAATACTTCTGTAATTCCCCCCTTCGGTTGTGAAAACAACTCAATTAACCATGCTGAGTCTCCTCAAATAGACCCTTCTATAGACAATTGCATATCTATTATTGGGAGATCATTATATCAACAAACTATACAAATAATAATTAAACTTCAAGCTCTTTAGGATGAGAACCAAATATCAATTAGTGTAAAGAGAACATACTCCAATTATTTTTTGAAGACATGGGCAATCCAAGGCCTAGGACTCAAAGAGTTGAAGAATGCAAGCCAAGTTTAAGTAAGCTATAAGTGCAACTACCTGATACATGGATGCAAACCTTGATGGAGTGAGAATCCCAACATCTTGGGAGCAACTTGACTTTATGTATCATGGTATTGGCATAGTCCAACCTGAACGCTATAGGTTTTGCATGGAAAGTAAAAACAATGATCATGAAATTGAACTTCTTACGCCTAGTAAAGAAAATATCCAACTCTTGTTCAATAGAAAATATAGCATCACTGCTCTAAACCAAATTAGAGGGTGTATTTTGCACTCTCACCTTATAGGTGGTTCTATAAGTCGAAAGAGCCTCATACGGATGCTCATCGCAATCTTATTTATAAGAAGTGACTGTTCTAGTTAAAATCCCACAAATAATTTGATTAGTTACTTCTACTAGGCTATGAACTCTAGCGTAATAAAGCATTGATTTGCGATGCTTAATCTTATATGGTTCTATTAATTTGCTAATTAGACCATTCAAGACATGGGAACCTTGATCACCTACTGATTTGAGTGGGCAACCAAATGCATTATGATGTTTTTATACATGAACTTAGTCACCTCAATGGCTTTATTTGTCTTACAAGCTTCTGTTTCCGCCCACTTAGTAATATAATAAGTACAAACAAAGATATCTTGATTGGATTGATATCTTGTAGTCCGATCTATTGGACCCACAAAATCAATGCTTCATTTCTCAAAAGAGGATATATAATGCAAATATAGTTGTCAAAGGTATAGCGAAACGCTAAGAAGGTCAACCAATCCTATGACATACGTCACATTTTTGAAAATAATAATACGCATCCTTAAATAAGCTAGGCCACTAATAACTAGATAATAGAACCTTCCTTGCCATTAATTTCCCAACCAAATGGCCATCACAAGGTTCATCATGCAATAACTTTGAAACCACTTGAAATTCATCTTTCTATACACATCAGTGATAAATGCCCTCTCTAGGGAAGAATTTATATAGCTAACCCCCTTATCATCCATAGGAGCATTCTTGCATCAATATCTCTAGCTTTCTTCATTTATCTACACCAGGTGGATACCGAGCGGTATGAAGAAAATTAGAAATGTTTGCATCACATAGATTATGGCTTGCATAATAAATTAGATTATCCCCTTTATTGTTATTTTCTTGACATAAAATAGTTTTGACATCATACATAGATTTGTCTGATTGGAGTGAAATTCCTTCATACAATTGGAGGGTACCAATACTAGTTCTTCAATTAACTTTTACTTCAAAAATTCAAATGCTTCCTAACAGACACTATCCCAATTAAAAGAAGTGTCCTTTCATAGCAAGTTTTGTTAAGGATAATGTCACCTTTGTAACATCAAAGATAAACTATAAAAAATAATTTAAATCTCCCAAAAATCTGCATAGTTGTCTAAGATTTGTTGGACCAATGTCGTACTGCTACGCATCCGAGGTGTGGAATCCACCAAAAAGTTGTGTGTGTGGCATTTGTTGCTTTGTACATACTTAGTCGTTGTGTTTGCATTTGTTCTGTGTGGGCAGTATAGTGGAGAGGGGATTGGAGCAAGAGGAACTTATCTGTAATGCTCTAGTTGGCATGTATGCCAAGTATGGAAACCTACCAGATGCGCATGTTATTTTTGATACACTACCCAATCGAGATGTTTTGACATGGAGCTCTTTGATTGGAGGATATACCCAACAAGAATAGATTTAGGAGGCTTTGCAACTGTTTAATTGCATGAGTGATCTAGGTTGTGAGCCTGCTAGCTTCACGTACAATTGTGTTATAGATTTTCTCATCAAGGCACAAAGATTTGATGATGCATTGGAAATATACAACAGAATGTAGAAAGTAGAAATGCATCGAGATAGTCTCACTGTGGGTATGGTTACTCTTGCACTACAATAAAAAGGCTCCATAGACGCGCTTGTAGACGCAATATTTGAATTGTGAAAAAAAAAGTCGGGCGCGTTTATTAACGCGTCTATTTTTGCGTCTACAAAATCGTGTCTAAAAGCGTGCTTATAGGCAGAAGTAGACGCGCCTATAGACGTAGATATAAACATGCTATAAAAAAGTGGATATATTCATATTGTGCGTCTATACACACGTGTATCTACGCATCTAAAACCGTGTTTACTTTGAAAGTTTTTGACGAGAATAGACGCGCATTTATTCTGCAATTTAGACGCGCTGATAGATGCGCAAAACAGAGGTATGAAAAAAAAACCAGAGAGCATGTGGCTTTGGTTTTCCCCCCCCCCATCAACATCAAATTGTATACTTAGGGAAAACAGAGAAAGATTATTTCGAAGATTGGATACTGAAAACAAAACAATGTATGTAGCATACGAAATTTCATATATATAGATGAAACGTTTTTACATTATGAGTTCTAGTGCTTGTGACCTCAAGCATGGTCATGGTGACAAGCACTAGCTGAAAGTAATACATATCAAAAATGAAAATTACAAGCCAAGGGGAGGCATGCATGCATGGGTCTCCTCTATATCTCCTCAGAAGAGGTATCATCATCGCTACCACCACCGCTGCCTGTGCCGCTGCCGTTGCCGCCACCGCTACTGCTAGTCCCCCCTTCGCTATCCTCAACTGCATCAGGGTTCGCCTACACAAATGATTAAAGTATATAAATACCATTACAAACAATAAATCATATTGATCTATACTTTTCATGTAAAAAATAAAACATACCTCTTCTGGTGATGGAATCCTCATGGAGCGATTATATTGCTCCTCCGTGATGAGTCCCTCCTCATAGAAATGCTGCCAAGTGGACGCCCGGTTATGACCTCGATGGTAGCCTACCTCTCTAGGAGTAGGCATCCTACCAAAGATATGGAACTACAAAACAATTTGAACATACAATGTATTAAAACACACTACATAATGAAGTGAAACAAATTACAAAATTTAATTTAAAAAAAGAAATCAAATAATACTTACAAACTCAGCCTCCCATGACTCCCTACCACCCGATCCATAATGCGACGATCCCATGGTTGCCATCTGGATACGTCGGGCCTCTGCATGCTGGCGACTTGTCATTTTCTCAGTTGCTCTCTTCTTGGCCTCTTTCCACTCCTTCCGGTGGCAATTGGGTGGTTGGCCATATCCAGGGCGCCCCTGCTCTTGTCTCCGCAATGACTCCTTGGCGCGCGTATGAAGCGCGTCTCTCACCTTTGACCGTCCCCAATCATCTCAGAATCATGAATTCTCGGGATTAGGGTAGCTTTTATGTACTGCTCGCAGCACCTCTTGCCACAAACCATTTTTTTTGTGCTTGAAGAGAATCATGCAATCTTTGTATGTGGCATGCATGACACTCCTCAAGTAGGCTATCACTTCCCTCCCCTCGAAGTCATGCAAGATACCACCAACATCAGTGATAGAGTAGTACATTTGTGGAGGCTCACCTCTCTCATTTTCTAGTGAGGGTGATTGAGAGCCACCACCTAGGCAACCCCCACAAAGCCCTCGTCCTCCTCGTCCTCCCGCACCACTCTCCCTCCTCCCTTGACGTGCACTACCCTCTACCTCACTCCATACACGTGCCTCTGCTGATGTACGTGCTTCGACCGATCCATGTACCTTAGCTGATCCCTGTGTAGGCAAAGATGTGATAGGTGTCCCAGACATCACATTGAAAACCTCATCTGTAGTGGGAGGGTGACCAAGATAATTGGTTATCTCCCCCATGAATTGCTCCTTGTTGAATGGGGTGCTTTAGGATCCATGATTCCACATCTACATAAGAAAAATCATATTACCTTGTGTAGATAAAACATATTACATATAGCGTCTATATTACATACATCGTCTATACTTGCGTCTATGTGCGCGTCTGTACCCGCGTCTGTGTGGGCATCTGTCAGCGCGTGTATCCTCGCATGTACACTGCAGAGCACACGCGCCCGCACACGCACTCAAAAACGCACCCCGGAGAAACGTTTTCCACGTCTATATCTGTGTCTACACTGAGATGTAGACACGCTATCAGACGCGCTTGGTCGGCTGATTTTAGCAGACGACTGCCATTATTGTTTTACAAAATGCAATACATAATGGAATCACAAATCCTAAATACACAAACCAAGCAGAGAGAGGAAGATAGAAAGAAAGAGAGAGAGAGAGAGAGAGAGGGAGAGACTCACCTTGGGTGTTTGGTGTGGCAGGTGGTGGCGCTTCTTCCTTCTCCTTCTTCCTCTCCTTGGTAAGTTACCCTTCCTTGATGCTTGCTTGCTTGCTTGCTGCTTCTTCTTGTTCTCCTCTCTCTTATTCTCTCTTTCTTCCTCTCCTTGGCTTTCCTTTTTCCCTTCTTGTGTATTTGAAATGAAAGAAGAGGTGAGTCATGAGGAGGTGAGGCATGAAAAGACTAGGTGAGGCATGAAGAGACTACATATCGGCTAAACTCAAGCTTCAGAACCGCAAAAAACATAGGAAAGGAAAGGCGTAGTTTGAAAAGAAATGATTTAGTATGATTTGAATTTTGACGTGAGCGTCTATTTTCGCGTGTATAAGCATGTCTATTTTCGTGGATATATAGACGCAAAGTGCGCGTCTATTTACACACATGTTTACACGCATATATAGACGCTGTGATAGATGCGCCTGACTTTGCGCGTCTATGCCTCGTTTCTGTTGTAGTGTTGGACTATGCAAAGCCAATAAAGTAGATGATGCTCCTTTAGCTGTATTTCCAAGTATTGTAGGCCAACCACGGCACACTGGTGTTATGGTTGGTATGGGGCAGAAGGATGCTTATGTTGGTGATGAAGCTCAATCTAAACAAGGAATATTGACTTTAAAGTATCCCATTGAGCATGGTATTGTTACCAACTAGGATGACATGGAGAAAATTTGGCACCATACCTTCTACAATGAGCTTCGTGTTGCACCTGAAGAGCATCCAGTCCTCCTCACAGAAGCTCCACTGAATCCCAAGGCCATTAGAGAGAGGATGACACAAATAATATTGATACATTCAATGTGCCTGCTATGTATGTTGCAATTCATGCTGTGCTTTCACTATATGCCAATGGTAGAACAACTGGTATTGTGTTGGATTCTAGTGATGGTATGACCCATATTGTGCCTATATATGAGGGTTATTCACTATTGCATGCTATTTTTCATCTTGATTTGGCTGAACGAGACTTGACTGATGCATTGATGAAGATTCTAACAGAACGAGGTTATTCCTTCACCACAACTGCTGCAAGGGATATTGTCAGAGATATGAAGGAAATGCTGGCATGTTATGATCTGATTGAAATCTTAGAGAAATAATATTTTCAATTGGCCCAATAAAGGTTCTGGAATGCACTGCAAAATTAGCGTGGGAGGGGCCGCTTTTCTAGTCAGAGAGAGGATCTTTACCGGCCTGGGAAATAAAAAGCAAGGAACGGAAACGGGGGGAGCCTTCGCATATAGCCTCGGGAGGTAAGACACACAAGGGGGAAGGTTTCTCCTAACAACACAGAGGCCATGAAACAAACCATCTCAGCCATGCTAAGTTCACTCCTGTCTGATCGATTTAAAGTGTCTGTCAGCTTTGGATAAAAAACAGCTAGTTCAGGTTCTAACTGAACCCAAGAATGCCCTTGTGAAACAATACAAAAAGTTGCTTTTCATGAACAATGTGAAGCTGCATTACACTGACAAAGCATTGAGAAGAGTGGCTCAAAAAGCACTAGCAAAGAGCACTGGAGCTCATGGTCTACGTTCTATACTGGAACTTCACATTGCATTAGGCGTTTTCCTCTGTTGACCAAGGAGGCCGATAATGATCGTGAAGCCTGTGGAGGACATGTAAAAAGGTGGAATGAGGAAGATCTAAAGATAAATACAGAGACTTCGGGAAATAGGAAGCGACAAAGGGTATTAAAGATGGAGATGTTAGATATGATCAATGCCCCACCCTCATTAGGTGCTACCAATGATCCATGGTGCTCAAAGTTGTAAGGCCTCCATTATGAGGAGAAGCCAAGTGTGAGCGCGGACATTGGTGGAGTCCTGACTTGTATATCAGATGAGCTCTATGTGACCGGATGGCAAAAAGGTGACCCTTGTGGGTCTAATCTTTGGGTTAGACGGAGTGGTTAAGCTGGTAGCAACTCGAGGCGCATCGCATCGAGTTGCGGGGTAAGGGAGTTAAAAAGGGCACCTATTGTAAAGGTAATATTCCCTGGCCGACTAGTGGAGGCTCATATGGTAGGTCGGGGTCAGCAGGCCGACCTAACGACCTTCGCGGGCTATAAAAGCTAAACCCCTTCACAGCCATCTCTCACTCATCTTTCACCCAATTAGAGTTGTTGTTCCAGCTAGCCTTAAGCTCTTCACGTATCTTCTATCTAGATCACCATCTAAGCTTCACACAGTGGAAGAGCACGGGTGGACAGAGCCATCTTTGTATCAGTTGTTTGAAGTTAAAGAATTTACTGATTCTCCTCTTATCTGTTGTGTACTCTCTATCTCTTTCTCAAATTCTGTTCGCTGCACCATGTAATATTTTACAGGAGAGGAAACCGTTGATGCTTTGCTAATCAATGTAGATACATGACGGAAAAGATGTCTGCAGAGAGATTCCTCGACGTTTCGTGTAGACTATTGCAATTCGACGTCTTTCTTTTGTGCTTCTTTGATCTTGCCTAATCATCCACTGTGCCTGCTACAGCAACGCCTCTCATGAAAAATTGCTCAGCTGGATCCATAATTCGCTCCAATCAAGGATTTTGGCGGCTCGAAGCAACTGATCTTCAAACAAACCAACAAGGGGTAGGTAGAATACTGCAGCCTGTATGCTTGTATTTTTGTTGTAATCCTCTTACAAGGGATAGAACAAAAACAGAGAAATTGAAGGGAAGTTTATGGGAAAAGTCACAGGCAGTGACAAGCTGCTATGCCACTTTTATCATAGGGAGTTTGTGCATTGCAAGTAGGTTGGAACTACGTGTTAGAATCCAGAGCTCGAGCACCTGCTTCCAGTTTGGCTGGAGACTAGTTTGTACTGGTCATGTTTTGTTCCTTGGTCACACAGTCTTTATCAGATCATGAGCTCTACTTGGAGGAAGATTCGAAGGACACTCAGTCTAGTTCTGGGATTCAGCAACAACTGCTTTGAATTACTTCTTTGGCATTCTTTCCTTCAGAGAATACAAAATTTAAGTACAGTCTGCCAGCAAGATGATGCAATCACTAATGGACCCGTATATGGATTTGAAAGTGGAGATTGACTTTCCAAGTAGAGAAGAATGCAGTGTGACTGCAATAGATTCGACTTCATGAGTTTGCTGCATTACCATGGAATGGCTGGATGTGCAAATTTTATGCCAAGTCTCATGTGGACATTCTTAGAATGACCAAAAGCAGTATACATTGTTTGTATTTATTGGAAGGATGTTATTGATTGCAGTGTACATATAAGCAATCAAGTTTCATGTTTCATGGGAAGAAAAGGTGTATGAATACTCCAGTATTCGAGTAGATTTTCCACAGCAGATTCACTTGAATGGGCATCTAACTTCGCTGCAAAATGCAGTGTTTTCTACCATCCGGAGTATCAACATGCCCTCCGTTTTCTGTCGCTTTTGCTGCTCACAAATCCTCTCATCTTGCTTATTCGTATGATTGATCTTCTATCCTGAAATAAGTCAAGGTCCTCTGTGGTCATGACTTTGCTTTGAAAACCCTTCGACATCTTTGGTGAACCCGACGTGAAAGCGTCGCATTTAAATTTCAGGATGGGAGAGCATCAGTTTCAACCTCTTCTACGATTCCTGCTTTGTCCTCTACTTCAACTCCATCATCGATTCTGCATCAAGTACTTCTACGGATGATTTAAAGCAGATTTTTTAGAATACATCTGTGTATATGCAGCTTCAAAATCAATAGATACAATTGTATATGTAGCAGTAGCAGTAGTTACACCAACAATAGTTGTCTCAGCAAAGGCAACTATATTTGGTGCAAGAGAATGCAATCAGCGCAACTAAGGCGATTGAAGTAGTTGAGAATGAAAAGAATCTATTTGATGGCCATAATGTATCGGCTTATTTGAAGATGTATGAGATCAAGATGGGATTTTTTGGAGTACCAACAGGATTTATGAGTAAATATTTTCTTCGCATTGTCACACCCGCCTTGAGGGAAAAAGTGATTGATCTTTTCCTTCAAAATTCGCATTGGCAAGATTTTAACAAGGCCCTAAAAGAGGAGTATTTTCTTGATGACTTTGGGATGGCTACACGGCGATCATTCCAAGAGTGGGTCTACATGCCAAAACAAAGATCTAGCTGCTTCAGAATTGATACTAGAATTTGGAGAGAGGTATAGTCTGCTTGATGCTATTGAACAAAGAGCATTGGATGTTGAGAAACTTAAGCTTTTCTTGCAAGCTGCAGATCCTGCTCTTCAGGAAGAATTAGAAGAGCTTCTTGAGGATCGCACGAAGCCTATGGGTCTTAAAACAGATTGGCAAGATGTCCACGATGCGGTCTCGATTTTGACCAAGAGGAGGATATGCCTACTGTTTCTAATCCTCCTGTTCCTCCTGTTCCAAGACTGATGCCGGCTCCTTCTGCTCCAAAATCATCCGCTCCGTCAGTTCCTTCCTCTCTTGATGACATAATCAAAGGCATAACGAATTTGACACTGGAGTCAGTTAAAGAAAAATTGGTGGGGAATTTGAAAGAGAAGTTTGCTTCGACTACACCTACTATTTCTTCTAGTGCTCCTACTACACCTAGGAGTGCTCCTAGTGTACCTAGGAGAGATCGAAGATGTATTTGGTGTGATAGTACAAACCATCAGCATTGCAGGGATTGCAAATATTTTCAAGATGCAATGAGGAAAAGTTTGGTATTTTGGGGACAATATGGCAAGATCTGGTTGACTGAAACAGGAGCTCCGCTTGCTACCAATTTTGGGAAAGGCGGAATGAAGAAATTAGTAGATGATATGGCTGTGTGTACTTCTTATGTGGTAGCTAGAGGAGATGCTTCTGTATATGGAGTTTAGATTGAGAAAGGTTTAGAGAGTCACTCAGCATTATGGATAGATGCTTTGGAGACGGCAAACAAGGGGAAAATTCAGTAGACTGTTCTGACTAGTGCAAGTTCTAGCATCAGATCTGAGACAGGTTGGGATTCACCTGTTGGACAGGTACACTATTTATGTCTACTCTGCTAAGTCTTAGGGAGCAGATGTACTTGTTGAGGAGAAGCGTAAGAGAGATGAAGAGAATCCAAATGTAACTAAAAAGACTAGAGCGGGTGAGTTTGTTGCTCCACCTACTGCAGGGCCGTCTCTGAGACCAGGGCCAGCACGACAAATGGAAGATGCTCAAAAGAAAGAAAAGAGGAAAGAGCCTCGATAGAGAAAGCAGCCAGGGTTTAGATTGATGTTCGATATTGAGACATCTACGGACATGAAGAAAATGTTTAATGATAAGATACTTCACAGTGAGGTGACTTTTACTATTTCTAAGGGTTTGGGCATCTCGAAAAGAGAGTTTCAAGATCAGTTCCAAGAAGTCCTAAAGAGGAAAAGACATACATTGCCTACTACTGATACACAGGGAGTTTTGATTGGGGAGTTGGATGAGGATGAGGATGAGGTTATGGTTGAGAATGCTTCTGTTTTTTTGTAGACAGAGAAGAGAGTTCAGCCTATGCATTATGTTGAAACTAATGAGCCTATCTTGGTACCTCATAGTCACTTTTCGCGGAGTCATTGGGCTAGGGCAACTACAAAAACAACGGTAAAAATTGGAGAGAAACAGGTGCCTTATGTTGCTTTGGTGGATCATGGTTCAGAGATTAATCTCATAGTTCGTGGAGTTTATGAAAGTAATAGATGGCCTATGGATGGAGAGCATGGGTGGCGTATGAGAGCTGCCAACAACACTGTAGGTGATTTGTATGCTACCTGTCCCAGTGTCAGGATTTCTATTGGAGTTGTAGAGGAGGATTTCCATTTCTTTGTGCAAGATTCATGCCCTTACCCCATAATCCTGGGACAACCATTCATTACAGAGATGCGCATGGAGACGAAAGAAATGGATGATGGATCTGCTTATGCACAGATTCGCAGTAAAGATGGTATGAGAGCAGTCCAGTTTATGGCTGCGTGTGTAAATCATGCTAGAAACAGGGATACTCTTCGAGATGCACCTTTGCCCAGTATGAGGGATTCGGGTTTTCATTAGGTACCGCTGTCCCGCGAAATGACGGTGGTACAGAGCAGAGGAGATTGGAGTTCTCGCCTCTTGGTAGCAGTGTTTTCTCCTCCAATTTTGTTGGAATTTCAGCAAACAGTTTGGTGAGTTATCAGAAGATTTCTAAGTTGCCTAGAGCTGCCAGACAGTACATATGAAGAAAGGAGAAAGATTTGAAAAATGCAGGTATTTTAGAGGATGATGAGCATGTAGATGGGATGTATGATAGTATGGTTTGTGCAGATACGATGATAGAGATGGAAAATATGCTAAAAACTGATATGTAGAGTTGTCACAGTAATGTATGAGTGCAGTCCTGGACATGTTTCATGAAATTTCAGATTTTGTGTCACAAATAGAGTCAGAGGCTGAGGTGACTCAGTAAAAAGTGTTGAGTGTGGAAGAAATTCAGCAAATAGAATTTTTGATTGATTATGATCAGCCCTACAGAGACACAGAGGGCTGAAAACTTTCATCCAACAGAGTTTACTGCTGAAATATTTCAGTATCCAGAGTTTAGGGCTGTTCCTATGCAATCCATAGAGCAGAGGGTTGAGGATATTCAGCCCCACCAATGTGCAGAATTGCTGATTTACAGCAAGATTTGAGTAATTTAGAGGATCATAATGAAGCTAGGGTTGAAACGAAATACAACACTGTGCATAAGAAGGTGAAGCCGGTAGCTAGACCGCTTCCACCAGACAGTGATCAACAAATAGAGAGGGCTACCAAGTAGCCAATTTTGAGGAATCCAGAGCATATAGGCCATAAATTTTCAGCAGAGACTTACGCTGAATTAAAAATGGAAAATGGTGATTTCTTGCTACCCTCAGAGAAGAAATGCTTTCAGGATATGCTTGAGTGGCATGGAAGGGGGTTTGCTTTCTTCTCGTATGAGATTGGATGTGTGAATTCGGATATTGTTGCCCCTATGGTGATCTTTACTATTCCTCATATTCCATGGAACCTCCGACCTATTTCAGTGCCTAGGGCACACCTGCCAAAGCTAGTTGACTTGTTGAATGAGAAAATCAGGATGGGAATCCTGGAGTCTTCATCTGCACCATAGTCAAATAGGTGGTTTACGGTTCCAAAGAAGAATGGTACTCTTCGATTTATACAGGACATGCAGCCAGTAAACAGAGTTACTATCAGGAATGTTGGTATAGGTCCAGTTGTGGATGAGTTTGCAGAAGCATTTGCTGGACGTGCCATCTATTCTTTAGGTGACTTGTATTCGGGATATGATCAGTTTCAGCTGGCCATGGAAAGCAGGGACATAATCACTTTGAGAACTCCTATTGGGCTTGTAAGGATGTGTACCTTACCTCTAGGTGCCAGTAATTCTGTTGCACATATGATGAATGCCATGCATAAGGTCCTTCGTGAGTACATACCTCAACTTACCATGCCTTTCTTGGATGATGTGCCCATTAAGGTGGAAGAAGAGAAGAATGAGAGTCTAAATGAGCAGGGATGTAGATACTTTGTGGCTGATCATATTCCAGCTTGTGAAAAGATTTTGGCCAGGTTAGAAGAAGTGAACTTGACACTATCACAGCAAAAATCTATTTTTGGAGTAAATGAGGTTGTCATTGTTGGACATATGTGTGGGTATTATGGCAGGATACCTTCACCTGAAAAGGTGGATGCTATAGGCAAGATTATGTAGTATTGTTCTACCACTTCAGAGGTACGGAGATTCATTGGAGCCTATGTTTTTTACATGATTTGGATATCCCATTTTGCACACATAGTAGATTTTTTATATCAACTGCTTTGAAAGGGGCAGAAATTTTATTGGGATGAGAGCCACACTAGATCGCGGTGAATTGGATGCAGATGAAGCTAGGGAGTTTTTCTCTCAACTAGGAATCAAGTTGGCTCTAGCCACAACATATAATCCAAAAGGAAATGGAAAGAGTGAAAGAGGGCATTCCCCGATAGTGAAAGCATTAGCCAAAGCATGCAGAGGACGGATTGGAGAATGGCCAAGACTTCTACCATTTGCTTTGTGAGCTGATCGTACAACTCACAATGTTACCACAGGATATATGCCCGCAGAGTTGATCTATGGTCAGAAACCAGTTATGCCAACTGAGACTTGTGCTTTGACTTGGTCATTTTTACCTTGGCAGGAGGATTTGACAAGAGAGGAGCCCTTAGCTCTTTGGATCTGACAGTTGGAGGGAACACCAAAGGATATTCAGCTAGCTATTGACATGTTGAAGGTTGTTAGACTTAGAAATAAGGAGAGGTTTGACAGCAGGCATCGCTTGCGGCCTAGAGCAATGGAAGAGGGAGACTCGGTATTAGCCTTTGATAGCAGCCTTGAAAATCTATATACTACACTTCGGAAGATGGTGAAAAGATGGTTTGGGCCATACATAGTCAGATATGTCTTTGATAATGCAACATATGAGCTGACAGAATTGGATGGGACAGTGCTCAGAGTGCCTATTTCAGAAAAAAGAATCAAGATTTTCAAGAAAAGAGATGATGATGATTATGCATTGGAAGAATTTGCAAGAGAGGAGCAACGAGAAGAAACTCTAGTAGAAGAGACATATGATATGATAGATAATCTTGCTGATATACCGGAAATACACAATGAAGAGATTGATCTGTTCCAGGATCTTGACGATAATGATCATGGGTAGTTGGCCCATCCGGAGGATGCGCAGGATCAAAGGGGGTGGATGTCGTACTGCTGTGCATTCGAGATGTGGAATCCACCAAAAAGTTGTGTATGTGGCATTTGTTACTTTGTGCATACTTAGTCATTGTGTTTGCATTTGTTCTGCGTAGGCAGTATAGTGGAGAGGGGATTGGAGCAAGAGGAACTTATCTGTAATGCTCTAGTTGGCATGTATGCCAAGTATGGAAACCTACCAGATGTGCATGTTATTTTTGGTACACTACCCAATCGAGATGTTGTGACATGGAGCTCTTTGATTGGAGGATATACCCAACAAGAACACATTCAGGAGGCTTTGCAAGTGTTTGATCGCATGAGTGATCTAGGTTGTGAGCTTGCTAGCTTCACGTACAATTGTATTATAGGTTTTCTCATCAAGGCACAAAGATTTAATGATGCATTGGAAATGTACAACAGAATGCAGAAAGTAGAAATGCATCCAGATAGTCTCACTGTGGGTATGGTTACTCTTGGACTATGCAAAGCCAATAAAGTAGATGATGCTCCTCAAGCTGTATTTCCAAGTATTGTAGGCCGACCACGGCACACTGGTGTTATGGTTGGTATGGGGTAGAAGGATGCTTATGTTGGTGATGAAGCGCAATCTAAACAAGCAATATTGCCTTTAAAGTATCCCATTGAGCATGGTATTGTTACCAACTGGGATGACATGGAGAAAATTTGGCACCATACCTTCTACAATGAGCTTCGTGTTGCGCCTGGAGAGCATCCAGTCCTCCTCACAGAAGCTCCACTGAATCCCAAGGCCAATAGAGAGAAGATGACACAAATAATGTTGATACATTCAATGTGCGTGCTATGTATGTTGCAATTCACGCTGTGCTTTCACTATATGCCAGTGGTAGGACAACTGGTATTATGTCAGATTCTGGTGATGGTGTGACCCATATTGTGCCCATATATGAGTGTTATTCACTACCGCATGCTATTCTTCATCTTGATTTGGCTGGACGAGACTTGACTAATGCATTGATGAAGATTCTGACAGAATGAGGTTATTCCTTCACCACAACTGTGCTGAAAGGGAGATTGTCAGAGATATGAAGGAAATGCTGGCATGTTACGATCTGACCAAAACCTTACAAAGAGAATATTTTCAATTCGCTTAATAAAGGTTCTGGTATGCACTGCAATATTAGCGTGGGACAAGCTGCTTTTCTGGTCAGAGAGAGGAGCTTTATCGGCCTAGGGAAGAAAAAGTATGGAACGTAAACACGGGGAGCCTTCACATGTAGCCTCGGGAGATAAGACACACAAGGGGGAAGGTTTCTCCTGACAACAGAGAGGCCATGAAACAAACCATCTCAGCCATGCTAAGTTCACTCTTGTCTAATCAATTTAAAGTGTCTGTCAGTTTTGGATGAACAATAGCTTGTTCAGGTTCTAATTGAACCCAAGAATGCCCTTGTGCAAAAAGTTATTTTTCAAGAACAATGTGAAGCTGCATTACGCTGAGGCAGCATTGAGAAGAGTGGCTCAAAAAGCACTAGCAAAGAGCACTGGAGCTCATGGTCTATGTTCTATACTGGAACTTCACATTGCATTAGGCGTTTTCCTCTGCTGACCAAGGATGCCGATAATGATCGTGAAGCCTGTGGAAGACGTGCAAAAAGGTGGAACGAGGAAATCTAAAGATAAATATGGAGACTTCGGCAAATAGGAAGCAGCAAAGGGTATTGAAGATGGAGAGGAAAAATGTTGATGCTTTGCTAATCGATGCAGATACATGATGGAAAAGATGTCTGCAGAGAGATTGCTCGACGTTTCGTGCACACTGTTGCAATTCGATGTCTTTCTTTTGCGCTTCTTTGATATTGCCTGATCATCCACTGTTCATACTGCGGCAACGTCTCTCATGAAAAATTGCTCGCCTGGATCCATAATTCGCTCCAATCAACGATTTTGGCGGCCCGAAGAAACTGATCTTCAAACAAACCAACAAGGGGTATGTAGAATACTGTAGCCTGTATGCTTGTATTTTTGTTGTAATCCTCTTACAAGGGATTGAACGAAAAGAGAGAATTGAAGGGAAGTTTATGGGGGAAGTCACAGGCAGTGACAAGCTGCTATGCCACTTTTATCATAGGGAGTTTGTGCATTGCAAGTAGGTTGGAACTACAAGTGTTAGAATCCAGAGCTCGAGCACCTGCTTCCAGTTTGGCTGGAGACTAGTTTGTACTGGTCATGTTTTGTTCCTTGGTCACACAGTCTTTATCAGATCATGAGCTCTACTTGGAGGAAGATTCGAAGGACACTCAGTCTAGTTCTGGGATTCAGCAACAACTGCTTTGAATTACTTCTTTGGCATTCTTTCCTTCAAAGAATACAAAATTTAAGTACAGTCTGCCAGCAAGATGATGCAATCACTAATGGACCCGTATATGGATTTGAAAGTGGAGATTGACTTTCCAAGTAGAGAAGAATGCAGTGTGACTGCAATAGATTCGACTTCATGAGTTTGCTGCATTACCATGGAATGGCTGGATGTGCAAATTTTATGCCAAGTCTCATGTGGACATTCTTAGAATGACCAAAAGCAGTATACATTGTTTGTATTTACTGGAAGGATGTTATTGATTGCAGTGTACATATAAGCAATCAAGTTTCATGTTTCATGGGAAGACAAGGTGTATGAATACTCCAGTATTCGAGTAGCTTTTTCACATTAGAGTCACTTAAATGGGCATCTAACTTCTTTGCAAAATGCAGTATTTTCTACCATCCGGAGTATGAACATGCCCTCCGTTTTCTGCCGTTTTTGCTGCTCACAAATCCTCTCATCTTGCTTGTTCGTATGATTGATCTTCTATCCTGAAATTAGTCAAGGTCCTCTATGGTCGTGACTTTGCTCTCGAAAACCCTTTGACATCTTTGGTGAACCCGACGTGAAAGCGTCGCGTTTAAATTTCAGGATGGGAGATACTTCAGCATCAGTTTCAGCCTCTTCTACGATTCCTGCTTTGTCCTCTACTTCAACTCCATCATCGACTTCTGCATCAAGTACTTCTACGGATGATTTAAAGAAGATTTTGTAGAATACGTGTGTGTATATGCAGCTTCAAAATCAACAGACACAATTGTATATGCAGCAGTAGCAGTAGTTACACTAACAATAGTTGTCTTAGCAAAGGCAACTATATTCGGAGCAAGAGAATGCAATCAACG
Source organism: Lygodium microphyllum (assembly GCF_053477565.2). Classification (NCBI taxonomy): domain Eukaryota; kingdom Viridiplantae; phylum Streptophyta; class Polypodiopsida; order Schizaeales; family Lygodiaceae; genus Lygodium; species Lygodium microphyllum. Next base: position 8,931,281 of record NC_141150.1, on the reverse strand, counting down.
CAACTAAGGTGATTGAAGCAGTTGAGAATGAAAAGAAGCTTTTTGACGGCCGTAATGTATTGGCTTATTTGAAGACATATGAGATCAAGATGGGATTTTTTGGAGTACCAACAGGACTTATGAGTAAATATTTTCTTCACCTTGTCACACCCGCCTTGAGGAAAAAAGTGACTGATCTTTTCCTTCAAAATTCACATTGGCAAGATTTTAAGAAGGCTCTGAAAGAGGAGTATTTTCTTGAGGACTTTGGGATGGCTACATGGTGATCATTCCGAGAGTGGGCCTACATGCCAAACAAAGGTCTAGCTGCTTCAGAATTGATACTAGAATTTGAAGAGAGGTATAGTTTGCTTGATGCTATTGAACAAAGAGCATTGGATGTTGAGAAAGTTGAGCTTTTCTTGCAAGCTGCAGATCCTGCTCTTCAGGAAGAATTAGGAGAGCTTCTTCAAGATCGCACGAAGCCTATAGGTCTTAAAACAGATTGGCAAGATGTCCAGGATGCGGTCTCGAATTTGACCAAGAGGAGGATATGGAAGACTCGCTTTGAGAATGCATCTACGACACCGATATCATCTTCTGCTCCTATGTCTGCTTCTACCCCTATCATTTCTTCTCTTTGTCAGCCAGTTACTTGGCCTATGCCAGTGCCTACTATTTCTAATCCTCCTGTTCCTCCTGTTCCAAGACCGATGCCAGCTCCTTCCACTCCAAAATCATCAGCTCTGTCGGTTCCTTCCTCTCTTGATGACATAATCAAAGGCATAACGAATTTGACACTGGAGTCAGTTAAAGCAGAATTGGTGGGGAATTTGAAAGAGAAGTTTGCTTCGACTGCACCTACTATTTCTTCTAGTGCTCCTACTACACCTAGGAGTGCTCCTAGTGTAGCTAAGAGAGATCGAAGATGTATTTGGTGTGATAGTACGGACCATCAGCATTGCAGGGATTGCGAATCTTTTCAAGATGCAAGGAGGAAGAATTTGGTATTTTGGGGACAAGATGACAAGATCTGGTTGACTAAAACAGGAGCTCCACTTGCTACCAATTTTGGGAAAGGCGGAATGAAGAAATTAGTAGATGATATGGCTGTGTGTACTTCTTATGTGGCAGCTAGAGGAGATGCTTCTGCATATGGAGTCTAGATTGAGAAAGGTTCAGAGAGTCAGTCAGCATTATGGACATATGCTTTGGAAACGCCAAATAAGGGGAAAATTTAGCAGACTGTTTTGACTAGTACAAGTTCTAGCATCAGATCTGAGACAGGTTGGGATTCGCCTGTTGACAGGTACACTATTTATGTCTACTTGGCTAAGTCTCAGGGAGCAGATGTACTTGTTGAGGAGAAGCGTAAGAGAGATAAAGAGAATCCAAATGCAACTAAAAAGACTAGAGGGGGTGAGTTTGTTACTCTACCTACTCCAGGGCCGTCTTTGAGACCAGGGGCAGAATGACAAATGGAAGATGCTCAAAAGAAAGAAAAGAGGCAAGAGCCTTGACAAAGAAAGCAGTCAGGGTTTAGATTGATGTTTGATATTGAGACATCTACAAACATGAAGAAAATGTTTAATGATAAGATACTTCGCAGTGAGGTGACTTTTACTATTTTTGTGGTTTGGGCATCTCGAAAAGAGAGTTTCAAGATCAGTTTCAAGAAGTCCTAAAGAGGAAAAGACATACATTGCCTACTACTGATACGTAGGGAGTTTTGATTGGGGAGTTGGATGAGGATGAGGATGAGGTTATGGTTGAGAATGCTTCTGTTTTTCCGTAGACAGAGAAAAGAGTTCAACCAATGCATTATGCTGAAACTAATGAGCCTATATTGGTACCCCATAGTCACTTCTCACGGAGTCATTGGGCTAGGGCAACTACAAAAACAATGGTAAAAATTGGTGAGAAACAGGTTCCTTATGTTGCTTTGGTGGATCATGGAGAGCATGGGTGGCGTATGAGAGCTGCCAACAACACTGTAGGTGCCAATTTGTATGCTGCCTGTCCCAGTGTCAGGATTTCTATTGGAGTTGTAGAGGAGGATTTCCATTTCTTTGTGCAAGATTCATGCCCTTACCCCATAATCCTGGGACAACCATTCATTACAGAGATGCACATGGAGACGAAAGTAATGGATGATGGATTTGCTTATGCACAGATTCGCAGTAAAGATGGTATGAGAGCAATCGATTTTATGGCTGTGTGTGTAAATCATGCTAGAAACAGGGATACTCTTCGAGATGCACCTTTGCCCACTATGAGGGATTCGGGTTTTCATTAGGTACCCCTATCCCGCAAGACGACGGTGGTACAGAGCAGAGGAGATTGGAGTTCTCGCCTCCTGGTAGCAGTGTTTTCTCCTCTAATTTTGTTGGAATTTCAGCAAACAGTTCGGTTGGTTATCAGAAGATTTCTAAGTTGCCTAGAGCTGCCAGGTAGTACATATGCAAGAAGGAGAAAGATTTGAAAAATGCAGGTATTTTAGAGGATGATGAGCATATAGATGGGATGTATGATAGTATGGTTTGTGCAGATATGATGATAGAGATGGAAAATATGCTGAAAACTGATATGCAGAGTTGTCACAGTAATGGATCAGTGCAATCCCTCGACATGTGTCATGAAATTTCAGATTTTGTGTCACAGATAGAGTCAGAGGCTGAGGTGACTCAGCAAAAAGTGTTGAGTGCTGAAGAAATTTAGCAAACAGAGTTTCCGATTGATTATGATCAGCCTACAGAGACACAGAGGGTTGACAACTTTCAACCAACAGAGTTTACTACTGAAATATTTCAGCATCCAGAGTTTAGGGCTGTTCCTATGCAATCCATAGAGCAGAGGGTTGAGCATATTCACCTACCAAAGTGCAGAATTGCTGATTTATAGCAATATTTGAGTAATGTAGAGGATCATAATGAAGCTAGGGTTGACACGAAATACAAGACTGTGGAAAAGAAGGTGAAGCCGGTGTCGTAGAGTTCACGCAAAGGCTGCAGAACACGGGGTTCAAGATACAGCAAGAAATTAGGCTAACAAGAAAAACTCAAAAATTTGATGCCAAAGTACACTATATTCCTTATCAAGTGAGCTATATGTGCTCCATGTTTAGAAAAAGTTGTACATATCCAGTTTTACATTTAGATGTTCAAATTCAGTTTTACCAACATCGCCTGCTCATAAGAGCTGAACAATTTGAGAATGGTCAATAGACCCTTTCAGCTTCAAGCATCCTTGCCTCTGTTAGCCACTTGTTATAAAGATCATACCATTTCTGAGAGAGAATAGGCAGGCACTGACCAAGACCAAGTTTTTGAATGCACCCAAATTGATGTCAACAAATAGGAACTAGATCTGTATGCACTTTAACTTGTGAATGTTGGATAATACATATATGGGAAAATTCTGATTTTAGAAACAGAACCAGTGGCAATTTGTTTATGACATGGGCAGAAAACTAGGCATCCTTACTGCAGAGAACCCAGGCTGTAAGTGTTGACACAATAACAAGGGTGACATCTTCACGGAGAGCGATTCCACCAATGCCAAAATAGCTTGTTCAGCACATTCAAATTCCATAAAAATCCTTACAGTTTCAGTTGAAGGAAATTCTGGTTCTGTAATTTCTTTCTGTATTTCAGAGAGACTACCATTGATCCTTTGGGATAAGAAGGTCCAGACCAGACGGAAGTAAAATGATAAGCAATAGAAGTTGAAAAAGGAAGGCTTGTAATAGAACCACAATAAGTCTGATGACAAAGAAGTAGACGCTGGGGAAACCCTTGATGCCATAGGCAGCAGTTGCATATGTCTACTGCTTTATGTTGACTCCTTCAATTACTTCGAGCTTCAATTGAACTTCGTTATCCTCCTCATCTCCTCTCCATTGCTGTTAGAACTAACAATTCTTCTTAATAGACGCAACATAAACTTTGACGAAGGTGTCACAGCACTTCAAATGTCCATATGGAATGGACTAATATGTCTGCCTCCGGATATCTTACAATCACTAGCCGTCAATGAGGAGAGCTCGACTGTCATAAGACACACTTCTTGATACATCTGAGTAGGAAGAAGAGAAAGACGATGATGGAGGAGTAGCAGATAACGATGACGATGTAGATGTGAGTAGTAACGTTGCTAGGATCACCACAAGCTCGTCATGGCGAGATGATGCGATTAGCATTGATGCTGAAATATCTTCATCTAGTAGTGGGCAATCTTCCAGCAAAGGATAAAAAAAATGTCGCTTCGTAGTTTGAACCGTTTGGCCGCAAGGACAATCCGAGAAGCTATTTCCAAACAGCAGGAAAAAAAATCAGGCATACAAGGAGGATGCTTTATCTCTTATGCAGCTAGCTTTCTGCGGCCCAGCAAAATCTTCTGCCCTCCAAGTCCGCAATCCTTCCTCTGGAATCCCTGCAAACATGTCACGCACAGCAAAGCACCCGTGGGGCGAGTACTCAGAGAAGGTCTCCACCCTTTGTCCTTCTTCCTTGTCATCGATGTTTTGTTGCAGACTTCATCGATGATCACTGATCGGCCTTTCCTTCTTCTGTCTTTCTTCAGGTCAATCAGTCTATTCCCATCCCTTCAGCAGCAATTTTGTCGCAATTTTTCTCTTCTTGTCTTCGGCGTTTCTCCTTTATCAGCTTCGGTCTATCACAGCAACTTTGTCATCCTCTTCATCATCCTTTTTGTCTGGTTCTTTCGCTGTCGCTTCCTCCTTTGTGTCACCTCGTCTTCCGTCACCTCTGTCACAGCAGCCTTCGCCGATGATATCTCTTCATCCCCACCCTCATAGCAGCATCGCTGATTGTTTTATGCCGACTTTCCTTTTGCTTGACCACGACCTTCATCACATCGACTTTTCTTCCTTTCTTGAAACTATAGATTCGTTAGTCTTCATCAGACTTCATCGCCTTCCTTCAGTTCGCACCATCTCCTCATCAGAATTTCGACGTCTCTCCATTTGATTTATCGCCTCCTTCTGGTCTTCACATCTTAGTTAACAGTTCTTCCCAACACTCCTTCAAGCTCTCTCCTTCACTATCCTGTCATACCCTCTCAAACTTGCACATCAAAAAGCCTATTTTTCCCCATCTGAGGAACATCTATGGCCGCCTAAGGCATCGATTCTTCCCCCTCTTGTTCTTCACTCCACTGGTGCTTTCTTCCCCCCAAAAAATAATCAAAAGCTACCCTTTCCTTTTTTTAACACTCGTGTCTATTTTCCCTCTCAAATCCTTGTTTCTCCTTCTTCCACGACTTCGTCTCTTTTTCCAGCAACATCCCCTCCATAAGATTCCCTTTTCTCTTCTTTTAGCTGAGCGGAAAAGAAAAACTCCTCTTTGACAAGAATAACTCTCATTTTCTTTACACCCATAGAAGATCTATGCACCCACTTTAATTTTGACCTTAGGGACAAACGTAGGGTATCTTTGGAGTCATGAATTTCCCCCCGTTAACAATCATCTTTACGATGATCTGCGCACAAACTTCGACTTCAGCCTTGAGGATTGGGTGGCAAAATGCTCCCTCGGTGCTTCACTAGTGTTGTCAATAGCCCCATTGAAGGATTCCTTTACTCGCTTAAGCAGCTTTTGAGAGACTTTCTTCAACTCTATTTCATTAGATGATCGGCTTCCACAAAGCTTCCTTTGTTTCCACAATTCCCTTCACTTTTCTGAGAGATCATCATTGAAATTATCAGCTTGCTAATGTCCTTTGGCATCAGTTTTTCATAGTTTTCTAACACACACACATCATGCATCCAAACAAAATCAAACACATGCACTAACGGAATATATACATTGGATGCGGATTATCGTAATGCATCACACACACAATGAATCACACACAGAAAATAACACAAATACACAACAAAAAAAATGGAGGTGTATACGACTCGGATGCGCATCAGCAAAACATCCACCCCCTCTAAACCTGCGCATCCTCCGGATGTGCCAACTATCCAGGATCATTCAAGTCCACAAACAGGTCGAGTCCATCTTCTGTTTCTAGTAGACCTGTTTCTCCATCAGTTTCATAATCTATGTTCTCTGCTTTTTTTGCTTGTCTTTCTTCTACCTGCTCTTCTTCCGTCAACGCTTGAAGTGCATATTCTTCCTCTACTCTTCTCTTGAAAATCTTGACTCGTTTTCCAGCAATGGGCACTCTCAATACTGTTCCATCTAATTTAGCCAACTCATAGGTACCATTGTCAAAAACCTGTTTCACCTCATACGATCCAAACCATCTTTGAATCATTTTTCTCATGCTACTATGCTGATTCTCTAGACTACTGTCGTAGACCAGAACCCAATCTCCTTCTTTTATGGCTCCAGGCCTCAAGCGATGCCTTAAATCAAACCTATCCTTGTTTCTGAGTCAGGCTGCCTTCAAACGATCAATTGCTAGCTGCACATCTTCTGTCCTTCTCTCTAGTTGACGAATCCGAAGAGCTAGAAGTTCTTCCCTTGATAAATTCTCATGCCACGGAAGAACACTCCAAGTGAGAGTACAAATTTATGTGGGCATGACAGGTTTTTGCCCATACATCAACTCTGCAGGCATGTATCTAGTAGTCACACTATGTGTAGAGCGATCAGCCCATAACGCAAAAGGTAGTAATCTTGGCCACTCCCCAATCTGACCTCTACAAGCTTTTGCCAATGCTTTAACTATCGGCGGATGTCCTCTTTCACTCTTGCCATTTTCCTCTGGATTATAGGCAGTAGTAAGAGCCAATTTAATCCCAAGCCGTGAGAAAAATTCTCTAGCTTCATCTGCATCTAGCTCTCCACGATCAGCTGTAATCTTGCCTATACATCCATACCTGCAAAATATTTCTTCCAACAAGAATTTACATACTGTAGTGGTGGTCTTTGTCCGCAAAGATCTGCCTTCAACATAGTTTGTAAGATCCTCCCTAGCCAAGACAAGATATCTCATCTGCCAAAGTCCCACTGGCAAAGTAACCAAGTCTACCACCCACTTATAATGCATACATAGTGGATAAGTCGGATGCAACTCATCACGATGTTGCACTAAAGAGTAAAGCTGGCAGTCCCTGCAAGTCTCCACAAAGTGAGAAACATCTTTATACATCCCTTTCCACCAGTATCTTTCTTTGATTTTCTCATAGGTAGCCCACACACCTCTATGTCCAGCCCATGATCTCTCATGAAACTCTCGCATAATCTGTATCTGCATCGCTATATCACAAATTACTCTCAAGGGCAAGCCTCCTCTCTTCTTTGGATGCTTCCAAAGAAAACCATCTTTCAAGAAATACCCATAAGCCTTCCTTTTGATTTTCTTGATTTCATCATCTGTCCAATCAGCTCTTCGAGTCAATGAACTTAGATACTGTCCAATTTGCAGCCACTCGTCAACATAAAGTTCTTCAATAAAGGCTTCAACAGTAGATACATGACAATCATGAACAAGGACAGAAGCAGCAAACTCTGTCTCATCATCTTCTGCAAGCATTGATTCCTCATCTTTATATCTCGCTCTAGATAGCATGTCAGCAGCTGGATTATCTTTCCCTGCTATGTGTCGAAATTCTGGATTCAATGATTTGATATAGGCAATCAGTGCAGTGACTACTCCCCACAACTCTCTTTTGATCTGCGGATATCTCCTCTGTCGCTCATTAAGAACTTTAGCTCCAAATCGGATTGCATACCTATTTCCATCAGCATCATCCTGTCCCACAGCCCAACCTATGCCAATAGGGCTAGTATCAACTGTCAACATGATCAGCCGTCCACACTGATAATCCTCCTTGCGAAGAGTAGGAGCCGAGTGCAACAGCTTCTTGAGCTTACGCATGGCTTTCGAATGCTTCTCATCCCAATGAAATTTCTGCCCTTTTCGAAGCAGCTGATAAAGAACATCTGCTATATGAGCAAAATGAGGAATCCAAATCATGTAAAATACACAAGCTCCCACAAATCTCTGCACCTCTGAAGTAGTCGAGCAATACTCTGCAATCCTGTTTATGGCATCCACCTTTGCAGGAGAAGGCTTCCTACCATAATATCCAACCATATGCCCAACTATAATAACTTCATTAACACCAAAAACAGATTTCAGCCCTGAAAGTGTCAAATTTACCTCTTCTAATCATGTCAATATTTGCTCACAAGCAACCAAGTGGTCAGCCACAAACTGTCTACATCCACGAAAATCAGGACTTTCATTCTTTTCTTCTTCTGCACAACCCTTAATAGGCACATCATCTAGAAAAGGCATGGTATACTGCGGAATATAGTCTCGTAGAACTCTATGCATAGCATTCATCATATGAGCAACTGAGTTTGTGGCACCTTGAGGCAAGGTACACATCCTCACAAGACCAATAGGTGTCCGCATAGTAGTAATATCCCTGCTTTCCAAGGCAAGCTGAAACTGATCATAACCTGAATACAAGTCACCTAAAGAATAGATGGCTCATCCTGCAAAAGCCTCAGCAAATTCATCCACAACTGGACCTGTTCCCACATTCCTGATTGTCACTTTGTTCACGGGCTGCATATCCTGAATAAATCTCAAAGTACCATTCTTCTTTGGTATAGTAAACCACCTGTTAGAATAGGGTGCAGAAGAGGGTTCCAAAATCCCCATTTTAATCTTTTCATTCAGCAACTCTATCAGCTTTGGCAAGTGTGCTTTAGGCACAGGTATAGGACGTATATTCCATGGTACATGAGGAACAGTGAAGATGACCATAGGTGCAACCAATTCGGGACTAATGCAACCAATTTCATGTGGAAAGAAAGCAAATGCCTTACCATGACGTCCAAGCATCTCTCTAAAACATTCTTTTTCCACTGGAAGCAAAAAATCATCATTTCCAATCTTCAATTCTGCAAGAGTTTCAACTGTAAACTTATGTCCAATATTTGCAGGATCTCTCAACATAGGCTGCTTCATAGCTTTTTCAATCTGTTCATCACTATCAGAAGGAAGCGGGCCTGCAACCGGCTTAACCTTCTTATCAACTGTTTTATATTTTGTGTCAACCTTAGCATCATTCAAGCACTCTTTTCTTTCCTGCAATTTCTGCAAATTTTCAGCAACTCTCAACTCTGTTGGCTGAAAAATTTCAGCCTTTCGCTCTATGGACTGCATGGGTGCAGCCTGAAACTCTGTATGCAGAAATTTTTCTGCATTCGACTCCGTTTGCTAAATGGATTAGCCCTCGGCTCTATGGACTGCATAGGTGCATTCTGAAACTCTGTATGCAGAATTTTTTTTGTATTCAACTCTGTTGGCTGAATGAATTCAGCCCTCTGCAGCTCTGTTAGCTGATCAAGATCAGCCATAAATTCAGTTTGCTGAGTTTTCTCAGCCTCTAACTCTGTTTGCAGCATAAAACGAGAAATTTCCTGAAACATATCCAAGGTTTGCACAGGTATGATCTTTGAACTCTTACATACATCAGTTTTCAGCATCACTCCCATCTCAAACAATGTATCTGCATAACACATCCCTTCATACAATCCATCTACATGTTCTTCTGCTTGCAAAATACCTGCATTCTTCAACTCTTTCTCCTTACGACCAATGTACTGCCTGGCAACTCTAGGAAAATCTGAAATTTTCCGATAACTCACTGAACTATCTGAAGAGAAACCAACAAAATTATTGGAGAAAGACTGGCTGCCAGGAGGGGAGATCTCCTCTTTTCTCCACTCCGTACCACTGGAGTCTCGCAAGATAGCGGTACCTAATGAAAATCCAACTCCTTCGCAGGTAGTGGTGCCTCACGCAAGGAGTCCCTGTTTCTCGGATGATTTACCCCAACAGTCATAAACTGAACAACTCGCATACCATCTTACTGCGTATCCGCGCATAAGCTGACCCGTCATCCATCACTTTCGTTTCCATTCTTGCTTCTGTAATGAAAGGCTGTCCAAGAATAATCGGATAAGAGCATGAATCCTGAACAAAGCAATGATAATCCTCTTCAACATTACCAATAGAAATTCTGATACTCGGACAAGCAGCATACATATCACCAGAAGTATTATTGGCGGCTCTCATGTGCCAGCCATGCTCTGCATCCATAGGCCACTTGCCACTCTCATAAACACCTCGAGCAATAAGATTAATCTCAGAATCATGATCAACTAAAGCGACCAATGGAATTTGTTTCTATCCAATCCTTACCACTGCCTCAGTGGTTGCTCTAGCCCAATGACTTCGTGAAAAATGGCTGCGACGAATGAGAATAGGGGTATCATCATCTTCATACTGCATAGGCTGAACTATTTTCTCCAATTGCGGATTAACACAAGCATTCTCAACCATCACTGCATTATCATGCTCTTCCCCAAGAGTTCCATATCTCAATCCCTGTAAAGCAGGTCCTTCTATCGCATGTCGTTTCCTCCGCAAAAGATCCTGCATCTGATCCTGTATTTCTCTTCTAGCAATCCCAAGAGCTTCTCCAATAGTAAAAGTAACTTCACTATTCAAAATTCTTTCATGAAAAATCTTACTCATATCCGTCTGCATATCAAGGTCTGACAAAGAGCTTGAATCCTGGCTCCTTTCTTGGTTGCCTCTTTTCTTTCATATGCTTATCTCCCATAGGTTGTTCATCACGACCTGTTTGAGCTGGAGAACTTGACATAGGTGGAGCTGTAACATGTGGTGAAACAAAGTCACCCCCTCTAGTCTTTTTGGAGGTGCTGGGACCCTCCTCATCTCTTCTTCTCTTTTCCTCAACCATGGCATCTAAACCCTGCGTTTTAGCCATATAAGCAAAAATAGAATACCTGTCAACAGGAGAATCCCATCCTGTTTCTCCTCGGATGCTGGAGCCCACACAAGTCATAGTAGATGCCTGAACTTTCCCTCTTCTCGCTATCTCCAAGGCAGAGGACCATAAAGCAGAGTCTCCATCAAATTTCTACTCAAGCTGGACTCCATAAGCTGAAGCATCTCCTCTAACACTCACATAAGCTGATCGCGCAGCCATATCATCAACAAGCTTCTTCATGCCTCCCTTACGGAAGTTCGTGTCAAGAGGAGCGCCAGTCTCTGTTAGCCATAACTTCCCATTTTGTCCCCAGAACACTACATTCTTCTTACGTGCTTCCTGAAAAGCATCACAATCTCTGCAGTGTTGGTGCTCTGTACTATCGCACCAAATACATCGTCGCCCTTTTCTTTGACCAGCTGAAAAAGTAGTCGCTGGAGCAGGTGCTACAGCAGGTACTAACATAAGTTGCTCCTTTAACTTACTAACTTCAGCTTTGACTGCTTCAATCGTCAAATCTGCCAAGCCTTTAATAACATCATCTACAGATAAGGGTACTGGAGCAACAAGAACTGGTGGATTCACAGCAGGAGGAGTAGGCTTAGGCAAAGAAGTTGCAGCAGGGGTAGAAGAAGAAGTCTCCAAGGATTTTTCAGGAACTGATCCTGTATTACGATGCAATCTTACTCTCCTGCGCTGCTTCTTAACAAGAGCATTCACAGCATCAATGACATGTCTCCACTCGGTCTTTAAACCTGAATCAGTAGCTTGATCTTCCAAAAGATCATCCAACTTTTCCTGTAAATCAGCATCTGTAGCTTGTAAAAATAACTCCACTTTCTGCATCTCCAAAGCTTGCTGTTCAATCCCATCCAACTGATCATAGCAGCTTTTAAACTCTCGCAGAAGAGCGGTAACAGAAAGTCCCTTATTAGGCATAGAAACCCATGCTAAAAAATTCCCGCGATTCATAAGACCTATATCCTCCAGGAAATATTCATCTTTTAATGCCTTCTTAAATTCAGCCCAACCTGCATGTGTTTCTTGAATTTCTGCAATTCGGCCTTCAAGAGCGCGCACCACGATCTGCAAGAAGTAGCGGCTCCAAACATCTTGAGAAACCCCAAAAAACTTAATCTTTTCTTCATACAAATACAGGTAAGTTGACACTTGCTGGCCATTAAACTGCTTCATCTCCTGTTGGACAGCTTTCAAGGCATCCATAGCATCACTGTCAGGTTTTGCGTGAGCTTGCTGCTGCATATACATGGTAAATGACTGAAACAGGTTCTTCATGACATTATCATCTTTCATCTCTTCTTGCAAGTCTCCCATCTTGCTGAAAAGTGATGCAGCACTTTCACATCGGGTTCACCAGAAATGTCCTAGAGTTCACGCAAAGGCTGCAGAACACGGGGTTCAAGATACAGCAATAAATGAGGCTAACAAGAAAAACTCAAAAATTTGATGCCAAAGTACACTATATTCCTTATCAAGTGAGCTATATGTGCTCCATGTTTAGAAAAAGCTGTACATATCCAGTTTTACATTCAGATGTTCAAATTCAGTTTTACCAACATCGCCTGCTCATAAGAGCTAAACAATTTGAGAATGGTCAATAGACCCTTTCAGCTTCAAGCATCCTTGCCTCTGTTAGCCACTTGTTATAAAGATCATACCATTTCTGAGAGAGAATAGGCAGGCACTGAGCAAGACCAAGTTTTTGAATGCACCCAAATTGATGTCAACAAATAGGAACTAGATCTATCTGCACTTTAACTTCTGAATGCTGGATAATACATATATGGGAAAATTCTGATTTTAGAAACAGAATCAGTGGCAATTTGTTTACGACATGGGCAGAAAACTAGGCATCCTTACTACAGAGAAACCAAGCTGTAAGTGTTGACACAATAACAAGGGTGACATCTTCACGGAGAGCGATTCCATCAATGCCAAAATAGCTTGTTCAGCACATTCAAATTCCATTAAAATCCTTACAGTTTCAGTTGAAGGAAATTCTAGTTCTGTAATTTCTTTCTGTAGTTCAGAGAGACTACCATTGATCCTTTGGGATAAGAAGGTCCAGAGCAGACGGAAGTAAAATGATAAGCAATAGAAGTTGAAAAAGGAAGGCTTGTAATAGAACCACAATAAGTCTGATGACAAAGAAGTAGATGCTGGGGAAACCCTTGATGCCGTAGGCAGTAGTTGCATACGTCTACTGCTTTATGTTGACTCCTTCAATTACTTCGAGCTTCAATTGAACTTCGTTATCCTCCTCATCTCCTCTCCGTTGCTGTTAGAACTAACAATTCTTCTTAATAGACGCAATAGAAACTCTGACGAAGGTGTCACTGCACTTCAAATGTCCATATGGAATGGACTAATATGTCTGCCTCCGAATATCTTACGATCACTGGCCGTCAATGAGGAGAGCTCGGCTGTCATAAGACACACTTCTTGATACATCTGAGTAGGAAGAAGAGAAAGACGATGATGGAGGAGTAGCAGATAACGATGACGATGTAGATGTGAGCAGTAACGTTGTCAGGATCACCACAAGCTCGTCATGGCGAATTGATGCGATTAGCACTGATGCTGAAATATCTTCATCTAGTAGTGGGCAATCTTCTAGCAAAGGATAAAAAAAAATGTCGCTTCGTAGTTTGAATCGTCTGGCCCCAAGGACAATCCAAGAAGCTATTTCTAAACAACGGGAAAAAAAATCAGGCATACAAGGAGGATGCTTTACCTCTTATGCAGCTAGCTTTCTGCGGCCCAGCAGAATCTTCTGCCCTCCAAGTCCGCAATCCTTCCTCTGGAATCCCTGCAAACATGTCACGCACAGCAAAGCGCCCGTGGGGCGAGTACTCAGAGAAGGTCTCCACCCTTTGTCCTTCTTCCTTGTCATCGATGTTTGGTTGCAGACATCATTGATGATCACTGATCGGCCTTTCCTTCTTCTGTCTTTCTTCAGGTCAATCAGTCTACTCCCATCCCTTCAGCAGCAATTTTGTTGCAATTTTTCTCTTCTTGTCTTCGGCATTTCTCCTTTATCACCTTCGGTCTATCACAGCAACTTTGTCATCCTCTTCATCATCCTTTTTGTCTGGTTCTTTCGCTGTCGCTTCCTCCTTTGTGTCACCTCGTCTTCCGTCACCTCTGTCACAGCAGCCTTCGCCGATGATATCTCTTCATCCCCACCGTCATAGCAGCATCGCTGATTGTTTTATGCCGACTTTCCTTTTGCTTGACCATGACCTTCATCACATCGACTTTTCTTCCTTTCTTGAAACTACAGATTCGTTAATCTTCATCAGACTTCATTGCCTTCCTTCAGTTCGCACCTTCTTCTCATCAGAATTTCGACGTCTCTCCATTTGATTTATCGCCTCCTTCTGGTCTTCACATCTTAGTTAACAGTTCTTCCCAACACTCCTTCAAGCTCTCTCCTTCACTCTCCTGTCATACCCTCTCAAACTTGCACAGTAAAAAGCCTATTTTTCCCCATCTGAGGAACATCTATGGCCGCCTAAGGCATCGATTCTTCCCCCTCTTGTTCTTCACTCCACTGGTGCTTTTTTCCCCCCTAAAAATAATCAAAAGCTACCCTTTCCTTTTTTTAACACTCGTGTCTATTTTCCCTCTCAAATCCTTGTTTCTCCTTCTTCCACGACTTCGTCTCTTTTTCCAGCAGCATCCCCTCCATTAGATTCCCTTTTCTCTTCTTTTAGCTGAGCGGAAAAGAAAAACTCCTCTTTGACAAGAATAACTCTCATTTTCTTTACACCCATAGAAGATCTATGCACCCACTTTAATTTTGACCTTAGGGACTAACGTAGGGTATCTTTGGAGTCATGAATTGCCCCTCGTTAACAGTCAGCTTTACGATGATCTACGCACAAACTTCGACTTCAGCCTTGAGGATTGGGTGGCAAAATGCTCCCTCGGTGCTTCACTAGTGCTGTCAATAGCCCCATTGAAGGATTCCTTTACTCGCTTAAGCAGCTTTTGAGAGACTTTCTTCAACTCTATTTCATTAGATGATCGGCTTCCACAAAGCTTCCTTTGTTTCCACAATTCCCTGCACTTTTCTGAGAGATCATCATTGAAATTATCAGCTTGCTAATGTCCTTTGGCATCAGTTTTTCATATTTCTCTAACACACACACATCATGCATCCAAACAAAATCATACACATGCACTAAGGGAATATATACATTGGATGCGGATTATCGTAATGCATCACACACGCAATGAATCACACACAGAATATAACACAAATGCACAACAAAAAAAATGGAGGTGTATACGACTCGGATGCGCAGCAGCAAAACATCCACCCCCTCTAAACCTGTGCATCCTCCGGATGTGCCAACTATCCAGGATCATTCAAGTCCACAAACAGGTCGAGTCCATCTTCTGTTTCTAGTAGACATGTTTCTCCATCAGTTTCATCATCTATGTTCTCTGCTTTTTTTGCTTGTCTTTCTTCTACCTACTCTTCTTCTGTCAACGCTTCAAGTGCATATTCTTCATCTTCTCTTCTCTTGAAAATATTGACTCATTTTCCAGCAATGGGCACCCTCAATGATGTTCCATCTAATTCAGCCAACTCATAGGTACCATTGTCAAAAACCTGTTTCACCTCATACGGTCCAAACCATCTTTGAACCATTTTTCTCATGCTA
Source organism: Lygodium microphyllum (assembly GCF_053477565.2). Classification (NCBI taxonomy): domain Eukaryota; kingdom Viridiplantae; phylum Streptophyta; class Polypodiopsida; order Schizaeales; family Lygodiaceae; genus Lygodium; species Lygodium microphyllum. Next base: position 8,915,819 of record NC_141150.1, on the reverse strand, counting down.
CTATGCTGATTCTCTAGACTACTGTCGTAGACTAGAACCCAATCTCCTTCTTTTATGGCTCTAGGCCTCAAGCGATGCCTTAAATCAAACCTGTCCTTGTTTCTGAGTCGGGCTGCCTTCAAACGATCAACTGCTAGCTGCACATCTTCTGTCCTTCTCTCTAGTTGACGAATCCGAAGAGCTAGAAGTTCTTCCCTTGATAAATTCTCATGCCACGGAAGAACACTCCAAGTGAGAGTACAAATTTATGTGGGCATGACAGGTTTTTGCCCATACATCAACTCTGCAGGCATGTATCCAGTAGTCACACTATGTGTAGAGCGATCAGCCCATAACGCAAAAGGTAGTAATCTTGGCCACTCCCCAATCCGACCTCTACAAGCTTTTGCCAATGCTTTAACTATCGGCGGATGTTCTCTTTCACTCTTGCCATTTTCCTCTGGATTATAGGCAGTAGTAAGAGCCAATTTAATCCCAAGCCGTGAGAAAAATTCTCTAGCTTCATCTGCATCTAGCTCTCCACGATGAGCTGTAATCTTGCCTATACATCCATACCTGCAAAATATTTCTTCCAACAAGAATTTACATACTGTAGTGGTGGTCTTTGTCCGCAAAGATCTGCCTTCAACATAGTTTGTAAGATCCTCCCTAGCCAAGACAAGATATCTCATCTGCCAAAGTCCCACTGGCAAAGTAACCAAGTCTACCACCCACTTATAATGCATACATAGTAGGTAAGTCGGATGCAACTCATCACGATGTCGCACTAAAGAGTAAAGCTGACAGTCCCTACAAGTCTCCACAAAGCGAGAAACATCTTTATACATCCCTTTCCACCAGTATCTTTCTTTGATTTTCTCATAGGTAGCCCACACACCTCTATGTCCAGCCCATGAGCTCTCATGAAACTCTCGCATAATCTGTATCTGCATCGCTACATCACAAATTACTCTCAAGGGAAAGCCTCCTCTCTTCTTTGGATGCTTCCAAAGAAAACCATCTTTCAAGAAATACCCATAAGCCTTCCTTTTGATTTTCTTGATTTCATCATCTGTCCAATCAGCTCTTCGAGTCAATGAACTTAGATACTGTCCAATTTGCAGCCACTCGTCAACATAAAGTTCTTCAATAAAGGCTTCAACAATAGATACATGACAATCATGAACAAGGACAAAAGCAGCAAACTCTGTCTCATCATCTTCTGCAAGCATTGATTCCTCATCTTTATGTCTCGCTCTAGATAGCATGTCAGCAAAACTGGATTATCTTTCCCTACTATGTGTCGAAATTCTGGATTCAATGATTTGATATAGGCAATCCACCGAAGCATCGCTATATCTGGAGTCGAGCAACTAGTAATCATACCAAGCAAAGGCAAACAATCTGTTTCCACAACAACTGAAGCTCCAATAAAATACCCTTTGTCACACTTCAGTGCAGTGACTACTCCCCACAACTCTCTTTTGATCTGCGGATATCTCCTCTGTCGCTCATTAAGAACTTTAGCTCCAAAGCGGATTGCGTACCTATTTCCATCAGCATCATCCTATCCCACAGCCCAACCTATGCCAATAGGGCTAGTATCAACTGTCAACATGATCGGCCGTCCACACTGATAATCCGCCTTACAAAGAGTAGGAGCCGAGTGCAACAGCTTCTTGAGCTTACGCATGGCTTTCGAATGCTTCTCATCCTAATGAAATTTCTGCCCTTTTCGAAGCAGCTGATAAAGAACATCTGCTATATGAGCAAAATGAGGAATCCAAATCATGTAAAATACACAAGCTCCCACAAATCTCCGCACCTCTGAAGTAGTCGAGCAATACTCTGCAATCCTGTTTATGGCATCCACCTTTGCAGGAGAAGGCTTCCTATCATAATATCCAACCATATGCCCAACTATAATAACTTCATTAACACCAAAAACAGATTTCAGCCTTGAAAGTGTCAAATTTACCTCTTCTAATCGTGTCAATATTTGCTCACAAGCAACGAACTGGTCAGCCACAAACTGTCTACATCCACGAAAATCAAGACTTTCATTCTTTTCTTCTTCTGCACAACCCTTAATAGGCACATCATCTAGAAAAGGCATGGTATACTGCGGAATATAGTCTCGTAGAACTCTATGCATAGCATTCATCATATGAGCAACTGAGTTTGTGGCACCTTGAGGCAAGGTACACATCCTCACAAGACCAATAGGTGTCCGCATAGTAGTAATATCCCTGCTTTCCAAGGCAAGCTGAAACTGATCATAACCTGAATACAAGTCACCTAAAGAATAGATGGCTCATCCTGCAAAAGCCTCAGCAAATTCATCCACAACTGGACTTGTTCCCACATTCCTGATTGTCACTTTGTTCACGGGCTGCATATCCTGAATAAATCTCAAAGTACCATTCTTCTTTGGTATAGTAAACCACCTGTTAGAATAGGGTGCAGAAGAGGGTTCCAAAATCCCCATTTTAATCTTTTCATTCAGCAACTCTATCAGCTTTGGCAAGTGTGCTTTAGGCACAGGTATAGGACGTATATTCCATGGTACATGAGGAACAGTGAAGATGACCATAGGTGCAACCAATTGGGGACTAATGCAACCAATTTCATGTGGAAAGAAAGCAAATGCCTTACCATGATGTCCAAGCATCTCTCTAAAACATTCTTTTTCCACTGGAAGCAAAAAATCATCATTTCCAATCTTCAATTCTGCAAGAGTTTCAACTGTAAACTTATGTCCAATATTTGCAGGATCTCTCAACATAGGCTGCTTCATAGCTTTTTCAATCTGTTCATCACTATCAGAAGGAAGCGGGCCTGCAACCGGCTTAACCTTCTTATCAACTGTTTTATATTTTGTGTCAACCTTAGCATCATTCAAGCACTCTTTTCTTTGCTGCAATTTCTGCAAATTTTCAGCAACTCTCAACTCTGTTGGCTGAAAAATTTCAGCCTTTCGCTCTATGGACTGCATGGGTGCAGCCTGAAACTCTGTATGCAGAAATTTTTCTGCATTCAACTCCGTTTGCTGAATGGATTTAGCCCTCGGCTCTATGGACTGCATAGGTGTATCCTGAAACTCTGTATGCAGAATTTTTTCTGTATTCAACTCTGTTGGCTGAATGAATTCAGCCCTCTGCAGCTCTGTTAGCTGATCAAGATCAGTCATAAATTCAGTTTGCTGAGTTTTCTCAGCCTCTAACTCTGTTTGCAGCATAAAACGAGAAATTTCCTGAAACATATCCAAGGTTTGCACAGGTATGATCTTTGAACTCTTACATACATCAGTTTTCAGCATCACTCCCATTTCAAACAATGTATCTGCATAAGACATCCCTTCATACAATCCATCTACATGTTCTTCTGCTTGCAAAATACCTGCATTCTTCAACTCTTTCTCCTTACGACCAATGTACTGCCTGGCAGCTCTAGGAAAATCTAAAATTTTCTGATAACTCACTGAACTATCTGAAGAGAAACCAACAAAATTATTGGAGAAAGACTGATTTCCAGGAGGCGAGATCTCCTCTTTTCTCCACTCCGTACCACTGGCGTCTCGCAAGACAGCGGTACCTAATGAAAATCCAACTCCTTCGCAGGTAGTGGTGCCTCAGGCAAGGAGTCCCTGTTTCTCGGATGATTTACCCCAACAATCATAAACTGAACAACTCGCATACCATCTTTACTGCGTATCCGCGCATAAGCTGACCCGTCATCCATCACTTTCGTTTCCATTCTTGCTTCTGTAATGAAAGGCTGTCCAAGAATAATCGGATAAGAGCATGAATCCTAAACAAAGCAATGATAATCCTCTTCAACATTACCAATAGAAATTCTGATACTCGGACAAGCAGCATACATATCACCAGAAGTATTATTGGTGGCTCTCATGCGCCAGCCATGCTCTGCATCCATAGGCCACTTGCCACTCTCATAAACACCTCGAGCAATAAGATTAATCTCAGAATCATGATCAACTAAAGCGACCAATGGAATTTGTTTCTCTCCAATCCTTACCATTGCCTCAGTGGTTGCTCTAGCCCAATGACTTCGTGAAAAATGGCTGCGAGGAATGAGAATAGGGGTATCATCATCTTCATACTGCATAGGCTGAACTATTTTCTCCAATTGCGGATTAACAGAAGCTTTCTCAACCATTACTGCATTTAGGACTTTTTGGACTAGGTGGTGGAAGTTTAGAAATATTAGCAATACCCACTTCATTTATTAGGTTTAATGAAATACCCACTTCATCATTACATTCAAAAACTTGTGACAACAATTGAGGTATTTCTTTTTCCATCGATACAAAAGTTTTCCAGAAACACCTCCATCTATTATCAAAGAAAATATTAGTAGGTTGGAATCATAACCCTTTCAAATGTTATGGGTTGCCTTGCACAAACCAAAAGGCATGACTTTGTGAGTGAATGTGTCCCATTCAGTGGTAAAAGTAAATTTATATTGATCCTCATGAGGAATTAATACTTTATTATAAGCTAGTAAATCCATCCATAAATAATATAGTTCATGGCCAACAACTTTATCACGTACTTAATCTATAAGTGGCAAAGGCAAATGATATTTTCGTGTCTTATCGTTAAGCTCTCGATAATTAAAAAATATGTAGATTTTTTGGCTATTTCTCTTCGATACTACCACGATAGGAAATACCCATTAGCTATAAGCAAAAAGTTATATGAATTGTGCATCTAGAAGCTTAGAAATCTTTGCTTTGACCAGTTCTGCATATACAGGTTTTATTATCCATTGACGTTGACAGACAATTTTTGTGCCTACTTCTAAGTCAATATAATATTGACTAACAAAAATAAGCTTTAATATCATTAATCTGCCACTTGCAAAGAAGAGGAGGAAGTGTAGGGAGGGCGAAGAGGATCCGCCGTCATGAAGAGGAGCCATTGAATCCATCCTCGGGCCTTTGTGGTGAGTGCATTGTTCCTTCTTGCTTTGTTTTTGTTTTTCTCCTTTTCTTTTACTTGGTTTTGTTAAAAATCATGTGTATTGAGAGAGTGAGGAAATGAGAGAGGGAGAGGAAGAGAGAAACAGAAAGAATGAACGACAGAGAGAGGGAGAAAACATTAAACATAAAAGGGAAATAGAGAAAGAGAAGGAGAGGGAGGGAGGAAGGGAGGGAGAGGTTGTTGTTATTGTTGTTGTTTTTTTATTTCTTCTTTTCTTTTTTTCTTGTTTGCTATTCTTGTGGTAGTGGTAGTGGTAGTGGTAGTGGTAGTGGTAGTGGTAGTGGTAGTGGTAGCGATAGCGGTAGTAGTAGTTGTTGTTTAATTTCTTATTTTCTTGTTTGTTGTTGTTGTGGTAGTCGTAGTAGTAGTAGTGGTAGTGGTAGTGATAGTAGTAGTAGTTGTTGTTTAATTTTTTTCTTTTCTTGTTTGTTGTTGTTGTGGTGTGGTCCTAGTCGTCGTAGTCATGATTGCAGTAGTAGTAATAGTAGTTTTCTTGTTTGTTGTTGTTGTAGTAGTAGTGGTTTTTTTATTTTCTTGTTTATTGTTGTTTAGTTTTCTTGTTTGTTGTAGTAGTAGTAGTAGTAGTAGTTTTTTCTTCTTTTCTTGTTTGTTGTTATTGTAGTAGTAGTAGTAGTTGCTGTTGTTGTTTTTTTGTCTTTTCTTGTTTATTGTAGTGGTAGTGGTAGTGGTTTGTTGTTGTGGTAGTCGTAGTCCTTGTAGTCGTGGTTGTAGTAATAGTAGATCATAGTAGTAGTAGTAGTAGTAGTAGTAGTAGTAGTAGTAGTAGTAGTAGTAGTAGTAGTAGTAGTAGTAGTAGTAGTTTTCTTATGTGTTGTTGTTGTTGTTCTTGTTTCTCTTTTCTTGTTTATTGTTGTTTAGTTTTTTTGTTTGTTGTTGTTGTTGTAGTCGTAGTAGTAGTAGTTTTTTTTTTCTTTTCTTGTTTTTTTTTTTTTTGTAGTAGTAGTAGTTGTTATTGTTTTTTCTTCTTTTCTTGTTTATTGTTGTTTAGTTTTCTTGTTTGTTGTTGTTGTTGTAGTCGTAGTAGTAGTAGTTTTTTTTTATTTTCTTGTTTTTTGTTGTTGTAGTAGTAGTAGTAGTTGTTGTTGTTATTGTTGTAGTTGTTATTGTTTTTTCTTCTTTTCTTGTTTATTGTAGTGGTAGTGGTAGTGGTAGTGGTAGAGAGAGAGAGAGTTGTTGTGGTAGTCGTAGTCATGGTTGTAGTCGTGACTGTAGTAGTAGTACTAGTAGGAGTAATAGTAGTTTTCTTGTTTGTTGTTGCTGTTGTTGTAGTAGTTTTTCTCTTTTCTTGTTTATTATTGTTAGTTTTCTTGTTTGTTGTTGTTGTTGTAGTAGTTCTTGTTTGTTGTTGTTGTAGTACTTATTGCGAAGACATATATGATGACTCATCTAAGCATGGTTGGTAGACTAGTTTACAAAGAACCGGTACACATTCTTCCATGGATGAAGCCTCATATTACTTATTATTACTCAATGTGGAATATCTAAATTCTATCTCGTCTCATTGCATAAGTTGCAAATTTGTCCAAAATACTGATTAGTTGAAGTTGCAAGTAGTGCTACATCTATTTATTGTAAATCTCCACAATATTCCATAGTGAATTTGTGAAGCTGGTGATATTTCATTGAAGTTGGGGAATCCATTCAAACAAAAATTACTTTTGTAGAATGGTGAGTATCTATTTGTAGCAAACCACTACACATAGTATGCACAAAGTTGAAGATCTCTAAGAGAGCTATTTTAATTAAAAGCCCATATATAGAAAACTATAATGTAGTGGACTATTCTTTCATAAACTAGGGATACAGAGATCCAATCATAATACTATGTAATTGAAAAAATGCATGCCTCTTTAAAGACCTATCTACTCAAAATAGGACACAATTTTCCAAAAGTAGACAGACACTAAATACAATAGATTATATGCGTGACAAACCAAGTGGACACTTTCAAGGAGTAGTTTTGGCTTATGACAACTATGACAACTACACGAAAAGCAACCCCCCAACCACAAATATTTATTTCTATACCTTATAGGCAAGGAATAGTCTTACCCAAAAATACGATAATTTTTCCATTCTCTACATAAGTCACACACATGATAACAACATGTCAAACATATTATTAGTTACTACGTCTATTCTTACTCAAAGTATGACAAAGAATCTAAATATCTAGAGATAATTATCACAATTGGACTAAGTATTTAGGATCCAAGAAATGTAATGTATCAACGCCTACTATTGCCAAATCAAGGACCAATATCTCAATCCATGTAATATACAAGGCCACAACTACACTTTCAAAATATGTTACTAGGTGGCACCTATACGAGGGGTTAGCACCTTCAATGTTTCTCCTTTGTGTGCACATTGAAAGGATGAACACCTTCAATGGTTCTCTCTTACCGCTAAGAATGTTTCAAAAAGCTAATTAGTTTTGTCTTGGGAAGAAGGATGATGGGGATGCCTATCCTTTTCAAGTGTGACACTTGCATGTGTTAATGTGGGTGAATCCATATATGGGTGGTGTTCATGTCTACATGATTTGATTATTTAATGAAATTCCAATGATTATTTGATTTATTGTGGCTAGCTATATTTATTGAGTTAATTATTTTTCTAACATGATTTTCTAAATATTTGGCAGAGCTAATGTGTCGAGAAAGATGAATTGTTTACACATAGCAGCCACACTTTATTATATAGACTTGTTCATTGTATTAAACAAATAGTTGCACCGTTGTGTATAATAAGGAGTGCATACACCCTCTTTGTAAAAATATTTATTAATACATGAGATTTTAGAGATATATTGAAGGTATTGTGGAAATATTTTACGGCTCTCAATAGTTGTGAGTTGTGCAATTGATTGCAATAATTTATTTAGTAAAATCAAATTCTTTTATAAAAAGAGTGATTACAAAGGGCCTATCTTTGAGCAAAGCAAGATTCATTTTAATATTATAATCTTTCAGCTCAATTTTACTTTACTATTCTTTAAGTCTATTTTGAGTTTTATGAGTCATGCTTTCATTTTTATGAGTAAAGAGTGTGAGGTAGAGCTTCTTCTGATCACTTCGTGCAAATATTGCATCTAATGTGTGCAATAGTGGTATCAGCGCCCAGCCTACATCTAGGGCTTCCAATCGCCTATCCTCTTATGCAAAGGCAAGCTTGCTAGAGCAATTGGCCTCTACGGTATCTCAACCCAAAACCGACTTCATGCTAGATTCCCAAGGCTCCAAAATCCTCCCCAAACCCCCTATCTCTATCCAAAATTTTTCTAAGTCTAGTCCAACATTAAAAATTCATATCTCCTTACCATGGTGCCATCATTCTAGAGCATTTCTTTTTCCATTGATACGAAAGTCTTCCAAAAAAACTCCAATCTACTATCAAAGAAAATCTTGGTAAGTTGGAATCATAACCCTTTCAAATGTTATGGGGTGCCTTTGCACAAACCAAAAGGCATTACTTTGTGAGTTAATGTGTCCCATTCAGTGCTAAAAGTAGCTTTATAGTTATCCTCATGATGAATTAATGCTTTGTTACAACCTAGTAAACCTATCCATAAAAAATATAGTTCATGGCCAAAGGCTTTATCAAATACTTGATCTATGAATGGCAAAGGAAAATGATATTTTCGTGTCTTATTGTTAAACTCCCTATAATAAACAAAAATATAGATTTTTTTGATATTTCTCTTCTATACTACCATGATAGGAAATACCCATTCGTTATAAGAAAAAAGATATATGAATCATGCATCTAGAAGCTTAGAAATCAAAGTTTTGACCAATTCTGCATACACAGGATTTAGTATCCATTGAGGTTGACTAACAATCTTTGTGCCTAGTTCTAAGTCAATATAATATTGACTGACAAAGTTAAGCTTTAATAGAACCAATTATTTGGGAGATCTGCTCTCGATCACATGAAAATTGAGCATAATAAAATCCATTACATAATAGAATCCCATCCCCATACATAATAAAATCTATTACACTTTCCTTTGGATGGGGTAACACGACCTCGCACATATTTTGCAATGGAGCACTGACTGATTTAAGTTGGCTTCTCGTTGGCTTCTAGGATATCTATGAGCCGCCCCTCAAAATAACAATACATATTACGCTTTATTGCCACTTGAACACTTAAAGAAATGATATAACCAAGGAGCGATAGTAGGTATTTTCACTCACAATTTAATTCAAAAGATAGATATAGACTTGTCTTTCTTTCAAATTTTATTTATTTTCTCACATTCAACCAAGCATTCCCTAAAAATAGGTAAAGTTTATCCCATTTCTTGCACATCACTATTTATTTTCTATTCTTGCTCTTCTAAATAAAGCTCTAGAAGTGAAATTTCTTCTAAATATTGTCTCTCCCTAAATTGGAATTCTAACTTTACTTTTGGTAGCTCAAAATTTTTCTTTATCGCTTCATTTGAAACAATCAGTGTTGCTGGTTCATGCTCTATGTTTGATGTCTCATTTAATTCTCTAATTGTTTTTTATAGCTGCCTTGACATCCATTAGATGTCTATACAAATATTTTTTAAGGCCAAAGATGGGTCATCCTTATTTTATTTGATGTCAACCATTGTAAGGGTTTGCAACCGTCCTTTTTTCTCCTATCTCTTTCCCTCTTTTGCAATCGACTATAATAAGATTGTTTAGCAAGAATTGGAAGTTGTTCAAACCCAAAAAGTAGAACATCTACCTTGTAGTAAGGATATGTGGTAACGAAGCTATCATTAGGCCCACCATAATCATCCTCAATAGTTCCAATTTTCTCATTACTTCATAAGAATATGTCATCCTTTCATCTATGTCTTCCTCTTTTTAGTGATTCTTGGAAAAGCTTTGTGACATGTTATATGCCAAAAATGCATCCCCACAGTCACCTTCCTTCTCATCTTTATGAAATCCAAGACATGCTTCAAAAAATGAATCATTCAAACAATTGAATTCATGGATTACATCATCAATTGTCTATCCTCCTTTGTTGAGATCATTAACTAATCCATGGTTGTATCTTTGGGCATTGATAACCAATAAGTAATATTGCTATCTGAGTTATTATCTGGTGAGCAATTAGTATTATATTCACCAATACTCACTTGTTCTCCTTTTTTAGGCTATATATAGTATTTACCTCTACTTTGATCATCCACACATAAAACTATATGTATAGGTTCTAGATTATTCAACCTTAACTCTTGCATCATATGATGTGTCATTAAACTAAATTTTGAACCACCATCCAATTATACTTCACTTAACAAATGACCGTTGATGGTAGTATCAGTAACTAGTACTCTTGGATCCACAAATAGATCTACTATTTTTACTTCTTAGTTATTTTCATTTTGGATGTATTTGTTCTTACCTTAGAAGCATTAGTCGTCTCAATTCTTTTCCTTCTATGTCGAACTAGCTTATGATAGAGTTGTCTTTGGCATGTAGGTTGTATTCCAAGCACCCTCTTGAGATTAATTGTTAAATATACTCTCTCTAGTACTTCCCAAAAATCATATTGTTGTTAACCTTTTCCTCTTGCTTTGTGCTTCCCTCCGTTGGTGGTACTAGTCCTCCAAGAAAAGGAGCTACACCCATCTGAATTTTGAGATTTCCTGGTGGCATGGCCGATAACACATGATCAAAACAGTGTTGAGGAGAGTCTAATTCACGTAGCTCTATAGTAGGATCTACATCCTTAGAGTTATCCTTTGCAACTCCTTTTAATTGCAAAGTTTCTTCCTCTAGAACTTGCTCCTCTTATGCTCCAGTAATGACACCAATCATGGAGTCAACTGTAAAGGTCATCCTCCAAGGTAGAAATCTCAACCACCTTTTCTTCAAAACCACATGACTCACAATCCCACCTTTTCATATTTCTTATAAGCTTTTTTTTTGTATCCCTCTCATTTCCCATTCTCCTTGAACCAAGTGCAGCGTAAATCCGCTTCGGACCTGGCGTTTCTGCGTAAAGTAGTTCGCTCGGGTCTGACGCTAGTTGCTGTTAGCTAATGACCCATTAGGAAAACCCTAATTCCGGTCAATCCTAAGTGGGAACGGCCAGGATACTTCCGCTACGTGGTAGATGCGGAAGGAACTAGATTGCAACACCCGTAACATTTCATGGGAGTGCCGGGCGGAGCTTTCTAGGCATCCTTTCTGATGGACTGCTAAGACGTGTCCTAGATGATACTAGGGGACATGTTACAGTTGGTATCAGAGCCGAGCAACAACGGAATTGTTTTTATGAAATCTCAATAAAAGGAAATAAAAAAATTGTTGCTGTCCAAACATTTCCTCATCTTCAATGCTGTCTTGCAGAACTATGAAGCGTGGAACAAGTTTTTGGTGTTTCGGGTCATGTTTATGACTGCAATGACTTCTCCGCTTTATAGACAAAGAATTGGGATGATGAACATCCTGGAGCAGATTTATAATCCATCACCTTTATACATAGAACGAAGATGGACGGGGTCTTCAGGGATCTACTACATATCTGCCCACCGGTTCGCTTATCTACAGACCAACCTAAAGAGGATCAAGTGGTTGGAAGACTTGAAAGTCGTGAAGCTGCTCATTTTTGTGGAAGCTCACGTAAATTTGACTTTACATATTCAAGGTCGGAGGGTTGAAATGAACTCATATGTATATGAGGAAGTAACCCGTGTAATCCCAGCCAACAGGATTAAAGTGTTGGGCCGCCATGAGAAGTATAGATTCCAACGAAAAGGGTATCCCGAACTTCCAATGAATTATCGATTCCTAAAGATCCATGACCCAAAACCTTACTATTACACAGTTCTTGTAGACAAATACAATACAATATTGTTCTCCCCAAACTGAATGTAATGATTGAATTATCATCACACGAGACGTTGTATAAGGCTACGCCCATGTAAATATAAATAAGGACTTCTTTTCTCAATATCTGGCTGTGCATCAGAGTTGTTAAAAAGTTAAGTAGCTTCATGATTTACGAGATAGCTGAACTAAAGATAAGCTAACGTCAATTATCATATAATCATGTTAAGAAAACTTTTATCCAGGCACAACCCCAGGTACAGGTTCCAAATTCGCCCCCTACATCAAGTACTGCTGTGACCCAGGAGAAGAAGTTCCTCCTCAAGCAGATAAAGCCACCGAGTTTGACGGGAGAGGCAGATTCATCCAATCTGATGCTGAAATTTGGATTGAATCTATGGAAGATTACTTTGAAGCAATTGGTATTGCACCTACCAATCAGGCAATGCTCGCCAAGTTAAAACTCACCGGCAAAGCTAGACTATGATGGAAACAATGGTGCAGGGATCAAGGGACTTCAGAGGGGTTCGTTACCTGGGAGAAGTTAAAGAAAGCCGTGCAGGGGAGATATTTGCCACCTGCATATCGTACACAAAAAATGAATGAGTTCTACGAGCTAAAACAGCTAGGACTCACCCTTGACGCATACTACTCTAAATTTGTCTCTCTTAAAGTATGCGCCAGAGATGGACATGACGCAGTAGGTGTCCAAATATTGTGTGGGCTTAAATCCACCCGTAAATACCCGCCTTGAATCTATGCGTCCATCAGATCTTTAGGATGCACTCATTCGAGCGGCGCCTATAATTCAGGAGGTGCAAGCTAGACCAAGGGGTAACAAAACTTGGTCCTATAGTGACCCGAATAGAGGAGCATTCAGACCTCAAGTGAGAAGAGTTCAAGGTCACAATCAGGGACAAAGGAAGAAAGCAAGGACAAATAACGTCAACAACTTTGTTCCTACTCAAAGTAATGGCCGAAACCTCCGATTTTTCCATTGCAACGAACCCGGTCACTTCAAGAGGCAATGTCCCAAGCTCAGCGGGGGACATCGTCAAACACCTTTCCAAGGTGCAGGCCGCGGTCAAGGAGCCGCCACCCATGGAAGAGGAAGAACTGCATGCATTACCAATAGTCAAAGATGCGAAGCAGAAGAAGAGGAAGATCCAACTATGGAAGCAGAATTCGAAAGAGTGACAGTCCATGCCACTTTACACAAGAAAGGGCCGAATCGCCAGTTCTTGGTGATTCAAACACCGTCAGACTATCAAGGTAAAGGTTTCAAAACCTTGATTGATTGTGGCAGTGCACATTCCTTTATCTCACCAGCACGTGCAAAAAGATTACGAATAGCCACAGTAGAAGCACCTACCCTGCTTGTGGAATTGGCAAACGGTCGTGAGGTAACTTGTACCAGGCAAACTGCTAAGGAAGAATTCTTTCTGGGAGGAAAGAAAACCTCAGTCAAATTCAGAGTCATGAATTTAGGTATCCATGAGTGTCTACTCGGGATGGATTGGCTTAAGCCTAATGACGCCCACATCCACTGTGGAAAGCGTCAAGTTTCCTTTCGAAACTCTGAAAGGGAGTTTGTCACAACTCAAGGTGAGGCAGGAGTGCCAAGAATCCAATTAGCCAAAGTATCACGGATCATAAAAGGAGTCACAAAAGGATTACCCGTTTACCTTATAAAACTCAACAAGTTAGATCAAAAGCAAAAGTCTCATGAAGGACCTTCTTGGCTAAAAGAATATGCTGACGTATTCCCTGAGGAATTGATTGAACTTCCGCCTCCAAGAGAAGTTGATCATGAAATTAGGCTAGTTCCTGGAGCTGCACCAATTGCAAAGAGACCTTATAGAATGTCCATACCGGAAGCTATTGAGTTGAAGGAACAACTCAAGCAACTGTTGGATCAAGGTTACATCCGGCCTAGCAACTCACTGTGGGGAGCTCGAGTACTATTCCAGAGAAAGAAAGATGGGACACTTCGACTATGTATTGATTATCGAGGGTTGAATCAATCAACAGTCAAGAACATGTATCCTATTTCTAGAATAGATGAGCTTCTTGATCGTCTTCAAGGTGCAAAGATCTTCTCCAAGATTGATCTCAGGTCAGGTTACTATCAAATAAGGATCAAGGAAGAAGATATTTCAAAAACGGCCTTCAATACAAGATATGGGCACTTTGAGTTCTTGGTTATGTCATTCGGGCTTACAAATGCACCTGCCACCTTTAATAGATTAATGCAGGATATTTTTAGACCATATCTTGATGATTTCGTGCTTGTCTTCTTCGATGACACTTTAGTATATTCTAAACAGGAAGAAGATCATGAACCTCAACTACGGATTGTCCTTAAGACAATGAGGTCTCATAAGCTGTATGCAAAAATGAAGAAGTGTGCATTCTTCAAGAGTCAGATTGAATATCTCGGATTCATAGTATCATCAGAGGGAATATCAGTAGGCCCAGCTAAGGGATGTGCTTGAATGGCCAATACCAGTATCCGTCAAAGAAATACGTAGCTTTCTTGGCTTGGCAGGATGGTATAGGGTCTTTATCAAAAACTATGCTTTGATTGCAGCACCTCTTACAAACTTACTAAAGAAGCAGACTTCTATTACATGGTCAACTCCCGAACAAAATAGCTTCGACAAATTGAAGCAAAGTTTGGTATCAGCACGTATTCTAAAACTTCTTGACCTCAATGAGGAGTTCGAGGTAATAACTGATGCCAGCATTCTTGCCTTGGGGTGTGTACTTATGCAGGAAGGTCATCCAGTAGCATACTCTTCAAGGAAATTGAAGAGTCATGAAAAGAATTATGCCACGCATGATCTGGAATTATTAGCTGTCATCCATGCTCTAAAGCTTTGGAGACACTACCTGTTGGGTAACAAGTTTACTCTAGTAACCGATCATAAGAGTCTCAAATGGATTTTTACCCAAAACGAGCTCAACATGAGGCAACGTCGGTGGATTGAAGTATTGGAGGAGTATGATTTTGAAATCAAGTACCGACCAGGGAAAGAGAATGTAGTTGCCGATGCACTCAGTCGCAAGGCATTCCTAAATTCCCTAATCTTGAAAAATCCATAAACGGCCAGATCTCTGGCTACAAAGGTATCTATACCAAACAATCCTATACTTGAACTAGCTAGAGAGGAAGCATGCCATGATTTGGCCTACCAAACAATGATAAAAGAAATATCTACCAAGGAGCAAAATCAGAAGTTACAAGCTAAGTATTAGGAATTTTCCATTGATAATGGACTTGTCTACTACAGAACAAGGCTGTGTATACCAACAAGCCAGTCACTTAAGCAGAAGATATTATGGGAAGCTCATGATTCCCCTTTCGTAGGACATCCTGGCTATGCAAAAACTCTTAATGCAGTTAGGAAGAGCTACCATTGGGAGAGGCTCAAAGGTGACGTTCTCAAGTATGTCACTGAATGTTTGTCTTGCCAACGTATCAAGGCCGAACATGTCATGATGCCAGGGAAACTGCAACCGCTTGACATTCCCCAAATGAAATGGGAATTCATCAGTATGGATTTTGTTGTAGATTTACCCCAAGTCCAAGGAGGATACAATTCCATTATGGTTGTGGTTGACATGATTACCAAGGTTGCACACCTGATTCCAGTAAAGACAAACTATAAAGCCTCTGACATTGCAAGGTTGTCTATCAAGGAAATATTCAAGCTACATGGGTTACCTAAAAGAATCATTAGTGATCGAGATTCTCTCTTCACTTCACACTTCTGGAGAGCTATCTTTGAAGCTATTGGCACTCAACTTTGTTTTAGCACCGCCTACCATCCCCAATTGGATGGACAAACAGAGCGAGTGAATCAAATCATTGAGGATATGCTTAGGGCATACTGCTGTCGAGAGCCGAAGAGGTGGATTCAATACTTGCCCTTAGTTGAATTTGCCTACAATGCTTCTTACCAGCAGAGCATTCAAATGACCCCTTTCCAGGCATTGTATGGTCATGATTGTCGAAGTCCCCTAAACTTTTCTGATCCAACCCTAAGAGTTGAAGCTACAAGACAAATGTTGGAGGACATGGATGATCAAATAAGGTCAATAAGACAAGACATACAAGCAGCCAAGGATAGACAAAAGGCATATGCAGATTTGAAACGTCAAGAAAGAGTCTTCGAAAAAGGAGACATGGTCTTCATTCGGGTATGTCCTAAAAAGAGTTCTCTATCCCTAGGAGAATGCAAGAAGCTAAGTCCAAGGTATTGTGGGCCGTATAAAATCCTCAAATGCCTAGGACCCAATGCTTATAAGTTGCAACTCCCTGAGAACCTAAAGGTTCATAATGTATTCCATATGAGCCTATTAAAAAAATATGTACCCAATCCTAATCATGTACTTAATGACCAACAAATTGTAATGCCTAGCCAAGGAGTCCTTGAACTAAGGCCAGAAAGGATCTTAGATGTAAGGGAAAGACAGTTATGATCTAGAACCTTGAAAGAATGCCTTGTCCAGTGGAAAGATTATCCCCAAGAGGATGCCACTTGGGTAGATGAAGGCACTCTCAACCATCAATATCTCGAGTTTATCTCGAGATGAGGACATCTCGATTCCTCCAAGGGGGAGAGAATGTAAAAGTCCGCGTGGGAAATAATAGATCGGGCTTTTGAAAATTTTTTTATTTTCCCCCTTATCCCTCCAGCCGACTGACGAGCTGGAGGGGGAGGGGAATAGAAGGAGTTATGAAGCTCCTTGGTGGAGCTTGTGGAGGGAGGGAGGGCATGCGTGTTGACACGTAGGAGGAGAAGATCCCCCTCCCTGCACTATTTAAATGGGGGAGGGGAGGGGCCACAGGGCAGAGAAGGCTGGGGGGGCCGTGAGAAGAACCGAAACGCCGTTGCTGGAGATCATGACGCTGTGAGAGAGAGGGGAAGGAGATACGTGAGCGGCCGCTTGAAGACTGGGAAGGGACGTTGTTGTTGGCCGCCAGGGCAATAGATAGGAGTCGCCGTCGAGGGAGGGAGGAGCCGCCTCCAATTCGCCGTTAGGACAGATGGCCATAACCACCACCCCCCCCAAAGCTTCTGGAAGCTTGGAAGCTTCCAAAGGGGGGGCCTTTTTAAACCCCCTTCCTATACCCTACTACCCCCTTTGTTTTTTTTCCCCGGGTTTAAAATCCCTTAAGCCCCCTTTCATTCCCCCCTCCCCCGTGCTGAAACCCTTTTCCCTGGATTTCAAAAACTTTCATCCCCTCCTTGTGCTGTATGAAGCCCTTTTAAACCCCATATCTAAAACCCCTTTCCATGGGTATAAGAACCCCCTCTGCCGGGTTTTAAAAATCCCTTAAGTCCCCTTTCACCCTCGTACTAAAACCCCTTTCCTTTCACTTGGAGTCACTCCCCCCCCCCATGAGCACAAAGGCCTTAAGGGTCTTATTACTTCTTTACCTGTGTATAATCCCCTAAAAGACCTATTCCCTTGGCTTTGGAATCACCCCCTTCCTATGGCCTCTTAAAACCACTTCTCCCGTGATTACCCCTTAAGCCTTTAGCTTGGCATCAAAACCTTTCACCCTCCCCCATATGTAAACCCCCATAAGCCCTTTTTTCTCCAAGTTTGACCTAAGGGTCCTTAGACCCTTACTTATAACCTTTACGGCTATTATTTTCCCTTAAAGCTCTCCTACACCTTGTGTCTTCTCCACACCTTGTTATTTCCGTTCGTGCGAGCTTACAAAGGCCATTAAGCCTTCCCCATGGCTTCAATGGGTCTTAGTTGTAAAAGTTTCTAAAATACCCTTTTTCAATTCCCGAATTCAAGGAGGAAGCCTTCCAAGAACTACTTTTGACGAACGGTGCAAGGAGCCACGATGGAGTTCTAAGGAGAAGTTGTAAGGCTGCTTCCACGTTCGACGGACCACACTTGCGATGCCTCCTAAGAAAGTCCAAGGCGTAGCCACGGGAGGATCATCTCCCGGTATCCATGTGGATATCTCACCCCAAAACCAGGTTTTTTCTTCTTGGCTTTAATTCGGGTTTAAGTCGATCATGCAAAGAGAAATTGTTAGGGATAGGATATATTTATCCGAGTTATTTGCAATAAAGAAGTTTAGCTTATTTGAATGAATGATAATGAATAGAACTTAGTTTTCTTCGAGTTGCGTCAAGCATTATAAATTACGAGCGAGATTATCCATTTGCTATAGTAGTACATTTTAGTTAAATCCTAAAGGTGTAGAAATTATATCTTGCACCATTAGTCTTATTCCTTTCGCAACGAATCATTGTAAATGGTTAAATTCATGAAAGGTTTCTTTCGATGCTCAAATTACTAAGAAGTTATCTTTGATAATTGCACATCTTAGCAAGGCAAAATGTTGTTATTTGGCATGAGTTCATCTTTTAGGAAAACGGAAGTTAAATTAAACTGTATTGACTGGAAAGTAAATTGTCACAAGGATAGCAAAACTGTGACAAGACGATTAATATTACCTTCCAAAAGATAACTAAACCAATCTAAACATTAAAAAAAACATTCATACCCTAAGCACTTGACTACTTTCCTTACTGTAGGGACAATAAATTCGTAAAGATAAGGAACTAGGGTTTGTCCCTAAGGTTCTAAAAAAAAAGAAACCCTAGGCCTAACATATGTCAACTTAAGGGATCTAAAACAGATTATTCCATCGCAGGACTTGCGCAACAAGTACGAAATCATTTAGTCTTGTGATTGATTCACAAGGAGGAAGGGTAAAAACCCTCATCAAGGATGGCAGATCCCTACACAAGTTATCTTGCAAAAAAGACATATTTTTGCATATCCTCCTAAATAAGGAAATTTGTAAACCGAAAACTAGCATATTTAAGGAACTTTAGGGTTGACCAAGTTGGCTTAATAAAGTACGCCCTACACCGGAATGTAAAGGATCTTGCCAATTTACAAGAAACCTTGGGAATGAGTGCTGATACACTCAAAAGGAAAGAACACTTCCTTAGCAGTTTGCCATACAACTGGATTGATTAATGGAAATGTTTGTGCTTGCTAGAGATTGTAGGGATCTGTTTGAATTATGAATTACAAACTAAACAAGTACCTATACTTCATGTTAAAGGCCTGAAGGGAGAGGTAGCTTCAGTTAGCCCCGACTGCCTGCCTGACCCTAACCAAGGGGGTTGTTGACCGCGCCGGAAACGTGGGCCGAACCTGCCGCGAGAGGTCTCTCCGTTGAGTTCTACTTGGAGCAGGAGGACGCTTGGGTGCCAGGGGGGGCTCTGGCCGTAAATCCCTCGCCTTCCGGGTCCTGCACAAGAGGCTAACGTGACTCGGGATTGGATCTCGAGGCCCGCATACTAGTTTATGGGTGGTAGCTTGTAATAGTGATCCCTGAGGATCACTGGATAGCCTTCGGGCGGCCTACGGGCGGAACTCCTTGTATTTCAAAGATAAAATGATGAAATGTTTTAAAAAAAAGAGAACTTGCTTGATATTGTTTTTCTATGTCACGTGATAAGATTACGTGAAGGAACTAGTGCTTAACAGGATTAATTAAAGAAGCTGATTGTTATATGTCAAATTAATGTGTTAGATAATTACATAACTACCGAGGAAAGTGCGGAAGATGGGCCATGGGTCCGTCCTACGGTTGGGTGGTCCCGGTTAGCCGGAAACTTTTCTCAAAAATCTCGAAGAACAGGGGAATGATCATCATCATCAAAAAGAATAACGAGAGCGACGACCTAGAATTACGTCTTACCCGATTTACGTTGTTTTAGGGGAACGGAATGGGACTATGCCTTATGGCAGAGAGGTGGAGCTTTTCATCCCTCTCGTTTCCCATTCTCCTTGAACCAAGTGCAGCGTAAATCCGCTTCGGACCTGGCGTTTCTGCGTAAAGTAGTCCGCTCGGGTCTGACGCTAGTTGCTGTTAGCTAATGACCCATTAGGAAATCCCTAATTCCGGTCGATCCTAAGTGGGAACGGCCAGGATACTTCCGCTACGTGGCAGACGCAGAAGGAACTAGATCGCAACACCCGTAACATTCCATGGGAGTGCCGGGCGGAGCTTTCTAGGCATCCTTTCTGATGGACTGCTAAGACGTGTCCTAGATGATACTAGGGGACATGTTACAGTTGGTATCAGAGCCGAGCAACAACGGAATTGTTTTTATGAAATCTCAATAAAAGGAAATAAAAAAATTGTTGCTGTCCAAACATTTCCTCATCTTCAATGCTGTCTTGCAGAACTATGAAGCGTGGAACAAGTTTTTGGTGTTTCGGGTCATGTTTATGACTGCAATGACTTCTCCGCTTTATAGACAAAGAATTGGGATGATGAACATCCTGGAGCAGATTTATAATCCATCACCTTTATACGTAGAACGAAGATGGACGGGGTCTTCAGGGATCTACTACATATCTGCCCACCGGTTCGCTTATCTACAGACCAACCTAAAGAGGATCAAGTGGTTGGAAGACTTGAAAGTCGTGAAGCTGCTCATTTTTGTGGAAGCTCACGTAAATTTGACTTTACATATTCAAGGTCGGAGGGTTGAAATGAACTCATATGTATATGAGGAAGTAACCCGTGTAATCCCAGCCAACAGGATTAAAGTGTTGGGCCGCCATGAGAAGTATGGATTCCAACGAAAAGGGTATCCCGAACTTCCAATGAATTATCGATTCCTAAAGATCCATGACCCAAAACCTTACTATTACACAGTTCCTGTAGACAAATGCAATACAACATTGTTCTTCCCAAACTGAATGTAATGATTGAATTATCATCACACGAGACGTTGTATAAGGCTACGCCCATGTAAATATAAATAAGGACTTCTTTTCTCAATATCTGGCTGTGCATCAGAGTTGTTAAAAAGTTAAGTAGCTTCATGATTTACGAGATAGCTGAACTAAAGATAAGCTAACGTCAATTATCATATAATCATGTTAAGAAAACTTTTATCCAGGCACAACCCCAGGTACAGGTTCCAAATTCGCCCCCTACATCAAGTACTGCTGTGACCCAGGAGAAGAAGTTCCTCCTCAAGCAGATAAAGCCACCGAGTTTGACGGGAGAGGCAGATTCATCCAATCTGATGCTGAAATTTGGATTGAATCTATGGAAGATTACTTTGAAGCAGCTGGTACTGCACCTACCAATCAGGCCATGCTCGCCAAGTTAAAACTCACCGGCGAAGAGATTATGGTGGAAATAATGGTGCAGGGATCAAGGGACTTCAGAGGGGTCCGTTACCTGGGAGAAGTTAAAGAAAGCTGTGTAGGGGAGATATTTGCCACCTGCATATCGTACACAGAAAATGAATGAGTTCTACGAGCTAAAACAGCTAGGACTCACCCTTGACGCATACTACTCTAAATTTGTCTCACTCTTAAAGTATGCGCCAGAGATGGACATGACGCAGCAGGTGTCCAAATTTTGTGCGGGCTTAAATCCACCCGTAAATACCCGTCTTGAATCTATGCGTCCATCAGATCTTCAGGATGCACTCATTCGAGCGGCACCTATAATTCAGGAGGTGCAAGCTAGACCAAGGGGTAACAAAACTTGGTCCTATAGTGACCCGAATAGAGGAGCATTCAGACCTCAAGTGAAGAGAGTTCAAGGTCACAATCAGGGACAAAGGAAGAAAGCAAGGACAAATAACGTCAACAACTTTGTTCCTACTCAAAGTAATGGCCGAAACCTCCGATGTTTCCATTGCAACGAACCCGGTCACTTCAAGAGGCAATGTCCCAAGCTCAGCGGGGGACATCGTCAAACACCTTTCCAAGGTGCAGGCCGCGGTCAAGGAGCCGCCACCCGTGGAAGAGGAAGAACTGCCTGCATTACCAATAGGCAAAGATGCGAAGCAGAAGAAGAGGAAGATCCGACTATGGAAGCAGAATTCGAAAGAGTGACAGTCTTTGCCACTTTACACAAGAAAGGGCCGAATCGCCAGTTCTCGGTGATTCAAACACCGTCGGACTATCAAGGTAAAGGTTTCAAAACCTTGATTGATTGTGGCAGTACACATTCCTTTATCTCACCAGCATGTGCAAAAAGATTAGGAATAGCCACAGTAGAAGCACCTACACTGCTTGTGGAATTGGCAAACGGTCGTGAGGTAACTTGTACCAGGCAAACTGCTAAGGAAGAATTCTTTCTGGGAGGAAAGAAAACCTCAGTCAAATTCAGAGTCATGAATTTAGGTATCCATGAGTGTCTACTCGGGATGGATTGGCTTAAGCCTAATGATGCCCACATCCACTGTGGAAAGGGTCAAGTTTCCTTTCGAAACTCTGAAAGGGAGTTTGTCAAAACTCAAGGTGAGGCAGGAGTGCCAAGAATCCAATTAGCCAAAGTATCACAGATCATAAAAGGAGTCACAAAAGGATTACCCGTTTACCTAATCAAACTCAACAAGTTAGATCAAAAGCAAGAGTCTCATGAAGGACCTTCTTGGCTAAAAGAATATGCTGACGTATTCCCTGAGGAATTGATTGAACTTCCGCCTCCAAGAGAAGTTGATCATGAAATTAGGCTAGTGCCTGGAGCTGCACCAATTGCAAAGAGACCTTATAGAATGTCCATACCGAAAGCTATTGAGTTGAAGGAACAACTGAAGCAACTGTTGGATCAAGATTACATCCGGCCTAGCAACTCACCGTGGGGAGCTCCAGTACTATTGCAGAGAAAGAAAGATGGGACACTTCGACTATGTATTGATTACCGAGGGTTGAATCAATCAACAGTCAAGAAAAAGTATCCTATTCCTAGAATAGATGAGCTTCTTGATGGTCTTCAAGGTGCAAAGATCTTCTCCAAGATTGATCTCAGGTCAGGTTACTATCAAATAAGGATCAAGGAAAAAGATATTCCAAAAACGGCTTTCAATACAAGATATGGGCACTTTGAGTTCTTGGTTATGTCATTCGGGCTTACAAATGCACCTGCCACCTTCAATAGATTAATGCAGGATATTTTTAGACCATATCTTGATGATTTCGTGCTTGTCTTCTTCGATGACACTTTAGTATATTCTAAACAGGAAGAAGATCATGAACCTCAACTATGGATTGTCCTTAAGACAATGAGGTCTCATAAGCTGTATGCAAAAATGAAGAAGTGTGCATTCTTCAAGAGTCAGATTGAATATCTGGGATTCATAGTATCATCAGAGGGAATATCAGTAGACCCAGCTAAGGGATGTGCTTGAATGGCCAATACCAGTATCCATCAAAGAAATACGTAGCTTTCTTGGCTTGGCAGGATGGTATAGGGTCTTTATAAAAAACTATGCTTTGATTGCAGCACCTCTTACAAACTTACTAAAGAAGCAGACTTCTATTACATGGTCAACTCCCGAACAAAATAGCTTCGACAAATTGAAGCAAAGTTTGGTATCAGCACGTATTCTAAAACTTCCTGACCTCAATAAGGAGTTCGAGGTAATAACTGATGCCAGCATTCTTGCCTTGGGGTGTGTACTTATGCAGGAAGGTCATCCAGTAGCATACTCTTCAAGGAAATTGAAGAGTCATGAAAAGAATTATGCCACGCATGATCTGGAATTATTAGCTATCATCCATGCTCTAAAGCTTTGGAGACACTACCTGTTGGGTAACAAGTTTACTCTAGTAACCGATCATAAGAGTCTCAAATGGATTTTTACCCAGAATGAGCTCAACATGAGGCAACGTCGGTGGATTGAAGTATTGGAGGAGTATGATTTTGAAATCAAGTACCGACCAGGGAAAGAGAATGTAGTTGCCGATGCACTCAGTCGCAAGGCATTCCTAAATTCCCTAATCTTGCAAAATCCATAAACGGCCAGATCTCTGGCTACAAAGGTATCTATACCAAACAATCCTATACTTGAACTAGCTAGAGAGGAAGCATGCCATGATTTGGCCTACCAAACAATGATAAAAGAAATATCTACCAAGGAGCAGAATCAGAAGTTACAAGCTAAGTATCAGGAATTTTCCATTGATAATGGACTTGTCTACTACAGAACAAGGCTGTGTATACCAACAAGCCAGTCACTTAAGCAGAAGATATTATGGGAAGCTCATGATTCCCCTTTCGCAGGACATCCTGGCTATGCAAAAACTCTTAATGCAGTTAGGAAGAGCTACCATTGGGAGAGGCTCAAAGGTGACGTTCTCAAGTATGTCACTGAATGTTTGTCTTGCCAACGTATCAAGGCCGAACATGTCATGATGCCAGGGAAACTGCAACCGCTTGACATTCCCCAAATGAAATGGGAATTCATCAGTATGGATTTTGTTGTAGGCTTACCCCAAGTCCAAGGAGGATACAATTCCATTATGGTTGTGGTTGACATGCTTACCAAGGTTGCACACCTGATTCCAGTAAAGACAAACTATAAAGCCTCTGACATTGCAAGATTGTTTATCAAGGAAATATTCAAGCTACATAAGTTACCTAAAAGAATCATTAGTGATCGAGATTCCCTCTTCACTTCACACTTCTGGAGAGCTATCTTTGAAGCTATTGGGACTCAACTCTGTTTTAGCACCGCCTACCATCCCCAAACGGATGGACAAACAAAGTGAGTGAATCAAATCATTGAGGATATGCTTAGGGCATACTGCTGTCGAGAGCTGAAGAGGTGGATTCAATACTTGCCATTAGTTGAATTTGCGTACAATGCTTCTTACCAGCAGAGCATTCAAATGACCCCTTTCTAGGCATTGTATGGTCATGATTGTCGAAGTCCCCTAAACTTTTCTGATCCAACCCTAAGAGTTGAAGCTACAAGACAAATGTTGGAGGACATGGATGATCAAATAAGGTCAATAAGACAAGACATACAAGCAGCCAAGGATAGACAAAAGGCATATGCAGATTTGAAATGTCAAGAAAGGGTCTTCGAAAAAGGAGACATGGTCTTCATTTGGGTACGTCCTAAAAAGAGTTCTCTATCCCTAGGAGAATGCAAGAAGCTAAGTCCAAGGTATTGTGGGCCGTATAAAATCCTCAAATGCCTAGGACCCAACGCTTATAAATTGCAACTCCCTAAGAACCTAAAGGTTCATAATGTATTCCATATGAGCCTATTAAAAAAATATGTACCCAATCCTAATCATGTACTTAATGACCAACAAATTGTAATGCCTAGCCAAGGATTCCTTGAACTAAGGCCAGAAAGGATCTTAGATGTAAGGGAAAGACAGTTAAGATCTAGAACCTTGAAAGAATGCCTTGTCCGGTGGAAAGATTATCCCCAAGAGGATGCCACTTGGGTAGATGAAGGCACTCTCAACCATCAATATCCCGAGTTTATCTCGAGATGAGGACATCTCGATTCCTCCAAGGGGGAGAGAATGTAAAAGTCCGCATGGGAAATAATAGATCGGGCTTTTGAATTTTTTTAAATTTCCCCCCTTATCCCTCCAGCTGACTGACGAGCTGGAGGGGGAGGGGAATAGAAGGAGTTATGAAGCTCCTTGGTGGAGCTTGTGGAGGGAGGGAGGGCATGCGTGTCGATGCGCAGGAGGAGAAGATCCCCCTCCCTCCACTATTTAAATGAGGGGAGGGGAGGGGCCGCAGGACAGAGAAGGCTGGGGGGGCCGTGAGAAGAACCGAACGCCGCTGCCGGAGATCATGACGCTGTGAGAGAGAGGGGAAGGAGGTACGTGAGCGGCCGCTTGAAGACTCGGAAGGGATGCTGTTGCTGGCCGCCAGGGCAGTAGATAGGAGTCGCCGTCGAGGGAGGGAGGAGCCGCCTCCAATTCGCCGTCAGGACGGACGGCCATAACCACCCCCCCCCAAAGCTTCTGGAAGCTTGGAAGCTTCCAAAGGGGGGGCCTTTTTAAACCCCCTTCCTATACCCTACTACCCCCTTTGTTTTTTTCTCCCGGGTTTCAAATCCCTTAAGCCCCCTTTCATTCCCCCCTCCCCCGTGCTAAGACCCTTTTCCATGGATTTCAAAAACTTTCACCCCCTCCTTGTGCTGTATGAAGCCCTTTTAAACCCCATATCTAAAACCCCTTTCCATGGGTACTAGAACCCCCTCTGTCAGGTTTTAAAAATCCCTTAAGTCCCCTTTCACCCTCGTACTAAAACCCCTTTCCTTTCACTTGGAGTCACTCCCCCCCCCATGAGCACAAAGGCCTTAAGGGTCTTATTACTTCTTTACCTGTGTATAATCCCCTAAAAGACCTATTCCCTTGGCTTTGGAATCACCCCCTTCCTATGGCCTCTTAAAACCACTTCTCACGTGATTACCCCTTAAGCCTTTACCTTGGCATCAAAACCTTTCACCCTCCCACATATGTAAACCCCCATAAGCCCTTTTTTCTCCAAGTTTGACCTAAGGGTCCTTAGACCCTTACTTATAACCTTTACGGCTATTATTTTCCCTTAAAGCTCTCCTACACCTTGTGTCTTCTCCACACCTTGTTATTTCCGTTCGTGCGAGCTTACAAAGGCCATTAAGCCTTCCCCATGGCTTCAATGGGTCTTAGTTGTAAAAGTTTCTAAAATACCCTTTTTCAATTCCCGAATTCAAGGAGGAAGCCTTCCAAGAACTACTTTTGACGAACGGTGCAAGGAGCGACGGTGGAGTACTAAGGAGAAGTTGTAAAGCTGCTTCCACGTTCGACGGACCACACTTGCGATGCCTCCTAAGAAAGTCCAAGGCGTAGCCGCGGGAGGATCATCTCCCGGTATCCATGTGGATATCTCACCCCAAAACCAAGTTTTTTCTTCTTGGCTTTAATTCGGGTTTAAGTCGATCATGCAAAGAGAAATTGTTAGGGATAGGATATATTTATCCGAGTTATTTGCAATAAAGAAGTTTAGCTTATTTGAATGAATGATAATGAATAGAACTTAGTTTTCTTCGAGTTGCGTCAAGCATTATAAATTACGAGCGAGATTATCCATTTGCTATAGTAGTACATTTTAGTTAAATCCTAAAGGTGTAGAAATTATATCTTGCACCATTAGTCTTATTCCTTTCGCAACGAATCATTGTAAATGGTTAAATTCATGAAAGGTTTCTTTCGATGCTCAAATTACTAGGAAGTTATCTTTGCTAATTGCACATCTTAGCAAGGCAAAATGTTGTTATTTGGCATGAGTTCATCTTTTAGGAAAACGGAAGTTAAATTAAACTGTATTGACTGGAAAGTAAATTGTCACAAGGATAGCAAAACTGTGACAAGACGATTAATATTACCTTCCAAAAGATAACTAAACCAATCTAAACATTAAAAAAAACATTCATACCCTAAGCACTTGACTACTTTCCTTACTGTAGGGACAATAAATTCGTAAAGATAAGGAACTAGGGTTTGTCCCTAAGGTTCTCAAAAAAATGAAACCCTAGGCCTAACATATGCCAGCTTAAGGGATCTAAAACAGATTATTCCATCGCAGGACTTGCGCAGCAAGTACGAAATCATTTAGTCTTGTGATTGATTCACAAGGAGGAAGGGTAAAAACCCTCATCAAGGATGGCAGATCCCTACGCAAGTTATCTTGCAAAAAAGACATATTTTTGCATATCCTCCTAAATAAGAAATTTTTTAAACCGAAAACTAGCATATTTAAGGAACTTTAGGGTTGACCAAGTTGGGTTAATAAAGTACGCCCTACACCGGAATGTAAAGGATCTTGCCAATTTACAAGACACCTTGGGAACGAGTGCTGATACACTCAAAAGGAAAGAACACTTCCTTAGCAGTTTGCCATGCAACTGGATTGATTAATGGAAATGTTTGTGCTTGCTAGAGATTGTAGGGCTCTGTTTGAATTATGAATTACAAACTAAACAAGTACCTATACTTCAGGTTAAAGGCCTGAAGGGAGAGGCAGCTTCAGTTACCCCCGACTGCCTGCCTGACCCTAACCAAGGGGGTTGTTGACCGTGCCGAAAACGTGGGCCGACCCGCCGCGAGAGGTCTCTCTGTTGAGTTCTACTTTGAGCAGGAGGACGCTTGGGTGCCAGGGGGGCTCTGGCCGTAAATCCCTCGCCTTCCGGGTCCTGCACAAGAGGCTAACGTGACTCGGGATTGGATCTCGGGGCCCGCATACTATTTTACGGGCGGTAGCTTGGAATAGTGATCCCTGAGGATCACTGGATAGCCTTCGGGCGGATTATGGACAAGCCTACGGGCGGAACTCCTTGTATTTCAAAGATAAAATGATGAAATGTTAAAAAAAAAAGAGAACTTGCTTGATATTGTTTTTCTATGTCACCTGATAAGATTACGTGAAGGAACTAGTGCTTAACTGATGCCAGGAGGCATATTCCACGGTGGATTCTGTGCCACGATGGATTCCGTGAGGCTTTACGGTGGATTCCGTAAACTTAGATGACCGGGGCTCATACACAAAGAGGATTCTTTGTGCGAGAAGTTGATGGGGGCGCCTGTCCTTTTCGGGCGTTTCATTAATTTAGTGTGTACGTGGGTGATTCCATAGCGGGTGATTCCGCAAAATGCATATTAAATTAATAAACGTTTATGAGTTTAGAGTGCGCACTCGTAATAAATTAAGGTTAGGATTTATTTCTAACCAGTTGATTTATTTATGTAGCTGAAGACTGCTAGGTATTCACTTTTGTCGGTTTAATTGTATTATTTTACTAACGATTGTGAATGCTTCAGTTGATGTGTAGAGATAGCAGCAGTGGCGGAGAAAAGCATTGGAGTCTAGCGAGTATTCGACCTTTGGATTATATTTTGATAGGCGCCACGCCTATATTTTGTTATGTCTATTGAGACATTGATTATTGATTATTATTTTGTATGCGCCTATGCGCAGGGATATGTTATTTCTATTTGGACATTGAGATTGGGCGTGCCAGACTCTATGGGCACCGTCCATTAGCTTTATTTTTCTATTTTTGTAGAAAGCAAACTCAAAAGCTAAAAGCTTGTCATATTTTTGTAAATTGGGCTATTATTGAGCATGAAGATTGAAATATACATAAAATACATGCTTTGTGAAGCGCTCACACAAGGCATGGGGGGAGATTGAACCCAATTTGTCTCTTGCTTCTTGTTGTGCATGCTTTTACATTGTTTTTTGTGCAAAAAGGTAGAGTTCATTGTTCTTGGGGACCTTCTGGGATTCACTACGTGAGCAGAGATCAAGAGCTTCCAATCGCTACCAATCTCGGGCGAAGGCGGAGCTCCAGGAACAAACGGGCTCTACAGTCAATATCATCGCGAACCGTCGATACAGGCAGGCTTCTGGCAATCAAGAACCCGTGTTTCTACTGTCAGATTGCGAAGGACCAGGCTCTGCAGGCGGAGGACCACGCATTCATCTCCTTCATCAAGTCGTGGTTATACAGTGAACAAACTCTTAATCTATCTTTATCAAAAGCTTAATTGTAAAGCTTATGGGTCTTAAAGAAGCTTAATAGCTTCAAATTCATAATCGTGGTCTCAGACGAGGTCCGAATTTTTCGCGCGGTGAAAAAAACGACCCCCCCCTCACGAAATTGATGACGACTGTCATTAAGCTATTAAGCTTAACTTCCTTAAGACAAGCCAAGCTCTGCAAGTTGTACAAGATACACAAGTTGACAAACTCCAGGTCCTGCACCTCTGAAGTTAAGTTCTACAAGTCGACAGTAATCAAGTTCTGCAAGTTCTGCAAGTCGGCCTAAGTTCAGCAAGTCAGCAACTCTGCAAGTCTGCTAAGTCTGCAACTCTGCAAGTCAGACTAGTCAACTGGAGCCAGAACTGACTAGTGCTTAAAACTCCTAGAAGACTTGTTCATATGCAAAAACTCTGAACTGGAAAGTTGTTCATGGCAAGGTGTTCTACCTATCTACAATTTCGTTGAAGTACTTTCAGCAAATGAAGATGGAAATATTGCAGATTTTCTGAAAATTGAGAAAGAAATACCCAAAAATACATAGCCTTGTAACCCCGAATTTGAGTTACGCTCATCCCGCTAACCTGATTTTGAGTGAGAAAGGTTTATTGAGTTTTACAGGATGACTACCCCACGTATGGATGATCCTATGACTAAAGACGACTTACCTGAGCCTACCATGGAACAAAAGCTGGATCTAATCATGCTGCAATTGGAAGAAGAGCGAAGGGCTAGGCAAGCATTGCAAGTGCAATTGACAAAACTACAAAGAGCATCCACCGACAAAGAAGAACCACAAGCTGAAGATTTGATTCGACGTACCATCGACGCCACTCTTGAAGCACAAACCATTCGCAAGGAATCCAAGATAAGTAAACGAAGTTTCAAGTTTCGCACTTTCAATGGCATACGAGAAGGAAAGATTGTTTTATCATTCATTAGCCAGTTTGATGACTATTTCCATGAGGAAAATTATCCCGAAAAAGATAAAATCAAGTCTGTTACTAATCATCTGATAGACAGAGCATCACTTTGGTGGACTTAGTCCGCAAGAGCATAGAATGTCCTGTTACTTGGGAAGATTTCAAGAAGAAGTTCATGCAGAATTTCCTTCCACCGCAATTTCATGAGAAGGCTATCAAGCAATGGGATTTACTTCAACAACGGGATCGTGAGCCTATTCCACAGTATACAGGGCGTTTTTGGAATGCACTCCTACAGCTACGCATGCTTGAAGACGTACCAGAGACGACACATAAGCGGAAGTATATGTCTGGACTTCTTGGACATTACTACGCTGAAGTGAACATGTTCAAGCCTGCTACCCTTGAAGACGCCATCTCCTTAGCTCACGACACTGAAGATAAGTTACGCGAAAGAGATAGACGACCACAGCAATTCCAAGCCAACGGTAATTACGGATCTAAACAATTCAATTCCAATTTTAGAAGGTTTAATCCAGGTCGTTTCTCATCACTATCTTTCCGCAAGAATTGGCCTAAACCACCTGCATTACCATCCAATGTCAATCCAAATCCTAAGCCTATTCCACAAGCAAATCCAAATGTACCCAGACTTCCAGCCGTTGCAAATAATGTAACCAAAGTCAAGCCAATAGTATGCTATAAGTGTCACCAGCCAGGGCATCTTGCAGCAAATTGTCATTCAAAGAAGCTACCAGCACATATCAACTATCTTGGAGCCATGGACGAAGACGAGCATGAGGATATGCCAGATTTCACTGAAGATGAGGATGATCCTACTACTACTTCCGACACTTTACCAGGTATGCCTACTCCACATTCATTGTTGACTATGAAATGTATGGTGCATGGAAAGGAAAGAACTATTTTGCATGATGATGGTAGTACTCATGACTTTATTTCAGCAAAATTGGTAAAGGAATTGAAATTGCATACAGTACCTACGCATTATCGTATAAAAGCTGCATTTTTAGGCACTAGGTACAATGGCACACAAGAAGTACAAGATTTAGAAATTCAAATTACTGCATACATTGAAAGAAGAAATTTCTTAGTTGTCCCATTACAGTCAAACGACATTATTTTAGGAATGCCTTGGAGACACCAGCATAATCCAAATATAGATTATTCCACGCACACAATGAATATTAATTTTCAAGGAAAATCTATTACATTATATGGTATGCATGCATCTCATATTTTTCCACTGCTTTCGCATACTCAAGCAAAACATGCACTACACAAGAATACTAACTCATATCTCATTTGGGTGAATGAATTGCAAGTAAAGGAAAATCATATGCACCCTAGGCATAAGGAATTTCTTGCATATTTTAAAGACTGTTTTGCAGAAGACCTACCACCAGGTTTACCTCCTTCACGTCCAGAAGACCATAAGATTGATTTAATTCCTGGCACACAACCACCTTGCAAAGCACCATATAGGCACAATCAAATAGAGCAAAAAGAAATCCAGAGTCAAGTTGAAGAATTACTAAATAGAGGCTTAATTCGACCTAGCAGTTCTCCATTCGGTGCACCTGTACTCTTAGTCAAGAAAAAGAATAATACCTATCGTATGTGTATTGACTACCGAGCATTAAATAAGATCACTGTAAAGAATAGGTATCCTATACCTAGAGTTGATGACCTTATGGACAAACTGCAAGGATCTTCTATATTTAGTAAAATTGACCTTAAGTCTGGATATCATCAGGTGAGGCTAGATAGATCCGACATATTTAAGACTGCATTCAGAACACAGTTTGGCCATTACGAATTCTTAGTCATGCCATTCGGATTGACTAATGCACCTGCTACTTTCAGTAGAATGATGAACCGTATCTTTTTGAAATATCAATATTGTGTGATTGTTTTCTTTGATGATATTTTGGTGTTTAGTCAAAGTGAAAAAGAGCATTATGAGCATTTATCATTAGTTTTTCAATTACTGAAAGAAAATCAATTGTTTGCAAATCCTGAAAAGAGTGAATTCTTTAAGATAGAAATAGAATATTTAGGACATATTGTATCAAAAGAAGGAATTAAAGTTGATCCTAAGAAAATTGATGCAATATTGCATTGGCCTGTTCCTAAAAATGTGCACGAATTACGCTCATTCCTTGGTCTTGCTAGTTTCTATAGGAAGTTTGTACGTAATTTTTCATTACTTGCTTTACCATTAACAAAACTTCTTAAGAAAGGAATTGTTTATCAATGGACTGAAAATCAACAGAAATCCTTTGATTTACTGAAACGTGCATTAACTAATGCCCCTGTTCTACAATTGCCTGACTTTAACAGACCATTCTTTCTAGTTGTGATCGATGCTAGTGGATCAGGAATAGGAGCCGTACTAATGCAAGACAATCATCCAATAGCATATTCTAGTTCTAAGCTGAAACCCTCTGAGCTCAAATATTCCACTTATGACAAAGAACTATTAGCAGTTGTACAAGCATTAAAACAGTGGAAGCACTATTTAATGGGTTCAGAATTCATGATAAAGACCGACCAACAAAGCATTAGACATCTACTTAGCCAACCCCAAATTTCTGACCGTCATATCAAATGGGCTTCCTTCATTCAAAGTTTTCATCCTATCATTCAATACCAACCTGGAAAAGAAAATGTAGTTGCTGATGCATTGAGTAGAAGACCTACAATTCATAATATTTCTATCATATCTTTTGATTCTTTGATTGCTATGAAAGACACATATCACCAGGATATTACTTTTCATTCTGATTGGCAAAAATTAGTTCAAAATAATTTTATTCATGTTGATTCATTGTCATATAATGATGGATTTATGTTTTTTGAAAAGAGACTGTGTGTTACTATTCCATTCCGATCTTTTGTTTTGAATGAAATTCATTGTCCCCCATGTCAAGGTCATAGAGGTATCATATCCACATTACGCATGTTGACTGAAGATTTTTATTGGCCGCATATGGATGCAGATGTATCTAATTTCGTTTCTGAATGTTTGATTTGTCAAAGAATAAAGAGACATCATGGTAAACAGTATGGATTATTAATGCCTTTGTCTATTCCATCTAAACCTTGGGAACATATATCTATGGATTTCATTACTGGTTTACCAAATACTAAATCTAACCATGACATGATTTGGACAATTGTAGATAGATTTAGTAAGCAAGCATATTTCATTGCATGTAAGAAAACTTTAACAGCATCACAAGCAGCACAGTTATTTTTGAAAACTGTTTTTACTAACCATGGATTGCCAAAAGTGATTATTTCAGATCGAGATTCTAGATTTTGTAACAATTTTTGGATCACACTGTTTGCAAATCTAGGCACAAAGATTGATTTCTCATCTGCATTTCATCCAGAAACAAATGGACAAACAGAAGCCACAAATAGCACCATTCTAGATCTTTTACGTGCATATACTATCTCTAAACCTCAGACATGGAATATTCATTTGCATTTATTACAGTTTGCATATAACAATACACCGCACACATCTACAAAGAAAGCACCTTTTGAAGTCATTTATGGATATAGATTATCTACACCTGTTGCATCTTTGTCTAATAGAATTCAGAGTGCTGATGTTATTGCTACTATGCATAACAGTATTTTTTATGAGGTTAAGGATATGATTGCTAAAGCCCAACAATCATATACCAAACAAGCCAACAAGAAAAGACAAGCCATGAATTTCAAAGTTGATGATTATGTTTGGCTTAGAATAGAAAAACACAGATTGCAAAGTGTAGATAGACATCCAGTTGTCAAATTAGCTCCTAGATTCTATGGACCATTCAGAATCATTCATAAGATTAATGATAATGCATTCAAATTAGAATTACCATCTCATTGGAAAATTCATAATACATTTCACATTAGTTTATTGAGACCATTTAGAGGCCAATTACCTATCCATCCTGTTTATGAAAACCCACCTTTATTAGAGGAAGAGACTGAAATACTTGAACTAGAAACCATCATAGACACTGACTACATGACCACTAGAACTGGCCGAATGTATTCTAGATACCTAGTAAAATTTAAGAACCATCCTGTAGAGGAAGCATAATGGATGCACGCTAGAGACTTAAATGCTTTCCCCACTCTGTTAGCTCCACATTGAGCCAATAGCAATTGAGGTCAATTGCTATCCCACCCCGGGGGTATGATGCCAGGAGGCATATTCCACGGTGGATTCCGTGCCACGGTGGATTCCGTGAGGTTTTACGGTGGATTCCGTAAACTTAGATGACCGGGGCTCATACACAAAGAGGATTCTTTGTGCGAGAAGTTGATGGGGACGCCTGTCCTTTTCGGGTGTTTCATTAATTTAGTGTGTACGTGGGTGATTCCATAGCGGGTGATTCCGCAAAATGCATATTAAATTAATAAACGTTTATGAGTTTAGAGTGCGCACTCGTAATAAATTAAGGTTAGGATTTATTTCTAACCAGTTGATTTATTTATGTAGCTGAAGACTGCTAGGTATTCACTTTTGTCGGTTTAATTGTATTATTTTACTAACGATTGTGAATGCTTCAGTTGATGTGTAGAGATAGCAGCAGTGGCGGAGGAAAGCATTGGAGTCTAGCGAGTATTCGACCTTTGGATTATATTTTGATAGGTGCCACGCCTATATTTTGTTATGTCTATTGAGACATTGATTATTGATTATTATTTTGTATGCGCCTATGCGCACGGATATGTTATTTCTATTTGGACATTGAGATTGGGCGTGCCAGACTCTATGGGCACCGTCCATTAGCTTTATTTTCCTATTTTTGTAGAAAGCAAACTCAAAAGCTAAAAGCTTGTCATATTTTTGTAAATTGGGCTATTATTGAGCATGAAGATTGAAATATACATAAAATACATGCTTTGTGAAGCGCTCACACAAGGCATGGGGGGAGATTGAACCCAATTTGTCTCTTGCTTCTTGTCGTGCATGCTTTTACATTGTTTTTTGTGCAAAAAGGTAGAGTTCATTGTTCTTGGGGACCTTCTGGGATTCACTACTGAGTATTCTGGGACCGATCTGCGCACCATTAACAGGATTAATTAAAGAAGCTGATTGTTATATCTCAAAAATCTCGAAGAACAGTGGAATGATCGTCATCATCAAAAAGAATAACGAGAGCGACGACCTAGAATTACATCTTACCCGATTTACGTTGTTTTAGGGGAATGGAATGGGACTATGCCTTATGGCAGAGAGGTGGAGCTTTGCATCCCTCTCGTTTCCCATTCTCCTTGAACCAAGTGCAGCGTAAATCCGCTTCGGACCTGGCGTTTCTGCGTAAAGTAGTTCGCTCGGGTCTGACGCTAGTTGCTGTTAGCTAATGACCCATTAGGAAAACCCTAATTTGTCAAGAATCGCGTGGTGGAGGGGGTTGCTCAAGATGCTGCGCCGAACACACACAGAATGCACAAGGAGAAGCTCACTCAAGAGACAAGAAGAGAGATGGAGGCCAAAACGTTTTCTTGCTGATTTCTTCCTCTTCTTCCACACTCTTTACAATACACCCAAAGTATAGATAAGATACAACATAAAAGGAAAGTGGCCTACTAAGTCAAACAATGCATAACCAACTACACTAGTCGACTGGCGCTATAACTATGCCAGCTGTAAATAGGTGTAACAACCTGAATATAATAAGTAATGAGTCAGTGGCCATGTGAGAGTCATAATGACCACCGACGTGCTAAGTGTAGATGTGTGGACCCATCTAACCAGGCGGTCCATCATCAATGTCCGCATGTGTTGAGCTTGTCATCTCAACACTCCCCCTCAAGCTCAACTGCATCTCTGCAACTCTAAGTAAGCTTCGAAACTTTTGAAGCTTCTCTGTACCCAATGCCTTCATGAAGATGTCAGCTATCTGATCCTGTGTGCTGACATACACCAAGTCAATCTCACCTGCTAGTACCTTCTCTCTCACAAAGTGGTAGTATATCTCAATATGTTTTGTCCTGGCATGGAACACAGGGTTCCTAGCCAATTGTATACTGCTCATGTTGTCACAATAAATGACAACTGGACCTTCCTCCTGCACATCCAAATCAGCCAGTAACTTTTGCAGCCATACTACCTCACATGCTGCAACAGCAGCACCTCTATACTCAGCCTCTGTACTCGACAAAGCAACTATAGATTGCTTTTTGCTACTCCAAGCAACTGCTGCACTACCAAGAGAGAACATGTATCCGCTGGTAGATCGTCTATCAGACATACTACCAGCCCAATCTGCATCTGTGTATCCAAACACCTGTATGTCTGTACCTGCCTCATAGAAAAGCCCATAATGTAGTGTGGACTTCACATATCTCAATATGTGTCTCACTGCATCCAAGTGTGGCTTTCTAGGTACTTGCATAAACTGACTCACAAGACCAACAGCGTAGCTCAAGTTTGGCCTTGTAATGGTCATGTAGATCAAACTCCCCACTATCCTCCTGAACATAGTAGGGTCTTCTATCTCATCCCCAACATCAGCACTCAGCTTTACATTCTGCTCCAACGGGACTGAAAGTGGTTTGCATGCAGTCATACCATACTTGGACAACATATCCAAGCCATACTATCTTTGGGACAGCCATATACCATCATCACATCTGATCACCTCAATGCCAAGGAAGTACCTTAGCTCACCTAAATCCTTCATCTCAAACTTCATCTTCAAACAGCCCTTGACTTCAGCAATTCCACTATCACTATCACCTGTAATAATCAAGTCATCCACATAGATGACTATGATGACCAAACCTGCATCTCCCTTTCTCACATAAAGTGAGTGATCAGCATCAGAAACATAAAAGCCAATATTGACAAGATACTCTCTGATCTTGTCAGACCATGCTCTAGGTGCTTGCTTGAGCCCATAGAGTGCCTTCTTCAACCTGCATACATACGTGGGATGCTCTAAATCTTCATAACCTGCTGGCTGATCCATATACACTTCTTCCTGCAAATCACCATGCAAGAAGGCATTCTTTACATCCATTTGCTGCAACCTCCAACCTTTGGCTGCTGCCAAAGCAATCACACATCTGACAGTTGCCATCCTAGCAACTGGACTGAAGGTTTCATCATAATCTATACCATATGTCTGGGCATAGCCTTTTGCAACCAGCCTAGCTTTGTACCTGCTAATAGAACCATCTTCATTGTGCTTAATCTTATAAACCCACTTACATCCAATAGCTTTCTTTCCCTTCGGCAATGATACTAGATCCCAAGTCTTATTGGCCTCTAATGCAGCCATCTCCTCATCCATTGCTGCATCCCAATGAGCATGACCAACAGCCTCCTCAAAACATGTGGGCTCAACATCCTCAACTAGTTTCACCATATAAGCATAATGGTGAGCTGCATAACCCTCAAAACCAAATCTTTTAATAGGGTATTTCACCCTGCTAGACCTGCGTACCACTGGATCACTCAATGGAGTCTTTGCATTAACACGTGCTCTCTGCACACCTGGAGTCCTCACTGAAGGAATGCCAAGCTCATCATCCAAGCTCTCTGAGCCACTGGAGTCTCCATCAAGAACTGCATCAATGCCTTCTGACACCTTATTCTTTCCTTTGTCTTTACCTGTAGTGCTACTAGATGCACTCGAAGATGTAGAGGTACTCCTTAGTCTCCCAGACCAAGGACTACCAGATGATGTCTCTGGTCCACTAAGAGTCCGTGATTCTTGCCCTTCAACCTGCACATGAGTGTCATGATCATCATCAACATCCAATGCATCACCACTAGATGCATACCAACTGCTCATTTCATCAAAGATGACATCCCTGCTCACTCTGAACTTACATGTGACAGGGTTGTAACAGCGATACCCTTTCTGCTATAAAGAGTATCCAATAAAGACACACTTTTCAGCCTTTGGATCCAGTTTCTTCCGCAACTCATCTGGCACATGAACATACGCAATGCAACCAAATACTTTCAAGTGTGAAACATAAGGCTTCTTACCTGTAAAACATTCTTCGGGGGTCATACCATGAACTGCAGCTGTGGGAGTTCTGTTCATAATATAAACAGCAGTATGAACAGCCTCAAACAAAAAATGCTTAGGCATATTCTTTTCAGCCATCAAGGCGCGTACAACTTCTGTAATATGCCTGTTTTTCCTTTCTGCAACCCCATTTTGCTGTGGGGTATACCTGCATGTGAACTGTCTCTTTATCCCATGAGACCTCAGAAAATCACTGAACTCATTTGAGAGGTACTCTCCCCCTCCATCTGACCTCAGGCACTTTACTTTCAAGCATGTTTCTCTTTCAACTGCAGCCTTGAAAGTTCTAAAGTGCTCAAACGCTTCACTCTTTTCCTTCATAAAATATACCCACAGCTTTCTAGAACAATCATCAATGAATGTGACGAAGTATGAACTACCTCCAAGAGATACATTTTGTGTAGGCCCCCAAATGTCTGTATGCACAACATCAAGGATATTTCTGCTTACATCTCTGTCATGTGAAAAGGGTTGTCTTGCCTGCTTACCAAACTAACATGCTTCACATACCTTCTGAAATTCTGCAACTTTAAATGTAGGCAAACCTGTAACCAACCCTTTGGACTGCATTAATTTCAGCCTTTGTACATTTGCATGTCCAATGCATTTGTGCCAAATTTCAATGTCTACAACAACACCTTTTCCTTTGGCATACATAGCAGCATTCATACTAGGAATTCCAGCATCTAGAGTGAACATACGTCCAACTCTACTTCCCTTTGCTACCAACCTACACTTGTCATTGAAGTCTTCTACAAAGCAGCCCTTTGCATTAAATCTGACTTGCAGCCCTTGCTCTACCATTTGACCGACTGACACCAAGTTCTTTGTAATAGATGGCACATGTAATACATCTGAAAGACTCTTTGTCTTACCATCATGCAAGGACAAGGGAACTTTTCCAATGTGTGAAATTGGGTGGCATGAGTCATCACCCGTCTGCACATAACCTGCATTCTGCAAATCCTACATCTCTCCAAACCATTCTGCATGGCTGGTCATATGATTGGATGTACCTGAATCAACATACCAAACATCTTCATGTGTTCCCTTTCCTGTAACATCATTCAGCATATGTTGCATAACGAACAAACGTTCATTTTTGTCTTCATTCTGTCGTGAAGACGATGCATAGTTTCCTTGCTGCAACTTACCACTGCGGATATCATCTCTCTTAGCATAACATTGGGCTGCAATATGATCTATTTTGCCACAGTAGTGGCACACAATACCAGAGTTGTTAGAACCTCTGTTCTGCCATCCACCTCTTCCTCTAAAGCTCTCCCTGCCTCTAAAATTACCACGACCTCCTGAAACCTGCATATCGCCAAATTGCTGATTCAATCTATTTTGCTGGTTATCACTACCACGTCCTGTACCACGGCCTCTTGAAGAGAACCTACCACGTCCTCTTCCTGAACTGGAGTAGAAAGCCTGGACCTGTTCACCACTTCTTTCAGATGTCTCACTCTGTATGTTGATTTCTTCAGTGATCATTAGAGAGACCAACTCATCGAAATCTGGAAATGGCTTTCTAACATATACGGAAGTTACAAAAGACTTCCAAGCCTTTTCATTGTTAAGTCCACCCAAGGTAGACGACACCAAATCATCATCATCGAGCATTGCATCAATCGCTGCCAATGCATCTGCAATGCTTCTTACCTTCAGTGCATACTCATTGATAGACATCTTTCCTTTCTTTAATGTATTCAACTCTTGCTTGAGTTGAATCTTTCGTGCCTTTGTATTTACAGAAAACATACTTTCAAGTATAGTCCAAGCTGCATATGAATTCTCTGCATTTCTAATGTGTCCCAGCATATTATTGTCAATTACTGCAGACAACCAATACATGACCTTCTTGTCTTTTGTATTCCATTCCTTTCGTGCCTTTGTCTCTTCTGCAGTTGGAGGATCACTCACCTCCGGCTCCTTTTCTTCACCTAAAACGAACTCGTAGAGGCCTTTTCCAATAAGGAAGTTCATGACACGGAACTTCCATGAAGGGTAGTTGTTCTTGTCGAGCTTCTCAATGATGGGGCTTCCACTGTTCTCTGCCATTATCACAAAATTAATACCAACAGCAAGCAAATCTTCTGCAATGCTGGACCTGTAGTGCACAGCAATACACCAGACAGTCTTTTTCACTGTCTGCTCAACAATACATGCAATCTGCAACCTGTTTGCAGATAAACCTTGTGTTTACTCACTGGTAAACACCTTTGAACTTACAGATCTGAAATCTGTAACCTGCGCACCCACTTTCAGTCGATACAGTCGAAGTCACAGCGTACCCTGAAACTGTAGTCCGCAACCTTGCGGCTCTAAAACGGGCCCTGAAACGGCCTCAGATGCCCAAAATAACTGCGGGCAAGCCCTTTAGGGCTTGTCTGCAGAATATACAACGCTCTTCGCGCACACCAAATCTCACTGCAATCTGAGATTTTTGCTATGCCCTGCTTCCGGTGCCTCCACAGGCACTATCTAAGAGAAAGAGTTGAAGGATGGGAGAGCTTCTTACCCGTGGCTTGCTTGCTCGAACCTTGCTTCTTCTCCTTTGCTTCAACCTTCGAAATCAGCCTCTCTCAATGGCCCGGCTCTGATACCATGTCAAGAATCGCATGGTGGAGGGGGTTGCTCAAGATGCTGCGCCGAACACACAGAATGCACAAGGAGAAGCTCACTCAAGAGACAAGAAGAGAAATGGAGGCCAAAACGTTTTCTTGCTGATTTCTTCTTCTTCTTCCACAAATTATAATAATATTTATTATAATAAAAATTATAATTCATATAAATAATATACTATAATTATTAGCTTTCTTAATTATACATTATAATTAAAGGTATACTTATAATTATAATACATTGCAGTTCGAAAATATTGATGTTGTCTGGTTATCAAGGTTAGAAGTTTTGAGATTGAGTTTACTATAAATCTCTTGGGGGGAGGGCCAATATTCACTTTGAAAACCCTAACACTCCCACTCTTTTATGACTTTGAATCTATGCGACTATTGTGGTTAGGTGAGGTAGCAATAGAAAACCAGAACCATATGCAATCTTTAAATAGCTAGTGCAAAGTCAAGTTAAGTTTGGAAAAAAGTAGAACAAAGCCTTATACTTTAGCAAGGTGTTCCAAGACCTTTTAGCTAGAGAGGAGTATGTACTAAGATTGCAGTGAGCTTTAGAATGGGCCATTACTAGCATTAAACAAGACACTAATAAAGGACTCATAGTGAAGATCCTTTAAGGAGTTTTAGTAACCATCTAAAATACTACCATTAAGGAAAATTAAAAGATATTTGGTCATGGGTGTTTAGTCCTTCACTTGCATTGACACTTGGTAAAAGAGGAAACTCTTTGGCCAAAAAAAGAATCTATAGAGTTTTCGTCAAAGTGGGTCCACTTTGGAGGTAGAATAATGATATCTTTGTATACTATCCTTAGGAAAGGATGTAGAAGTATCGTATTTCTTAGGCCATTTTCCCCCTATTATTGGGCTATATGGGTCCCTGACATAGCATATACGATTGCATTTATAACAAATTACATTCTTGGAATTGGTATTTGAGACACTTGGATTAGCATTTTTAGGTTCATATGACTTAAGAAAATTAGAGAGCAAAGTAGAACTCTTGGGATTAGAATTTGAAGTAGGGCGGTCTACATTATTATAGAAATCTCTTATGCAAGGTCCACGAGTAGGATGATGCTTTCCAAATTGAAAGTTGGAAGCATGAAAAGAGTTAAAGCAACATTTGTTGTTACCCATATTATTTTCCATGAAAGCTAAAAGTTATCACTCATTGATCTTTAGTTTATTTTTTTCTGACGTCATACACCAAAGATATTGCCTTGTCCAATGAATTGGGTTTAAACATGTTGACTTTAGTTTGGAAAAATGAGATAAGGCGAACATATACTTCCTTTTAAAAGGTGATTCGGCTACAAGTTTGACAATTTTCCATTATAGCAAAGTGCTCCAAAATCTTCGAATGTACTAACGATCTCTAGAGCAAGACACTAAGAAAGAACTCATAGTGAAGATCCTTTAAGGAGTTTTAGCAACCATCTAAGATACAGCCATTAAGGAAAATTAAAATATATTTTGGTCATGGGTGTTTAGTCCTTGAATTGCATTGACACTTGGTAAAAGAGGAAACTTTTTAGCCGAAAAATGAATCTACAGAGTTTAGCATCAAAGTGGGTCCACTTCGGAGGTAGAATAATGACATTCAAGGAAGGTAAGAGGAGGGCTAGACCATCA
This sequence comes from Lygodium microphyllum, assembly GCF_053477565.2. Lineage (NCBI taxonomy): Eukaryota > Viridiplantae > Streptophyta > Polypodiopsida > Schizaeales > Lygodiaceae > Lygodium > Lygodium microphyllum. The sequence continues at coordinate 8,873,353 of NC_141150.1, read as the reverse complement.
TCTCTTGCAAAGCTACATGGGATTTTGTTAGAGAACATATTGGTAGGAACCTGGGCATGCATTATCCTCCAGTCGTCGTAGGGGTTCACTCATAGTAGAGAAAACATGTCACATGCGTGCAAGGACTTCTAAAAAAACCCTGTTTATGAAGCTTGTAAGACTAATATATCCCCCTATTTAAGCTTATAAGATATATACATGTATGAATTTTTATGTATCCCGTTTCTTAAATGTAAGTCTTCCAACAACATATACTAACTTTCTTTAAAAAAGTTGGAATTATCCTAAGCAATTAAAAGTATTAAAATGGTCGTATTATAAAGTGATTTATGTAGTGGAAATTGGATACCATCGAAGTATGTGTTGCCATGTTTTCGAGAGCCTTTGTCCCCTTACCACATGAGGACAAAGAGTAGATGAATCGAACCCCTTTATACTTAAAGTGACTACACCAAGCCGACACCGCGCTCACTTTGGAAGAAGGGGAGTTGAATCTCTCTATCAAAACCATGGAAGAGTGCCAACTCCTCCCCTCACACACTATGATTAATTCAATAACCCTATTATGTGAGGGTTTAGGGTTTTAACCTTACTTGTCAAAGTCTATTATATGCCATGGAGAAACCAATCTATGGAGAGAGGTGATCAAATGCACCCCCCCTCTTCTTTTTTTTGTCTATCCGCCCCTTAAATTTTAGTTCAATATAGGAAATTAAGAGGGATCTACCTCTAATGTATACGCTTAAGTGTCCCCTTCGAAAAACCCCCTCCCTTACATTCACGTGATACCATACAACATCTACAGTGGCAAGGCTAGGATATAGAAAATATTCCATTCTAGAATACTATGTGACTTTGTAACTTCTATGTTTACTCTATCTCTCTCTCTTTCTCACTCACTCACTTACACACACACACACACACACTCTCTCTCTCTCTCTCTCTCTCTCTCTCTCTCTCTCTCTCTCTCTCTCTCTCTCTCTCTCATGATTAATGCTTTTATGTGTGTGTGCCCTATGTCATTTGAACCTCAAGGCAAAGCACTAGAAGAACATTGGCTTGAACCATCAGAGGAATTTACGTGCCTAGTATTTAGTAAAAAAATTATTTGATAAAATTAATGAGAGTCAATTTGAGGGACTCTTTTGGGAAACATACCACTACTCATACATCTTTGTATACTATCCTTAGGAAAGGACATAGAAGTGTCGTATTTCTAAGGCCATTTGTCCCCTATTATTGGGCTATATGGGTCCCTGACATAGCATATACGATTGCATTTATGACAAATTACATTCTTGAAATTGGTATTTGAGACACTTCGACTGGCATATTATTTTCCAAGAAAGCTAAAAGTTGTTACTCACACTGATCTTTAGTTTGGAAAAACGAAAGAAGGTAGATCTTCTACTTTCTTTTAAAAGGTGGTTTGACTATAGGTCTGACCATTTGCCATTATAGCAAAGTGCTCCAGAATCTTTAGATGTACTAACGAGGATCTCTTGCTCTGGATCCATAAAGATATCCCATTATTATTATTGCATGTGGAACTCAAATCGGTAAGAAGAAAATAAGTGAGAACCTTCTTACTGAATGTTTTCCACATAAGAGGATGACCAATGCTCTTGCATATGACATACCACCATAAAGAAGCCACCAAAACAAAACAATAAAGTCTTGTTGGCTCCTTCCCATCTACTAGTAAGCACACCACCAATCAAAAAATCTAATAAAGAATAAGAAGAAGAGTAAGGAAATGACATACATCTTCATCTTCGGTCAGTAACTTGCTCAATACATGAATCACACACGCACGCACACACACACACACACACACTCTCTCTCTCTCTCTCTCTCTCTCTCTCTCTCTCTCTCTCCCCTCTCTCTCTCTCTCTCTCTCTCCCCCTCTCTCTCTCTCTCTCTCTCTCTCTCTCTCTCTCTCTCAATAATGAAGACAAGATGATAAAATATAACATAATGGTTCTCAAGCATTGTACTTATAGAACTTTGGTAGCATGGATGCACTAGAAGGGTAAATACAACTGAGAGCTCGCATCCTTATCTAGACCTAAATTAGGTTAGCGATGGGTCACTTCTTTATGGTGGCACCTTTTTTGCATTTCAGAGATTGTAGTTCTTTTAGGTTTAGAGTTTCCACAACTGTGAACTACAATTTCCACCCTCTCCTACCTGATAGCCCTAAAGTTTATGCAAGAAAAAGGTAAAATATATAGTCTCTACAAAAAAAAATCCATGCATTTTGGCTTTGTACTTCCTTTGATATGTGCTATCATTGTTAAATTCTTTGTAATTTTCTAGGGTATCTAGTGGGTCAACATTGTAAAGCCATGAGCATGAGAAATTGTGTGTGTAACTTGTAAAAGTTGAAAGGTTTTAATACTTCCCATATTTTCATAGGCCTCCTTTGTAAGGTTTAAGAATAATCATGTAAAACCAAAGCTTCTAAGAAATATGAAAAGGTGGGATTGGGAGTCATGTGATTTTGAAGAAAAGATGGTTGAGATTTCTACCTCGTAGGGTGACCTTCATAGTTGACTCTATGATTGGTGTCATTACTGGAGCACAAGAGGAGCAAGGTCTGGAGGAAGAAACTTTGCAATTAAAAGGAGTTACAAAGAACAACTCTAAGTATGTGGATCCTAATATAGAGCTAGGTGAATCAACACTGTTTTGATAATGTGTTATCACCCATGCCACCACGAAATCTCAAAATTCAGGTGCGTGTACCTCGTTTTCTTGAAAGACTGGTACCTCCAATGGAGGGAAGAACAGAGCAAGCGAAAAAGGTGAAGAAGGCTATGATTTTTGGGAATTACTAGAGAAAGAATATTTAACTATTAATCTCAAGAGGGTGCTTGGAATAGAACCTACATGCCAAAGACAACTCTATCATAAGCTAGTTTGACATAGAAGAAAAAGAATTGAAACGACTAATGGTTCTAAGGTAAGAACAAATACATCCAAAATGAAAACAAATAAGAAGTGAAGATAGTAGATCTATCTGTGGATCCAATAGTACCAATTCTTGATACTACCATCAACGGTCATTTGTTAAGTGAAGTACAATTGGATGGTGGTTCAAAAGTTAGTTTAATGATAGTGCATACGATGCAATAATTAGGGTTGAAGAATCTAAAACCTATCCATATAGTTTAATGTGTGGATGATCAAAGTAATGGTAAATACTATACATAGCCTAGAAAAGGAGAACAAGTGAGTATTGGTGAATATACTACTAATTTCCCACACGATAATGACTCTGATAGCAATATTACCCATCGGTTGTCAATGTCCAAAGATACAACCCTGGATTACTTTATGATCTTAACAAAGGAGGATAGACATCTTGATGATGTAATCCATGAATTCAATTATTTGAATGATTCATTTTTTGAATCATGTCTTAGATTTCATAAAGATGAGAAGGAAGGTGACCATGGGGATGCATTTTTGGCATGTAGGAGGTCAAAAAGCTTTTCCAGGAATAACTCAAAAGAGGAAGACATAGATGAAAGAATGACAAATGCTTATGAAGTAATGACAAAATTAGCACTATTGAGGATGATTATGGTGAACCTAATGATAGTTTCCTTATTACATATCCTTACTATGAGGTAGATGTTCTACTTTTTGGGTTTCAACAACTTCCAATTGTTGCTAAAAGATCTTATTATAGTCGATCGAAAAAGAGGGAAAGAGATAGGAGAAATAAGGATAGTTGCAAACCTTTACAATGGTTGACATGAAATAAGATAAGGATTACCCATCTTTGGCCTGAAAAAGATTTTTGTAAACGTCTAATGGATGTCAAGGCAGTTTTTAAAAAAAATTAGAGAATTAAATGAGACATCACAAATAGAGCATGAGGCAGCAACATTGATTTTTTTGAATTAAGCGATAAATAAAAATTTGGAGCTACGAAAAGAGAAGTTAGAATTCCAATTTAGGGACATACCATATTTTAAAAAAAATTCACTTCTAGAGCTATAGTTAGAAGAGCAAAAATAGAAAAGAAATAGTGATGTGCAAGAAATGGGACAAATTTTACCTATTTTCAGGGAATGGTTGGTTGAATGTGAGAAAATAAATAAAATTTGAAAGAATGACAAGTCTATATCTATCTTTTGAATTAAATTGTGAGTGAAAAATCCTACTATCACTCCCTGGTTATATCATTTCTTTCAGTGTTCAAGTGGCAATAAAGCGTAATATGTATTGTTATTCTGAGGGGTGGCTCATGGATATCCCAGAAGACAACAAGAAGCCAACTTAAATCAGTCAATCCTCAATTGCAATATATGTGCAAGGTGGTGTTACCCCATCCAAAGGAAAGTATATTTGATTTTATTATGTATGGGGATGGGATTTTATTATGTAATGGATTTTATTATGCTCAATTTTCATGTGATCAAGATCAGATCTCCCAAATAATTGGTTCTATTAAGATCATGCTTGCAACAGTAATGACCAATAGGGATTTGAAGACTACCTTGCATTGCTTGAGTAAAAATCAAGGAAGATATACTAGAAAGACCTTACTTGATGTATCAAATTAATGCCTATAAGATAGAAACTACAGATGATACTTAGGATAACTTAGCTATTGTATTTATAGGGCTTTATCCTTGGTTTATTATGTCAATGTCAAGGAAGAAGCACCAGATTCGAGTGCAAGGCATATTTTAGTTGAAAGTGTTTCAATGGAAATATCTTAAGATGTGCCTATACTAAAACCTCGCAATATAGATTTTTGATATGTTGAAGAGCCTAAAGTGGAGATGGTAAAACTAGAAATGATAGAAGGAAAATACTTAAATCTAGAGGCTCAATTAGAACACCACAATTGAGAAAGATTTGAAGAAGTATTATGAGCACATGTTAAGGGATTTTCTTGGTCTTATAAGAACCTTAATGATATTAAAGCTTAACTTTGTCAGTCAATATTATATGGACTTAGAACTAGGCACAAAGATTGTCTATCAATGTCAATGGATAATAAATCCTGTGTATTCAGAATTGGTCAAAGCTCTAATTTCTAAGCTTCTAGATGTACGATTCATATAAATTGTTGCTTAGAGCGAATGGGTATTTCCTATCGTAGTAGTACCGAAGAGAAATAGCAAAAAAATCTACATCTTTGTTAATTATAGAGAGATAAACAATAAGACACGAAAATATCATTTTCGTTTGCCATTTAAGCGGACTGGTGAGAAATATCCATCTGTTGCAAGGCGAAAGGGATGATCAGTATTTCGTCCTACTCTAGTTCGGTGGCTCTAGGCTTTCGCATGGAGCAGCACCACGTAACCATTTACACTGTGGTGGTTTGTTGTCCTCGAGATGCAGGCACTCTAACCATCACATGGTAACAGAAGGGAAGAAAAAGTAACACTCTTGAAAGAGTAGACTCGCCTTAGCATGCTATGTACCTTTTGACCCTAAAGTAGGTAGGCTTAAGGTACTCTCCTTAACAATCCTTTTTCTATTGCCAATGCATGCTTTGAAATGGTAGTTACTTTGAAATTTTTGGATGACTGTGATTGTGATTCTGGTTGTGTCACTCTTATAGATTTTATTTCCACTCGTATATATGGAACACACACTAGAAGGAATAAGGTTGCAAATGTGTTTTGTGAATTACAAAAAGAAGTTTCGGGCACATCAATAGTTGCATTCATTTCTAGGCCTAAGGACTTTCTTATAAGCATGTCACTTGAGATTTGCACGTGACTATGATAGTGCTCATTGACACCTGTATAGATGAGGGACATGATGGCAAATTTAAAGGAAATCCAAGGAGCTACCCGTTTTGTAGAGTTGTGGTTGGGATTGGAACCATTGAACTACAACCAAAAGCTCCTTGGATTCTTTCTTCCCTTGCTTTTGTGCATGCGAATAATTATTTTCAATAGAAAGATTCTACACATTACATCACATACTAGAACAAACATAAAAAAGCCTCCAAGGAATAATGGATATCTTGGTAGGACAAAATGAGCATAATTACAATATCAAATGCGAATAAGATGAATCAAGCAATTGCCTTTGTTGCATCATAAATATACACAAGTGTACATAAAGTATTAGAGGCTAAAACTTGGCCTACACCACGAGATAGAAGAGCTCAAACCTACCAAAATATATTCTTTGTTGTAGTATAAATAATCGTTCGCATGCATTACAATATAGAAGCAGTGCAACCTAAGAAAATGTGTCTCTTGCACTAATGGACTCTTGGCTTGATGTTGTTTCTAGTATCATCATGAGATGCAATAGTATTATTGGACCTTACCTCTTGATTTCCTTCGGCCTACACAGATGAGACATCCTATATATGAGCACTATGAAAACACTTAAATTGGTTCACATTATATAATCTTATACCAATATTTACTACCAAATGGGACATCTTACCAATTAACTCAGGAGCAAGACAATAGTGCTGCATATAATAAATGCTATAAAAATGAGTCTTATCTTTTCATGTATCTATGTTCCTCTAATGCAACTATGCTATTGTTCGTACTTCTTTATAAAAGATTTCCTACATATCTCACCTATTGTGCCGACAATGGTACCTAGTCTTTAAGGGATGGAGTGAAATGTCTACCCATAAGATCCATTTGCAAAATAACAACCAAATGTATATGTAATACAATATTTCAAGAAGATAAAAGGACCTAGGCTTTATAAATCATAGCTCAGATACTTAACAAAATCATCTTTTGCTCTAGTCTTCTCTTTTTGGCTACAGTATGGGGTCACTAGCAAGAACCTCTTTTGGCTAAGAATACATGGATCCTTATATCTTGTTGCTCATTAGTATAAATCTTTCCTCATCAACAATATTGAATACCTTATGCATAACCTTGGTTTCTACAAGACACCTGGCTTTTTCATTTTAAAGCACAGTAATCAAATTTTATAATTTGCATGCCTGATAGAACAAAGCTAACTAATTAGCACCTCCATTGCATATATGTCTTGCTCAATGCTAGCCTCATCATTCAAGTCATAATATGCAATAGTTTTTTGAGGAGGTGGCGGGGCCTGAAAGAGGTATGTCCTCTCCCTTCTTCTAGTCTTGATTGTCCTTCTACCTCATTGCCTCTTCATCCTACTATGACATCCTTGACAACTACCACTCTCAAGAGATACCAATTGGGACACTCAAGTCTAACTAACCTTGCATCGTTCTCCCTTATTTAAGATAGCAAGAATACAAGACTAGCTTGGAGGAGTAGTAAACTCAAACATCTTACCTCCTCATGTTATATTGCAAAAGCTTGAGTGCTTGAACATGATTTCGCCACCAAAACAAAAGATCCAATGTTGTTGCTCCTTCGCATCTAGTAGAAGCACACCACCAATCAAAAAAGCTAATAAAGAAGAAGAAGAAGAGTAAGGAAATGAAATAGAGCTTCATCTTCAGTTAGTAACTTGCCCAATACATGAATCACACACACACACACACACACACACACACTCTCTCTCTCTCTCTCTCTCTCTCTCTCTCTCTCTCTCTCTCTCTCTCTCTCTCTCTGTGTCAATAATGAAGACAAGATGATAGAATATAACATAATGGTTCTAAAGCATTGCACTTATAGAACTTTGGCAGCATGGATGCACCAGAAGGGTAAATACAACTAAGAGCTCCGATCCTTATCTAGACCAAAATTAGGGTTAGAGGTGGGACACTTCTTTATAGTGGCACCTTGTTTGCATTTCAAAGATTGTAGTATTTTTAGGTTTAGAGTTTCCAAAACTGTGAATTACAGTTTCCACCCTCTCCTGCCTAATAGCCCTAAAGTTTATGCAAGAAAAAGGTAAATATGTAGTCTCTATTTTAAAAAAAACCATGCATTTTGGATTTGTACTTCCTTTAATATGTGCTATCATTGTTAAATTCTTTGTGATTTGCTAGGATATTTAGTGGGTTAACATTGTAAAGCCGTGAACATGAGAAATTGTGTGTGTAACTTATAAAAGTTGAAAGGTTTTACTTCTTCTGATATCTTCATAGGCCTCCTTTGTAAGGTTTATGAATAATCATGTTTAAAAAAATCTTCTAAGAAATATGAAAATGTGGGATTGGGAATCATGTGATTTTGAAGAAAAGGTGGTTGAGATTTCTACCTCATAGGGTGACCTTTATAGTTGATTGGTGTCACTACTGGAGCACAAGAGAAGCAAGGTCTAGAGGAAGAAAATTTTGCAATTCAAAGGAGTTGCAAACGATAACTCTAAGGATGTAGATCCTAATATAGAGCTACGTGAATCAGACTCTCCTCAACTCTGTTCGGATCATGTGTTATCGCCCATGCCACCAGGAAATCTGAAAATTCAGATGGGTGTAGCTCCTTTTCTTGAAAGACTAGCACCTTCAATGGACGAAATAATAGAGCAAGCGGCAAATGTGAAAAAGGCTATGATTTTTGGGAAGTACTAGAGAAAGTATATTTAACAATTAATCTCAAGAGGGTGCTTGGAATATAACCTACATGCCGGAGACAACTCTATCATAAGCTAGTTCAACATAGAAGATAAAGAATTGAGACGACTAATGCTTCTAAGGTAAGAACAAATACATCCAAAAAGAAAACAAATACGAAGTAAAAATAGTAGATCTATCTGTGGATCCAAGAGTTCCAGCTATTGATACTACCATCAACATTCATTTGTTAAGTGAAGTACAATTGGATGGTGGTTCAAATTTTAGTTTAATGAGAGTTCATAGGATGCAAGAATCAGGGTTGAAGAATCTAGAACCTATCCATATAGTTTTATGTGTGGATGATCAAAGTAGAGGTAAATACTATACATAGCCTAAAAAAGAAAAATAAGTGAGTATTGGTGAATATGCTACTAACTTCTCACTAGATAATAACTCTGATAGCAATATTACCCATTGGTTATCAATGTCTAAAGAGACAACCCTGGATTACTTAATGATCTCAACAAAGGAGGATAGACATCTTGATGATGTAATCCATGAATTGAGTTATTTGAATGATTCACTTTTTGAACCATGTCTTGGATTTCATAAAGATGAGAAGGAAGGTGACCATGGGGATGCATTATTGGCATATAACATGTCGAAAATCTTTTCCAAGAAGGATTCAAAAGAGGGAGACATAGATGAAAGGATGACAGATTCTTACGAAGTAATGAGGAAATTGGCACTATTGAGGATGATTAAGGTGAACCTTATGATAGTTTCGTTACTACATATCCTTACTACGAGGTAGATATTCTACTTTTTGGGTTTGAACAACTTTCAATTGTTACTAAAATATATTATTATAGTCGATTGAAAAAGAGTAAAAGAGATAGGAGAAATAAGTATGTTTGCAAACCCTTACAATGGTTGACAGGAACTAAGATAAGGATGACCCATCCTTGGCCTTAAAAATATTTGTGTAGACATCTAATGGATGTCAAGGCAGTTGATAAAAACAATTAGAGAATTAAATGAGACATAAAAAATAGAGCGTGAGGCAACAACACTGATTGTTGTGAATGAAGCGATAAAGAAAATTTTTGAGCTACCAAAAGAGAAGTTAGAATTCCAATTTAGGGAGAGACGATATTTAGAAGAAATTTCTGTTCTAGAGCTATAGTTAGAAGAGTAAGAATATAAAAGAAATAGTGATGTGCAAGAAATGGGACAAATTTTACCTATTTTCAGGGAATGGTTGTTTGAATGTGAGCAAATAAATAAAATTTGAAAGAAAGCCAAGTCTATATCTATCTTCTGAATTCAATTGCGAGTGAAAAATCCTACTATCTCTCCTTGCTTGTATCATTTCTTTAAGTGTTCAAGTGGAAATGAAGTGTAATATGTATTGTTATTCAGAGGGGCGGCTCATGGATATCCTAGAAGCCAACTTAAATCAGTCAATGCTGTTAGATATGATCAATGCCCCACCCTCATTAGGTGCTACCAATGATCCATGGTGCTCAAAGTTGTAAGGCCCCCATTATGAGGAGAAGCCAAATGTGAGCCCGGACATTGGTTGAGTCCTGACTTGTATATCAGATGAGGTCTATGTGACCGGATGGCAAAAAGGTGACTGTTGTGGGTCTAATCTTTGGGTTAGACGGAGTGGTTAAGCTGGTAGAAACTCGAGGCACATTGCATTGAGTTGCGTGGTAAGGGAGTTAAAAGGGGCCCCTATTGTGGGGTCCGGGGGCAGCGCCCCCGGCCCGATGGTAAAGGGAATATTCTCTGGCCGACTAGTGGAGGCTCATATGGTAGGTCGGTCAGCAAGCCGACCTAACGACCTTCGCGGGCTATAAAAGCTAAACCCCTTCGCAGCCATCACTCACTCATCTTTCACCTAGTCAGAGTTGTTGTTCCAGCTAGCCTTAAACTCTTCACCTATCTTCTGTTTAGATCGCCATCTAAGCTTCACACAGTGGAAGTGCACGGGTGGACAGAGCCATCTTTGTATCAGTTTTTTGGAGTTAAAGAATTTACTGATTCTCCTCTTATCTGTTGTGTACTCTCTATCTCTTTCTCAAATTCTGTTTGCTGCGCCGTGTAATATTTTACATGGTATCAGAGCCCAGGGGGCTCTAGAGATCGGAGAGCGTGCAAGAGGCAAAGGCTTCAACATCAAAGAGAAATGATGTCGACTCCGGAAGCAGTTCTGGCGCATCAGGAAGCGGTGCAGGAGGTGGTGCTGCTGTACCGACTATTCAAACACTGAGGATTCGTCCACCAGCCTTCAGTGAAGGCAAGTTAGATGATACAAACTACACCTTGTGGAAGTTCAAAATTACAACTATCTTTGATTCTTATGAGCTTCTGGAGACTGTGCTGGGGACTGACGCAGAACCACAGCCTACCCCCGACCCATCAAATCCTAGTGTAATGATTCCTCCGAATGCAGATCTTCTACGAACTTGGAAACGAAGGAATGCAGATGCATTGTGTGCCTTAGTTACAAGCTGTTCTGACAGTGTTTTGACTCTGATTCAGCATACAACCAAAGCGTCAGAGGCTTGGAATGTACTAAGGAGTCAGTATGAAACACGAAACCAAACAAGGATTCAAAACTTGGAGAATCAACTAGCAGCGGAGAAGTTTGCTGAAGGAGAGACGGTTGAAGCATTCATCACTCGGATTAAGAATCTGCGCGACCAGATGGCTAGCGCTGGGATACAAAAGACTAGTGAAGAGCTAGCTCGGAGGTGTCTTCGGATTTGTCCACAAAAGTTTGATGGACTAGTAACTGCCCTTAATACTCAGGTGAGACCTCAAGCTTTGACTTTTGAGGAGTTTTGTGCATTATTAATGGAGGAGGAGTTGAGGCTAAAAGCCCGAGAAGGAAGCAACAATGGAGATGCTGCATTCACTGCCAATGCAAAAGGCAAAGGTGTTTCCTCCACCAAAAATGATGGTGACAAAAAGAAGAAGGGTGGCAAGAAGAAGTTTCAAGGAGAGTGCTTCTACTGTAAGAAGAAAGGACATGCAATTGTAGATTGTCGTGTCAAGAAGGCAAATGAAAAGAATGGTACTCTTAAAAGTAAAGGGAAAGAGACAGCCAATACGGCTGAAGCAGAGTTGGAATTATTCATGGCGACCATTGAGGAAGTGTGCTCCTCAGCGCAAGAAGAATCTATCACTGACTCATGGGTGTTGGATAGTGGGGCCTCCCGTCACATGACCAACAAGAAAGGTCTATACAGTTCTATGCAGCCTCTACAAGAATCCATCACTGTGACGGTTGGAAATGATGCTAAATGCCCTGCTGCGGGCACAGGTACTATTTCTTTTGTTGCTGCAAATGGTGAAGTCAAAAAGCTTTCAAATGTGTTGTATGTTCCCGAAATCAAGAGAAATCTCTTATCAGTTGCTGCCATAACTGATCTTGGTCATGAAGTGAGGTTCAAGAAGACAGGTGCAGACATTATTGATAATGCTGGCACAATTGTTGGCAAAGGAGAAAGAAGGAACAACCTGTATGAGCTAAGTGCTCTTACAGCCACCGCTGGAGTGGGCACAAGTAAGCTTTGGCATGAAAGGTTTGGACACATCAGATTTGTAGTATTGAAGGAGATGCAAAAGCAAGGTATGGTTGCTCACCTACCTACAATAACTGAATTGAAGGAACCATGTGAAGCTTGTATGATGGGCAAGCAACAGAGAAAGGCATTTCCACAAGAAAGAAAGAATAGAGCACAGGCTCCTCTAGAGTTGGTGCATGCTGACTTGTGTGGTAAGATGCCTACACAGGCCTTGGGGGGATCTTCTTATTTTATGTTGATTGTCGACGACTACAGTAGGAAGATGTGGGTGTACTTCCTTCGTGATAAGGCTCAAGCTTTTGGTAAGTTTAAAGAATGGCTAATACTTGTTGAGAATGAAACAGGGAAAAGTGTGAAGAAATTTAGAACAGATGGTGGTGGTGAGTTCAACTCAAAGGAGTTTGAAGGTTTTTGCAAGAGCAAAGGTATCAAGCGTCAATTGACGACGCCTCACACACCTCAACAGAACGGTGTTGTGGAACGCAGGAATCGCACCATTGTGGAGATGGCAAGATGCATGCTAAAGGGCAATGGATTGCCTAACCATTTTTGGGCTGAAGCTGTTAATACTGCAGTCTATATTCTAAATCGGAGCTATACAAAGGCTCTCAAGGGAAAAACACCTCATGAGGCTTACACTAGTAAGAAACCATCTGTCTCACATTTCAAAATTTTTGGATGTGAATGTTATGCACATGTTCCAGATGAGAAGAGAAACAAGTTACAACCAAAAAGCAGAAAATGTATCTTCTTGGGTTATAGTGATGAGCAGAAGGCTTACAAGTTATATGACCAAGAGGCAAAGAAGATCATCGCGAGTCGTGATGTGGTGTTCAAGGAGGAGCCGCATACAGTGGAGGAGGAGAAGGCAAGTTCTTCCACTTTATCATCAAGCGAAGAAGTGGTCCATTATGAACCTGTCTCGAGAGCTATCCCTATCCTTAAGGAGGAGGAAGCATCATCTTCAGACGATGAGGAAAAAGTTCACCAACCTGACATCACCCCACCGGAAAAGCCATTGCCGCGCTGGGTGAAGCAGCTCTATGACCACAATAATCCTATGCCTGCATCTGTTGAGGAGAAGGCAGATGGACCAAGGAGGTCTCAGAGAATAGAGGAGCAAAGGAGGGCTTCTGCTCACATAGTCAATATGGCCTTGATGGTTGAGATTATGAGAGAAGTAAAGGAGCCAACTGACTTAGAAGAAGCACTTGCAGATCCATCATGGAAGGATGCTATGCAGGCGGAGTATGACAGCATAATGAAGAATGACACTTGGGAGCTAGTGGATCGACCAGCAAAGCGGAAGGTTATTGGCACCAAGTGGATCTGGAAGGTAAAGTACAAGGCTGATGGTACCTTAGAAAAGTACAAAGCTAGACTGGTTGCCCAAGGATTTCACAAGTTGAAGGGTTTGATTTTCAAGAGTCATTTGCCCCAACTGCCAGAATGACCACTATTCGCACAGTACTTGCAGTGGCTGCCCACAAGAAGTGGCCAGTGTACCAAATGGATGTTAAGTCAGCGTTCTTAAATGGTGACCTCAAGGAGGAGGTGTACTGGCTCAGCCACCAGGGTTTGAGGCCCCCCATTCTGAGAACAAAGTGTGTAAACTGAAGAAGGCATTGTATGGGCTGAAACAAGCCCCCAGAGCATGGTACCAATGGATAGATAGGTTCTTTTTAAACCTAAACTTCAAAAGATGTGCCTCAGATGCTAACTTGTATGTTTACAGGGATGGTAAAAAGTCTATAGTGATTGTCCTATATGTGGACGACCTTCTTATTACAGGTGACTATGAAGATATGATCAACCAAACTCGAAAGGTTTGAGTTCTGAGTTTGAAATGACAGACTTGGGCTTGCTGCACTATTGTTTGGGGATTGAAGTCTGGCAAGAGCCAGGAAAGATCTTCATCTCTCAAAAGAAGTATGCATGGGAGATCTTGAAGGCATTTGGCATGACCGAGTGCAAGGAGATAGCTACACCTATGGAGGTGAATGCAAAGTTATCCGTCGAGGATACATCAGCATTAGCAGACATTGGGAGGTATAGGAGGTTGGTCGGCAGTCTGATCTACTTGTGTAACACCAGACCAGATATCAGTTTTGCTGTTGGTGTTTTGAGCAGGTTCTCAAACAAACCTCATGAGAGTCATTGGAAGGCTGGGATGCGGGTGCTCACATACTTGAGAAAACTCTTGACTATGGTATCACATACAGTTTCGAAACTTCTCTTGTGGGGAACTCTGACTCAGATTGGGCAGGAGACATTGATTCCAGGAAGTCAGTTTCTGGTTATTGTTTCTCTTTGGGTTCAGGAATTTTCTCTTGGATTAGTAAGAAGCAACCAACAGTGGCATTGTCTTCTACCGAAGCAGAGTACAAGGCAGCTTATTTTGCTGCATGTGAGGCCGTATGGTTGAGAAGGATTCTATGGCATATGGGAGTGCAGGATGAAGAACCAACTGTGCTGAGATGTGACTTATTGTTTCTCTTTGGGTTCAGGAATTTTCTCTTGGATTAGTAAGAAGCAACCAACAGTGGCATTGTCTTCTACCGAAGCAGAGTACAAGGCAGCTTGTTTTGCTGCATGTGAGGCCGTATGGTTGAGAAGGATTCCATGGCATATGGGAGTGTAGGATGAAGAACCAACTGTGCTGAGATGTGACAATAAGAGTTGCATCACCATTGCCAAAAATTCAGTGTTTCATGCGCGCACCAAACATATAGAGATCCAGTATCACTATGTGCGTGATTTGATGGAGGATGGGATAGTGGAATTGGTCTACTGTCCAACAGAGGAGAATGGAGCAGATATCTTTACCAAAGCACTTACGAAGGATCTGCTTCAAGTTCATCTTCAGAGACTCGGCATTGGGCCGAGGAGATAGTTCACCTATGGGTGGACATTGAGGGGGGGTGTTAGATATGATCAATGCCCCACCCTCATTAGGTGCTACCAATGATCCATGGTGCTCAAAGTTGTAAGTCCCCCATTATGAGGAGAAGCCAAATGTGAGCCCGGACATTGGTTGAGTCCTGACTTGTATATCAGATGAGGTCTATGTGACCGGATGGCAAAAAGGTGACTATTGTGGGTCTAATCTTTGGGTTAGACGGAGTGGTTAAGCCGGTAGCAACTCGAGGCACATTGCATTGAGTTGCGTGGTAAGGGAGTTAAAAGGGGCCCCCGGCCCGATGGTAAAGGGAATATTCCCTGGAATATTCCCTGGCCGACTAGTGGAGGCTCATATGGTAGGTCGGTCAGCAGGCCGACCTAACGACCTTCGCGGGCTATAAAAGCTAAACCCCTTCGCAGCCATCACTCACTCATCTTTCACCCAGTCAGAGTTGTTGTTCCAGCTAGCCTTAAACTCTTCACCTATCTTCTGTCTAGATCGCCATCTAAGCTTCACACAGTGGAAGCGCACGGGTGGACAGAGCCATCTTTATATCAGTTGTTTGGAGTTAAAGAATTTACTGATTCTCCTCTTATCTGTTGTGTACTCTCTATCTCTTTCTCAGATTCTGTTCGCTGCGCCGTGTAATATTTTACAAATGCTCCATTGCAAAATATGTGCGAGGTCGTGTTACCCCATCCAAAGGAAAGTGTAATGGATTTTATTATGTATGAGGATGGGATTTTATTATGTAATGGATTTTATTATGTTCAATTTTCACATGATCAAGAGTAGATCTCCCAAATAATTACTTCTATTAAGATCATGCTTGCAGTAATAACGACTAATAGGGATTTGAAGACTACCTTGCATTGCTTGAGTAAAAGCAAGGAAGATGTACTAGAAAGACCTTACTTGATGTATCAAATTAATGTCTTTATAAGATATAAACTACGTATGATACTCAAGATAACTTAGCTATTGTATTTATAGGGCTTTACCCTTAGTTTATTATGTGAATGTCGAGGAAGAATCACCAGATTTGAGTGCAATGCATGTTTTACTTGAAAGTGTTTCAATGAAAATATCTAAAGATGTGCCTATAGTAAAACCTCACAATATAGATTTTTGATATGTTGAAGATCCTAAAGTGGAGATGGTAAAAAGAGAAATGATAGAAGGAAAATACTTAGATTTGGAGGCTCAATTAGAACCCCACAATTGAGAAAGATTTGAAGAAGTATTATGAGCACATGTTAAGGGATTTTCTTGGTCTTGTAAGAACCTTAGTGATACTAAAGCTTAACTTTGTCAGTCAATAATATATCGACTTAGAACTAGGCACAAAGATTGTTAGTCAACCTCAATGGATAATAAATCCTGTGTATGAAGAATTGGTCAAAGCTCTAATTTCTAAGATTTTAGATGCACGATTCATATTTTTTTTTTCTTATAGCGAATGGGTATTTCCTATCGTGGTAGTATAGAAGAGAAATAGCAAAAAAATCTATATTTCTGTTAATCATAGGGAGCTTAACAATAAGACACGAAAATATTATTTTTCTTTGCCATTTATAGATCAAGTACTTGATACAGTCTTTGGCCATGAACTATATTTTTTATGGATGGGTTTACTAGGTTATAATAAAGTATTAATTCATCATGAGGATAACCATAAAGCTACTTTTAGCATTGAATGGGACACATTCGCTCACAAAAAAATGCCTTTTGGTTTGTGCAAGGCACCCCATAACATTTGAAAGGGTTTTGATTCCAACCTACCAAGAGTATCTTTGATAGTACATGGAAGTGTTTCTTGACAACTTTTGTATCGATGGAAAAAGAAATTGCTCAATTGTTGTCACAAGTATTTGAATGTAGTGATGATGTGGGTATTTTATTAAACTTGATAAATGTATTTTTTGAGTTCCAAAAGATACTATTGTTTCTAAGGAAGGTATTTCCATGGATCTTACTAAATTTGCTAACATTTCTAAACTTCCACCACTTGGTCCAACAAATTTTAGACAACTATGCAGAGTTTTGGGGCATTTAAATTATTTTCGATAGTTTATTTTTGATTTTACAAAGGTCACATCATCCTTAACAAAACTCGCTATGAATGGACACTCCTTTTAATTGGGATAGTGTCTGGTAGGAAGCATTTGAATTTCTAAAGTAAAAGTTGATTGAAGAACTAGTATTGGCATCCTCCAATTGTAAGAAGGAATTTCACTCCAGTCAGATAAATCTATGTATGTTGTCAGAGCTTTTTTATGTCAAGAAAATAATAATAAGGGGGATAATCTCATTTATTATGCAAGCCATAATTTAAGTGATGCAAACATTGCTAATTTTCTTTCTACTGCTCAATATCCACCTGGTGGAGATAAATGAAGAAAGCTAGGGATATTGATGCAAGAATGCTCATATGGATGATAAGGGGGTTAGCTATATAAATTCTTCTCTAGAGAGGGCATTTATCATTGATGTGTATAGGAAGATGAAGTTCAAGTGGTTTCAAAGTTATTGCATGATGAACCTTGTGGTGGCCATTTTGTTAGTAAATTAATAGCAAGGAAGGGTCTATTATCTAGTTATTGGTGGCCTACACTACAAGGATTTGAGCTAGTAGCGATGCCGATTAGCGACGGCGGATAGCGGCGTCGCTATTGGCGTCGCTATTTGCGTCGCAAATAGCGACACAAATAGCGACGCCAGTAGCGACACCGCAGGGAAAAAAAGCGTGGCCGAAACCAGAGCGCCGTTTTCATTTTCTTTTCTTCGCCTTTTGAGAGCGAGAGCGAGGGAGAGAGCAAAGGCTTTGTGAGAGAAGAAGAGGAAGAGACTTGCCGCCACCGCCGCCACCGCCGTTGGAGAGGAGGAGCCCTCGTTGCAAAGAGAAGCCGCCCATGCTCGCCATATCTCATTGGTGAGTCTCCCTTTCTCTTTCTTTTGTTTGTTGAAGGTTTAAATCGTTCTCTTTTGCTTGTTTAGGAGAGGAAATGAAAGAGAAGGAGAGGGAGAGGGAGAGGGAGAGGGAGAGTGCATTCTCTCTCTCTCTCTCCCTTTTGCTTGTTTAATGTTTAAATTACTTTCTTTTTTACTTGTTGAAGAGAGGAAACGAGAGAGTAAGAGAGAAAGAGAGGGAGAAGGAGAGGGAGAGGGAGAGGGAAAGAAAGAGAAAGAGAAAGAGAAATAGAAATAGAGGGAGAGGGAGAGGGAGGGGAAGAAAATAAGAGAGGGAGAGAAAGAGAAAGAGAGGGAGAAGGAGGGGGAGAGTGCATTCTCTCTCTCCCTCTTCCTTTTGCTTGTTTAATGTTTGAATCACTTTATTTTTTACTTGTTTAGGAGAGGAAATGAGAGAGAAAGAGAGCGAGAGGGAGAGGAAGGGGAAGGAAATGAGAGAGGGATAGAAAGAGAAAGAGAGGGAGAGTGCATTGTATCTCTCCCTCTCCCTTTTTCTTGGAGGATGTTTAAATCACTTTATTTTTTGCTTGTTTAGGAAATGAGAGAGAAAGAGAGATAGAGAGGGAGAGGGAGAAAAAGAGAAAGAGAGGGAGAGGGAGAGGGAGAGGGAGGGGAAGGAAATGAGAGAGGGAGAGAAAGAGAACGAGAGGGAGAGGGAGGGGAAGGAAATGAGAGATAGAGAGGGAGAGGGAGAAAAAGAGAAAGAGAGGGAGAGGGAGAGGGAGAGGGAGAGAAAGAGAACGAGAGGGAGAGGGAGAGGGTGAGAGAAAGAGAGAAAGAGAGGGAGAGGGAGAGGGAGAGGGAGGGGAAGGAAAAGAGAGATAGAGAGGGAGAGGGAAAAAAAGAGAAAGAGAGGGAGAGGGAGAGGGAGAGGGAGGGGAAGGAAATGAGAGAGGGAGAGAAAGAGAACGAGAGGGAGAGGGAGAGGGTGAGAGAAAGAGAGAAAGAGAGGGAGAGGGAGAGAAAGAGAGGGAGAGGGAGGGGAAGGAAATTTAAGATAATAGACTTATTGATAATGGTATGCAATGTGCTTTGCCATGGGCCACGTACTTCATCAAAATGAGCCCAAAATTATTGTTATAGAAGAAGAAACCCTTAAATTGAGTAGAGGATAATTTCTCTCAAGTCTTATGACTATGAGTAGAATTGATTGAAATAAATTTTATTACTATAGCTATAAAATTTCATAGATGGTGCGCATTAATTTTAAAATGGATTACTTATACTCAAAGTCGAGATATAACAAATAATTATCTACTGGGACAAACAAATAGTTGAGCATGATACAAGGCCGAGATATAACATCGGAAAATCTCCCGACTATTATATACAATGCAAGGTTTATGGTCAACTTGCAACTTGACGTACATCTCCTACATCTCCATAAAGCTATCCATTTAAGCCTCGTTTGCTGTAATGTAGATAAGATGGCAAACGAAGAAGGTCTTATTGTTCAAGACCGCGAGATGTATCTTAATCAGCGTGTCCCATGTCCTTGCTCTCAATGAAAGTTGGCAATTAGACGAAAACGTCGATTGTCTATAGAACACGTACGACGATTTGGCAAGTTTCAATCTGAGATCATTGATCAGGCGATTGCGGATTTTCAGCAAACGGTAATTTGAAGTTAGCATTTTTCATGCATTGTACTCTCAAGCTAATTGAAAACCATACACAAAAAGATTGGGTCTTGTTGGCAAATTTTGTATCCAGGGGGGTGATGTCTCGACCCAAGGGGGAGTGCACCCTTTGCGGCCAATTAGAAGAGTTCGTGGACGTGCGATGGATGGATTGCAGGAGCCAATCGACCACTCGCAAGGCCCATCTATACCATCAATGCCAGAGGAGACATACAACCTTCCCGACTTGCCTACAATCTTGGAGCCTGAGATGGAGGCAATGATCGATGCATTGATTCCCATGGATGTTGAGACATCTGACCCACTTAGAGAGGAAGCATCCATACCATTATATGATGGGTGCCGAGTATCTTGGTTGAAGACATTGCTTGCACTCTTAAGTGTGCAAGCAAAATACCTCGATGGTGGTATGTTATACCTTCAACTCCTCGAGGTGCGAGAGTATATGATCAAAGCGATGTTCCAGGCATAGATGAAGAAAATATGCAAATAGAGGGATCGATATTACAAGGGGTGGAGGCCACCGCAAGCTTGGAGCCCGCATCCGCTAACAATGATGGAAATACAGAAGTCGTAGAATTTTTTGAGAACGAGGCAGACTCGTTCTTTTGTGGTGACATGTCTATCGACCTTCCAGTGTATGCAGAGTTGTGTCAGGAGATTAACATGGGACCATAGAATACTTCATTCTTGGAGAATCGTATTACTCAATTCGTTGTTTAGATCTTCCATAAAGGTAGATAAGATAAGCATTTTAAGAGAGATTTTTCAAAAATGATTTATATTAATGTGCTTTGTGTAGTTTAAATTGATTATTCTAACATCATTTTTTATCTATGCAGGTATCCACATTTTCAGGATGAGTCGAGGGATGAGCGATGAGGAGTTTCAGGACATGATGGCACGCATGTCTCCAGATCAGCTCGCGAGATTCAGAGAGATAGCAGATCAGGAGCTGTCTCGTTCTTCTTCAGGGCGCTCTGCTAGATCAACTTCAACTAGATCAGCTTCAGCGCGATCAGATGCTTCAGCTTCGAGCAGACGATCTCGACGCTCGCGACTTGGGCCAGAGGGAGGGATTGCGACTGCAGGAGGATCAGGGGGGGTGCTGCTGTGGAGATACGGACGTGGTATCTCTGTCTCGTCGTTCAGCTGGAGCTGCGTCACCTCCAGGATTTGTCACACCTGTGGGGACGTCCACTCCAGTTACTCCGGCTTTTGCATAGCCGTTGGCAGATGGCACGCCTTTTGGTGGCACTCCTTTTGGTGGCACCCCCTTTGGTGGCACCCCTTTGAGTGGCACTCCGGGAGAGGGTACCCCTGTCGGTACACCGGATGTGCAGGGGTCTCCTGGATATGCCCAGGAGCATGGACGGAGATGGGAGAGGGCCCATCTTAGGCATACTCCTAGGGGTTATGGATACCTAGTGGATGGCAGGTTAGGAGCCATCATCATGAATGATGAGGGGAGGAGGGTGATGGCTCGCATGAGGGAGTTGTGCCAACAAGTTTTTCGGCACAACATCCTGGATCATTGGAGGAACATACCGGAGGGGAGCAAGGACTACATAGTAGCATCCTTACACGAGGAGTTCCTGGTGCCAGCCGCAGTGGATAGATTCTCTATGGGCTAGATGATGGATTGCATGCGTGCATACATGTCACATAGACGATCCGACGCACGCAAGGCAATCAAGAGTGGGGCTCCAAAGCCCGAGTGGTTAGATGCAGACGACTGGCGCCGACTGAGGGAGGAGGCTACAAATTTGCCAGGACATTGGAGTCAGCAGCGGGAGGCGGCAAGGGCACGAATCGAGGCCGGATCGGTACATCATCTTGGGAGTGGCGGCCACAGGACATATTTGGAGGACTTTGTAAGTTTCTCTTTTGTTTTGCTTATTTGTTTTTTTGAGATATTCTTTGTACTGACAATCATGTTTCTAACAATTAGCATTTTGTTTTCTTTGCAGCACTCCGTTACAAATCGCGATCCGCAAGGCCTTGAGACTCGATATGCAGAGAGGCACGGTTTCAGGGCATTGATCGATCGATTGTATAGACGCGGCGGCCCTGTAAGTCACTCATCTTTATTGTCCATAGTTACCATGAGATATTTGAATGCATTATTGTATGGTGGATTGATATGTTGTTTCTTTTTCTGTAGAATCCATTTGATGCTCCTTTGCAACGGGACGAGCTTTCGGGGGACGAGGATTTGTAGCTCGCCCTTGGATCCTTAGAGCTCACACACCTTTAGTTTTTAGTCGCCCGATCTATGTAGACATTTTCTATGTATTAGTGATATCGTTTCATGATTGTACCAATCGCATTTTATGCGATATCATGTATTTATTTCATGTATCAGTTTTATGATTTCAGTATACATTCTTTTTGTTTGCAAACGCTTTGTATGCAGCAGTGCAGAAACTATTTTGTATGGCTCTCATACAGCACACAGTGCTATATGTGGCAGGGCAGCTTGCCGCCCTGCAAAAAAAAAAAATCTCTGTTATCGTCGCTATTTGCGTCGCAAATTTACTGCACGCGTCGCTATTGGCGTCGCTATGAGCGTCGCAAATTCTCTGTAACCATCGCTATATGCGTCGCAAATGCGACGAATATAGTGACGCATATAGCGACGGATATAGCGACGGTTCTATGGCGTCGTCAATAACGACGCTTTTTGCGACGACAGGGGAAAATTTTGTTGTTTGTATTTTCTTCGCTTTAAACGTCGCTATAAGGTCTATATCTTGTAGTGCTAGTTTATTTAAGGATGCGTATTATTATTTCCAAAAATATGACGTATGTCATAGGATTGATTGACCTTCTAAGAGTTTCGCCATACCTTTGACAACTATATTGCATTATATATCCTCTTTTGAGAAATGAAGCATTGATTTTGTGGGTCCAATTGATCGGACTACAAGATATCAATACAATCAAGATATCTTTGTTTGTACTTATTATATTACTAAGTGGGTGGAAATAGAAGCTTGTAAGACAGATAAAGCCATTGAGGTGGCTAAGTTCATGTATAAAAACATTATAACACATTTGGTTGCCCACTCAGATCAGTAGGTGATCAAGGTTCCCATGCCTTGAATGGTCTAATTAGCAAATTAATATAACTATATAAGATTAAGCATCACAAATCAATGCTTTATTACCCTAGCGTTCATAGCCAAGTAGAAGTAACTAATCAAATTATTTGTGGGATTTTAACTAAAACAGTCACTTCTTATAAATAAGATTGGGATGAGCATCTGTATGAGGTTCTTTGGGCTTATAGAACCACCTATAAGGTAAGAGTGCAAAATACACCCTCTAATTTGGTTTAGAGCACTAATGCTATATTTTCTATTGAAAAAGAGTTGGATATTTTCTTTACTAGGTGTAAGAAGTTCAATTTCATGATCATTGTTTTTACTTCCCATGCAAAACCTATAGCATTCAGGTTGGACCATGCCAATACCATGATACACAGAGTCAAGTTGCTCCCAAGATGTTGGGACTCTCACTCCATCAAGGTTTTCATCCCATGTATCAGGTAGTTGCACTTATAGCTTAGTTAAACTTGGCTTGCATTCTTCAACTCTTTGAGTCCTAGGCCTTGGATTTCCCATTCCTCCAAAAAATAATTCTAGTATGTTCTCTTGTGGACTGATTGATATTTGGTTCTCATCCTAAAGAGCTTGAAGCTCAATTATTATTTGTATAGTTTGTTGATATAATGATCGCCCAATAATAGATATGCGATTGTCTATAGAAGGGTATATATGAGGAGACTCAACATGGTTAATTGAGTTGTTGTCAGAACCGAAGGGGGGACTTACAGAAGTATTATTAGTTTGATCATTACCTTGTTCATGTTGCCTTTCATTAGAAGTAGTAAGACCAATTTGCATACTTAGTGCATCATATTTGGCATTCAACTCTTGGTGCCTAAGAAAAGTTTGTGGACCAATACTCCTCCCACCATTACAATATGCAATGCAATCACACCATGTACATCGTCTATTTAAATCATCTATGTTATTTCCACCATGCACTGGAGATGATTATTCATGCCTTCAGTTCTCAATATGATCTCCTTGCACGTTTGAGTCGCTTGGTTCACTAGCGTGGAATATTTCTAGAGAAGAATGCATAATCCCAAGCATGTCATTTTTAACGTGTCTAAAATAAGTACTAGGATTCACTAATTGCCAACCTTCAATACCATGTGCACACTTATAGTCACATATACATTTTATTAATGAGCTTGTAGAAGAAGACCTCCCTTACTTGAGTATCTTCAATCTTCAATCCAAGGTTGATGAAATTATGAGCTTCTGCACAAACAAAATTCCAAGATTGAAAAAAGAATCTAACCCATAATATATTTTATGTTAATAACATATTTTAGTTGCATAGTTAATATCATAGTCTATACCAGTTCAGCCATAGAGCTACAATTAAAACCATAGTTTGTAGTACTTTAGTTGTAGAGCTACATTAAGCATATCAATCTCTAGCACCAAGCTTAATCTTCATCATGGGTTCCAATATTAGCATTGTGATGTTTTCTCTTGAGAGGCCCTTGATGTATGTTTGTTCTTCTCGTCCTAGCCTTGATCTCAAGAGCAACAAGAAAAGAGGGTTAGTAAGGGAGATGAGACCCTTGCACTATAAGAAACTTATTTTTCTCAAAACATTTGCAAGAGAAGAGAGCCTTGCACTGTGGGTATGGTTTTGTATCAAATCTTAATGATAAGAAATAAATTGCGTATACTATTTAGAAGATTATCAAAATTTGCAAAGAAATTAAGAATATAATTTTCGAGTTTCAATAAATTTTTTTATTTTTTATAGAAACAGATATTAATTTAAATGTATTCTCAAAACAAAAAATCACATGAGAATGCTATATTTGCAAATGTATACAAAATTTCCAAGAGATACTCATTTAAATGCATTCTCAAAAGGAAAATTCACATGAGAATGTTATGCTAATTTGTGTCACACATTAATTATCAAAGTTACTAATGAAATTATTAAAAAATTTATTATAATTTATAAAAATTATAACTCATGTGAATAATATACTATAATTATTAGCTTTCTTAATTATACATTATAATTAAAGGTATACTTATAATTATAATATATTGGAGTTTGAAGATATTAATGTTGTCTATTTATCTATGTTAGAAGTTTTGAGATTGAGTTTACCATGAATCTCTTGGGGGGAGGGCAAATATTCACTTTGAAAACCTCAACACTCCCACTCTTTTATGACTTTAAATCTATGCGACTATTGTGGTTGGGTAAGGTAGGAATACAAAACCAGAACCATATGCAATCTTTAAAGAGCTAGTGCAAAGTCAAGATAAGGTTGTAAAAAAGTAAAACAAAGCCTTACACTTCACCAGGTGTTCCAAGACCTTTTAGCTAGAGAGGAGTATGTACTAAGGTTGCATTGAACTTTAGAATGTGCCATTACTAGCGTTAAACAAGACACTAATAAAGGACTCATAGTGAAGATCCTTTAAGGAGTTTTAGCAACCATCTAGAATACTACCATTAAGGAAAATTAAAAGATATTTGGTCATGGGTGTTTAGTCCTTGAATTGCATTGACACTTGGTAAAAGAGGAAAATCCTTGGCCAAAAAAGGAATCTATAGAGTTTCGCATCAAAGTGGGCCCACTTGGAGGTAGAATAATGGCACCTTTGTATACTATCCTTAGGAAAGGATATAGAAGTGTTGTGTTTCTTGGGCCATTTTCCCCTATTATTGGGCTATATGGGTCCCTGACATAGCATATACGATTGCATTTATAACAAATTACATTCTTGGAATTGGTATTTGAGACACTTGGATTAGCATTTTTAGGTTCGGATGAGTTAAGAAAATTAGAGAGCAAAGTAGAACTCTTGGGATTAGAATTTGAAGTAGGGCGGTCTACATTATTATAGAAATCTCTTATGCAAGGTCCGCAAGTAGGATGATTCTTTCCAAATTGAAAGTTGGAAGCATGGAAAGAGTTAAAACGACAGTTATCATTACCCATATTATTTTCCATGAAAGCTAAAAGTTGTTGCTCATTGATCTTTAGTTTTTTTTTTTGGACGTCATACGCCAAAGATATTGCCTTGTCCAATGTGTTGGGTTTAAACATGTTGACTTTAGTTTGGAAAAACGAAATAAGGGGAACATATACTTCCTTTTAAAAGGTGATTCAGCTACAAGTTGGACAATTTGCCATTATAGCAAAGTGCTCCAGAATCTTCAGATGTACTAACGATCTCTAGAGCAATACACTAATAAGGAACTCATAGTGAAGATTCTTTAAGGAGTTTTAGCAACCATCTAGAATACTACCATTAAGGAAAATTAAAATATATTTTATTCATGGGTGTTTAGTCCTTGAATCGCATTGACACTTGGTAAAAGAGGAAACTCCTTAGCCGAAAAAGGAATCTACAGAGTTTTGCATCAAAGTGGGTCCACTTTGGAGGCATAATAGTGACATTCAAGGATGGTAAGAGGGCTAGCCCATCATCTCTTGCAAAGCTACATGGGATTTTGTTAGAGAACATATTGGTAGGACCTGGGCATGCACTATCCTCCAATCACCTCCAGTATGGAAGGTAATTAAGGAAGTGTTAGTGGCAAGGCTAGTAAATAGAAGAGATTCCATTCAAGAATACTATGTGACTTTGTCACTTCTATGTTTACTCTCTTTCTCTTTTTCACTCACTCACTTAGACATACACACACACACACACACACTCTCTCTCTCTCTCTCTCTCTCTCTCTCTCTCTCTCTCTCTCTCTCTCTCTCTCTCTCTCTCTCTCTCTCATGATTAATGCTTGTATGTGTGTGTGCCTTAGGTCGTTTGAACCTCAAGGCAAAGCACTAGAAGAACATTGTCTTGAACCATCAAAACAATTTACATGCCTAGTATATAGTAAAACAATGATTTGATAAAATTAATGAGAGTCAATTCGAGGGACTCTTTTGGGAAACATACCACTACTCATACATCCTTGTATACTATCCTTAGGAAATTTATTATCCAAGGTCGGCGAGCATCATGATTCTTTCCAAATTGAATGTTGGAAGCATGAAAAGACTTAAAATGACAGTTGTTGTTACCCATATTATTTTCCAAGAAAGCTAAAACTTGTCACTCACCACTGATCTTTGGTTTGTTTCTTTTCGACGTCATGCACTAGGGAGACAGCCTTGTTCAATATGTTGGGTTTAAACATGTTGACTTTAGTTTGGAAATACGAAAGAAGACTGAATATATACTTTCTTTTAAAAGGTGGTTTGACTACAGGTTTGACCATTTGCCATTATAGCAAAGTTCTCTAGAATCATTCAATGTACTGATGAGGATATCTTGCTCTCGTTGCATAAGGATATTCTATTGTTATTGCATGTGGAACTCAAATTGGCAAGAAGGAAATAAGTGAGAACCTTCTTATCGAATGCCGTCCACATAAGAGGATGATCAGTGATCTTGCATATGACATACCACCATAAAGAAGCTTTGTTAATAAAATTATGTGAAGCACACTTGATTTTATCATTTTCAGTATAACTTTTATTATCAAAATATGAGTTGAATTGACTTGGCCAAGAGACAACCTTACAACATCTTTAATATTATTGTTAGTATTAAATTTAAAGATACGTTTGCTTATCTTCGTCTTTTTGCAGATGGATTTGTTTCAAGGGTGGCATTGATCTTGGAGACCATAGTGTCATCGGCATAATAAATTTGGGATGTAGAACACTTAGGATATCGTAGCTCTTGCTCTTATAGTTGGGCTCAATGTTGACGCTCTTCTTCTAGTTGCATGGCCAATGAATCTATGTATTGTCCATGGTTGGTTTAGGAAGTGGTGATGTGGAGTCTAAATTTGAAGTGCTGGATAGTCCTTCCTAAGACATGGTGATTCATTAAAACTTGGTGAAATGATCCAAATAATAGAGATACCTTGTAATTAAAGAGTCACTTTGCTCATGCTAAGAAAATTTTGGTATGTAGGTATCAAAATAAAGAGCAGCTTCTTGAGAAAATTAGGAGACAGAATAGGCAAGAAAGACCAAAAATTTTTATAGTATTTTGATGAAGTTTCGCAATCTTGGAGTGACTGCACAAGAATCTCCTCTCTTGTGAGAAATGTAAGTCAATTTTCATTTAGGCAGATCAATGAAGTGTGTAGTTGACGATAACAAAAAATGACCCCCCACAAAATTCAAAAGAAGCTTTAAGCTTAAGCTAAGCTTAAGACAATAAAGATTATTTAAGATCTATTAATCTTCTTTGGCCACAAAAGCTCCAGAATGATGGCAGCATGGTAAGGAGATATGATTTTTTAATGTTAGACTAGACTTAGAAATTTTTGGATAGAGATAGGGGCTTTGGGGATGATTTTGGAGCCTTGGGAATCTAGCATGAAGTCAGTTTTGGGTTGAGATAGACCGTAGAGGCCAATTGTTCCAGCAAGCTTGCCTTTGCATAAGAAGATAGGCGATTGGAAGCCCTAGATGTAGGCTGGGTGCTCTGAGATCACTCTTGCACACATCAGATGGAAGAATTGCACACAGCAAGCAGAAGAAGCTCTGCCTCACACTCTTTTACTCATAAAAATGAAAGCATGACTCATAAAACTCAAAACGGACTTAAATAATAGTAAAGAAAAATTGAGCAACACACTATTGAGTGCAATCTCCCCCTATATGGAGTGGGTATCTCCTCCATGCCATATTTATAATATTAAAATGAATCTTGCTTTTTTTGAAGATAGGCCCTTTATAATCACTATTTTCATAAAAGAATTTGATTTTACTAAATAAATGATTGCAATCAATTGCACAACTCACGACTATTGAGAGCCGTAAAATATTTTCAGAATACCTTCAATATATCTCTAAAATCTCATGTATTAATAAATATTTACAAAGAGAATATATGCACTCCTTATTATACACAACGATGCTACTATTTGTATAATACAATGAAGAAGTTTATAGAATAAAGTGTGGTTGCTATGTGTATCCAATTCATCTTGCTCTACACATTAGCTCTGCCAAAGATTTAGAAAATCATGTTACAAAAATAGTTAACTGAATAAATATAGCTAGCCATAAAAATCAAATAATCATTGGAATTTCATTAAATAATCAAATCATGTAGATGTTAGTGCTCGACATATGAGTATTGTGGTATCACCCATGTACGACTTCACCCACATTAACACATGCAAGTCTCACACTCGAAAAGGATAGGCATCCTCATCATGCTTCTACCCAAGACAAAAAGTAATTAGCTCTTGGAAACATGCCTAGCCGTAAGAGAGAACCATTCAAGACACTCATCCTGTCAATGTGCACACAAAGGAGAAACATTGAAGGTGCTCACCCCTCGTATAGGTGCCACCTAGCAACATATTTGGAAAGTATAGTTGTGACCTTGTATATTACATGGATTGAGATATTGGTCCTTGATTTGACAACATTAGGCCTTGATACATTACATTTCTTAGATCCTGAATACTTAGTCCAATTGTGAGAATTATCTTTAGATATTAAAATTCTTTGTCATACTTTGAGTAAGAATAGACCTAGTAACTAATGATATGTTTGTTATCCTGTGTGTGACTTATGTAGAGCTTGGGAAAATTATCGTATTTCTGGGTAAGACTATTCCTTGCCTATAAGGTATAGAAATGACAATTTGCAGTTGGGGGGTTGCTTTTCGTGTAGTTTTCATAGTTATCATAAGCCAAAACTACTCCTTGAAAGTGTCCACTTGGTTTGCCATGCATATGATCTATTGTATTTAGTGTATGTGTACATTTGGAAAATTGTGTCCTACTGTGAGTAGATAGGTCTTTAAAGAGGGATGCATTCTTTCGATTACATAGTATTATCATTATATTTCTGTATCCATAGTTTATGAAAGAATAGTCCACTACATTATAGTTTTCTATATATGGGCTTTTAATTAAAATAGCTCTCTTAGAGATCTTCAAGTTTGTGCATATTATGTGTAGTGGTTTGCTACAAATAGATACTCACCATTCTACAAAAGTAATTTTTGTTTGAATGGATTCCCCAACTTAAATGACATATGAAAAGCTTCACAAATTCACTATGGAATATTGTGGAGATTGACAACAAATAGATGTAACACTACTTGCAACTTCAACTAATCAGTATTTTGGACAAATTTGCAACTTTTGCAACGAGATGAGATAGAACACAGATATTCCACATTGAGTCATAACAAGTAATAATGTGATTAATATGAGGATTCATTCATGGAAGAATGTGTATAGCTTCTTTGTAGGGTAGGCTACCAACCATTCTTAGATGAGTCGTCATATATGTCTTCACTATTTAAGGAGAGTTTTAGAGTCACGTTAGTTGATGAGATCATTGCTAGACTAGCATCTATAGCGTAGACTACATAGGGTCCATGTAATATTCCCACTCGAAAATATTACCAAGCTTGACTCCCCACACACCACGTAAAAACATGTGCAAGGTTATCTCCCACATTGTAACTTACGGCAGTTTAATCCGTAGCATGGATGCACAAAAACGAGGCCTCCGCATTGTGAAATCGAGCCCGGGGGTTTAGGATTGCATAATCGCAGGGAAACACCCTTTTGGAAGGGGGAAAAATGGATAATGATGGAAATAAGGCAAATTTTTTTTACTAATTCCCCTAGCCGATGCATGGCTGGAGGGAAGGGAATGGGAGAAGGTGGTGATGTGGTGAAGTGGTGTCCAGGGGGGAGCCATGCATAGCCACGTGGTGGTTCCCCTCTTCCCCCCTTGAGCCCTATATAAACCCCCCTTAGCCTTGGGGGGGAAGGGGGAGGTGAGAGAGAGGATAGGTTGCTGTGCAAGGAATAACCGCCGCCTGTGCGTGAGGGGCAAACGATAGTTTGCCAGCTGACGAACGTGGCCGTGCTACACAAAAGGAGGAAGAGGCTGTCGTGACATGGACAAGGAGAGAAGGAGAGGACAGTGAGCTACCGCCCCCAGCCGTGGAGGCCACCGCCCAGGCCAGTCTGCCAATACCGCCACTATGGGTCGCCATAGGCCGTCAGGCCGCCATAGCTATCAGGCCGCCGCCATTTCCTTGACGAAACCAATCATAAGCTTTCTCTCCCTCTCCCCCCCCTGCCCCCCTTACATTAATCTGCAAATTCCCTCCCTCTTCCACGTAAGCTTCAGAAGCATAGAAGCTTCCTTGAAAGCTTCCATAAGGGGGCTTCCTTAAGGCATGTTTCCGCATGGCCACCCCGGTGTTTAAAAACCTCCTGATAAAAGCCCCATTCTCACAAGCCCTCCCATAAGCCCAAATCCCACAAGCCCCGGTATTTTCAAAGATCCGCATCTCGGTGAAGGTATCTTCTACATATGAGGGAGAAGGGCAAGAACTTGAGGCTGCTTACCAAGGCTGGAGGAAATTCACCGATCGCGTAAGGGTAAAGGTAAACCGAAAGTCCGTAATCACGCCTACGATGGCCCCCAAGAAGTTGTAAGGCGTGCCTACGGGAGATTCTTCTCCTAACAGTCACATGGACATCTCCCCGAGCCCACAAGCCCAGGTTTTTCAATTTTGATTCTACGCAAAAGCAATGCATTAAGTATGATAAATTTCATGGAATAGGAAGCACCTATGCATGATCAAATTCACCTAGCCTAGTTAAAATGCAATTGAGGAAAAATTGCCTATTTGGTCGATTACTAGAATTAGTTCATGACATGCAATTGGGTTATTGGCATTTTCAATATAAAGAACACAAATTGTCTATGCATCTTACGACCTTAGTAGCATGTTGCCTTGTCATGCATTTCAAAGTGACGAGCCTAAAACGCTTATTGCCTATCATTATAAGGTTGAAATTATTAAGTGCACTTTTGACTACACATGGAAAGAATAAGCGTATGTCACATTTTTAGGAAAAATCTTCATTGTAATGGTTCATGGGAAAAAGTCGTTAACACCCGTAGGATGCTATCCGAAAAGTAATTGTAGAGTACAAAAATGAATCTAATGGATTTGCATGTGGCATGTGCTTGCAAGATGGAATAAGCCAACACTAGTCCTACAATATTCACTTTGCATGAACTTCATTTAACTACATTGTAGCTAGGAAAGGATTGCATGTTGCACATTCATCGTCGAAAAATTCATTCATCAAGAGTTGCATTTAGGGGAAATTTGCATGGTTTATTAAAGCATGAAATTCCAAAGCCTATAAAAAGGGTTGTAGGCATGATTCTTTGGTGTAAGTCCTAGTAGGTTCTATGAGAGTTATTTTGCAAATTATCTTATGTTTTGATTTTAACAAGAAAGGATAGGGTTATTGCGAATTTAGTGGTATGTAGAAGCAATGAATCGCGTGTTTACATATATTATGACATGTTGCAACTAGTTTTCTCTTTTACATCAAGTTTATCATCTCTAGGAATGGCTCGTCCTTGTCGCAAGACAAGTAGATCGAATTATCTAAATCACCTAACCCGCAAGGCATTCGTATAGGCATGGTTCAATCAATACGATAAATACCCAAAGTGCTAACTAGGGTATAGCATGTTAAGGGTTCGGCCTAGTTTTACACTTGTTGCCAAGTCAAAACCCGCAAACCCAAAGGTCCTACCCACATTCATGGGATGTTGGGTCAATGGGACGCTCATGTAAATAACGATCTAGGGTCTCTACCCTAAGGATCGACCGACTTAATGTTAAAACTCGGGTTGAGTTTGGAATCCCTAGGACCAAACGTTGTCGGCCGAGTGCAATTAGGATTGGGTTGGGTAAGAAGACACCCTAAACCCTGCTTCTTGTCTAAATATAATTCCTTGACCCCGAAACGCCGTTCAATGGGTGAAATGATCCCATGATTAGATGCGACACTTGTGCAACAAGTTGCAACGTCGT
This sequence comes from Lygodium microphyllum, assembly GCF_053477565.2. Lineage (NCBI taxonomy): Eukaryota > Viridiplantae > Streptophyta > Polypodiopsida > Schizaeales > Lygodiaceae > Lygodium > Lygodium microphyllum. The sequence continues at coordinate 8,840,825 of NC_141150.1, read as the reverse complement.
TGATTACCTTCTGCCTACACAGATGAGACATCCTATATATGAGCACTATGAAAACACTTAAATTGCCTCACATTATATAACCTTATACCAATTATTACTACCACATGGGACATCTTACAAATTAACTCAGGAGCAAGACAATAGTCCTCAATATAATAAATGCTATAAAAACGAGTCTTACCTTTTCATGTATCTATGTTCCTCTAATGCAACTATGCTATTGTTCGTACATCTTTATAAAAGTTTTCCTACATATCTCACCTATTGTGGTGACAGTGGTACCTAGTCTCCAAGGGATGGAGTGAAAAGTCTACCCATAAGATCCATTTGCAAAATAACAACCAAATGTATACATAATACAATATTTCAAGAAGATAAAAGGACCTAGGCTTTATAAATCATAGCTTAGATACTTAACAAAATCATCTCTTGCTCTAGTCTTCTCTTTTTGGCTACGATATGGGGTTACTAGCAAGAACCTCTTTTGGCCGAGGATACATGGGTCCTTATATCTTGTTGCTCATTAGGATAAATCTTTCCTCATCAACAATATTGCATACCTTATGCATAACCTTGGTTTCTACAAGACTCTTGGCTTTTTTTATAAAAGTAGAGTAATTAAATTTTATAATTTGCATGCCTGATAGAACAAGGCTAACTAATTAGCAACTCCATTGCATATATGTCTTGCTCAATGCTAGCCTCATCATTCAAGTCACACTATGCAATACTTTTGTGAGGAGGTGGTGGTGGCCCGAAAGAGCTATGTCCTCTCCCTTCTTCTAGCCTTGATTGTCCTTCTACCTCCTTGCTTTTTCATCCTACTATGACATCCTTGACAACTACCACTCTCAAGAGATATCAATTGGGACACTCCAGTCTAACTAACTATGCATCCTTCTCCCTAATTTAAGAAAGCAAGAATACAAGACTAGCTTGGAGGAGTAGTAAACTCAAATATCTTACCTCCTCATGTTATATTGCAAAAGCTTGAGTGCTTGAACATAGTTTCACCACCAAAACAAAACGATCCAATGTTGTTGCTCCTTCACATCTACTAGTAAGCACACCACCAATCAAAAAAGCTAATAAAGAAGAAGAAGAAGAGTAAGGAAATGACATAGAGCTTCATCTTCGGTTAGTAACTTGCTCAATACATGAATAACACATGCACACACGCACACACACACAAACACACACACACAAACACACACACACACACACACTCTCTCTCTCTCTCTCTCTCTCAAAAATGAAGAAAATATGATAAAATAGAACATAATGGTTCTCAAGCATTGGAGTTATAGAACTTTGGCAGCATGGATTCACAAGAAGGGTAAATACAATTGAGAGTCCCATCCTTATCTAGACCAAAATTAGGGTTAGGGGTTGGTCACTTCTTAATGGTGGCACCTTGTTTGCATTTCAGAGATTGTAGTTCTTTTAGGTTTAAAGTTTCCACAATTGTGAATTATAGTTTCCACCCTCTTCTGCCTGATAACCATAAAGTTTATGCAAGAGAAAAGGTAAAGCATGTCTCTATATTAGAAAAATCCGTGCATTTTGGCTTTGTACTTCCTTTAATATGTGCTATCATTGTTAAATTCTTTGTGATTTGCTAGGGTATTTAGTGGGTCAACATTGTAAAGCCATGAGCTGTCAAGATTGTGGGAGAGAAGGAAGGAGTCTCACTTGTAGCTTTCTTGCTTGCACAATGGGGGAATACACACAAGGGTGGAGGCTGAAAACAGTTTTCCTCTTCTTAGTTGTTTAAGCCAAAAAGAACTCTCTTACAAAGAAATAGAAGAACCCTATATATGGGTCTCAAACCAAACTCAACTAACTAAGGTGGCATACTAACTGAGCCACGAACTAGAGTAGATAAGGATAGCTATCATGTAGCTATTATTCATGGGCGGTTTACCAACCGCATTTGCAACTGACACGTCGGTGACATAAATGCACAATGGTCACCCTGGCATATCACGAGTGGAGCTCGATATCTCAACACTCCCCCTCGAGCTCAATCCCAATTCCTGCACACCAAGCAGGTCTCTGAACTTGCGCAGCTTCTCTGCGCCCAATGCCTTCGTGAATATGTGAGCTACTTGATCCTCTGTGCTGACATAAACTAGATCAATAAGACCTAGTAAAACCCTCTCTTGCATATAGTGATAATGCACCTCAATGTGCTTTGTTCTAGTATGATAGACTGGGTTATTTGCCAAGTGTATACTACTCATGTTGTCACAATAAATGACAACTGGCCCATCTGTAGACTGATGCATATCATAAAGTAGCTTATGCAACCAAGCTACCTCACATGCAGCCATTGCTGCACCCCTGTACTCAGCCTCTGTGCTCGACAAGGCAACTGTAGGCTGTTTCTTGCTGCTCCAAGTGACTGCAGCACTCCCAAAAGAGAACACATATCCACTGGTAGATCGTCTATCAGAAATACTACCAGCCCAATCAGCATCAGTGTATCCATGCAACTATATCTGAACCCCAGTCTCATAAAATAGTCCATACTGCAATGTGGACTTCACACACCTGAGTATGCGTCTAGCCGCATCCAAATGCGGTTTCCTTGGAGCCTGCATAAACTGACTTACCAATCCAACAGCATAGCTCAAATCTGGCCTGGTAATAGTCATATAAATCAAGCTTCCTACTATGCGTCTGTACATAGTAGGGTCTTCTAGAAGCTCACCTGCATCTGTGCTCAGCTTCACATTTTTCTCCAAAGGAATTGAAATAGGCTTACAGCCTGTCATCCCATATTTGGACAGCATGTCCAATCCATACTGCCTCTGCAAGAGCTGTATCCCACTTGGTGATCTAATCACCTCAATGCCCAAGAAATAACGCAGCTCTCCCAAATCCTTCATCTCAAACTTCTGCTTCAATAGCATTTTCACATGAAGGATATCTTCATCACTGTCACGTGTCATAATCAAATCATCAACATAAATGACAAGTAGCATAATACCTTTCTCTGTTTTTCTCACATAAAGTGAGAAATCTGCCTTGGAAATCTGAAAGCCAATAGTGACAAGATACTGTCCTATCTTGTCAGACCATGCTCTAGGTGCTTGCTTCAAGCCATACAAGGCTTTCTTCAACCTGCAAACAAACTCAGGATGAACAGCATGCACATAACCTGGTGGCTGCTCCATATAGACCTCTTCTTGCAAATCACCATGCAAGAAGGCATTCTTTACATCCATCTGATGTAAAAACCATCGCTTTGATGCAACCATAGCAATGAGTGCTCTTACGGTTGCCATCCTTGCAACCGGACTGAATGTTTCTTCATAGTCAATGCCATATGTTTGTGCATACCCCTTGACTACTAATCTTGCCTTGTATCTGTTCACAGAACCATCTGCATTGTGCTTCACCTTATAAACCCACTTACAGCCAATTGCATTTTTACCTTTAGGCAAAGGTACCGATTCCCATGTAGCATTTGCTTCCAAGGCATCCATTTCTTCATCCATGGCTTTCTCCCATTTTTCTTTTCCCATGGCTTGCTCAAAAGAAGTGGGTTCTGGTTCTTGTATCACTTTGACCATATATGCATAGTGAATGGTTATAAATCCATCATATTTCAGCCTATCCACAGGATACCTAGCTCTCGTAGACCTGCGCAAAGTAGGTTCACTCCCAGGTGCTCTCAAAACATCCCTGGTCTTCCTTACTCCAGGTGTAACAATAGAAGGAATACCCAACTCATCATCAATGCTCTGTTCTGAGCCACTGGATTCACCATCCACATAAGAGTGACCTGCATTCACATCAAACATGGGCTGATCAACCTTCTCTTTTCCTTTTCGCCTGCATACCACTATCTGTATTGCTTTGAGAAGACTCTCCTGATCTCAATTTTCCTGTCCATGGCGAAGAATGTGAACCACTGCTAGAGGACGCTCCAGGTCCACTAATATTTTTGTGACTGCTGCTGTGAATTCTGTGCAGCATTACCATTTTGTGCATCTACATCATCAAACACATTTACTGGTTTATACCAGCTACTCATCTCATCAAAAACAACATCTCTGCTCACTGTAAACTTACGAGTAGAAGGGTTATAGCATCTATACTCTTTTTGCTGCAGAGAGTAACCAATAAAGATGCACTTCTTAGCTTTTGGATCCAACTTGGATCTCAACTCATCTGGCACATGTACATAGGCAATGCAACCAAAAATTTTCAAATGAGAAATATCTGGTTTCCTACCAGTATACCTCTCCTCTGGAGTCATTCTGTGTATTGCTGCAGTGGGAGTCCTGTTCATTATGTAGACTGCTGTAGCAACTGCTTCAGCCCAATAAAAATTTGGCAAGTCTTTTTCATTGAGCATGGCACGAGATACCTCTCCAATATGCCTGTTTTTCCTTTCTGCAACTCCATTTTGTTGTGGGGTATGACTGCATGAATATTGCTGCTTTATGCCATGCTCCTGCAGGAACCTTGCAAACTCATTTGAGAGGTACTCTCCCCCTCCATCTGACCTTAGGCATTTTATTTGCAGGCCTGTTTCTTTTTCAACCATATCTTTAAGAGTTTTGAAATGCCCAAAAAATTCACTTTTCTTTTTCATAAAATACACCCAAACTTTTCTGCTATAGTCATCAATAAAACTGACAAAATAATGACAGCCTCCAAGAGATGCAGCTTTAGTAGTCCACACATCAGAGTGGATTAATTCCAATGGCTTCTCACTCTCTTGAACATGTCTAGGAAATGGTTTCCTTGCCTGTTTTCCAAATTGACAGGCTTCACATATCTTATGCATTTCTGCAACCTTGAATTTGGGCAATCCTGCAACAATATTTTGGGCCTGCATTAATTTAAGTCGCTGTACATTAACATGACCAATGCGTTTATGCCAGATATCAATATCTGCAACTACACTGGTCCCATGTGCAAACATTGCTGCACTCAATTCAGACATATCTGCATCCAATGTAAACATTCTTCCCTTCTTCTTTCCTTTTGCTATCAAGCGACCTTTATTTTTCATATCCTCAACAAAGCATCCATGAGGATTAAATCTGACCTGCAAGCCCTGCTCAACCATTTGACCAACAGAAACCAGATTCTTGGTGATATTTGGGACATGAAATACATCGGACAGGTATTTCTTTTTCCCATCCTGCATAGACAAAGGAATTTTTCCAATCTGCACAATAGGATGTGCAGTATCATCACCAGTCTCCACAAATCCTGGTTTTTCCATTTTTCTTGCATCCTCCATCCATTCTGCATGACCTGTCATGTGGTTTGATGCACCTGAGTCAACATACCATACATCATTGCTTTCTTCTGCACTTGTCACAGAATTGTTCATGTGCTGCACCATAAACAAGTGCTCATTTCTGTCATCACCCTGTCTACTAGAAGATGCATAATTCCCTTGTTGCAGTTTTTCATTCATGATGTCATTCTGCTTTTTATAGTAGTCTTTAGCCATATGACCCATTTTACCACAGTAGTAGCATTCAACATTACTGTTTGCATTTTGGCCTCTTTGCCATCCACCACGACCTCTTTGGCTCCCCCTGCCTCTAGAGTTACCACGTCCTCCTCCATAGGACTGGTTTTCTTGAGTTTGCTGCATATTCTGATTTCTACCACGGCCTCCATATCGGCCTCCTCTACCTCTGCCTCTACCTCTTCTAGCATTTGAGTAGAAGACAGCTTCTTTTGAAGTTCCTCCTGAAGAAGATGCACCACCATTTCTCTGCTCCTCAGAAATTAGAAGAGCAATCAACTCCTCAAAATCAGGAAATCTTTCATGGACGGAAATGGATGTTCGGAACTGTGCATAATCCTTTCCTAGACCATTCAAGGTCACAGAAACTAAATCATCATCTTTCACTGGCGACCCAATGGAAGCAAGTGCATCTGCAATCTTCTTCACCTTCATGTGGTAGTCATTGATGCTCATATTTTCTCTTTGCACATTATGCAACTCTTGCTTGAGCTGCATTTTCCTGGCTTGCGTATTTGTGCTATACATTTTTGACAAAGTATCCCATGCCTCCTTTGGCGTACTTGCATCTTGAATATGCACAATCATAGAGTCTGAAATGCTAATAGACAGCCAGTACATAACTTTCCTGGCTCTCTCATGCCATGCTTTAAATGCCTGCATTTGCTGTTGATTGGGAACATCAGGAAGAACTGGTTCTTCTTCATTTCCTGCAACAAATTCCCAATATCCTTTTCCCATAAGGAAATTCGTCATTCTAAACTTCCATGCTTGGAAGTTGTTCTTGTCAAGCTTTTCAGTGACAATCTGTGAAAGAGAGTCAGATGCCATTACAGAACACTGTAAAAAATTCTGTCACTGCAAAGAACACAACTTCAACCTCACAAGAGCTAATCTGCAAAACTGACGAAAGTGGTATATGACCACATAGTCACTTCCTAGTGACGATTTTACATCAACAGGCAACAGGGATGATTCTGTAACTCCCAATGTCTCTACGCACAGGTATACGATGCAATTTCTACAGTAACTTTTCACCGACCTGTAGAATAGTGGTCGCACAACATAAAACTGGGCCTTTTCTTGAGTGCGTGCAGAAAACTTCTGCCTCCAAAACAGGCCCCGGAATGGCCTCAAATCAAAAAAACAAGGTCTCAATCTGAGACAATGCACTCTTGCTTCACCGCGAAGGGCATCTCAACCTGAGACAATGCACTCCTGCACTTTCCGGCTATGCTACCTGCAGAGATCTGCTCCCAAAACAGAAAATGAAAGCAACACTGCTCCTCTTACCAGAACACCGCGAGCTTGGCTTGCTTTCTTAAGCTCCTTACCATGAACAAGACTCTGATACCATGTCAAGATTGTGGGAGAGCAGGAAGGAGTCTCACTTATAGCTTTCTTGCTTGCACAATGGGGGAATACACACAAGGGTGGAGGCTGAAAACAGTTTTCCTCTTCTTAGTTGTGTAAGCAAAAAAGAACTCTCTTACAAAGAAATAGAAGAACCCTATATATGGGTCTCAAACCAAACTCAACTAACTAAGGTGGCATACTAACTGAGCCACGAACTAGAGTAGATAAGGATAGCTATCATGTAGCTATTATTCATGGGTGGTGTACCAACCGCATCTGCAACTGACACGTCGGTGACATAAATGCACAATGGTCACCCTGGCATATCACGAGTGGAGCTCGATATCTCAACATGAGCATGATAAATTGTGTGTGTAACTTGTAAAAGTTGAAAGGTTTTAATACTTCCCATATTTTCAAAGGCCTCCTTTCTAAGGTTTAAGAATAATAATGTAAAACAAAAACTTATAAGAAATATGAAAAGGTGGATTGGGAGTCATATGATTTTGAAGAAAAGGTGGTTGAGATTTCTACCTTCTAAGGTGACCTTTACAGTTGACCCCATGATTGGTGTCATTATTGGAGCACAAGAGGAGCAAGGTCCGAAGAAAGAAATTTTGCAATTAAAAGGAGTTGCAAAGGATAACTCTAAGGATGTAGATCCTAATATAGAGCTACGTGAATCAGACTCTCCTCAACACTATTCTGATCATGTGTTATTGCCCATGCCACTAGGAAATCTCAAAATTTAGGTGGGTGTAGCTCCTTTTCATGAAAGACTAGTACCTCCAATGGAGGGAAGCACAGAGCAAGCCAAAAAGGTGAACAAGGATATGATTTTTGGGAAGTACTAGAGAAAGTATATTTATCAATTAATCTCAACAGGGTGCTTGGAATAGAACCTACATGCGACAGACAACTCTATCATAAGCTAGTTTGACATAGAAGAAAAAGAATTGAGAGGACTAATGATTCTAAGGTAAGAACAAATACATCCAAAATGAAAACAAATAAGAAGAACAAATAGCAGATCTATCTATGGATCCAAGAGTACCAGTTTTTGATACTTCCATCAACTATCTTTTGTTAAGTGAAGTACAATTGGATGGTGTTTCAAAAGTTAGTTTAATGACAGAGCATCCGATGCAAGAATTAGGGTTGAAGAATCTAGAACCTATCCATATAGTTTTATGTGTGGATGATCAAAGTAGAGGTAAATACTATACATAGCCTAAAAAAGGAGAACAAGTGAGGATTGGTGAATATACTACTAATTTCTCACCAGGTAATGACTTTGATAGCAATATTACCCATTGGTTATCAATATCCAAAGATACAACCCTTGATTACTTAATGATCTCAACAAACAAGGATAGACATCTTGATGATGTAATCCATGAATTCAATTATTTCAATGATTCATTTTTTGAAGAATGTCTTGGATTTCATAAAGATGAGAAGGAAGGTGACCGTGGGGATGCATTTTTGGCATATAACAAGTCAAAAAGTGTTGCCAAGAATGACTCAAAAGAGGAAGACACGGATGAAAGGATTACAGATTCTTATGAATTAATGAGGAAATTGGCACTATTGAGGATGCTTATGGTGAACCTAATGATAGTTTTGTTACTACATATCCTTACTACGAGGTAGATGTTCTACTTTTTGGGTTTGAACAACTCCCAATTGTTGCTAAAATATTTTATTATAGCCGATCTGAAAAGAAGGAAAGAGATAAGAGAAATAAGGATGGTTGCAAACCCTTACAATGGTTGACATGAAATAAGATAAGGATGACCCATCTTTGGCCTTAAAAAGATTTGTGTAGACCTCTAATGGATGTCAAGGCATTTATAAAAAACAATTAGATATTAAATGAGACATCAAAAATAGAGCATGAGGCAACAACACTGATTATTGTGAATGAAGCGATAAAGAAAATTTTTGAGCTACAAAAAGAGAAATTATAATTCCAATTTAGGAAGAGACAATATTTAGAAGAAATTTCACTTCTAGAGCTATAGTTAGAAGAGTAAGAATATAAAAGAAATAGTGATGTGCAAGAAATGGGACAAATTTTACCTATTTTCAGGGAATGTTTGGTTGAATGTGAGCAAATAAATAAAATTTGAAAGAAAGACAAGTCTATATCTATCTTTTGAATTAAATTGCGAGTGAAAAATCCTACATCGCTCCTTGGTTATATCATTTCTTTAAGTGTTCAAGTGGTAATAAAGCGTAATATGTATTGTTATTCTGAGGGGCGACTCGTGGATATCTTGGAAGCCAATGAGAAGCCAACTTAAATCAGTCAATTCTCAAATACAAAAGATGTGCAAGGTCGTGTTACCCTATCCAAAGGAAAGTGTAATGGATTTTATTATGTATGGGGATGGGATTTTATCATGTAGTGGATTTTATTCTACTCAATTTTCATGTGATCAAGAGCAGATGTTCCAAATAATTAGTTCTATTAAGATCATGCTTGCAACAATTATGACCAATAGGGATTTGAAGACTACCTTTCATTGCTTGAGTAAAAAGCCAAGAAGAAATACTAGAAAGAACTTATCTGATGTATCAAATTAATGTCTATAAGATTGAAACTACAGATGATACTGAGGATAACTTAGTTATTGTATTTATAGGGCTTTACCCTTGGTTTTTTATGTGAATGTCGAGGAAGAAACACTAGATTCGAGTCCAACTCATGTTTTTCTTGAAAGTGTTTCAATGGAAATATCTAAAGATGTGCCTATAGTAAGACCTCGCAATATAGATTTTTGATATGTTGAAGAGCCTAAAGTGGAGATGGTAAAAATAGAACTGATAGAATAAAATACTTAAATCTAGAGGCTCAATTAGAACCCCACGATTGAGAAAGATTTGAAGAAGTATTATGAGTCCATGCTAAGGGATTTTCTTGGTCTTGTAAGAACCTTAATAATATTAAAGCTTAACTTTGTCAATCAATATTATACGAACTTAGAACTAGGAACAAACATTGTCTACCAACATCAATGGATAATAAATCCTGTGTATGTAGAATTGGTCAAAGCTATGATTTCTAAGCTTTTAGATGCACGAATCATATAAGTTGTTGCTTATAGCAAATGGGTATTTCCTATCATGGTAGTACCGGAGAGAAATAGCAAAAAAATCTACATCTTTGTTAATTATAGAGAGCTTAACAATAAGACACAAAAATATCATTTTTCTTTGCCATTTATAGATCACGTACCTAATAAAGTTGTTGGCCATGAACTATATTTGTTATGGATGGGTTTACTAGCTTATAATTAAGTATTAATTCATCATGAGGATCAATATAAAGCTACTTTTACCACTAAATGGGACACATTCACTCACAAAGTAATGCCTTTTGGTTTGTGCAAGGCCCTCTGTAACATTTGAAAGGGTTATGATTCCAACACTATGGGGTCACTAGCAAGAACCTCTTTTGGCCAAGGATACATGGATCCTTATATCTTGTTGCTCATTAATATAAATCTTTCATCATCAACAATATTGAATACCTTATGCATAACCTTGGTTTCTACAAGACTCCTGACTTTTTTGTTTTAAAGCACAGTAATCAAATTTTATAATTTGCTTGCCTGATAGAACAAAGCTAACTAATTAGTACCTCCATTGCATATATGTCTTGCTCAATGCTAGCCTCATCATTCAAGTCATAATATGCAATAATTTTGTGAGGAGGTGGTGTTGGCCCGAAAGAGGTATGTCCTCTCCCTTCTTCTAGTCTTGATTGTCCTTCTAGCTCAGTGCCTCTTCATCCTACTATGACATCCTTGACAACTACCACTCTCAAGAGATATCAATTGGGACACTCAAGTATAACTAACCATGCATCCTTCTCCCTAATTTAAGATAGCAATAATATAAGACTAGCTTGGAGGAGTAGTAAACTCAAACATCTTACCTCCTCATTTTATATTGCAAAAGCTTGAGTGCTTGATCATGGTTTCGCCACCAAAACAAAATGATCCAATGTTGTTGCTCCGTCCCATCTACTAGAAGCACACCACCAATCAAAAAAGCTAATAAAGAAGAAGAAGAAGAGTAAGGAAATGAAATAGAGCTTCATCTTCGGTTAGTAACTTGCCCAATACATGAATCACACACACACACACACACTCTCTCTCTCTCTCTCTCTCTCTCTCTCTCTCTCTCTCTCTCTCTCTCTCTCTCTCTCTCTCTCTCTCTCAGAGTTGAGATCTAGATACACATTGAGCAGCTCACTTCAGGGATGCATGACTGATATGGATCAGAGATCATTTGGCCGTTTTCTGGGAGAGGCATGGCACATCAGAGAGCAGAGCACACAGCGGGTCCCAGTCAGAGAGGGGCCCACCCAGACGACTATTACATAGTTCTTTCAGACAGACAGAGTGAGAGCTACTGTACCAGCCTCTAGCCAGACCTCCGAGCTCACACTACAGCAGGCTAAGGACCAGCGTACCCGACGCCAGACGAGGATCCGTGGGTTTCGGGCCCCACAGCCACACCGACAGGAGATCCGGAGGATTCTTGATCTACATCGACAGAGTAGATTGAGATCCGAGGACACTCGATACATTGGATCTCAGATCTCCAGTTTGCTCTTTCTCCATCGCCAATGTACCACATCCTGTATCCAAGAGGGATCACCTGCTACTAGCGACTTCGACGACTGCTACTACATCCGAGAATAGTATACCTCCCTGCATCTGTTACATATACACATCGCACCACTTTATCATCACAGCCGACAGTTGTTCCCCTATCACAGCTGACATTTGTTCCCCTTTTGTAGCCATTATCTGGAGTACCAGAGCTACATACGCACATACACATACACGACACTTATCACACTCACAGCACCGTATTTTCAGTTTCCAGTTTTTAGCTTTTCATTCAGCACTTTTATTTTGGATAGCTGGACCTCATCAGTTGTATCAAAGTTTGTCTCATAGGCCAGTTTTGGTCTTTAGAAGAAATTAATATAACTTTCTTTCTTTCTTTCTTTCTCTCTCAATAATGAAGACAAGATGATAAAATATAACATAATGGTTCTCAAGCATTGCACTTATAGAACTTTAGCACCATGGGTGCACCAGAAGGGTAAATACAACTAAGATCTCCCATCCTTATCTAGACCAAAATTAGGGTTAGCGGTGGGACACTTCTTTATGGTGGCATCTTGTTTGCATTTCAAAGATTGTAGTTCTTTTAGGTTTAGAGTTTCCACAACTATGAATTACAGTTTCCACCCTCTCCTATCTAATAGCCCTAAAGTTTATGCAATAAAAATGTAAAATATGTAGTCTCTATTTAAAAAAATGCATGCATTTTCGATTTGTACTTCCTTTAATATGTGCTATCATTGTTAAACTCTTTGTAATTTTCTAGGGTATTTAGTGGGTTAACATTGTAAAGCCATGAGCATGAGAAATTGTGTATGTAACTTGTAAAAGTTGAAAGGTTTTAATACTTCCCATATCCTCATAGACCTCCTTTGTAAGGTTTAAGAATAATCATGTAGAACAAAAGCTTCTAAGAAATATGAAAATGTGGGATTGGGATTCATGTGATTTTGAAGAAAAGGTGGTTGAGATTTCTACCTCATAGGGTGACCTTTATAGTTGACCCATGATTGGTGTCATTACTGGAGCACAAGAGAAGCAAGGTCTTGAGGAAGAAATTTTGCAATTAAAAGGAGTTGCAAAGGATAAATCTAAGGATGTAGATCCTAATATAGAGCTACGTGAATCAGATTCTCCTCAACTCTGTTCGGATCATGTGTTATTGCCCATGCCACCAGGAAATCTCAAAATTCAGATGGGTGTAGCTCCTTTTCTTGAAAGACTAGTACCTTCAATTGAGGGAAGAACAGAGCAAGAGGGAAAGGTGAACAAGGCTATGATTTTTGGGAAGTACTAGAGAAAGTATATTTAACAAATAATCTCAAGAGGGTGCTTGGAATATAACCTACATGCTGGAGACAACTCTATCATAAGCTAGTTCAACATAGAAGATAAAGAATTGAGACGAGTAATGCTTCTAAGTAAGAACAAATACATCCAAAAAGAAAACAACTAAGAAGTAAAAATAGTAGATCTATCTGTGGATCCCAGAGTTCCACTTATTGATACTACCATCAACAATCATTTGTTAAGTGAAGTACCATTGGGTGGTGGTTCAAAAGTTAGTTGAATGATAGTTCATACGATGGAAGAATCAGGGTTGAAGAATCTAGAACCTATCCATATAGTTTTATGTGTGGATGATCAAAGTAGAGATAAATACTATACATAGCCTAAAAAAGGAGAACAAGTGAGTATTGGTGAATATACTACTAACTTCTCACCAGATAATAACTCTAATAGCAATATTACCCATTGGTTATCAATGTCCAAAGAGACAACCCTGGATTACTTAATGATCTCAACAAAGGAGGATAGACATCTTGATGATGTAATCCATGAATTAAATTATTTGAATGATTCATTTGTTGAAGCATGTCTTGGATTTCATAAAGATGAGAAGGAAGGTGACTGTGGGGATGCATTATTGGCATATAACAGGTCAAAAAGCTTTTCCAAGAAAGACTCAAAAGAGGGATACATAGATGAAAGGATGACAGATTCTTATGAAGTAATGAGGAAATTGGCAGTATTGAGGATGATTATAGTGAAACTTATGATAGTTTCGTTACTACATATCCTAACTACGGGGTAGATGTTCTACTTTTTGGGTTTGAACAACTTCCAGTTGTTACTAAAATATCTTATTATAGTCGATCGAAAAAGAGGAAAAGAGATAGGAGAAATAAGGATGTTTGCAAACCCTTAAAATCATTGACATGAATTAAGATAAGGATGACCCATCTTTGGCCTTAAAAAGATTTATGTGGACGTCTAATGGATGTCAAGGAAGTTATTAAAAACAATTAAAGAATTAAATGAGACATCAAAAATAGAGCGTGAGAGGCAGCAACACTAATTGTTGTGAATGAAGCGATAAAGAAAATTTTTGAGCTACCAAAAGAGAAGTTAGAATTCCAATTTAGGGAGAGACGATATTTAGAAGAGATTTCACTTCTAGAGCTATAGTTAGAAGAGCAAGAATATAAAAGAAATAGTGATGTGTAAGAAATGGGACAAATTTTACCTATTTTCAGGGAATGCTTGGTTGGATGTGAGCAAATAAATAAAATTTGAAAGAAAGACTCTATATCTATCTTTTGAATTAAATTGTGAGTGAAAAATCCTACTATCGCTCTTGCTTGTATCATTTCTTTAAGTGTTCAAGTGGAAATAAAGTGTAATACGTATTGTTATTCTGAGGGGCGACTCGTGGATATCTTAGAAGCCAACGAGAAGCCATCTTAAATCAGTCAATGCTCCATTGCAAAATATATGCGAGGTTGTGTTACCCCATCCAAAGGAAAGTTTAATGGATTTTATTATGTATGGGGATGGGATTTTATTATGTAATGGATTTTATTATGCTCATTTTTCATGTGATCGAGAGCAGATCTCCCAAATAATTGGTTCTATTAAGATCATGCTTGCAATAATAATGACTAATAGGGATTTGAAGACAACGTTGCATTGCTTGAGTAAAAAGCAAGGAGTATGTACTAGAAAGACCTTACTTGATGTATCAAATTAATGTCTATAAGATATAAACTACGTATGATACTCAGGATAACTTAGCTATTGTATTTATAGGGCCTTACCCTTGGTTTATTATGTGAATGTCAAGGAAGAATCACTACATTCGATTGCAAGGCATTTTTTACTTGAAAGTAATTCAATGAAAATATCTAAAGATGTGCCTATAGTAAAACCTCGCGATATAGATTTTTGATATGTTGAAGAGCCTAAAGTGGCAATGGTAAAAAGAGAAATGATAGAAGGAAAATACTTAGGTCTAGAGGCTCAATTAGAACCCCACGATTGAGAAAGATTTGAAGAAGTATTATGATCACATGTTAAGGGATTTTCTTGGTCTTGTAAGAACCTTATAAGCTTAACTTTGTCAGTCAATATTATATCAACTTAGAACTGGGCATAAAGATTGTTAGTCAACCTCAATGGATAATAAATCCTGTGTATGCAAAATTGATCAAAGCTCTAATTTCTAAGCTTCTAGATGCACGATTCATATATCTTTTTTCTTCTAGCGAATGGGTATTTCCTATCGTGGTAGTATAGAAGAGAAATAGCAAAACAATCTATATTTTTGTTAATTATAGGGAGCTTAACAATAAGACATGAAAATATCATTTTCCTTTGCCATTTATAGATCAAGTACTTGATAAAGTATTTGGCCATGAACTATATTTCTTATGGATGGGTTTACTAGGTTATAATAAAGTATTAATTCCTCATGAGGATAGTTATAAAGCTACTTTTAGCACTGAATGGGACACATACACCCACAAAGTAATGCCTTTTGGTTTGTGCAAGGCACCCCATAACATTTGAAAGGGTTATGATTCCAACCTACCAAGATTATCTTTGATAGTAGATGGAAGTGTTTTTGGACAACTTTTATATTGATGGAAAAAGAAATTGCTCAATTGTTGTCACAAGTATTTGAATGTAGTGATGAACTAGATATTTCATTAAACTTGATAAATGTTTTTTTCGAGTTCCAAAAGGAACTATTGTTTCTAAGGAAGGTATTGCCATGGATCTTACTAAAATTGCTAAGATTTCTAAACTTCCACTACCTAGTGTCGAAGGGCTTTGAAAGCAAAATCGCGACCACAGAGAGGACCTTGACTAATTTCAGGATAGAAGATCAATCATACAAATAAGCAAGATGAGAGGATTTGTGAGCAGCAAAAGCGGCAGAAAACGAAGGGCATGTTCATACTCTGGATGGTAGAAAACACTGCATTTTGCAGAGAAGTTAGATGCCCATTCAAGTGAATCTTCCGTGGAAAATCTACTCGAATACTGGAGTATTCATACACCTTGTCTTCCCATGAAACATGGAACTTGATTGCTTACATGTACACTACAATCAATAACATCCTTCTTGTAAATACAAACAATGTATACTACTTTTGGTCATTCTGAGAATGTCCACATGAGACTTGGCATAAAATTTGCACATCCACCCATTCCATGGCAAAGCAACAAACTCATGAAGTCCAATCTATTGCAGTCACACTGCATTCTTCTCTACTTGGACAGTAAATCTCCACTTTGAAATCCATATACGGGTCCATTAGTGATTGCATCATCTTGCTGGCTGACTGTACTTAAATTCTATATTCTCTGAAGGAAAGAATGCCAAAGAAGTAATTCAAAGTAGTTGTTGTTGAATCCCAGAACTAAACTGAGTGTCCTTCGAATCTTTCTCAAGTAGAGCTCATGATCTGATAAAGACTATGTGACCAAGGAACAAAACATGACCAGTACAAACTAGTCTCCAGCCAAACTAGAAGCAGGTGCTCGAGCTCTGGATTCTGACACTTGTAGTTCCAACCTACTTGCAATGCACAAACTCCCCATGGTAAAAGTGGCATAGCACCTTGTCACTGCCTATGACTTCCCCCATAAACTTCCCTTCAATTCTCTGTTTTCGTTCTATCCCTTGTAAGAGGATTACAACAAAAATACAAGCATACATGCTGCAGTATTCTACATACTCGTTGTTGGTTTGTTTGAAGATCAGTTACTTCGGGCCGCAAAAATCGTTGATTGGAGCAAATTATGGATCCAGCTGAGCAATTTTTCATGAGAGACGTTGCCGTAGTAGGCATAGTGGATGATCAGGCAAGATCAAAGAAGCATAAAAGAAAGATGTCCAATTGCAACAGTCTGCACGAAATGTCAAGCAATCTCAGATCTTCGGATCTTCAAATCTTCCTCGTTCCACCTTTTTGCACAACCTCCATAGGCTTCACAATCATTATCGGCATCCTTGGTCAGTAGAGGAAAACGCCTTATGCAATGTGAAGTTCCAGTATAGAACATAGACCATGAGCTCCAGTGCTCTTTGCTAGTGCTTTTTGAGCCACTCTTCTCAATGCTACCTCAGTGTAATGTAGCTTCACATTGTTCATGAAAAACAACTTTTTGGACAAGGGCATTCTTGGGTTCAGTTAGAACCTGAACTAGCTATTTTTCATCCAAAGCTGACAGACACTTCAAATTGATTAGACAGGAGCGAACTTAGCATGGCTGAGATGGTTTGTTTCATGGCCTTTGTGTTGTCAGGAGAAACCTTACCCCTTGTGTGTCTTACCTCCCGAGGCTATATGCGAAGGCTCCCCGTGTTTCCATTCCATACTTTTTTTTTCCCAGGCCGATAAAGCTCCTCTCTCTGACCTGAAAAGTGGCCCCTCCCACGCTAATGTTGCAGTGCATACCAAAAACCTTTATTAAGCAAATTGAAAATATTCTCTTTGTAAGGTTTTGGTCAGATCGTAACATGCCAGCATTTCCTTCATATCTCTAACAATCTCCCTTTCACCACAGTTGTGGTGAAGGAATAACCTCATTCTGTTAGAATCTTCATCAATGCATCAATCAAGTCTCGTCCAGTGAAATCAAGATGAAGAATAGCATGCGGTAGTGAATAACCCTCATATATGGGCACAGTATGGGTCACACCATCACCAGAATTCGACACAATACCAGTTGTCCTACCACTAGCATATAGTGAAAGCACAACGTGAATTGCAACATACATAGCACGCACATTGAATTTATCAACATTATTTGTGTCATCTTCTCTCTATTGGCCTTGGGATTCAGTGGAGCTTCTGTGAGGAGGACTGGATGCTCTTCAGGCGCAACACGAAGCTCATTGTAGAAGGTATGGTGCCAAATTTTCTCCATGTCATCCTAGTTGGTAACAATACCATGCTCAATGGGATAATTTAAAGTCAATATTGCTTGTTTAGATTGCGCTTCATCACCAACATAAGCATCCTTCTACCCCATACCAACCATAACACCAGTGTGCCGTGGTCAGCCTACAATACTTGGAAATATAGCTTGAGGAGTGTCATCTACTTTATTGGCTTTGCATAGTCCAAGAGTAACCATACCCATAGTGAGACTATCTCGATGCATTTCTACTTTCTGCATTCCGTTGTACATTTCCAATGCATCATTAAATCTTTGTGCCTTGATGAGAAAATCTATAACATAATTATACGTGAAGCTAGCAGGCTCACAATCTAGATCACTCATGCGATCAAACAGTTGCAAAGCCTCTTGAATGTGTTCTTGTTGGGTATATCCTCCAATCAAAGAGCTCCATGTCACAACATCTCGATTGGGTAGTGTACCAAAAATAACATGCGCATCTAGTAGGTTTCCATACTTGGCATACATGCCAACTACAGCGTTACAGATAAGTTCCTCTTGCTCCAATCCCCTCTCCACTATATTGCCTACGCAGAACAAATGTAAACACAATGACTAAGTATGTACAAAGTAACAAATGCCACACACACAACTTTTTGGTGGATTTCACACCTCGGATGCGCAGCAATACGACATCCACCCCCTCTGATCTTGCGCATCCTCCAGATGGATCAACTACCCATGATCATTATCGTCAAGATCCACGAACAAATCAATCTCTTCATTGTGTATTTTCGGTATCTCAGCAAGATTATCTATCATATCATCTGTCTCTTCTACTAGAGTTTCTTCTCGTTGCTCCTCTCTTGCAAATTCTTCCAATGCATAATCATCATCATCTCTTTTCTTGAAAATCTTGATTCTTTTTTCTGCAATAGGCACTCTAAGCACTATCCCATCCAATTATGTCAGCTCATATGTTGCATTATCAAAGACATGTCTGACTATGTACGGCCCAAACCATCTTTTCACCATCTTCCGAAGTGTAGTATACTGATTCTCAAGGCTGCTATCAAAGACTAATACCCAGTCTCCCTCTTCTATTGCTCTAGGCCGCAAGTGATGCATGTTGTCAAACCTGTCCTTATTCCTAAGTCTAGCAACCTTCAACCTGTCAATAGCTAGCTGAATATCCTCAGGTCTTCTCTCCAACTGTCGGATCCAAAGAGCTAAGAGCTCCTCTCTTGTCAAATCCTCCTGCCAAGGTAAAAATGACCAAGTCAAAGCACAAGTCTCAATCGGCATAACCGGTTTATGACCATACATCAACTCTGCGGGCATATATCATGTGGTTACACTGTGAGTCGTACGATCAGCCCACAAAGCAAATGGTAGAAGTCTTGGCCATTCTCCAATCCGTCCTCTCCATGCTTTGGCTAATGCTTTCACTATCGGCGAATGCCCTCTTTCACTCTTTCCATTTCCTTCTTGATTATATGCTGTGGCTAGAGCCAACTTGATTCCTAGTTGAGAGAAAAACTCCCTAGCTTCATCTGCATCTAATTCACCGCGATCTGCAGTGATCTTACCCACACAGCCATACCTGCAGAAAATTTCTTCCAATAAGAACTTACACATTGTACTAGTGGTCTTCGTTCTCAAAGGTCTGCCCTCAACATGATTGGTAACATCCTCTCTAGCCAATACAACATATCTCATCTACCATAGACCCATTGACATAGTAACCAAGTCAACTACGCACTTATAATGAATGCAATGTGGATAGGTTGGATGAAGCTCATCTCAATGATGCACTACAAAATACATCTGAGAGTCTCTGCAAGTCTCTACAAAGTGAGAAACATCTCTGTGCATGCCTTTCCACCAATATTTTTCCTTGATTTTCTCATAAGTAGCCCATACTCCTCTATCACCAGCCCAAGGACTCTCATGAAACTCTCTCATCACCTGTAAAACTGGGTCTCTTTATCACAGACAACCCGCAAGGGTAATCCACGTCTTTTCTTTGGGTGCTTCCAAAGAAATCCATCCTTGAGGAAATAACCATAGGCTGTTCTTATGATCTTCTTGAACTCTTCATCTGTCCATTCATCTCTTTTTCTTAGTGTACTAAGGTACTTGCCAATCTGCAACCAATCTCCAACATAGAGTTCTTCTATGAAAGTCACAATATCATAGACATGACAAACATGATCAACCATAGTGGCTAAAATTTTCGCATCATCCTCTTCTGCAAGTAGTGTCTCCTCATCATCATATCTAGCTCTAGACAGCATATCTGCCAAACTAGATTATCCTTCCCTGCTATGTGTTTAAATTCTGGATTTAATGACTTGATGTATGCAATCCATCTCAGCATAGCTATATCTGGAGTAGAGCAACTCATAATCATACCTATCAATGGCAAGCAATCTGTCTCTACCACAATTGAGACTCCAATAAAGTACTCTTTGTCACATTTGAGAGCCGTAACAATTCCCAGTAATTCCCTTTTGATTTGCGGATACCTCCTCTATCTCTCATTTAGGACATTCGCCCCAAACGGAATAGCATACATGTTTCCATCTGCATTATCTTGACCCACAGCCCAACCTATGCCAATTGGACTAGTGTCAACTGTCAATACAATAGGCCTTTCACAATTATAATCCGCTTTCCTCATAGTAGGAGCAATCTGCAATAACTTCTTTAATTTTCGCATGGCTCTAGTGTGGCTCTCATCCCAATAAAATTTCTGCCCCTTTCGAAGCAGTTGATATAAATAATCTGCTATGTGAGCAAAATGGGGTATCCAAATCATGTAAAACACACAGCCTCCAATGAATCTCCGTACCTCTAAAGTGGTAGAACAATACTGCGTAATCTTGCCTATATTATCCACCTTTTCAGGTGAAGGTTTCCTGCCATAATACCCACACATATGTCCAACAATGACAACCTCATTTACTCCAAAAACAAATTTTTGCCCTAATAGTGTCAAGTTTACTTCTTCTAACCTGGCCAAAATCTTTTCACAAGCTGAAAGATGATCAGCCACAAAGTATCTACATCCCTGCTCATTTAGACTCTCATTCTTCTCTTCTTCCCCCTTAATGGGCACATCATCCAGGAAAGGCATGGTAAGCTGAGGTATGTACTCACGAAGGACCTTATGCATGGCATTCATCATATGTGCAATAGAATTAGTGGCACCTTGAGGCAAGGTACACATCCTTACAAGCCCAATAGGAGTTCTCATAGTGGTTATGTCCCTGCTTTCCAAGGCCAGCTGAAGCTGATCACATCCCGAATAGAAGTCACCTAAAGAATAGATGGCACGTCCAACAAATGCTTCTGCAAACTCATCCACCACTAAACCTATACCAACATTCTTGATAGTAACTTTGTTTACTGGCTACATGTCCTGTATAAATCGGAGAGTACCATTCTTCTTTGGAATCGTAAACCACCTATTTGAGTATGGTGCAAATGAAGACTCTAGGATTCCCATCCTGATTTTCTCATTCAACAAGTCAACTAGCTTTGGCAGGTGTGCCCTAGGCGCACTGGAATAGGTCGGAGGTTCCATGGAGTATGAGGAATAGTAAAGATCACCATAGGGGCAACAATATCCGGATTCACACATCCAATCTCATACAAGAAGAAAGAAAACCCCCTTCCATGTCACTCAAGCATATCCTGAAAGAATTTCTTCTCTGAGGGTAGCAAGAAATAACCATTCTCAATTTTTAATTCAGCAAGAGTCTCTGCTGAACATTTATGGCCTATATGCTCTGGATTCCTCAAAATTGGCTGCTTGGTATCCCTCTTGATTTGTTGATCACTGTCAGGTGGAAGCGGTCCAGTTATCGGCATCACCTTCTTATCCACAGTCTTGTATTTTGTGTCAACCCTAACTTCATTATGATCCTTTGCATTACTCAAATCTTGCTATAAATCAGCCATTCTACACTTTGGTTGGCTGAATATCCTCAACCCTCTGCTCTATGGATTGCATAAGAACAGCCCTAAACTCTGGATGTTGAAATATTTCAATAGTAAACTCTGTTGGATGAAAGTTTTCAGCCCTCTGTGTCTCTGTAGGCTGATCATAATCAATCGAAAACTCTGTTTGCTGAATTTCTTCAGCACTCAACATTTTTTGCTGAGTCACCTCAGCCTCTGACTCTATCTGTGACACAAAATCTAAAATTTCATGAGACATGTCTAGGGACTGCACTAAGACATTGCTGTGACAACTCTGCATATTAGTTTTCAGCATATTTTCCATCTCTGTCATCATATCTGCACAAACCATACTATCATACATCCCATCTATATGCTTATCATCCTCTAAAATACCTGTATTTTTCAAATCTTTCTCCTTCCTGCATATGTACTACCTGGCCGCTCTAGGCAACTTAGAAATCGTCTGATAACTCACCGAACTGTTTGCTGAAATTCCAACAAAATTGGAGGAGAAAACACTGCTACTAGGAGGTGAGAACTCCAATCTCCTCTACTCTGTACCACTGTCCTCTTACAGGACAGCGGTACCTAATGAAAACCCGAATCCCTCATAGTGGGCAAAGGTGCATCTCGAAGAGTATCCCTGTTTCTAGCATGATTTACACACAGTCATAAATTGGACTGCTCTCATACCATCTTTACTGCGAATCTGTGCATAAGCAGATCCATCATCCATTACTTTCGTCTCCATGTGCATCTCTGTAATGAATGGTTGTCCCAGGATTATGGGGGAAGAGCATGAATCCTGCACAAAGAAATGGAAATCCTCCTCTAAATCTCCAATAGAATTCCTGACACTGGGACAGGCAGCATACAAATCACCTATAGTGTTGTTGGCAGCTCTCATACGCCACCCATGCTCTCCATCCATAGGCCATCTATTACTTTCATAAACTCCACGAACTATGAGATTAATCTCTGAACTATGATCCACCAAAGCAACATAAGGCAGATGTTTCTCTCCAATTTTTACCATTGTTTTTGTAGTTTCCCTAGCCCAATGACTCCGCGAAAAGTGACTATGCGGTACCAAGATAGGATCATCAATTTCAGCATAATGCATAGGCTAAACTCTCTTCTCTGTCTGCGAAAAAACAAAAGCATTCTCAACCATAACCTCATCCTCATCCAACTCCCCAATCCTCATCCTCATCCTCATTCTCAACCATAACCTCTTCCTCATCCTCGTCCTCATTCTCATCCAACTCCCTGTGTATCAGTAGTAGGCAATGTATGTCTTTTCCTCTTTAGGAGTTCTTGGAACTGATCTTGAAACTCTCTTTTCAAGATGCCCAAAACCTCAAAAATAGTAAAAGTCACCTCACTGCGAAGTATCTTATCATTAAAGATTTTCTTTATGTCTGTAGATGTCTCAATATCGGACATCAATCTAAACCCTAGCTACTTTCTCTGTCGAGGCTCTTGCCTCTTTTCTTTCTTTTGAGCATCTTCCATTTGTCATTCTGGCCCTGGTCTCAAAGACGGCCCTGCAATAGGTGGAGTAGACATAAATAGTGTACCTGTCAACAGGCGAATCCCAACTGTCTCAGATCTGATGCTAGAACTTGCACTAGTCAAAACAGTCTGCTAAATTTTCCCCTTGTTTGCCGTCTCCGAAGAATATGTCCATAATGCTGACTGACTCTCTGAACCTTTTTCAATCTAGACTCCATATGCAGAAGCATCTCCTCTAGCTGCCACATAAGAAGTACACACGGCCATATCATCTACTAATTTCTTCATTCCACCTTTTCCAAAATTGGTAGCAAGCGGAGCTCCTGTTTCAGTCAACCAGATCTTGCCATCTTGTCCCCAAAATACCAAATTCTTTCTCCTTGCATCTTGAAAAGATTTGCAATCCCTGCAATGCTGATGGTTCGTACTATCACACCAAATACATCTTCGATCTCTCCTAGGTACACTAGGAGCACTCCTAGGTGTAGTAGGAGCACTAGAAGAAATAGTAGGTGCAGTCGAAGCAAACTTCTCTTTCAATTTCCCCACCAATTCTGCTTTAAGTGACTCCAGTGTCAAATCCGTTATGCCTTTGATTATGTCATCAAGAGAGGAAGGAACGGACGGAGTGGATGATTTTGGAGTAGAAGGAGCCGGCATCGGTCTTGGAACAGGAGGATTAGAAACAGTAGGCATTGGCATAGGCCAAGTAACTGGCTGACGAAGAGAAGAAATGATAGGGGTAGAAGCAAACATAGGAGCAAAAGACAGCCTCGGTGTCATAGATCCATTCTGTAAGTGGGTCTTCCATATCCTCCTCTTGGTCAAAGTCGAGACCGCATCCTGGACATCTTGCCAATCTGTTTTAAGACCCATAGGCTTCGTACGATCCTCAAGAAGCTCTCCTAATTCTTCCTGAAGAGCAGGATCTGCAGCTTGCAAGAAAAGCTCAACTTTCTTAACATCCAATGCTCTTTGTTCAATAGCATCAAGCAGACTATACCTCTCTTCAAATTCTAGTATCAGTTCTGAAGCAGCTAGACCTTTGTTTGGCATGTAGATGCACTCTCGGAATGATCATCGTGTAGCCATCCCAAAGTCCTCAAAAAAATACTCCTCTTTCAGGGCCTTCTTAAAATCTTGCCAATGCGAATTTTCAAGGAAAAGACCAGTCACTTTTTCCCTCAAGGCGGGTGTGACAAGGCAAAGAAAATATTTACTTATAAGTCCTGTTGGTACTTCAAAAAATCCCATCTTGATCTCATACGTCTTCAAATAAGCCGATACATTACGGCCATCAAATAGCTTCTTTTCATTCTCAATTGCTTCAATCGCCTTAGTTGCGTTGATTGCATTCTCTTGCTCCGAATTTAGTTGCCTTTGCTGAGATGACTATTGTTAGTGTAACTGCTGGTGCTGCTGCATATACAATTGTGTCTGTTGATTTTGAAGCTGCATATACACACACGTATTCTACGAAATCTGCTTTAAATCATCCGTAGAAGTACTTGATGCAGAAGTCAATGATGGAGTTGAAGTAGAGGACAAAGCAGGAATCGTAGAAGAGGTTGAAAATGATGCTGAAGTATCTCCCATCCTGAAATTTAAATGCGACGCTTTCACATCGGGTTCACCAAAGATATCAAAGGGTTTTCGAAAGCAAAGTCGTGACCACAGAGGACCTTGACTAATTTCAGGATA
The DNA here is from genome assembly GCF_053477565.2 of Lygodium microphyllum. Taxonomy (NCBI): domain Eukaryota; kingdom Viridiplantae; phylum Streptophyta; class Polypodiopsida; order Schizaeales; family Lygodiaceae; genus Lygodium; species Lygodium microphyllum. Next base: position 8,815,946 of record NC_141150.1, on the reverse strand, counting down.
GAAGATCAATCATACAAATAAGCAAGATGAGAGGATTTGTGAACAACAAAAGCGGTAGAAAACGGAGGGCATGTTCATACTCCTGATGGTAGAAAAAATTGCATTTTGCAGAGAACTTAGATGCCAATTCAAGTGAATCTGCTGTGGAAATCTACTCGAATACTGGAGTATTCATACACATTGTCTTCCCATCAAACATAAAACTTGATTGCTTATATGCACACTGCAATCAATAACATCCTTCCAGTAAATACAAACAATGTATACTGCTTTTGGTCATTATGAGAATGTCCACATGAGACTTGGCATAAAATTTGCACATTCAGCCATTCCATGGCAATGCAGCAAACTCATGAAGTCGAATCTATTGCAGTCACACTGCATTCTTCTCTACTTGGAAAGTCAATCTCCACTTTGAAATCCATATGCGGGTCCATCAGTGATTGCATCATCTTGCTGGCGGACTGTACTTAAATTTTGTATTCTCTGAAGGAAAGAATGCCAAAGAAGTAATTCAAAGCAATTGTTGTTGAATCCCAGAACTAGACTGAGTGTCCTTCGAATCTTCCTGAGGTAGAGCTCATGATCTAATAAAGATTGTGTGACCAAGGAACAAAACATGACCAGTACAAACTAGTCTCTAGCCAAACTCGAACCAGGTGCTCGAGCTCTAGATTCTGACACTTGTAGTTCCAACCTAGTTGCAATGCATAAACTCCCCATGGTAAAAGTGGCACAGCACCTTGTCACTGCCTATGACTTCCCCCATAAACTTCCCTTCAATTCTCTATTTTCGTTCTATCCCTTGTAAGAGGATTACAACAAAAATACAAGCATAGAGGCAGTAGTATTCTAAATACCCCTTGTTGGTTTGTTTGAAGATTAGTTGCTTCGGGCCGCCAAAATCGTTGATTGGAGCGAATTATAGATCTAGTTGAGCAATTTTTCATGAGAGACGTTGCCGCAGTAGGCACAGTGGATGATCAGGCAAGATCAAAGAAGTGCAAAAGAAAGACGTCGAATTGCAACAGTCTGCACGAAACGTCGAGCAATCTCTCTGCAGACATCTTTTTTGTCATGTATCTGCATCGATTAGCAAAGCATCAACATTTTTCCTCTCCATCTTCAATACCCTTTGCCGCTTCCTATTTGTCGAAGTCTCCATCTTTATCTTCAGATCTTCCTCGTTCCACCTTTTTGCACGTCCTCCACAGGCTTCACGATCATTATCGGCATCCTTGGTCAGCAGAGGAAAACGCCTAATGCAATGTGAAGTTCCAGTATAGAACGTAGAACAAGAGCTCCAATGCTCTTTGCTAGTGCTTTTTGAACGACTCTTCTCAATGCTGCCTCAGTGTAAAGCAACTTCACATTGTTCATGAAAAATAACTTTTTACGCAAGGGCATATTTCTTGGGTTCAGTTAGAACCTGAACTATCTATTTTTCCTCCAAAGCTGACAGAAACTTTAAATTGATTAGGCAGGAGAGAACTTAGCATGGCTGAGATGGTTTGTTTCATGGTCTCTGTGTTGTCAAGAGAAACCTTCCCCCTTGTGTGTCTTACCTCCCGAGGCTATATGCGAAGGCTCCCTGTGTTTCCTTCCATATTTTTTCTTCCCCAAGCCGATAAAGCTCCTCTCTCTGGACCAGAAAAGCAGTCCCTCCCATGCTAATGTTGCAGTGCATACCAGAACCTTTATGAAGCGAATTGAAAATATTCTCTTTGTAAGGTTTTGGTTAGATCCTAACATGCCAGCATTTCCTTCATATCTCTGACAATCTCCCTTTCAGCATAGTTGTGGTGAAGGAATAACCTCATTCTATTAGAATCTTCATCAATGCATCAATCAAGTCTCGTCCAGTGAAATCAAGATGAAGAATAGCATGCGGTAGTGAATAACCCTCATATATGGGCACAGTATGGGTCACACCATCACTTGAATTCGACACAATACTAGTTGTCCTACCACTAGCATATAGTGAAAGCACAACGTGAATTGCAACATACATAGCACGCACATTGAATTTATCAACATTATTTGTGTCATCTTCTCTCTATTGGCCTTGGGATTCAGTGGAGCTTCTGTGAGGAGGATTGGATGCTCTTCAGGCGCAACACAAAGCTCATAGTAGAAGGTATGGTGCCAAATTTTCTCCATGTCATCCTAGTTGGTAACAATGCCATGCTCAATGGGATACTTTAAAGTCAATATTGCTTGTTTAGATTGCGCTTCATCACCAACATAAGTATCCTTCTACCCCATACCAACCATAACACCAGTGTGCCCTGGTCGGCCTACAATACTTGGAAATACAGCTTGAGGAGTAGCATCTAATTTATTGGCTTTGCATAGTCCAAGAGTAACCATACCCACAGTGAGACTATCTGGATGCATTTCTACTTTCTGCATTCTGTTGTACATTTCCAATGCATCATTAAATCTTTGTGCCTTGATGAGAAAATCTATAACACAATTGTACATGAAGCTAGCAGGCTCACAACCTAGATCACTCATGCGATCAAACAGTTGCAAAGCCTCCTGAATGTGTTCTTGTTGGGTATATCCTCCAATCAAAGAGCTCCATGTCACAACATCTCGATTGGGTAGTGTACCAAAAATAACATGCGCATCTGGTAGGTTTCTATACTTGGCATACATGCCAACTAGAGCATTACAAATAAGTTCCTCTTGCTCCAATCCCCTCTCCACTATACTGCCTACGCAGAACAAATGCAAACACAATGACTAAGTATGTACAAAGTAACAAATGCCACACACACAACTTTTTGGTGGATTCCACACCTCGGATGCACAGCAGTACGACATCCACCCCCTCTGATCCTGCGCATCCTCCGGATGGGCTAACTACCCATGATCATTATCATCAGGATCCACGAACAGATCAATCTCTTCATTGTGTATTTCTGGTATATCAGCAAGATTATCTATCATATCATCTGTCTCTTCTACTAGAGTTTCTTCTCCTTGCTCCTCTCTTGCAAATTCTTCCAATGCATAATCATCATCATCTCTTTTCTTGAAAATCTTGATTCTTTTTTCTCCAATAGGCACTCTAAGCACTATCCCATCCAATTCTGTCAGCTCATACGTTGCATTATCAAAGACATGTATGATTATGTATGGCCCAAACCGTCTTTTCACCATCTTCCGAAGTGTAGTATACTGCTTTTCAAGGCTGCTATCAAAGACTAATACCCTGTCTCCCTCTTCTATTGCTCTAGGCCGCAAGAGATGCCTGCTGTCAAACCTGTCCTTATTTCTAAGTCTAGCAACCTTCAACCTATCAATAGCTAGCTGAATATCCTCTGGTCTTCTCTCCAACTGTCGGATCCAAAGAGCTAAGAGCTCCTCTCTTGTCAAATCCTCCTGCCAATGTAAAAATGACCAAGTCAAAGCACAAGTCTCAGTCGGCATAACCGGTTTTTGACCATACATCAACTCTGCGGGCATATATCCTGTGGTAACACTGTGAGTTGTACGATCAGCCCACAAAGAAAATGGTAGAAGTCTTGCCCATTCTCCAATCCGTCCTCTACATGCTTTGGCTAATGCTTTCACTATCGGCGCGAATGCCCTCTTTCAGTCTTTCCATTTCCTTCTTGATTATATGTTGTGGCTAGAGCCAACTTGATTCCTAGTTGAGAGAAAAACTCCCTAGCTTCATCTGCATCCAATTCACCACCACGTGCAATGATCTTACCCACACAGCCATACCTACAGAAAATTTCTTCCAATAAGAACGTACACACTGTACTAGTGGTCTTCGTTCTCAAAGGTCTGCCCTCAACATGATTGGTAAGATCCTCTCCAGCCAATACGACATATCTCATCTACCATAGACCCATTGGCATAGTAACCAAGTCAACTACGCAGTTATAATGAATGCAATGCGGATAGGTCGGATGAAGCTCATCTCGATGATGCACTACGGAATACATCTGACAGTCTCTGCAAGTCTCTACAAAGTGAGAAACATCTTTGTACATGCCTTTCCACCAATATTTTTCCTTGATTTTCTCATAAGTAGCCCATACTCCTCTATGACCAGCTGAAGGACTCTCATGAGATTCTCTCATCACCTGTAACTCGGTCTCTTTATCGCAGACAACCTGCAAGGGTAATCCACGTCTTTTCTTTGGGTGCTTCCAAAGAAATTAGTCCTTTAGGAAATAACCATACGCTTTTCTTATGATCTTCTTAAACTCTTCATCTATCCATTCATCTCTTTTGCTTAGTGTACTAAGGTACTTGCCAATCTGCAACAACCAATCTCCAACATAGAGTTCTTCTATGAAAGCCACAATATCATAGACATGACAAACATGATCAACCATAGCGGCTGAAGTTTTTGCATCATCCTCTTCTACAAGTAGTGTCTCCTCATCATCATATCGAGCTCTAGACAACATATTTGCCACCACTAGATTATCCTTCCCTTCTATGTGTTTAAATTTTGGATTTAATGACTTGATGTATGCAATCTATCTCAGCATAGCTATATCCGGAGTAGAGCAACTCATAATCATACCTATGAATGGCAAGCAATCTGTCTCTACCACAACTGAGACTCCAATAAAGTACTCCTTGTCACATTTGGGAGCTGTAACAATTCCCAGTAATTCCCTTTTGATTTGCGTATACCTCCTCTGTCTCTCATTTAGAACTTTCGCCCCAAACCGAATAGCATACCTGTTTCCATCTGCATCATCTTGACCCACAGCCCAACCTATGCCAATCAGACTAGTGTCAACTGTCAATACAATAGGCCTTCCACAATTATAATCCACTTTCCTCATAGTAGGAGCAAGCTGCAAAAACTTCTTTAATTTTCGCATGGCTCTAGTGTGGCTCTCATCCCAATAAAATTTATGCCCCTTTCGAAGCAGTTGATATAAACAATCTGCTATGTGTGCAAAATGGGGTATCCAAATCATGTAAAACACACAGCCTCCAGTGAATCTCCATACCTCTAAAGTGGTAGAACAATAGTGCGTAATCTTGCCTATAGTATCCACCTTTACAAGTTAAGGTTTCCTGCCATAATACCCACACATATGTCCAACAATGACAACCTCATTTACTCCAAAAATAGATTTTTGCCCTGATAGTATCAAGTTCACTTCTTCTAACCTAGCCAAAATCTTTTCACAAGCTGAAATATGATCAGCCCCAAAGTATCTACATCCCTGCTCATTTAGACTCTCATTCTTCTCTTCTTCTCTCTTAATGGGCACATCATCCAAGAAAGGCATGGTAAGTTGAGATATGTACTCACGAAGGACCTTATGCATGGCATTCATCATATGTGCAATAGAATTAGTGGCACCTTGAGGCAAGGTATACATCCTTACAAGCCCAATAGGAGTTCTCATAGTGGTTATGTCCTTGCTTTCCAAGGCCAGTTGAAACTGATCATATCCCGAATAGAAGTCACCTAAAGAATAGATGGCATGTCCAGCAAATGCTTCTGCAAACTCATCCACAACTAGACCTATACCAACCTTCTTGATAGTAACTCTGTTTACTGGCTGCATGTCCTGTATAGATCGGAGAGTACCATTCTTCTTTGGAATCGTAAACCACCTATTTGAGTATGGTGCAGATGAAGACTCTAGGATTCCCATCCCGATTTTCTCATTCAACAAGTCAACTCAACTAGCTTTGGCATGTGTGCCCTAGGCGCATTGGAATAGGTCGGAGGTTCCATGGAATATGAGGAATAGTAAAGATCACCATAGGGGCAACAATATCCGGATTCACACATCCAATCTCATACAAGAAGAAAGCAAACCTTCTTCCATGTCGTTCAAGCATATTGTGAAAGCATTTCTTCTCTGAGGGCAGCAAGAAATCACCATTTTAAATTTTTAATTCAGCAAGAGTCTCTGCTGAAAATTTATGGCCTATATGCTCTGGATTCCTCAAAATTGGCTGCTTGGTAGCCCTCTCTATTTGCTAATCACTGTGGGATGGAAGCGGTCCAGCTCCGGCTTCATCTTCTTATCCACAGTCTTGTATTTCGTGTCAACCCTAGCTTCATTATGATCCTCTGCATTACTCAAATCTTGCTGTAAATCAGCAATTCTGCACTTTGGTGGGGGCTGAATATCCTCAATCCTCTACTCTATGGGTGCATAGGAACAGCCCTAAACTTTGGATGCTGAAATATTTCAGCAAGTAAACTCTGTTGGCTGAAAGTTTTCAGCCTTCTGTGTCTCTATAGACTGATCATAATCAATCGGAAACTCTGTTTACTGAATTTCTTCAGCACTCAACACTTTTTACTGAGTCACCTCAGCCTCTCACTCTATCTGTGACACAAAATCTGAAATTTCATGAAACATGTCCAGGGACTGCACTGATACATTACTGTGACAACTCTGCATGTCAGTTTTCAACATATTTTCCATCTCTGTCATCGTATCTGCACAAACCATACTATCATATATCCCATCTATATGCTCATCATCCTCTAAAATACCTGGATTTTTCAAATTTTCCTCCTTCATGCATATGTACTGCCTCGCTCTAGGCAACTTAGAAATCTTCTGATAACTCACCGAATTGTTTGTTGAAATTCCAACAAAATTTGAGGAGAAAACACTGCTACCAGGAGGCAAGAACTCCAATCTCCTCTGTTGTGTACCACCGTCCTCTTGCGGGACAGCGGTACCTAATGAAGACCCGAATCCCTCATAGTGGGCAAAGGTGCTTCTCGAAGAGTATCCCTGTTTCTAGCATGATTTACACACAGTCATAAACTGGACTGCTCTCATACCATCTTTACTGTGAATCTGTGCATAAGCAGATCCATCATCCATTACTTTCGTCTCCATGTGCATCTCTGTAATGAATGGCTGTCCCAGGATTATGGGGGAAGAGCATGAATCCTGCACAAAGAAATGGAAATACTCCTCTACATCTCCAATAGAAATCCTGACACTGGGACAGGCAGCATACAAATCACCTACAGTGTTGTTGGCAGCTCTCATACACCACCCATGCTCTCCATCCATAGGCCATCTATTACTTTCATAAACTCCAGGAACAATGAGATTAATCTCTGAACCATGATCCACCAAAGCAACATAAGGCACCTGTTTCTCTCCAATTTTTACCATTGTTTTTGTAGTTGCCCTAGCCCAATGACTCCGCAAAAAGTGACTATGCAGTACCCAGATAGGCTCATCAGTTTCAGGATAATGCATAGGCTGAACTCTCTTCTCTATCTGCGAAAAAATAGAAGCATTCTCAACCATAACATCATCCTCATCCTCATCCAACTCCCCAATCAAAACTCCCTGTGTATCAGTAGTAGGCAATGTATGTCTTTTCCTCTTTAGGTCTTCTTGAAAGTGATCTTGAAACTCTATTTTCGAGATGCTCAAAACCTCAGAAATAGTAAAAGTCACCTCACTGCAAAGTATCTTATCATTAAAGATTTTCTTCATGTCCGTAGATGTCTCAATATCGGACATCAATCTAAACCCTGGCTGCTTTCTCTATCGAGGCTCTTACCTCTTTTCTTTCTTTTGAGCATCTTCCATTTGTCGTTCTGGCCCTGGTCTCAAAGACGGCCCTGTAGTAGGTGGAGTAACAAACTCACCCCCTCTAGTCTTTTTAGCTGCATTCGGATTCTCTTCATTTCTCTTACGCTTCTTCTCAACAAGTACATCTGCTCCCTGAGACTTAGTCAAGTAGACATAAATAGTGTACCTGTCAATAGGCGAATCCCAACCTGTCTCAGATCGGCTGCTAGAACTTGCACTAGTCAAAACAGCCTGCTGAATTTTCCCCTTGTTTGTCGTCTCCAAAGCATATGTCCATACTGCTGACTGACTCTCTAAACCTTTCTCAATCTAGACTCCATATGCAGAAGCAACCTGTAGCTACCACATAAGAAGTACACACATCCATATCGTCTATTAATTTCTTCATTCCGCATTTCCCAAAATTGGTAGCAAGCGGAGCTCCTATTTCAGTCAACCAGATCTTGCCATCTTGTCCCCAAAATACCAAATTCTTCCTCCTTGCATCTTGAAAAGATTCATAATCCCTACAATGCTGATGGTCCATACTATCACACCAAATACATCTTCGATCTCTCCTAGGTACACTAGGAGCACTCCTAGGTGTAGTAGGAGCACTAGAAGAAATAGTAGGTGCAATCGAAGCAAACTTCTCTTTCAATTTCCCCACCAATTCTGCTTTAACTGACTCCAGTGTCAAATCCGTTATGCCTTTGATTATGTTATCAAGAGAGGAAGGAACCGACGGAGCGGATGATTTTGGAGCAGAAGGAGCCGGCATCGGTCTTGGAACAAGAGGAACAAGAGGATTAGAAACAGTAGGCACTGGCATAGGCCAAGTAACTAGCTGACGAAGAGAAGAAATGATAGGGGTAGAAGCAAACATAGGAGCAAAAGATGACCTCGGTGTCATAGATCCATTCTGTAAGTGGGTCTTCCATATCCTCCTCTTGGTCAAAGTCGAGACCGCATCCTGGACATCTTGCCAATCTGTTTTAAGACCCATAGGCTTCGTGTGATCCTCAAGAATCTCTCCTAATTCTTCCTGAAGAGCAGGATCTTGAGCTTGCAAGAAAAGCTCAACTTTCTCAACATTCAATGCTCTTTGTTCAATAGCATCAAGCAGACTATACCTCTCTTCAAATTCTAGTATCAATTCTGAAGCAGCTAGACCTTTGTTTGGCATGTTGACCCACTCTCAGAATGATCGCCATGTAGCCATCCCAATGTCCTCAAGAAAATACTCCTCTTTCAGGGCCTTCTTAAAATCTTGCCAATGCAAATTTTGAAGGAAAAGATCAGTCAATTTTGCCTCGAAGGCGGGTGTGACAAGGCCAAGAAAATATTTACTCATAAGTCCTGTTGGTACTCCAAAAAATCCCATCTTGATCTCATACGTCTTCAAATAAGCCGATACATTACGGCCATCAAATAGCTTCTTTTCATTCTCAACTGCTTCAATCGCCTTAGTTGTGCTGATTTCATTCTCTTGCTCCGAATATAGTTGCCTTTGCTGAGACAACTATTGTTGGTGTAACTGATGCTGCTGCTGCATATACAATTGTGTCTGTTGATTTTGAAGCTGCATATACACACACGTATTCTACAAAATATGCTTTAAATCATCCGTAGAAGTATTTGATGCAGAAGTCGATGATGGAGTTGAAGTAGAGGACAAAGTAGGAATCGTAGAAGAGGTTGAAACTGATGCTGAAGTATCTCCCATCCTGAAATTTAAATGCGACGCTTTCACATTGGGTTCACCAAAGATGTCGAAGGGTTTTCGAAAGCAAAGTCGCGACCACAGAGGACCTTGACTAATTTCAGGATAGAAGATCAATCATACAAATAAGCAAGATGAGAGGATTTGTGAGCAACAAAAGCGGTAGAAAACAGAGGGCATGTTCATACTCCAGATGGTAGAAAACACTGCATTCTGCAGAGAAGTTAGATGCCCATTCAAGTGAATCTGCTTTGGAAAAACTACTCGAATACTGGAGTATTCATACACCTTGTCTTCCCATGAAACATGAAACTTGATTGCTTATATGTACACTGCAATCAATGACATCCTTCCAGTAAATACAAACAATGTATACTGCTTTTGGTCATTATGAGAATGTCCACATGAGACTTGGCATAAAATTTGCACATCCACCCATTCCATGGCAATGCAGCAAACTCATGAAGTCGAATCTATTGTAGTCACACTGCATTCTTCTCTACTTGGAAAGTCAATCTCCACTTTGAAATCCATATACGGGTCCATCAGTGATTGCATCATCTTGCTGGTAGACTGTACCTAAATTTTGTATTCTCTGAAGGAAAGAATGCCAAAGAAGTAATTCAAAGCAGTTGTTGCTGAATCCCAGAACTAGACTGAGTGACCTTCGAATCTTCCTCAAGTAGAGCTCATGATCTGATAAAGACTGTGTGACCAAGGAACAAAACATGACCAGTACAAACTAGTCTCCAGCCAAACTGGAAGAAAACATGACCAAGGAGCAAAACATCACCAGTACAAACTAGTCTCCAGCCAAACTGGAAGCACGTGCTTGAGCTCTGGATTCTGACACTTGTAGTTCCAACCTACTTGCAATGCACAAACTCCCCATGGTAAAAGTGGCATAGCACCTTGTCACTGCCTGTGTCTTCCCCCATAAACTTCCCTTCAATTCTCTGTTTTCGTCCTATCCCTTGTAAGAGGATTACAACAAAAATACAAGCATACAGGCTGTAGTATTCTACATACCCCTTGTTGGTTTGTTTCAAGATTAGTTGCTTCCCGCCGCCAAAATCCTTGATTGGAGCAAATTATGGATCCAGCTGAGCAATTTTTCATGAGAGATGTTGCCGCAGTAGGCACAGTGGATGATCAGGCAAAAGATCAAAGAAGAGCAAAAGAAAGACGTCGAATTGCAACAGTGTGCACGAAATGTCGAGCAATCTCTCTGCAGACATATTTTCCGTCATGTATCTGCATCGATTAGCAAAGCATAAACATTTTTTCTCTCTATCTTCAATACCCTTTGCCACTTCCTATTTTCCAAAGTCTCTGTCTTTATCTTCAAATCTTCCTCGTTCCACCTTTTTGCACGTCCTCCACAAGCTTCACGATCATTATCAGCATCCTTGGTCAGCAAAGGAAAATGCCTAATGCAATGTGAATTTCAAGTATAGAACGTAGACCATGAGCTCCAGTGCTCTTTGCTAGTGCTTTTTGAGCCACTCTTCTCAATGCTGCTTCAGTGTAATGCAGCTTCACATTGTTCATGAAAAACAACTTTTTGCACAAGGGCATTCTTGGGTTCAGTTAGAACCTGAACTAGCTATTTTTCATCCAAAGCTGACATACACTTTACATTGATTAGACAGGAGCGAACTTAGCATGGCTGAGATGGTTTGTTTCATGGCCTCTGTGTTATCAGGAGAAACCTTCCCCCTTGTGTGTCTTACCTCCTGAGGATATATGCAAAGGCTCCCCGTGCTTCCGTTCCATACTTTTTTTTCCCCAGACCGATAAAGCTCCTCTCTCTGGACAAGAAAAGCAGCCCCTCCCACGCTAATGTTGCAGTGCATACCAGAAACCTTTAGTAAGCAAATTGAAAATATTCTCTTTGTAAGGTTTTGGTCAGATCGTAACATGCCATCATTTCCTTCATATCTCTGACAATCTCCCTCTCAGCACAGTTGTGGTGAAGGAATAACCTCATTCTGTTAGAATTTTCATCAGTGCACTAGTCAAGTCTCGTCCAACCAAATCAAGATGAAGAATAGCATGCGGTAGTGAATAACCCTCATATATGGGCACAGTATGGGTCACACCATCACCAGAATTCGACACAATGCCAGTTGTCCTACCACTGGCATATAGTGAAAGCATAGCGTGAATTGCAACATACATAGCACGCACATTGAATGTATCAACGTTATTTGTGTCATCTTCTCTCTATTGGCCTTGGGATTCAGTGGAGCTTCTGTGAGGAGGACTAAATGCTCTTCAAGCGCAACACAAAGCTCATTGTAGAAGGTATGGTGCCAAATTTTCTCCATGTCATCCTAGTTGGTAACAATACCATGCTCAATGGGATACTTTAAAGTCAATATTGCTTGTTTAGATTGCACTTCATCACCAACATAAGCATCCTTCTACCCCATACCAACCATAACACCAGTGTGCCATGGTCGGCCTACTATACTTGGAAATACAGCTTGAGGAGCAGCATCTAATTTATTGGCTTTGCATAGTCCAAGAGTAACCATACCCACAGTGAGACTATCTGGATGCATTTCTACTTTCTGCATTCTGTTGTACATTTCCAATGCATCATTAAATCTTTGTGCCTTGATGAGAAAATCTATAACACAATTGTACGTGAAGCTAGAAGGCTCACAATCTAGATCACTCATGCGATCAAACAGTTGCAAAGCCTCCTAAATGTGTTCTTGTTGGGTATATCCTCCAATCAAAGAGCTCCATGTCACAACATCTCGATTGGGTAGTGTACCAAAAATAACATGCGCATCTAGTAGGTTTCCATACTTGGCATACATGCCAACTAGAGCATTACAGATAAGTTCCTCTTGCTCCAATCCCCTCTCCACTATACTGCCTACGCAGAACAAATGCAAACACAATGACTAAGTATGTACAAAGTAACAAATGCCACACACACAACTTTTTGGTGGATTCCACACCTCGGATGCGCAGAAGTAGGACATCCACCCCCTCTGATCCTGCGCATCCTCCGGATGGGTCAACTACCCATGATCATTATTGTCAAGATCCACGAACAGATCAATCTCTTCATTGTGTATTTCCGGTATATCAGCAAGATTATCTATCATATCATCTGTCTCTTCTACTAGAGTTTCTTCTCATTGCTCCTCTCTTGCATAATCATCATCATCTCTTTTCTTGAAAATCTTGATTCTTCTTTCTACAATAGGCACTCTAAGCACTGTCCCATCCAATTTTGTCAGCTCATATGTTGCATTATCAAAGACATTTCTGACTATGTACGGCCCGAACCATCTTTTCACCATCTTCCGAAGTGTAGTATACTGATTTTCAAGGCTGCCATCAAAGACTAATACCCAGTCTTCTTCTTCTATTGCTCTAGGCCGCAAGCGATGCCTGTTGTCAGACCTATCCTTATTTCTAAGTCTAGCAACCTTCAACCTGTCAATAGCTAGCTGAATATCCTCTGGTCTTCTCTCCAACTATCGGATCCAAAGAGCTAAGAGATCCTCCCTTGTCAAATCCTCCTGCCAAGGTAAAAATGACCAAGTCAAAGCACAAGTCTCAGTCGGCATAACCGGTTTCTCACCATACATCAACTCTGCGGGCATATATCCTGTGGTAACACTATGAGTCGTACGATCATCCCACAAAGCAAATTGTAGAAGTCTTGGCCATTCTCCAATCCGTCCTCTGCATGCTTTAACTAATGCTTTCACTATCGGCGAATGCCCTCTTTCACTCTTTCCATTTCCTTCTTGATTATATGCTGTGGCTAGAGCTAACTTGATTCCTAGTTGAGAGAAAAACTCCCTAGCTTCATCTGCATCCAATTCACCGCGATCTGCAGTGATCTTATCCACACAGCCATACCTGTAGAAAATTTCTTCCAATAAGAACTTACACACTGTACTAGTGGTCTTCGTTCTCAAAGGTCTGCCCTCAACATGATTGGTAAGATCCTATCCAGCCAATACAACATATCTCATCTACCATAGACCCATTGGCATAGTAACCAAGTCAACTACTCACTTATAATGAATGCATTGTGGATAGGTCGGATGAAGCTCATCTCGATGATGCACTACGGAATACATCTGACAGTCTCTGCAAGTCTCTACAAAGTGAGAAACATCTCTGTACATGCCTTTCCACCAATATTTTTCCTTGATTTTCTCATAAGTAGCCCACTCTCATCACCTGTTACTGGGTCTCTTTATCGCAGACAACCCGCAAGGGTAATCCATGTTGAGTGTTGAAATGACTTGTTTTTTGGTTGATTTTTGTTGTTTTTGAGAGCCGAATGGTTGATTTTATGAGATGATTGATTGGTTTGGAAGTGGTTTGAGAGTGTTTTGGATGATATTGATTGTTTTTTGGAAGTTCATGATGTTTATTAGTAGAGATGTGAGGTTATGTGATGTTTTGATAGATTCTGATTGGTTCTGTATACCTTCTGTTTTGTTCTATTTTGTTCTGATTGTCTTCTGTAAAGAGGGATGGGTTGATGATTAATGAAGATTGAGATCTTGTGAAAGCTTATTGAATGATTTGTGAGAGTTTGGAATGGTTTGAGTATGAGTTATGAGGTTTTGATGACCTTCTGTAACCTTCTGTAGGTCTTTTGTAGAGCTTCTGTCTCTGTTCTGTTTTGTACTGTAGCTGTTTTGTTACTGTACTGTGACTGTTCTGTATGCTTCTGTATGTGTTCTATTGGATGAGAGTGTAGCTTGGGAAAGTTTTCCAGCCTTGGGAAGAGGTGAATACAAGTACAAAAGAGCTGAAAGAAGTGAAAGAAGTAGCTACTGAAGACTCAAGTGAAGACTGGAGTGAAGTGACAGTAGTGAGCTATGAAAACACTGTAGTGGCTCTGGTGACTCTTCATATCAGACATACCTCTTGGGAGGGGTATCCATGACCTAAGAAGGATTATTGAGAGTGATTATGAGATATTTTAGTGAGGATATGATGTATTATTGATGGAGAGAGAGAGAGAGAGAGAGTCAGAGATAGCCAATTCTACTAAAACAGAGTGATTGTATATGAGAGATTGAGAGAGAAGACTATGAAGATATTGAAGATGAATACTATGTGATGTATTTCCATTCAAAGATGGTGTATTCCTTTTCTTTCTTTGTGATATTGATGGATTTTGTGAAGATATTGAAGAATATGGTTGATTCTATCAAATCCGTGGGAGATCTACATGGTGCTGCATGAAGATTTGTTATGCTTGGTGTTCTTTTCTTCATTATGATCATATAAAACATAATAAACAAGCTTGTTGATAATACAAGATAGATTTTCTTGCAAGAGAATTACCTTTTCCTTGGTGTTCCTCTTGGGGCTCCATGTTTTTGGTGCGCAGCCGGGGAAACTTGCCATCAACAAGCATCAAAAGAGGCTTAAAATGAAGGAAATGGCATTGCCAAGAAGAGAAGAATTCAATGGATGTTTGTAAAGTTCCTTCTTCCACTGAAGAGTTGAAATTTCTCATAATCAAATCCACTTTCCAAAATAAGTTCATCCCACAATGGCGAAAACATATCACCATCATGATGCATGCTCTATGTGGTGGACAGTTTCCTCTTCCTGTTGAAGCAGCAGAAACTTGCATCTTGGTGGCAAACTGTTTGGGGATAAACTGAAGAGCAGAAACAGAAAGAATTACCATCTATGGAATATTTGGCATTCATTGAGAAGTTTCCAGACATCATCAAGTGGGAGATTGTGAAGAAGCTTCAGGAGTCTTGGTCTGTAGAGGTTCACAAAGACAAGAAGGAAAAGAGTTGGAATTTGTTTGTGGATGCTCAACAACAAGATACATGGGATGCTTGGTGCACTGATAATCTTCTGTTTGTTCAATTGGCAACCCACTAGGAGTTGATAGACAGAGTGTTTTTCACAACATACATTGTTGAAACCATCAGAAGCTGGCATTACTATGATGATGGCACCACCACAATGCTTAGACGTATGCATTTTGACACCTTCAGAACCGAATACCTTCCTCTATGCAGTGGCATGAAAGTAGAATTTAGAGACGTTGAAAAGGAAGAAGTAGAAGAAATGTTGGCAAGACAGTCCTCCAGAGACTGAAGCCTTTTGTTAACCCTCTGTGGAGCACTAACAACATAGTGGAGCCAACCCCCTGTTGAATGACGCAATAAAGAGGCAAGCGTTAGAATGAGTCCAGAGGTACGTGAAAAGAGAGAAAGCAAAAATTAGAGCCGAGAACGAGCTCGCAGCAGAAGCCGCCTTTGACGCTCTTGCATAACTCTTTACAGAAGTCCCAATCGCACATCAAGCCCTTCCTCCTCCTGCTGGAGGTCCACTTCCAAGCCAGATCCGTCCTAGAAATATTGATGACAAGCCAGCGAATGTAGTTCCGTTGCCAGTTTTTAAGGGAGAGTACAATGAAGACCCCAATCTTCATGTATCAGAATTTATGGTAGCATGTGTGGCTAACAATGCCAGAACCCCTAAGCATTGGTTAGCAATATTCCCCGCCACTTTCAAGGGCATGGCGTTTCAGTGGTATGAGAGACAAGCAGCAGGAACTTTTGGCACATGGGACGACCTGAAGTTGGCCTTCCTCACTAAATTCAGGCGTGAAGATTTTGAAGAGCGGATGCAAGAGGAATTTATGAATTTAAGTCAGTCCTCTGGAGAAAGAGTAGAAGCTTATGTCTCACGAATGGAATCCATCCTGAAGAGATGGACTAACCATAATCTAGATGATGGCACTCAGAAGGGGGTGTTTCTCAGAGGATTACAACCAGAAGTCTGTAAGTTTGTGGAGCTACAAAGACCAGCCACATTGCAAGCTACAACAGAAGGTGCAAGACTGTACGATGAAGTGGAAGCTAGATTGGCGATGAATCCAGGAAGAGGAGTCCTACCTCCTCTGATGCCAGGAATGATGTACCTACCAAATGCAGTCCCAGGGACAGTCCCCTACTCCTACCAACAGATGCCCCCGGTATCACAGTACAGTGCACCAAATCCACAGTGGCCACAATCAATGCCTCAAATGATGGTTCAACCACAACAACAATGGTCCCAACCAATTTCCTCAATGCCAAATCAGCAGCAACAGTGGAACCCTACCAACTGGAGCCAACAGCCAATAGTTCAGACAGGAGCTCTGAATCAGAATTAGAACAGAGATCCCTCTGCACCAGCCCAACCTGTTTATGCAGTGATTATAGAGACTCCTCAAAACCCTACTGCCAATACCTCACGAGGAGAAATCTTGAAGGATTATTTATCCAACTCAGTTGCAAATATCAAAAAGGAGTTGATGGATGTGATTATAGAGCAGGTACAGATGCTGAAAGTGAATACCGCTAGCATATCCAATGCTGCAGGAGCAGGAAGAGATGTGATGCGGTCAAATACTTGGTGTGGTAAGTGTCATCAAGTAGGCCATTTAGCCACTGAATGTACACGAAAACTAACTATTCCTGGAGCTTTTTGTTCCTACTGTTTGCGGAAGAACCATACAGAGGATATTTGCTCTTTGAAGGAGATGCATGATAGGAGAAGGAAGGAAGAAGAAGCAAGATTCAACTTGCTGGAATCCAAAATGACAACACAGGATATTGGACCCAAGCCTAGAGAGTTTGGTCCTAATTTCGGACCCTGAAGATTTCCATCCCAAAGTTATAGAGGAAGACAGTCTGGCGGTGGTAAGAGATCGGAAGTGGAGTGTTACAAATGCAGAGAAAAGGGACACATTTCACCAAATTGTCCAAATCCAAGAAGGTCAGTGGATTACAAGCCCTTATGCAGTCGATGCAAAGGAGAAGGCCACACTGCAAATGACTGTCCAAGCCCAGTCCCATTAAAAAACAGTGCTACTAATAGTCCGGCCAAGGCCCAAGAGCCTACCTCCAATTTAGTGGAATTGGAAGTTGCTGCCATCACGCGTGCAAAGAAGAAGGAACCACCTATCCAAAAAAGAAAATACTCCTCCTGCCAGAACAGTGAAGTTCAATCTTCCACCAGAAGAACAGAACAGAAGAGAGCCTGACAATGCCGTACAGAGCACTATAGTGCCACAGAGAGTCACAGAGACAGTTCCAGAGACAGGACCAGAGGTCTAGGAGATAGAAGAGGAGGAGGTGCCACAAGGGGCAGAAGAAGCTCCCATGATGCCCCTGTTGGAAGAAAGAAGGAAAATGAAAATGGGTGTTGCCCCATTCCCTAACCGGTTAGAGAAGCCAGTGGATCCTATTAAGGAATACGATCTGGTTAGAGATCTAGATATCTTTAAACCAAACCTCACATTCCGACAATTATTGATGTTGTCTCCCAGTTACTGAAAAAGGTTCAAAATTATACTGACAAGATGATGTGGCTTAAGGATTGCTCCCTCAACAGCAACAAAGTCCGACAAAGCTCCAGCGCCTGTAAAAGAAGTGGACGTAGCTAACGCCTTCCTAGATCCAGGTACCCTAGAGACTGGCGTGTGGATAGAAGGATGCTTCATTGCAAATGCACTGATTGATGGTGGTTCATTAGTGAACATTATGACGGATGTGACAATGAAGGATCTAGGCCCACAAGGTGTACAACCCACCCAATGGCTCATCAGACTTGCGGATCAAAGCAGAATTAAGCCTTTGGGCATTCTCCCATATGTGAAGACTACAGTGGCTGGAAAAGATTATTGGCTAACCTATCTGGTGGTGAAGCCAAACTCTTATGGTACATCCTACCCTCTGTTACTAGGCAGACCATGGCTTTTTGAAGCCAGAGCTTGGTTCAAAGGAACCTTGACCTTGGGTAGAGGACCCAATAAAGTGGTGCTGAAGTTATATGGTTCTCAAAAAGGACATGGGTCCACCTCCTTGGAATTATCTTCTGACTCCCCTAATGAGGCTATAGATGGAACATCAGCAGACAAAGATGCTGTCAAACAAATCCTTCCCAAGAAAACAGTGGCACGTTCCTTAATAGTGGATACTGTAAGCCAACTCCCAAAAGATGCAAAGCCATTGTCAATGGGTGAATACTTCCTACCTGAACCAGGAATGACTTCTGAAATCACTTCTGACAGTGAGATTGAAGCATGGATGTACTACTCTCCCTGTTACGTGGCCGTAGCAGAGCCAAAGATAGAGGCAGAAGATGAAACAGAGAATATGTTCTTCTCTTATAGAGCTCCTACAAAGACAGAGACAGAGACAGAGACAGAAGGGAGGGAGATGATATTGAAGAAGAAGGTTATGAAAGTGAGCCACAAGAGTCTATCCCACCTGAAGAGGATATATATGAAGAAGAAGTTTCAGAAGCATCAGAAGTAGATGAGCTCATGCTATGGGACAGAATGGCGATGGTACCATTTGGTCTGGTAAATGGATCTTCTCATATGCAAAATCTTTATAAGAAATGGATTAAGAAGACTAAGGCGTCTTTCAGCAGTGGCTCTTGCCGTCCTCACCCATCCTTGCCAAGAAAAGATGATGATGATACAATGTCCCAAAAAGCACCAGTCCCACAAACTCAACAGGCACCAGAGGGTCCCTGTTATGTGACATTCCTGGACGTGTCATCAGAAGATGAGTCTTCAAGCCAAGAGGTAATTAATTTTGAAACCAAACCCGAAACGGCCCTAATCCCATTTCAACATCTCCAAAGGCAAACTAAGTCTCCACCAAAAGAAGAAGTTGGTTCTAGTGGGACATCAAACGAGGACACCACTCCCTTGAAGGAGTCGAATCTGTACCCAGAAGCAGTCCGCGGGACCTTCATCTGTAAAGTAGAAGGTGAAAGGCAGTTAACTTTTGTGGATGTAGATGGCACTGAACGCCACTTGAAGGTGGGTAGAAGCCTACCAGAAGAGGAGTTGTCAACCTTGTATAACTTGTTGAAAGAAAATTTGGACGTGTTTGCGTGGTCCTACAAAGACCTAAAGGGGATTGATCCCACAATATGTCAGCATCATATTGACTTGGAGCCTGATGCCAAGCCAGTATGGCAATGACAGAGGCGAATGAACCCGAAATATTCCACATTGGTGAAAGCAGACCTGCTGAAGCTTCTGGAAGCCGAGTTCATCTATCCAGTGGCAAATAGTGAATGGGTTTCACCCATCGTGGTGGTACCCAAGAAGAATGGCAAATTACGAATATGTGTTGACTTCCGAAAGATCAATTCCAAGACAAAGAATGATCACTTTCCTATCCCTTTCACCAACCAACTGTTGGACACAGTGGCAGGACATGAGCTTTATTCCCTTCTGTATGGATTCAGTGGATACAACCAAGTCCAAATCGCAGAAGAAGACCAATCCAAAACAACCTTCACCATAGAATGGGGGACCTACGCTTACCAAGTGATACCATTTGGGCTCTGCAATGCCCCTGCTACTTTCCAGCGAGTCATGATGGCCGCATTCCAAAATCATCTGCATGACTTTATTGAGGTATATTTGGATGACTTCTGTGTCTATAGTTTGATCCGTGAACACTGGGGACATTTGGAACAATGCTTTGACCAATGCGGGGAGTATGGGATTTCCCTTAACCCCAACAAATGCATTTTTGGGGTCTTTTCTGGAGTTCTGTTGGGCCACATTGTCTCTACACAAGGGATATCAACAGACCCTGCAAAGATCGAAAAGATTGCAGCTCTAACAGCACCCACCAACCTCAAACAGTTGAGGGGATTCCTAGGCCATGTGGGTTACTACAGAAGGTTCATAGCCCATTTTGCAACAAAGGCAACCTCCTTGCACAAGCTTCTGAGGAAAGATGCAGAGTTTACTTGGACAGAAGAATGTGACAAAGCCTTCACCACTCTGAAGCAGTGTCTAATTGAGGCACCCATTCTGCAACCTCCTGATTGGACGAAAGAGTTCCATGTATACACGGACGCATCAATCGAAGGCTTAGGCGCAGTCCTATGCCAGAAGGGCTCCTCGAAGCTGGATCAACCCATCTATTACGCAAGCCGAAAAGTCACTGATAGGGAACGGAACTATACAGTGACAGAGCTGGAGTGCTTGGCAATGGTGTTTGCCTTAGAGAAGTTCCGCCACTACCTGCTATCTACCCATTTTAAATTTTATGTGGATCATGAGGCCCTATCCTTCCTAATGAACAAAGTAGATGTGAAAGGACGAATGATGAGATGGCTCCTTCTATTCCAAGAGTTTGACTTTGAGGTAATTACTAAGCTGGGTCATTCCCATGTTTTGGCTGATCATCTGTCGCATATCCCACAGACTGCAGACGCGGAGTAGGATGATCCAGACCTCCCTGATGCTTCCCTATTCTTGGTAGAAACTGTAACCCCTTGGTATGCAGACATTGCTAATGTGCTGGCAACCCAACAATACCCTCCTGGTATTTCTAGTCGAGAGAGGAAGAAGCTTATGCTAGAATCAACCCCCTACACCCTGCTAGGTGGTGCACTATACAAGAAAGGCAAAGATGAAGTGCTTAGAAGATATGTTGCAGGAGATGAGATTGGGATTGTTCTAAAGGCTTGCCATGACGAGCCATGTGGAGGCCACTTTGCAGGAGAAGCTACAGCCAGGAAGGCTTTGCTAGCAGGATACTAGTGGCCTACCCTTCATAAGGATGCCTATGATTATTGTAAAAGATGTGATGCTTGTCAGAGAATGGGGAAACCTACCAAGACAAGTGCCATGCCACTGCAACCTATCCTTCCCCTGAAGCCTTTTGAGAAGTGGGGCATCGACTTCTAGGTCCAATCGATCCTCCTACTAGAAGAAAACAGAATTGATACATCCTCGTATGTACGGATTATGTTACAAAGTGGTGTGAAGCTAAAGCCCTAAAGCGGGACGATGGTAACAGCGTGGCCCTGTTCATGTACGAGAATATTATCACCCGTTTTGGCAGTCCCCTAGAGCTGGTAAGTGACAAAGGTACTCATTTCATTAATAAAGTCATGGAAGAGTTGACAGAGTTGTATAAGATCCGCCATTGCAAGTCCACTCCTTATTACCCCAGAGCCAACGGCCAAGTCGAAGTCACCAATCGCATCCTCTACTCGATTCTGACAAGAACAATTGCCGCACATCGTCGTGATTGGGATGATCGACTTACAGAGGCCCTATGGGCATACAGAACCTCCCATAAAGCAGCAACGGGACAGACACCCTTTCAGCTGGTGTATGGTACAGAAGTTGTTTTTCCTATTGAACTGGAATTACCCTCTTTGAGAGTGGCTATCAAAGAGCGTTTGGGGGACGATGATTCACTGCAACGCCGTCTCCTGAACCTGGAATATTTGGACGAAATTCGTAGGATGGCTCTACAGTGCATGGAAGCCATGCAAGCTCAATGCAAGACTTACCATGACAGCTTCATCAAGCACAAGGAGTTCAAAGAAGGTGATTTGGTCCTAGCCTATGATTCACGATTTGGCAAGTTTCCTGGCAAGCTCCAACAACGGTGGATGGGCCCATATAAGGTACTTGCTGTCAACCCTAATGGCTCTGTCCAAGTGCAGACCATTGATGCCTCGGATGATCCCTTCCTAATCAATGGATATCGCCTGAAGAAGTACTTCCCTCCTTGGGGATCTTGACAATCATGGTCACCTGATCCTTTCCCTCGTTGGCGTGGCACTGTACTTCTTATGATGCTACTTCTGATAGCCGTTCTTCAGCTACTCCTGATGAGGTAGACGCAACCCTCTGTCCCCTCAACCCTACCTTCCAGCGGTGATCTCTTATCCTCTATTTTCCACCAGCGACAGTGGCGGGGTTGGTTCTGATACATGGTCTTTCTACCATTCCCTTGCTTAATTCGAGGAAAAAAAAAGAAAAAAAAAGAAAGAAAAACAAGAAATATACATATCGGTCATGGGAGAAAAGGACTTAGGTCCCTGTCATGCCGACCTATTCTTCGAGAAAAGGTGGAAACACCCTCGGGAATAGGGGAAAACAAGAAAAACAAAAAGAAAAGAAGAAAAAAAACAAGGAAAAAAAAACAAGAACAAATCTGTTATGAGAGAAAAGGAAGCAATTCCCTGTCATAGCAGGCCTCGTTCCAAGAAAAGGTGGCACATACCCTTGGGCGAGAAGCTGGCTGTGGAAAAGGTGGCAACACCCAGCAGTCCAGAAAGTGGATTCATCAATTGATATCCTCAGGATCTAGTTCCGAAGCTACCTCCCTTGGCACGCTGTGTCCTGGGTCTCTTTGCAGAGCGTCTAACTGTCCTCTAGCAGATGTCATGTTCCTATCCAACACAACGTTCGATTTGATGGCTACCTCCCTGGGTGTGACTAGAGTTTCTTCAATCAATTATCGAGAGGTGAGATTGAGGGACGTTACGACACTTGGAGTCAGGTATGTTTCCGTTTCCCTATGCACCCACGGGATGGGTCTCTGCCTTCATCACGGGACACATCACTTTGTTCTGTGCACTGCACTGTAAGGCTCCCTTGCCTTCCTCCTTGCGCTTATGCCAAACGGGTTCGACGCACTAATGCACCGTCAACTGTGCACCCTGGCATACTCTCTCTACACCATCCCCTTGTCAATTTCTAAACCGAGTATGCGATATGGGTTTCAATCCTTATTCCTCGAGTGATATTAGTCATGGGGCGAGTGACAGTTCTTTCATTCCATTTGAGTGACTGTGAGTTGAGTGCAACATTCCTTATCATCGACAAATTTCCTGTGATTCCTTCAACCAGCTACCTCCCTGGGTGCTGCCGTGTGGTCCCTACCATGAGGGACGTGTGCTGTAAAGATGCCTTGGTACCTCCAGCAGCAGCCGACAACAATACAGGACGTGCCATTGACAATCAACCTTGATTCTCGACAATATGGGCCAAGTTTTTCTAACCCTACACCTTCTGTTTCTCATTGACGTTCATGTTTTAAGTGTGGGGACATTAGGGGTTAGTCTGTTGTGTGGTTCTAGGTCCTTGTTGCTCGGTTAACCCTATCCGTTAATGTTTTAAGTGTGGGGACGCGTCCCTGCGCGTCTACATTGCATACCCTTCTGCATATGCCTCAACCTGCTCATGCATGTATGCCATGACTTGCTTTTACCCTAATGGGGTCCCTTCCCACCTACCCGTTCATTTTCCACCCACCCTTGGGGCTGTTCCCTTACAGTTTTCCTTCATTCCCTGATTTTGTGGTCCTGCCATGTGAATGTATCCTACGTTCACCGCAGTCCAAATCCAACCTTATAGCCCTATTCCTCCCTCTGAACTGACCATTTTTCCTTTTTACCTACCCCTGTTCGGGTACATGGTTTTCGAGTTATTAATTTTTGAAGCATTTTATGTAAATTAGTCGGTTTTCCATGTGAACGCGCTTTTCTTGCTTCGGAACCGTGATCTGACATCATAGCGTGACAATCTTTCTCCCTGACATTTTCCCTTTTTACTTCGAGTCATTCCGATGCACGGTTTGTCCAATATTAATTTTCCGATTTTTTAAGACTTTTTCGTGTGTCTTTTTGACATTTTTCCATGTGAGCCTGCCCTGTTTGCATCGGAATTCCAATTTGATTTGACAGTCGTGTCCCCCGTGCCTTCCCCCACCTTTTTCCTTTTTCCTCCACCCTCTTTTGCCTTCTGGATTTTGAATTATTAATTTTTAAATGTGTTTTTGAGCGTCTTTTTGGTGTTTTTTGCATGTGAACCCCTCCTACTTCCACCGTGCCACACCTTCCTGCTGACATTTTTCCTTCTTACTGCATGTCATTCCGGCGAACGGTTTGTCCCATATTAATTTCCGATCCCATTTTCGGATCTGTTTTTTGGGTTTTTCCCACGTGAACACGTCTTATCTCAGTCGGCACTATGTTTTGATGTGATAGGATTGTCGGGCACGTCTTTCTGCACATTTTTTCTTTTTCCTGCACCTAGTTCCGATGCACGGATCTTCTGATATTAATTTTTAATTGCATTTTTTGATCTATTTTTCGTGTTTTTTGCATGCGAACGCCCTGTCTTTCCCCCAGAGTCCCCGTTGCACATTTTTCCTGTCTTCCCGCTGTCGTCCTTCCTACTTTTTGTTTTTACACCCTTTCGTTTTGACGATCAGATTGGGAGTTATTAATTTTTCTTTATTTTTATGTGTTTTCGCGCGCCCCGTCCCGTGCGTGAACGCGCCCGTTTTCGATTTTACTCGTCTTAACGCGCCCCGGTCACATCCGCATGCCTCGTCCCAGCATCCGGGAGCCCTTTCAATCCCGTCACGGCAAATTTTTTTACCACCCGCCCTGCGCACGTGCAGGGGTCGGGGGGGTACGCCTCCTTTTTGGGCCCTAACCCTAACCCTCACCCGCCCACTAACCCTAACCCGCCCACTACCTTTGACCCCTACCCCTACCCCCCCATGACCTACCCTACCCCACCCCTTGGGCACCCCCCCTACGACCATGGGCACCCTTCCCTATCCCCCCCTACCCCTACCCTGTCCCTCCCCACCCTAACCACCTTCTCCCTCCCTCTTCCCTGTCGTGCCCCTCCCCTCCCTTTCTTCCATTTTCTCCTCCCTCTCCACCCTCTTCTCCATCCCCTCCTCCTCTACTCCTCTCTCCTTCCCCTCCTTCCCCTCCCTCTTCTCCTCGTCTCACGACGCCCCTTCCACCCTGAGGCCGCCGTGCAGCTCGCAACTCCTCCCCGCCACCAGACGCCGCCCTCGTCGCCCTCTGCAGCCGTCGATGCCCTGGCCGCCGTGAAGTCCTCCCGCCCCATCGCAGCGACCTTTGTCACTCTCCCTGCTGGCCGTCGGTCGCCTGGACGATGCCGCCGCCACGTGGCCTCTCTGGGCCTCTTCGCCTGCCTCCGCCCGTTGACCTCCTCCTGCCTTCCCGCCTCCTCCACGCCCCCATTCAAACACACTCCCCCCCACCCCCAACCAAGCCCCCTTTCCCCCCCATTCAAACACACTCCCCCCCACCCCCAACCTAGCCCCCATTCACACCCTCAGCAATCACACACCTCCCCACCTAAACCCTTGTTCCCCCCATCACTTACCTTTTCCCCCCACTAACACACTCCCCACACAAGCCCCCTTTCCCACCATAACCACCCCATCCCCACCCAAGCCCCCGGTCCTCCTCACGAAACCCCCCTCCCCCCTGTAAGCCCCCTGTCCCACGCTGCAGCCCCGCTGCACGGCTGAACCACAGCAACCCCCTCCCTAAACCCCCGTCCCACCCGTCGACACCCTCGTGGCATCGACACGCGCGTAGGTGTGTATGCACGTGGCTATTCGTGCGAGTGTGATTGTTCGCGATTGATCGTGCGCGGGTGCGGGACTTTGTTCGTCGGTTGCTGACACGCAGCTGCCACGCAGTCTATTTCTGGGTATTTTCCCAGATTTTTCATTCAACAACCCGCAAACCCTTTTAAAAACACAAAAACAAAAAATAACAAAAAATAATATAAAATAAAATAAAAACAAAAAATAAAAACATTGAAAAATTACACAAACTCATTTAAAAATTCTGAAAAAATACAGAAAAATCTAGAAAAATACCTATTATTTCTGCAACCCATGGCCATATTTTTCTCAACCTATAAATTTCAGCAAAAACATTTCCGACCATTTTAAAATTCCCCAATCTTTTATAAATACCCAAAAAAAAATTCATTAAAAATGCTAAAAAACTTTCAAATTAATTTTCAAAAAATTCCTAACACTTCCATTAACATTTTTACTTATTTTTGGCATATTTTTCTAAGCTGTCATAATCTTTCATTTCACACCTAAATTCCTTAAAAATACAAAAAAATCATTAAAAAACCTTTTTCATCCAAATACAAACTAAACATCTAGAAAAAAATCCAGATATTTTTGAATTGAGGAGAGCGCATTCTTTGCATTTACATACACCCACTACCAGGTATTTTCCCTTTTATTTGTTATTTTTTTCAGCTACCCCAAAACCCATAGTTAATTCAAAAATTAAAAACAAAAAAAACACAAGAAATAATACAAAATGAACCCTAAACCCCACCATGACATGCGCATTTGTGCTAAACACACCATTTTTTTAAAAAATAAAAATAAACCAGCCGTTCACTTAGCACGCGCTATGTGCGCTACAGAGGCACTTTAATATTTTTAATTAAAATAAAACCAACCGTCACAAGAGCACGCGCTGGCAAAAAAGCGCTCCACATCACCTTAATTTGTAATCAATGAATTTGCATTTAGAGACCCAGTCTGGGTATCGCAGTCCGGGATTCGAATTAAAGCACCGCTTTCACCTAATAATTGGTAATTAGATTTTTAAGAAGGAACCGCCGTTTTCTTGCTAAGGTTTATCACTTAATAAAACTTCACCCATTTCTTGATAATTGCTTAAAATGCTCCTTTCATTAAATTAATTTTCCCCTCACTGCACTTAATTCCCCTTTTTAACGAACCCATTTTGTGGGATGGATATGCGTAGTCTTTAGAGTTATTTTCATGGTCAAACACCGGTTTCTCAAAGATGTGGTCTTGATATGTGTAGGTTGTGGTGATGTTTTGGTTCAGTTTCTTTGTTACGGTTAAGGGTACGGTGTGTAGTTTTTTTCTTTATTGCCTGATACGATGTCGTAGATTTCGTGTAAGGGCTGCTGAACACAGAGTTCAAGTTGCAACAAGGAAAGAGACTAACAAGAAGAAATCGAATTTTTTATGCCAAAGTTCACTATATTCCTTGTCAAGTAAATTACATGAGGTCCATGTTCAGAAAAATCTGAAGTATCTCATAAATTGTTTTGCATTCAGGTGTATGATGATAGTTACATTGAACAGAATAATGGGCATTATCTAATAATCCAGTCAAGCATGTCCCTTAGTGCACTGACAATGAGAGAACCAGCTGTTGTACAACACATCTGATTTCTAATGCTCTCAGAGTTTTCTATCATATACGAAAAACCAGTAATATATGGGATCTCAAAGCAGTGCAGCCCCATTCTTAAATAGGTACTAGGAGGTTGGAAGAACCAATCAAGGGCCGTCAGCTGATCAATACTATTTCAAAAATGATTAGATCTTATCAACAGTACCTCAAAAAGACTCCAGCACCACAGAATTTCCTAGTACAAAAACTTTCTGCTCTTTGTAGATAGTAACAGGACTGTTCACTCCTCACTTTTGAGGGGAAGAGATGAGTGGCTCAAATTGTGAACTTGCCCATTAAGGCTGCTAGCCCCATGGTTTTGAGGATGTGTTTCATGTGCACTCAATGCTGGGGAATCTGCAGGTGAACAAATGGAAGCATCCTTTCTCTGCAACTGGTTGTAAGCTCTGTAAACTGTATCTGAAATTTCTTTGCCAATTCCATCTTTCGAGAGTATCAGCTCCCATGCAGCTTTCCAAACCTTGAAGGTTTGTTTCCTCCCAGGAAAACTATAACAGCAGCAGCAGCAGAGTAAACCTATCCATGCTACCCAAGTCTTACCGACATTGTTGATAATTGGAGCGAAGATGCACATCGACGGCGAACATTAGCTGGATGTCGGATTCTTTCTGAGAGAGCACCATGAGCTACTAGCAGTCATGACAGCATCTTACAATCAATCTCGATTTGTCAAAGAAACAATCTACGCTCCAGCTCCTGCCCTCTTTACTTCAAATCCCACGGCCCGTGCTTCTGTCATGCCACAGACGACCGCATAACACAGACAACAGCATCATCATAGTGTTCTCGAAGGTGGAGTTTCTCCTCTCTTTCAGCTCCTGGCTATCTTCCCAAAGGTTGAAAGGTGTCAATGCAACCTGTATCCAACAGTCTTCCATACCAGCAGCAGGTAGACATTTTCTTGTTTGACACAGCTCCCGTATCACAAAACCGGCAAGAGGAGACAGCCTGTTGTACTGCGATTCAGCCACAAGGACTCAGCCTCTGTACTTGATGAGGGTGATAGTATGTAGAACACGCGGTTTACGATATAGTTCATGTCAATCAGGAAGCTCTGGGTGCACTCGACTCCACTCATCCAGCTCCACATTGTAAGCAAAGGCGATGCGATTCGCAGCGTCGGATTCAGCCATAGCAAGTCAGCAAATTCCTTTGCATCACCAATCTTGGCATCAATGTCGCTCCCTTCTCTCCATCATAACTTTTCGATAATCTACAAGCAACCAAGGAGTTAATGCCTTTGTCGGAAGAGCCATAAAAGCAGTGCCTTCATAGCAGTAGCCATTGTAGCTCAGCGCTTCCCTCCACTTCCTCTTTTAGCTGAGCGAAAAAAAACTCCTCTTTGACAAGAATAGCTTGACAAAAAAAAGCCCAACGAATATAATTACATCCATCTTTGAGCCTTTCTTCTGTGGAGCACCATTTGTCTTTAGTGCTTTAGATATCAAAGACTCTTTAGCAGAAATTTGAGGCATTGCTACCTCTAGTTTCTTTACACCAACAGGAGATCTACGCACAAACTTTGATTTTGACCTTGAGGACTGACTTAGGGTATCTTTGGAGTCATCATTTGCCCCATTAACAGTCAGCTTTGTGATGGGTGATCTGCGTACAAACTTCGACTTCGGCCTTGAGGACTGGGTGGCAAAATGCTCTCTCGGTGCTTCACTAGTGCTTTACTCGCTTAAGCAGCTTTTGAGAGACTTCCTTCAACTCTATTTCATGGGAACTATTGAACTTAGATGATCGGCTTCCACAAAGCTTCCTTTGATTCCACAATTCCCTACACTTTTCTTAGAGATTGTCATTGAAATTATCAACTTGATAATGTCCTTTGGCATCAAATTTTCATATTTTTCTAACACACACACATCATGCATCCAAACAGAAACACACACACACACTAGCGGAATATATACATTGGATGCAGGTACTGAAAGGACGGATTATCATAATGCATCAATCACACACAATGAATCACACGCAGAAAAATAACACAAATGCACAATAAAAAAAATGGAGGTGTATACGGCTCAGATGCGCAGCAGCACGACATCCACCCCCTCTAAACATGTGCATCCTCCAGACGAGCCAACTATCCAGGATCATTCAAGTCCACAAACAGGTCGAGTCCTTCATCAGTTTCTAGTGGATCTGTTTCTCCATCAGCTTCATCATCCATATTCTCTGCTTCTTCTGCTTGACTTTCTTCTACCTGCTCTTCTTCTGCCAATGCTTCAAGTGAATATTCTTCATCTTCTCTTCTCTTGAAAATCTTGACCCGTTTTCTAGCAATGGGCACCCTCAATACTGTTCCATCTAATTCAGCCAGCTCATAGGTACCATTGTCAAAAACCAGTTTCACCTCATACGGTCCAAACCATCTTTGAACCATTTTTCTCATGCTACTATGCTGATTCTCTAGACTACTGTCATAGACTAGAACCCAATCTCCTTCTTTTATGGCTCTAGGCCTCAAGCGATGCCTCAAATCAAACCTGTCCTTGTTTCTGAGTCGGGCTGCCCTCAAACGATCAACTGCTAGCTGCACATCTTCTGTTCTTCTCTCTAGTTGACGAATCCGAAGAGCAAGAAGCTCCTCCCTTGATAAATTCTCATGCCATGGAAGAACACTCCACGTGAGAGCACAGATTTCTGTAGGCATGACAGGTTTTTGCCCATACATCAACTCTGCAGGCATATATCCAGTAGTCACGCTATGTGTAGAGCGATATGCCCACAATGCAAAAGGTAGTAATCTCGGCCAATCCCCAATCCGACCTCTACAAGATTTTTCCAATGCTTTAACTATCGGCGGATGTCCTCTTTTGCTCTTGCCATTTCCCTCTAGATTATAGGCAGTAGTAAGAGCCAACTTAATCCCAAGCCGTGAGAAAAATTCTCTAGCTTCGTCTGCATCTAGCTCTCCACGATCAGTTGTAATCTTGCCTATACATCCATACCTGCAAAATATTTCTTCCAACAAGAATTTACATACTGTAGTGGTGGTCTTCGACCACAAAGATCTGCCTTCAACATAGTTTGTAAGATCCTCCCTAGCCAAGACAAGATATCTCATCTACCAAAGTCCCACTGGCAAAGTAACCAAGTCTACCACCCACTTATTATGCATACATAGTGGATAGGTCGGATGCAACTCATCACGATGCCGCACTAAAGAGTAAAGCTGACAGTCCCTGCAAGTCTCCACAAAGTGAGAAACATCTTTATACATCCCTTTCCACTAGTATCTTTCTTTGATTTTCTCATAGGTAGCCCACACACCTCTATGACCAGCCCATGAGCTCTCATGAAACTCTCGCATAGTCTATATCTGCATCGCTACCTCACAAACTACTCTCAAGGATAAGCCGCCTCTCTTCTTTGGATGCTTCCAAAGAAAACCATCTTTCAAGAAATACCCATAAGCCTTTCTTCTGATTTTCTTGAATTCATCATCTGTCCAATCAGCTCTTAGAGTCAATGAACTTAGATACTGCTCAATTTGCAGCCACTCATCAACATAGAGTTCTTCAATAAAGGCTTCAACAGTAGATACATGACAATCATGAACAAGGACAGAAGCTTGAAACTCTGTCTCATCATCTTCTGCAAGCATTGACTCCTCATCCTCATATCTCGCTCTAGATAGCATGTCAGCAACTGGATTATCTTTCCCTGCTATGTGTCGAAATTCTGGATTCAATGATTTGATATAGGCAATCCACCGAAGCATCGCTATATCTGGAGTCGAGCAGCTAGTAATCATGCCAAGCAAAGGCAAACAATCTGTTTCCACAACAACTGAAGCTCCAATAAAATACCCTTTATCACACTTCAGTGCAGTGACTACTCCCCACAACTCTCTTGTAATCTGCGGATATCTCCTCTGTCGCTCATTAAGAACTTTAGCTCCAAAGCGGATTGCATATCTATTTCCATCAGCATCATCCTGTCCCACTGCCCAACCTATGCCAATAGGGCTAGTATCAACTGTCAACATGATTGGCCATCCACACTGATAATCCACCTTGCGAAGAGTAGGAGCTGACTGCAACAGCTTCTTGAGTTTATGCATGGCTTTTGAATGCTTCTCATCCCAATGAAATTTCTGCCCCTTTCGAAGCAGCTGATAGAGAACATATGCTATGTGAGCAAAATGAGGAATCCAAATCATGTAAAATACACAAGCTCCCACAAATCTCCGCACCTCTGAAGTAGTCGAGCAATACTCTGCAATCTTGCTTATGGCATCCACCTTTGCAGAGGTGAAGGCTTCCTGCCATAATATCCAACCATATGCCCAACTATGATGACTTCATTAACACCAAAGACAGATTTCAGCCCTGAAAGAGTCAAGTTCACCTCCTCTAATCGTGTCAATATTTGCTCAAAGCAACTAAGTGTTCAGCCACAAACTGTCTACATCCTCGAAAATCAAGACTTTCATTCTTTTCTTCTTCTGCACAACCCTTAATAGGCACATAATCTAGGAAAGGCATGGTATACTGCGGAATATAGTCTTGTAGAACTCTATGCATAGCATTCATCATATGAGCAACTGAGTTGGTGGCACCTTGAGGCAAGGTACACATCCTCACAAGACCAATAGGTGTCCGCATAGTAGTAATATCCCTGCTTTCCAAGGCAAGCTGAAACTTATCATAACCTGAATACAAGTAACCTAGAGAATAGATGGCTCGTCCTGCAAAAGCCTCAGCAAATTCATCCACAACTGGACTTGTTCCCACATTCTTGATTGTCACTTTGTTCACGGGCTGTATATCCTGGATAAATCTCAAAGTACCATTCTTCTTTGGTACAGTAAACCACCTGTTAGAATAGGGCATAGAAGAGGGTTCCAAAATCCCCATCTTAATCTTCTCATTCAACAACTCTATCAGCTTTGGCAAGTGTGCTTTAGGCACAGGTATAGGACGTATATTCCATGGTACATGAGGAACAGTGAAGATGACTATAGGTGCAACCAATTGAGGACTAATGAAGCCAATTTCATGAGGAAAGAAAGCAAATGCCTTACCATGACGCCCAAGCATCTCTCTAAAACATTCTTTTTCCACTGGAAGCAAGAAATCATCATTTCCAATCTTCAATTCTGCAAGAGTTTCAGCTGTAAATTTATGTCCAATATTTGCAGGATCTCTCAACATAGGCTGCTTCATAGCTTTTTCTATCTGCTCATCACTATCAGGAGGAAGCGGGCCTGCAACCGGCTTAACCTTATTATCACCTGTTTCATACTTCCTGTCAACCTTGGCATCAGTCAGGCACTCTTTTCTTTGCTACAATTTCTGCAAATTTTCAGCAACTCTCAACTCTATTGGCTGAAAGATTTCAGTCCTTTGCTCTATGGACTGCATGGGTGCAGCCTGAAACTCTGTCTGCTGAAATTTTTTAGCATTAAACTCTGTTGGTTGAATGAATTCAGTCCTCGGCTTTATGGACTGCATGGGTGCAGCCTCATACTCCATATGCTGAATTTTTCCAGCATTTAACTCTACTGGCTGAAAGGTTTCAGCCCTCTGCAACTCTGTAAGCTGATCAAGATCAGCCATAAATTCAATTTGCTGAGTTTTCTCAGCCTCTAACTCTATTTTCAGCATAAAATCAGAAATTTCTTGAAACATATCCAAGGTTTGCACAGGTATGATCTTTGAACCCTTACATACATCAGTTTTCAGCATTGTTTCCATCTCAAACAATGTATCTGCATAAGACATCCCTTCATACAATCTATCTACATGCTCTTCTGCTTGCAAAATACCTGCAATCTTCAACTCTTTCTCCTTACGACCAATATACTGCCTGGCAACTCTAGGCAAATCTGAAATTTTCTGATAACTCACTGAACTATCTGAAGAAAAACGAACAAAATTAGTGGAGAAAGATTGGAACTATGCAATTTTTTGGGTCATTTAAATTATTTTTGATTTTACAAAGGTGACATCATCATTAACAAAACTCAAAGGACACTCCTTTTAATTGGGATACTGTCTATTAGGAAGCATTTGAATTTCTAAAGTAAAAGTCGATTGAAGAACTAGTATTGGCACCCTCCAATTGTATGAAGGAATTTCACTCCATGCAGATAAATCTATGTATGTTGTCAGGGCTATTTTATGTCAAGAAAATAACAATAAGTGGAATCATATAATTTATTATGCAAGTCATAATCTAAGTGATGGGGAAATGAAATCTACCACCACTAAGAAAGAATGCTTATCAATGGTTTTTGTAGTGGAGAGATTTCATCATTGTTTATTGCAAAATAAATTTGTTATCTATGTTGAAAATGAAGCGTTAAAGTATTTGCTTTTTAATAAAGTAGAACTTTCTAGGTGAGTGATTGACTGGATGCTATTATTTCAATAGTTTCACTTTCAGATAGTTACTCATCTTGGTAAAGCATATATTCTAGCAAATCATCTTCCTTCATTATTAACATCAAATAAGAGGAAAGGTTTGGAAGATGATTTACTTGATGCATCACTTTTACTATGGAGACACAAATTTCATCGTTTGCAGATATTACTAGTTTTCTTCGCATCGCTCGGTGTCCACTTGGTGTAGATAAATGAAGAAAGCAAGAGATATTGATGCAAGCATGCTCCTATGGATGATAAGGCGGTCATCTATATAAATTCTTCCCTACAGAGGGCATTTATCATTGATGTGTATAGGAAGATGAAGTTCAAGTGGTTTCAAAGTTATTGCATGATGAACCTTGTGGTGGCCATTTTGTTGGTAAATTAATAGCAAGGAAGGTTCTATTATCTAGTTATTGGTGGCCTAGCTTATTTAAGTATGATTATTATTATTTTTGAAAATGTGACGTATGTCATAGGATTGGTCAATCTTCTAAAAGTTTCACTATATCTTTGACACCTATATTTGCATTAGCCTCTTTTGAGAAATGCAGCATTGA
This sequence comes from Lygodium microphyllum, assembly GCF_053477565.2. NCBI lineage: Eukaryota > Viridiplantae > Streptophyta > Polypodiopsida > Schizaeales > Lygodiaceae > Lygodium > Lygodium microphyllum. The sequence goes on along the minus strand of NC_141150.1, from coordinate 8,781,835 downwards.
TTTTATGGGTCCAATTGATCAGCCTGCAATATATCAACCCAATCAATATATATTGGTTTGTACTTATTATATTACTAAGTGGGTGGAAATAGATGCTTGTAAGATAGATAAAGCAATTGAGGTGGCTAAGTTCATGTATAAAAACATCATCACACTTTTGGTTGCCCACTTGAATTAGTAAGTGATTAAGGTTTCCATGTCTTGAATGGTCTAATTAGAAAATTAATAACTATATAAGATTAAGCATCACAAATCACTACTTTATTACCCTAGAATTCATAGTCAAGTAGAAGTAACTAATCAAAATTTTTGTGGAATTTTAACTAAAACAGTCACTTCTTATAAATAAGATTGGGATGAGCATCTCTATGAGGCTCTTTGTGCTTAGAGAACCACTATAAGGTAAAAGTGCAAAATACAACCTCTAATTTGGTTTACATCACTCATGCTATATTTTCTATTGAGAAAGAGTCGGATATTTTCTTTACTAGTTGTAAAAAGATCAATTTCATGATCATTGTTTACTTCCCATGCAAAACCTATAGTGTTCACATTGGACCATGCCAACACCATGATACATAGAGTCAAGGTGCTCCCAAGATGTTGGGACTCTTTGAGTCCCAACATCCTTGAGTCCTAGGTCTTGGATTGCCCATGTCTCCAAAAAATAATTGGAGTATCTTCTCTTGTGCACTAATTGATATTTGGTTCCCATCCTAAAGAGCTTGAAGCTCAAATATTTTTTATATAGTTTTTTGATATAATGATTGCCTAATAATAGATATGTGATTGTCTATAGAAGGATCTATTTGAGGACACTCAGCTTAGTTAATTGATTTGTTGTCATGACTGAAGGGGGGACTTACAAAAGTATTAAATTTTTTATCATTGCCTTGTTCATGTTGCCTTTCATTAGAAGTAGTAAGACCAATTTACATACTTAGTGCATCATATTTGGTGTTCAACTCTTGGTGCCTAAGAAAAGTTTGTGGACCAACACTCCTCCCACCATTACAATATGCAAGGCAATCACGCCACATATATTGTCTATTGAAATTATCTATTTTAATTTCACCATGCATTGGATATGATTCTTCATGCCTTCAGTTCTCAATATGATCTCCTTGCGTGTTTGAGTCACTAAGTTCACTAGCATGGGATCTTTTTAGAGACGAATGTGTAATCCTAACCATGTCATTTTTAACATCTCTAAAATAAGTACTAGGATTCACTAATTGCCAACCTTCAATACTATGTGCACACTTATAGTTACATATACATTTTATTAATGTGCTTGTAGAAGAAGACATCCCTTACTTGAGTATCTTCAATCTTCAATCCAAGGTTGATGAAATTATGAGCTCCTGCACAATTGAAACTCCAATATTGAAAAAAGAATCTAACCCACAATATATTTACGTTAATAATATATTTTAGTTGCATAGTCAATATCATAGTCTATACTAGTTCAACCATAGAGCTACATTTAAAACCATAGTTTGTAGTACTTTAGCAATAGAGCTACATTAAGCATTGTGATGTTTTCTCTTCAGAGGCCCTTGATGTATGTTTGTTCTTCTCGTCCTAGCCTTGATCTCGAGGAAGAAGAAAAGAGGATTAGTAAGGGAGATGAAACCCTTGCACTATTAGAACTTATTTTTCTCATAAAAATTGTAAGAGAAGAGAGCCTTACACTGTGGGTATGATTTTGTATTAAAACTTAATGATAAGAAATAAATGCTATGATAATATCTAAGTAATTTTCTTTTTTGTTCCAGCCACATCTCTAGATGCCAAACATTCCCATCACGCAATATAATAAAGATTAGTAATTAACTACTACTAGTTATCTAACCAAAATTTTAAAAATCCATAAAAAATGTCAAGTGATTTCAATATGCAAAGTAGTCTATAAGTATGTATCTTATACCAAATATAAGTTTTATGTATAGACTACTCAAAGTAGCATGTTCAAATTTTAGATGGTATGCTTATAAGCTATGTAGCTTTCACCTATGTAGCTTAGTGGAAAGTTACATAGAATGAGCCAACTACCTTGGCTAATATCTCTATATTTTCTTGATGCATTCCATCAATTTTGAGTAATTTATATTTTTCTTACCTCCATAATATTATAAGCTTTTTAAAAACTATTCTAGTTGCATTGCGAATACACCGTCTTTGTAGTTAAGATTTAAAAACACCAAGTTTCATCTTTATGCATACAATCTAATATACTAGACCAAGTTTGGATTCTTGTGATCATGAGATAAAAAATTCATGCTGAGATTCACCAATATTAAAAGGGTCTGTCACTATTATGTAATGTTTTTAAGGAATATGAAATGAGAGATTTGGTGCCATTGCATCAAGTTCTCATGTGAAGATTGATATGCTAATAATAGGCCTTATATAGTACTTATTTTCACAAGTATAAGTCAATCTCCACTAGACCAATAACATCTTCAGATCATGAATGTTGTAAAGTTAGTCTCCCATTGATATATTGGCAACCTTCAATTGTTTTCTTTCCTTCTTACATGTAATAATTCTCTTATAGAGCATAGTAACTACTATGCTAATATGGCTGCTTGGTACAATTATCTAGCACAATTATTGGTGCGCCCCATGGGTACGATTTTAGTGGCAGTAGACTAAGATCACTAGTTGCATGCAGAGTCTACTACATACAGCTCTGAAAGACTATCCTTCCCCACCTCCATGTGAGATGCTTGTGATCTCACTTTTCATACATGCCATGGCTCTATTTTGTGATGGGGTTGACCAGCAACAATCTCCATCTACCAGCAACTTTGACTTAAAAAGCAGGTAATTTGCATCTCTTGATGGATTTTTGTGATGGGGGTGACGTTTTCAACAGGCTCAGATTCCATAAGGTTGTACCATGAAGGAGCATGATGCAGCAAGGGTTTTGCGAAAGCTTGCATAAACACTTGCAGCATGCCACACTCGCGGCATCATGCATTGTGATGTCAAGTTGGAGAATGTCCAATTCATACATCGATTATGTACTACTAGATATAAACTACTCTAACGAAAGCTTAGTTTATTTTATTCTAAGAGTTTCTATCATATGTTCTTATCAGAGAGCTTGATCATGAATAGTTGCAAGCTGGGTAAGCTCTAAGTTCGTGTTTTTTCTTTCTTGAAAATAGTTACAAGATTGAGCTCCAAGTTCACATACTTCCTTTGTTTTTGTCTTTTTGATAACTACACACATCAAAATCTACACTTGTGACAAATGGACTTGGTGTCATCTTGGAGCATACGCTTGCAAGTGGTTGGCATGCTAGCACACTTTCTCTTATTCTTAAGGCTTCACAATCAACAAATATTTATAAGCTCCATGCAAACGGAGCTTGAAATGTCTAAAATCTGAGAAAATTTTATTGATTTAACAAAGTTTTCTCTTATATCCAGAGTGAGATTCTATACTATTTTAGATTAATGTAGCTTTTTAGTTATATCCAAAAGTGATTGTAGTGATAAAAATGTAATCAAGTTAATCTTTCTAATAATTAAGTCACATATTCAATTATTACCAAAAAAGAACCATTCCAAATTAGGACAGAATAGAGATAAGTGCATGAGGATCTCCTAGGTTTAAGTATCAACACAAAATCAATAAAGCAACAACATTTATGAAGGAACATTAGATGAATTGATGGGATTCTATGGCAAGTATATTTTCGTGTATGTATGGGTAGTGAAAACAATACGTATGATTTGATTGGCCAACTTATAATGAGCTCTCATCTCATCTTATGATAGTTTCCTAAAAGATAAGGTTCATCTATTTTGGTAGGATAGTGAGCAATCCAAAATGTTTTCAACCTTTTGTGATAGACCTTGTAAGGATGTTATCCAAACCTCCTATCTTGTAAAGCTAAAATTGTTGGCCAATCTAACTACAATTGTGATAGTTTTGTGCCATTTCTCTATATGATATAGTAGCTGAAGAAATATGCAAGATTTTTCTTTTAAAAAGGAAAATAAAAAAGAAAGAAGAATAAGAATAAGAAGAATGAAAAAAAGAGCATGTGCACCCTCGTTCCTTTAGAATTTTTTGGTTAACACAACACCACACCACATACACAGACTCACACTTTTAAAGGATATACCATTACATAAATTACTAAGTTTTCCTTTTATGTTTGCCTTCACATAGACACACACAAATACAAATTTTATGTAATGGTTTATCCTTTAAAAATTTGTGTGCACGTGTGTGTGTATGTGTGAGTAATAGACTGAGTTAATTTAGTAACCATCACATGATAACACAAGGGAAGAAAAAGTAACATTCTCGAAAGAGCTCACACCATATTGGGTGAGCAAACAATTGGTGCCGGAACTTTTGTACCTTTTGTAGTACTACCAAGAAAAAGTGAGTGAGTACTCTCGACTGTAAAGAACGCCATAGGCTTTAGGTGCTCTCCTCAACAATCATTTTTCTATCGCCAATGCATGCTTTCACACGTAGAATGCAAAAGGATATTAATGAGAAACAATAGTTACTTTGAAGTTTTTGGATGACTATGATTGTGATTTCGCTTGTGTCACTCTTACAAATTTCATTTCACGTGGTATATATGTAATTCACAGACTAGAAGGAAAAAGGTGGTAGATTCATTTTTGTGAATTAGGAAACGAAATTTGGGGAACATCTACATTTGTGTTCATTTTTAGGTCTAAGGAACCTTTTTTATAAGCGTGTCCACTTGAGGTTTACATGTGACTATGAAAGTGCTCATAGACACCTATATAGATGTGGGACATGATGACAAAAGGAAATCCAAGGAGCTACTTGTTTTGTAGAGTCATGGTTGACATTGGAACCATTGCACTAAAACCAAAAGCTGCTTGGATTCTTTCTTCCCTTGCTTTTGTGCATTAAAATAATTATTTTCAATAGAGAGATTCTACACATTATGACACATACTTGAATAAACATAAAGAAGCCTCCAAGGAATAATGGATATCTTGGTAGGACAAAATGTGCACAATTACAGTATGAAAGGCGAATAAGATGAATGAAGCAATTACCTTTGTTGCATCATAAATATACATGGGTGTACATAAAGCTTTCGAGACTAAAACTTGGCCTACACTACAAGATAGAAGAGCTCAAGCCTACCAAATTATATTCCTTGTTGTAGTATAAATAATCATTCAATCGCTCAAACCATGTTTAACAAATTTGAAAAATAAATAAATGATAAAAATTCATCAACTTGATCACAGATGGATATTTGAAAAATCATTAAATTTTTTTAAAAAAACATACTAGGAATAAAAGAAATGTTTTTTGTGATGATTTTCTACTATGAAAATATGTTAAGATTTTCAACTATTTATTTCTAATAAGGTTTACTATATTTTTAAATTTAAAAAGTGATTATTTTGAGCAAAAATAAGGATTCTCATAGGTAGAAAATTGCGTATACTATTTAGAAGATTATCAAAAATTGCAAAGAAGTTAAGAATATTATTTTTGAGTTTCAATAAATTTTTGGATAATTTATAGAAAGATATACTAATTCAAATGTATTCTCAAAACAAAAAGTTCACATGAGAATGTTATATTTGCAATTGTATACAAAATTTCCAAGAGATACTCATTTAAATGCATTCTCAAAACAAAAATTCACATGAGAATGTTATGCTAATTTGTGACACAAATTAATTATTAGAGTTACTAATGAAATTATAATAATATTTATTATAATAAAAATTATAACTCATATAAATAATATACTATGATTATTAGCTTTCTTAATTATACATTATAATTAAAGGTATACTTATAATTATAATACATTGCAGTTCGAAAATATTGATGTTGTCTGGTTATCAAGGTTAGAAGTTTTGAGATTGAGTTTACCATAAATCTCTTAGGGGGAGGACCAATATTCACTTTGATAACCCCAACACTCCCACTCTTTTATGACTTCAAATCTATGCGACTATTGTGGTTGGTTAAGGTAGCAATACAAAACCAGAACCATATGCAATCTTTAAAGAGCTAGTGCAAAGTCAAGTTAAGGTTGGAAAAAAGTAGAACAAAGCCTTATACTTCAGCAAGGTGTTCCAAGACCTTTTAGCTAGAGAGGAGTATTACTAAGGTTGCACTGAACTTTAGAATGGGCCATTACTAGCGTTAAAGAAGACACTAATAAAGGACTCATAGTGAAGATCCTTTAAGGAGTTTTAGCAACCATCTAAAATACTACCATTAAGGAAAATTAAAAGATATTTGGTCATGGGTGTTTAGTCCTTCACTTACATTGACACTTGGTAAAAGAGGAAACTCTTTGGCCAAAAAAGGAATCTATAGAGTTTCCATCAAAGTGGGTCCACTTTGGAGGTAGAATAATGACATCTTTGTATACTATCCTTAGGAAAGGACATAGAAGTGTCGTATTTCTTAGGCCATTTTCCCTCTATTATTGGGCTATATGGGTCCCTGACATAGCATATACGATTGCATTTATAACAAATAACACAATATTAGTGAGTTTGGGAATTTCCCAATTCCCATTTTTTGAATACTAAAAAGGTGGCACCCAGATAACATGCACATAAGTTTCTTAAAACCATATGATGTGACCTATCATTTGAAAGCGCTTGAAAAATTGGAATCTATTGAGATATAGAGCGCTTGATTTGGAGTTATAGTGTTCAAGTTATGACAAATCCAAAGATTTGACCATGTGTCCCAAACTTATGGGAAATTCCCATATTCCCCAATATGGTGTTAAATTACATTCTTGAAATTGGTATCCAAGACACTTGGATTAGCATTTTTAGGTTCATATGACTTAAGAAAATTAGAGAGCAAAGTACAACACTTGGGATTAGAATTTGAAGTAGGGTGGTCTACATTATTATAGAAATCTCTTATGCAAGGTCCGCGAGTAGGATGATGTTTTCCAAATTGAAAGTTGGAAGCATGAAAAGAGTTAAAATGAGGTCCAAAATGAAAACAAATAAGAAGTAAAAATAGTAGATCTATCTGTGGATCTAACAGTACTAATTATTGATACTACTATGAACGGTCATTTGTTAAGTGAAGTACAATTGGATGGTGGTTCAAAAGTTAGTTTAATGATAGAGCATACGATGCAATAATTAGGGTTGAAGAATCTAGAACCTATCCATATAGTTTAATGTATGGATGATCAAAGTAGAGGTAAATACTACACATAGCCTAAAAAAGGAGAACAAGTAAGTATTGGTGAATATACTACTAATTTCCCACCAGATAATGACTCTCATAGCAATATTACTCATCGGTTGTCAATCTCTAAAGATACAACCCTGGATTACTTAATGATCTCAACAAAGAAGGATAGACATCTTGATTATATAATCCATGAATTCAATTATTGGAATGTTTCATTTTTTGAAGCATGTCTTGGATCTCATAAAGATGAGAAGGAAGGTGACCGTGGGGATGCATTTTTGGCATATAGCAGGTCGAAAAACTTTTCCAGGAATAACTCAAAAGAGGAAGATATAGATGAATGGATGACAAATTCGTATGAAGTAATGAGGAAATTGGCACTATTGAGGATGATTATGGTGAACCTAATGATAGTTTCCTTATTCCATATCCTTACTATGAGGTAGATGTTCTACTTTTTGGGTTTAAACAACTTCCAATTGTTGCTAGAAGATCTTATTATAGTCGATCGGAAAAGAGGGAAAGAGATAGGAGAAATAAGGATAGTTGCAAACCTTTACAATGGTTGACATTAAATAAGATAAGGATGACCCATCTTTGGCCTTCAAAAGATTTGTGTAGACGTCTAATGGATGTCAAGGCAGTTATAAAAAACAATTAGAGAATTAAATGAGACATCACAAATAGGGCATGAGGCAGCAACACTGATTGTTGTGAATGAAGTGATAAAGAAAATTTTTGAGCTACGAAAAGAGAAATTAGAATTCCAATTTAGGGAGAGACAATATTTTTTAAAAAATTCACTTGTAGAGGTATAGTTAGAAGAGCAATAATAGAAAAGAAATAGTGATGTGCAAGAAATGGGACAAATTTTACCTAATTTCAAGGAATGGTTGGTTGAATGTGAGCAAATAAATAAAATTTGAAAGAAAGACAAGTCTATATCTATCTTTTGAATTAAATTGCGAGTGAAAAATCCTACTATCTCTCCTTGCTTGTATCATTTCTTTAAGTGTTCAAGTGGAAATAAAATGTAATATGTATTGTTATTCTAAGAGGCGGCTCGTGGATATCCTAGAAGCCAATGAGAAGCCAACTTAAATTAGTCAATGCTTCATTGCAAAATATGTGTGAGGTCGTGTTACCCCATCCAAAGGAAAGTGTAATGGATTTTATTATGTATGGGGATGGGATTTTATTATGTAATGGATTTTATTATGCTCAATTTTCATGTGACGAGAGGAGATCTCCCAAATAATTGGTTCTATTAAGATCATGCTCGTAGTAATAGCAAGTAACAGGGATTTGAAGACTACCTTGCATTGCTTGAGTAAAAGGAAAGGAAGATATACTAGAAAGACCTTGATGTATCAAATTAATGTCTATAAGATATAAACTACGTATGATACTCAGGATAATTAGCTATTGTATTTATAGGGCTTTACCATTGGTTTATTATGTGATTGTCGAGGAAGAATCACCAGATTCGAGTGCAAGGCATGTTTTACTTGAAAGTGTTTCAATGAAAATATCTAAAGATGTGCTTATAGTAAAACCTCATGATATAGATTTTTGATATGTTGACGAGCCTAAAGTGGAGATGGTAAAAAGAGAAATGATAGAAGGAAAATACTTAGATCTAGGGGCTCAATGACAACCCCACGATTGAGAAAGATTTGAAGAAGTATTATGAGCACATGTTAAGGGATTTCATTGTGCTTGTAAGAACCTTAATTATATTAAAGCTTAACTTTGCCTGTCAATATTATATTGACTTAGAACTAGGCACAAAGATTGTTAGTCAACCTCAATGGATAATAAATCCTGTGTATGCAGAATTGGTGAAAGCTCTAATTTCTAAGCTTCTAGATGCACGATTCACATATCTTTTTTCTTATAGCAAATGGGTATTTCCTAACGTGGTAGTATAGAAGAGAAATATCAAAAAAATCTATATTTTTGTTAATTATAGGGAGCTTAACAATAAGACACAAGAATATCATTTTCCTTTGCCATTTATAGATCAAGTACTTGATAAAGACTTTGGCCATGAACCATATTTTTTATGGCTTGGTTTACTAGGTTATAATAAAGTATTAATTCATCATGAGGATAACTATAAAGTTACTTTTAGCATTGAATGCGACACATTCACTCACAAACTAATGACTTTTGGTTTGTGCAAGGCACCCCATAACATTTTAAAGGGTTATGATTCCAACCTACCAAGATTATATTTGATAGTAGCTGGAAGTGTTATTGGACAACTTTTGTATCGATGGAAAAAGAAATTGCTCAATTGTTGTGACAAGTATTTGAATGTAGTGATGAAGCGGGTATTTCATTAAACTTGATAAATGTATTTTTTGAGTTCCAAAAGGAACTATTGTTTCTAAGGAAGGTATTGCCATGGATCTTACTAAAATTGCTAAGATTACTAAACTTCCACCACTTGGTCCAACAAATCTTAGACAACTATGCAGATTTTTGGGGCATTTCAATTATTTTCGATAGTTTATTTTTGATGTTACAAAGGTGACATCATCCTTAACAAAACCTGCTATGAAAGGACACTCCTTTTAATTGGGATAGTATCTGTTAGGAAGCATTTGAAATTCTTAAGTAAAAGTTGATTGAAGAACTAGTATTGGCACCCTCCAATTGTATGAAGGATTTTCACTCCAATCAGATAAATTTATGTATGATGTTAGAGCTATTTTATTTCAAGAAAATAACAATAATGGGGATAATCTAATTTTTTATGCAAGCCATAATCTAAGTGATGCAAACATTGCTAATTTTCTTCGTACCGCTCGGTATCCACCTGGTGCAGATAAATGAAGAAAGCTAGAGATATTGATGCAAGAATGCTCCTATAATGGATGATAAGGGGGTTAGCCATATAAATTCTTCCCTAGAGAGGGCATTTATCATTTATGTGTATAGGAAGATGAAGTTCAAGTGGTTTCAAATTTATTGCATGATGAACCTTATGGTGGCCATTTTGTTGGTAAATTAATAGCAAGGAAGGTTCTATTATCTAGTTATTGGTGGCCTAGCTTATTTAAGAATGCGTATTATTATTTCTGAAAATGTAGCGTATGTCATAGGATTGGTTGACCTTCTAAGAGTTTCTCTATACCTTTGACAACTATATTTGCATTATATATCCTCTTTTGAGAAATGAAGCATTGATTTTTTGGGTCCAATTGATCGGACTACAAGATACCAATCAAGATATCTTTGTTTGTACTTATTATATTACTTAGTGGGTGGAAACAGAAGCTTGTAAGACAGATAAAGCCATTGAGGTAGCTAAGTTCATGTATAAAAACATTATAACATATTTGGTTGCCCACTCAAATCAGTAGGTGATCAAGGTTCCCATGTCTTGAATGGTCTAATTAGCAAATTCATAGAACTATATAAGATTAAGCATCGCAAATCAATGCTTTATTGCCCTAGAGTTCATAACCAAGTAGAAGTAACTAATCAAATTATTTGTGGGATTTTAACTAAAACAATAACTTCTTATAAATAAGATTGGGATGAGCATCCATATGAGGCTCTTTGGGCTTATAGAACCACCTATAAGGTAAGAGTGCAAAATACACCCTCTAATTTGGTTTAGAGCACTGATGCTATATTTTCTATTGAAAAAGAGTCGGATATTTTCTTTACTAGGTGTAAGAAGTTCAATTTCATGATCATTGTTTTTACTTCCCATGCAAAACCTATAGTGTCCACTCGTATATATGTGACACACGCTAGAAGGAAGAAGGTTGCAAATCTGTTTTGTGAATTAGGAAAAGAAGCTTGGGGCACATCTACAATTGCGTTCATTTTTAGGTCTAAGGACCCTTTCATATAAGCGTGCCACTTGAGATTTGCATGTGACCATGATAGTGCTCATAGACACCTATATAGTTGTGGGACATGATGGAAAATTTAAAGGAAATCCAAGGAGCTACCAATTTTGTAGAGTAGTGGTTGGGATTGGAAGCATTGAACTACAACCAAAAGCTCCTTGGATTCTTTCTTCCCTTGATTTTATGTATGCGAATAATTATTTTCAATAGAAAGATTCTACACATTACATCAAATACTAGAACAAACATAAAGAAGCCTCCAAGGAATAATGGATATCTTGGTAGGACTAAATGAGCATAATTACAATATGAAATGCGAATAAGATGAATCAAGCAATTGCCTTTGTTGCATCATAAATATACACCGGTGTACGTAAAGCTTTAGTGACTAAATCTTGGCCTACACAACAAGATAGAAGGGCTCAAACCTACCAAATTATTTAGAGATCCAATAGTATTGTTGGACCTTACCCCTTTTGGTTTGATCACAAGAGAGTTTTGCCATTCCTTGGAATGAGGTTGGCAGGTTCTTGCACAAGTTTAACTTGCAAGAGGATGAGTAATCATCCTGTTACATCACCTTTCTTGGGAGCAATTGCCAAGTTAAGGGAAGACATGTATTTGCTTGGAAGTAAAGGATCAATCAAGTTAGAGCGATATGGTCGCCTGGATTTATTGTTGAATTATGAAACCTAATGTGTTGGTTAAGTTGGATTAACAGGGTATGGCCCTAACCCAAGGACAAAAGGGCCAACAAAAAAACCCTTGGGGGATCTTTCCAAGTCGCAATTGATCCCGAATCAAATGCTGGATGCATTCGGAGAGAAGGATTCACTCCTTAGCAGTTGGCCAAATAAACGACCACTAGATTAATTGTGCTTGTAATAGTTTAGGAGCACTGTTTGCATTGTTTGCTCAAAGAACTAAAAGATGAAAAGGTAATTAATGATTCAGATTGAAGGCTTGAAGGGAGAGGCACCACCAGTTATCCCCCCGACTATCTACCTGACCCTAACCAAGAGGGTTGTTAGCTGCCCCGAGAACGTGGACCGAACCCGTTGCGTGAGGTCTCTCTGTTGAGCGCTACTTGGAGCAGGAGGATGCTTGGGTTCCAGGGGGGCTCTGGCCGTAAATCCCTTGCCTTCCGGGCCCTGCACAAGAGGCCAACATGACTCGGGATTGGATTTGGAGGCCCGCATACTAGTCTACAGGTGGAATCCTGGATTAGTAATCCCTGTGGATTGCTAGATAGCCTTCAGGCTGATTATGGATTGCCTTCGAGTGGATTATGGATTAGCCTGTGGGATGGACTTTACGGATGTATTCTAAAGATAAGTAAGATAACATGTTGAAAAGGAACTTATTTGGCATTGTTTTTCTATATCAAGTGCTAAGATTACGTGAAGGAACCAGTGTCTAACTGGCTAATTAAGGAAGTTGCTTGATGCATGTCCAACTAAATGTGGTAGGTAATTAAGGAAGTTGCTTGATGCATGTCCAACTAAATGTGGTAGGTAATTAGACAACTAAAGCAACCTTGAGGAAAGTGCGGTGGATGTGGCCATGGGTCTATCCTATAGATGGGTGGTCCTGGTTGGCCGGGAACTTTTCTCAATTGAAATGGACAGCAAGGAGCTCTTCTCAAAGGAAATGAATAGCAAGGGTGCTAACCTAGATTTTAGGTTACTAGAATTCGGATTTATGTAGTTTTAGGGGAACAAAATGGGACTATGCCTTATGGGCAGAGAGGTCGAGCTTTGCATCCCTCTTGTTTCCCATTCTCCTTGAACCAAGTGCAGCATGAATCCGCTTTAACCTTGACGTTCCTGCGTAAAGTAGTTCACCTAGGGTTCGACACTAGTTGTCGTTTTAGGAAATTGACCATTAGGGGAAATCCTGATTCAGGTCGGTCCTAAGTGGAAACGTCCGGAATACTTTCACTACCTGGCAAACTCGAAAAGACCTAGATCGCAAACCCCGTAACATTCCATGGGAGTGCGGAGCGGAGCCTTCTAGACCCTCTTTCCAATGGGCTGCTAAGACGTGTCCTGTAAGGGAACAGGTGGACACGTTACAGTTGGTATCAGAGCGAACCAACGAAGGATCTGTCCTTATAAGAAAACCTAATAAGAAGAAGTAAAACAAATGTTGTTGTTAAGAACATTTCCTTACTTACCGATGTTGTCTTGCAGAATTATGAAGCATGGAACAGATTCTTAGTGTTCCAAGTCATGTTTATGACCATGATGCATGCCTCAGATTATCGACGAAGGATCGATATGATAAACATCCTAGACCGCATTTACAATCCATTGCCTCTGTACATGGAACGGAGATGGATGGGTGATTCAGGAATCTATTACATAGCTGCCCACCAGTTTTTGTACCTTCGAACCAACCTAAAGAGAATCAAGTGGTTGGAGGTCTTGAAGATCGTGAAGCTGTTCATTTTTGTTGAGGCTCACGTAAACACAACCTTACATGTGGAAGGTCGGAAGGTCAAGCTGAACACGTATGTGTATGAGAAAGTGACCCGCATAATCCCCGCCGATAGGATCAAGGTGTTGGGACGCTACGAGAAGAATGGGTACCAAAGGAAGGGATACCCTAATCTTCTGATAACTTATCGATTCTTGAAGTTCCATGATCCAAATCCATACTACTACTCAGTTCGCATAATAGATGAATGTAACACAACATTATTCTCCCCGAATTAATGTATCAACTTGCTCTACCATCCCATGAAATATTGTACTCAGAAAGGGCTATGGTGACTTACTAGACCATCCCACTTGCAATTGCATGCAAGTATCAATAGGTGGATAAAGCACGAATGGTTTTTAGCTAGAGAAGATAATGCAATGAAGGTGTATATGAAAGAGATTGAGAAAGGCATATTATCCATCAATCAATCAAAGATATGTACATGAAGTGACTTGATGTATAACTGGAGTAGTGCATTCCAAAAACGCTCTGTGTACTGAGGAATAGGCTCATGATCCCGTTGCTGAAGAAGATCCCATTGCTTAATGGCTTTCTCATGAAATTGTGGAGGAAGGAAATTTTGCATAAACTTCTTTTTGAAATTCTCCCAGGTAGCGGGACAATCTATACTCTTGCGTACTACAGTTCACCAAAGAGATGCTATGTCCACTAAATGATTAGTGACACACTTGATTTTATCTTTTTCTGCATAGGTTTCCTCATGAAAGTAGTCGTCAAACTGACTAATGAATGCAAGAACAATTTTTCCCTCTCGTATGCCATTGAAAGTATGGAATTTGAAACTTCTTTTACTTATCTTTGATTCCTTGCGGATGGTTTGAGCTTCGAGAGTTGCGTCGATGGTACGTCGGATAAGATCTTCAGATTGAGGTTCTTCTTGTCGGTAGACGATCTTTGTAAATTTGCCAATTGAACTTGCAATGCTTGCCTAGCCCTTCGTTCTTCATCCAATTGCATCATGATTAAATCCAGCTTTTGCTCCATCGTAGGTTCAGGTAAGTCGCCTTCAGCCATTAAATCGTCCATATGTGGTTCCGTCATTTTGCAAAACTCAAAAGACCTTTCTCACTCAAAATCAAGTTAGCGAGATGAGCGTAGCTCAAGTTTGGGAATATAAGGCTTATGTATTTTTGGGTGTAGCTTTCACAATCTTCGAAAATCTGCGGTTTATCCTTCTTCGTATGCTGAAAATGCTTCAGCAAACCTGCGTATAGCTAGAGTACCTTCCAATGAACAACTTTGCAGTTCAGAGTTTCTGCGCAAGAACAACCCTTCTATGAGTTTTGGACAGAAGTCAGTTTTGACTCCAGTTGACTTGTTTGACTTGCATAGTACCAGACTAATGTGACTTGCAGAGTTTGTTGACTTGCAGAACTTGCTTGCTTTAAGGAACTTGCAGAACTTCAACTTAATAGACTTGCTGAATCTGATTGATTGTGTGTGTTCTGAAGTTTGTGATGACTTGGTTGATTAGAACTTAAGTGATTAAGCTTGGAGCTTGATCAACAGCCAACGGCGAAAATCGTGGGGGGGGTTGGGGCGTTTTTTCAGCCAGCGAGATTTGCGCTGACATCCTCAGAGGCACCATGAAAATTCAAAATTTTTAAGCTCTTTAAAGCTTAAGTTAAGCTTCTCAAGCTTTTAAAGCTTGATTAACTTATAAACTTTTGGGATTAAGAGAGAGCTTATCTCTATTCTTGATGACTTGATGTAGGAGAGTTGGGAGTGGTCCTCCGCCTCTACAGACCGGTCCCTCGAGATCCGATGATGGAAACAGGGGTTCTTGATCGCCAAAAATCTGCTTGTATCAACCATTCGCGACGAGATTGACCGTAGAGCCCGATCGTTCAAGGAGCTCCGCCTTCACACGAGATGGGTATCGATTGGAAGCTCTTGATCTCAGCTTCGCTCTGATACCATTCGTGCGCAGATCGGATTATGTACGCTCGCGTAGTGAATGCCAGAAGGTCTCCAAGAACAATAGAACTCTACTTTTTGCACAAATTACAAGGTAAAAAGCATGAATGACAAGAGCAAGAGACCAATTGGGTGCAATCTCCCCCCATGCCCTGTGTGAGCGCTCCACAAAGCATGTATTTTATGTATTATTCATCTTCAAGCTCAAATAATAGCCCAAATTACAAAATAGCAAGCTTTTAGCTTTCGAGTTTGCTTTAACACAAAATAGGAATAAAGCTAATGGACGGTGCCCAAAGAGTCTGGCACGCCCAATACAATGTCCAAATAGAAATAACATAATCGTGCGCCCATGCGCATACAAAATAATAATAAATATCTGGCGCCTTAATAAATAGGCGTGACAAAACATAAGCGTCATGCCTAAGGTATGCGCCCATCAAAATATAATCCATAAATCGAATACTCGCTATCCTCCAATGCTTTCCTCCACCACTGCTGCTATCTCTACACATCAACTGAAGCATTCACAATCGTTAGTAAAATGATACAATTAAGCCAACAAAAGTGAATACCTAGCAGTCTTCAGCTACATAAATAAATCAACTGGTTAGAAATAAATCCTAACCTTAATTTATTACGAGTGCGCACTCTAAACTCATAAACGTTTATTAATTTAATATGCATTTTGCGGAATCACCCATGTACACACTAAATTAATGAAACGCCCGAAAAGGACAGGCGTCCCCATCAACTTCTCGCACAAAGAATCCACTTTGTGTATGAGCCCCGGTCATCAAAGTTTACGGAATCCACTGTAAAACCTCACGGAATCCACCATGAAATATGCCTCCTGGCATCAATTCCAATCTGATCAGTCCACTGGTTTTAGGCCACCCGATTTAATTTTGCAACATTTGTAGATCCTTCTGCTATAATGATTGTATGGTTCTTTGAAGCTCCTTCTTGCATCACTCGAGCGTCGTCATCTTTTGCCCATCCACACTTGGTCAAAAGCAATTACCAATCACATTAGCTTGCGAATAGAAACTCTGAAAATCTTGAAGATGTGCTTCAAGCACTCTGTTTATCCACTTCAGTTGCCACTTAAGCCATAGTGCAAGCAGCTGAAGCAATTCAAGCTTCTTCCTCTCAATAACACTTTTCGTTCAAAATCAGATATCTTTCCAAGAGTTAACAACCTCCTTCCACTGATGAATATTGTCAAGTGTTGCCTGAAGCCGATGCACGTGATCAGACAAAGATGAAAGCTCTTGTGAGGCTCTCTTTTCTGCATTAAAAATTCAGTTCCTTCCTCTTCTTTGACAACAGTAACATTCTGAACTTTCTGAAAAAACAACTCAAGTTCTTCCACTCCAAAAGAGCTCAAAACAGAGCTCATGCAACATCAAAAGGTGCTACTGCAGCTTCCAATAGACTGCTCAAAATAACATCAGAGATGCAGTTGATTAGACAGCTTGGCCAGTCCTCATACTATTATGCACCTTTGTCCATAAAGGCCTTACTTACAGTTTTATAGTCCCAAATCGAGCACCTATTGCATTAGGCCCTCCTTCCCTTTTCAATCAACTTTCAGTTTTGTCTAAGATTCATCAACCCTTCATAGAACAAAAGACCCAGCTTGTAGGGAGTAGGTATGCATTCACTCTCGTAAGATGAATCTGATATATAGCCATTGAATCTCATCGTGATCCAAATTAAATTTCTTCTACTGTGGATTCACAGGCCTGACACGCCTAATCTCCTTCCTTCGCGTTACAAATATTGGCAGTAATCTTGCCCTCGGTTGGTGTGTGTCAGTTAAGAATTTGCTTTGTTTTGGGGAGGCGAAGGGATTATTCCGTTTGCCATCGTTGCTTCTCATCCATCTGCAGTCTTTTCATCCTTTTGATCTGTGTGAACATGTCGGCGAAAGATAATGCTCTTTCAGGAGTGATCGCTGTAAGGTCGTAAGGTAGGATATTTCTCATTGTGGCCGCATTAGCCTACTGCAATGCTTCATCACTTGTCAGCACAGTGCGATTCTCTCCTGCTTTTTCAAATAGCCGGCTAATTTGCTCCTTCCCTCTGCATTGAGTAACACAAAAGAACACTCCACAAAGATTCGTCCCCCTCTCTAATTCGATCACAAAAAAACATCCCCCCATTCTATTGTGCTATCAAAGTTCCTGCATTACGGCTATGGCGGTTGAGTTTGGGGAGCTTCTCAACAAAGAGTAAAACAAACGAGCATTTTGTGGTGCCATAGCTGAAGACAACCATAGAAGGGGTACATGCACCTCAAATTATCTCTTTGCAATAGAATGCATTACCGGTGCAGTGGATAGATCTGATACAGATTAGAGAGCTATGGGTAGATATCTATCAGTCTGAGAGCTCTGTAGAATGACTTCTGCACCGATACCGATTTATGATCTGTATATTCCTTTTCCTCCTCTCTGTGAGTCTGAGTACATAATGTCTTCTGCACCAATATCGAATTGAAAGATCAGTAAACTCTTTCTCCTGTCGCTTTGAGTGTTACTATATCGCTTCTTCTGCATCAATCGGTATTGTCTATCTTCTCCTCTAGGTTCCTGTCGGATGAACTAGACCATCTGCCGAACCTACTTGGCCACCCCTGAGTCGTTCATCTTGGCCATGCCATATGGTGTTGAAGCTTTTTTTTCTTTGCGCAATTTTTCTGTCTGGTCCTTTTTTTAGCATACAACACAGTTTTAGCATATAGAAAAGCGGCCTCTTCCTCCGAGCAACCATAATCAGTAGTCCACGCATGCCCAATAGTAAACTTATGAAACCACAACATATCCATCACTCCAACATGAGAAAGGGAACATCCGAAAAGGTTCGGTCTCTAATTGATGCAGGCTGCTACCAGAAGGCCTCCGTTGCTATCTCCCTCAATAGCTAGTTTCTTTGATTGAGTGTACCCTTCTTTAAGTAAGAATTCACCACATGATATAAAATCATCAAAATAGTTCTGCTTGTTGGCTAGAGAACCCGGCTTTGTGCCATTCTTCACCATACTCCCCACCTCCATGAATGCTTGCAAAAGCAAGTACCTCCCCACAATGTCTAGTAAAAACTATACGTGATACATTAAATGATGGTGTTATACTGATATTGAAGCCTCCATAACCATATAATAGTGCAAGATTCTCCCACTAATGAAAGAGCACAATGTTTAGGATTTAATTCTTCCGTTAATCAATCTTCTTTGACTCCTCGCACACCTTTCGTTTGTTTTATCATCTTGATGTGTTGATCTAGTGTAGTCTCAACGATTTCACCTGGATCGTCCATTTTCCTTCTAAATTGTTTGTAACAAATATCAGATTCACTCCCAAACAACACTTGTCTCTTATGTGAAATTGACCATGAACCAACTCAAGGAAAAATGTTTAGGTAGAGCAAAGCACAACGTCTAAGTATGTACAAAGTAACAAATGTCACACACACAACTTTTTGGTGGATTCCACACCTTAGATGCGTAGCAATACGACAGCGGGAGGTTCTTCTCCTAACAGTCACGTGAACATCTCCCCGAGCTCACAAGCCCAGGTTTTTCAATTTTGATTCTACGCAAAAGTAATGCATTAAGTACGATAACTTTCATGGAATAGGAAGCACCTATGCATGATTAAATGCACCTAGCCTAGTTAAAATGCAATTGAGAAAAAATTGCCTATTTGGTCGATTACTAGAATTAGTTCATGACATGCAATTGGGTTATTGGAATTTTCAATATAAAGAACGCAAATTCTCTATCCATCTTACGACCTTAGTAGGATGTTGCCTTGTCATGCATTTCAAAGTGACGAGTCTAAAACGCCTATTGCCTATCATTATAAGGTTGAAATTATTAAGTGCACTTTTGACTAGACATTGAAAGAATAAGCGTATGTCACATTTTTAGGAAAAATCTTCATTGTAATGGTTCATGGGAAAAAGTCGTTAACACCCGTAGGATGTTATCTGAAAAGTAATTGCAGAGTACGAAAATGAATCTATGGATTTGCATGTGGCATGTGCTTGCAAGATGGAATAAGCCAACACTAGTCCTACAATATTCACTTTGCATGAACTTCATTTAACTACGTTGTAGTTAGGAAAGGGTTGCATGTTGCACGTTTGTCATGCGAAAAATTCATTCATCAAAAGTTACATTTAGGGGAAAGTTGCATGGTTTATTAAAGCATGAAATTCCAAAGCCTAGAAAAAGGGTTGTAGGCATGATTCTTTGATGTAAGTCCTAGTAGGTTCTATGAAAGTTATTCTGCAAATTATCTTGCGTTTTGATTTTAACAAGAAAGGATAGGGTTATTGCGAATCTAGTGGTACGTAGAAGCAATGAATTGCATGCTTACGTGTATTATGACATGTTGCAACTAGTTTTATCCTTTAAATCAAGTTTATCATCTCTAAGAATGGCTTGTCCTTGTCGCAAGACAAGTAGATCGAATTATCTAAATCACCTAACCCGCAAGGGATTTGTATAGGCATGGTTCAATCGATACGATAAATACCCCAAGTGCTAACTAGGGTATACCACGTTAAGGATTCAGCCTAAGTCGAAACCCTCAAACCCAAAGGTCCTACCCACATTCACGGGATGTTGGTGATGCTAGGAGGCATATTCCACGGTGGATTCCGTGCCACGGTGGATTCCATGAGGTTTTACGATGGATTCCGTAAACTTAGATGACCGGGGCTCATACACAAAGTGGATTCTTTGTGTGAGAAGTTGATGGGGACGCCTGTCCTTTTCGGGCATTTTATTAATTTAGTGTGTACACGGGTGATTCCATAGTGGGTGATTCCGCAAAATACATATTAAATTAATAAATGTTTATGAGTTTAGAGTGCGCACTTGTAATAAATTAAGGTTAGGATTCATTTCTAACCAGTTGATTTATTTATGTAGCTAAAGACTGCTAGGTATTCACTTTTGTCAGTTTAATTGTATTATTTTACTAACGATTGTGAATGCTTCAGTTGATGTGTAGAGATAGCAGCAGTGGCGGAGGAAAGCATTGGAGTCTAGCGAGTATTCGACCTATGGATTATATTTTGATAGGCGCCACGCCTATATTTTGTTATGTCTATTGAGACATCGATTATTTATTATTATTTTTGTATGCGCCTATGCGCACGGATATGTTATTTCTATTTGGACATTGAGATTGGGCGTGCCAGACGCTATGGGCACCGTTCATTAGCTTTATTTCCTATTTTTGTAGAAAGCAAACTCAAAAGCTAAAAGCTTGTCATATTTTTGTAACTTGGGCTATTATTGAGCATGAAGTTGGAAATATACATAAAATACATGCTTTGTGAAGCGCTCACACAAGGCATGGGGGGAGATTGAACCCAATTGGTCTCTTACTTCTTGTCGTTCATGCTTTGACATTGTTTTTTGTGCAAAAAGGTAGAGTTCATTGTTCTTGGGGACCTTCCGAGATTCACTACGTGAGCATACAGCGACCGATCTGCGCACCAGTGGTATCAGAACGGAGCTGAGATCAAGAGCTTCCAATCGCTACCTATCTCGAGCAAAGGCGGAACTCCAGGAACGATCGGGCTCTACAGTCAATCTCGTCGCGAACCGTCAATACAGACAGACTTTTGGCGATCAAGAACCCCTGTTTCTACTCTCAGATCGCGAAGGACCAGGCTGTACAAGCGGAGGACCACGCATCCATCTCCTTCATCAAGTCGTGAAAAAACCAGAGATAAGCTTTCTTCCTATCCAAGTTAATTGCTTCAACAAGGCTTAAGACTAAGCTTAGAAGCTTCAAGCTTCATTTTTTTTCGCCATGGTATCTGAGGAGGTTCCGCGTTTTTTGCGACGTGCTGAAAAACGCCCCCCCTCAAGGAAATCAGACGATGGCCTCATTAAGCTTTTCAAGCTTAATCCATTAAGTCAATCAAAGCTTCTAAGCTTCTGCAAGTCACACAAGGCAAGCAAGTTCATAAACTTCAAGTCCTGCACCTCAGAAGTCAAGTCCTGCAAGTCGACTGGAATCAAGTCCTGCAAGTTCATCAAGTCGGCCTAAGTTCTACAAGTCTGCAACTCTGCAAGTTGTCTAAGTCTGCAACTCTGCAAGTCAGACTAGTCAATTAGAGTCAGAACTGACTAGTGCTCAAAACTCCTAGAAGGGTTGTTCCTGCGCAGAAACTCTGAACTGCAAAGTTGTTCGTGGCAAGGTTTTCTACCCATTCACAGGTTCGCTGAAGTATTTTCAGCATAGAAGAAGGAAATATCGCAGATTTTCTGAAAAATGAGAAAGAAATACCCAAAAACACATAGCCTTGTAACCCCGAATTTGAGCTACGCTCATCCCGCTAACTTGATTTTGAGTGAGAAAGGTCTTTTGAGTTTTACAGAATGACGGAACCACATATGGATGACCCTATGGCTAAAGAGGACCTACCTGAGCCTACCATGGAATAAAAGCTGGATCTAATCATGCTGCAATTGGAAGAGGAACGAAGGGCTAGGCAAGCATTGCAAGCGCAATTGACAAAATTACAAAGAGCGTCTACCGACAAAGAAGAACCTCAAGCTGAAGATTTGATTCGATGTACCATCGACGCCACTCTTGAAGCACAAACCATTTGCAAGGAATCAAAGATAAGTAAACGAAGTTTCAAATTTCACACTTTCAATGGCATACGAGAAGGAAAGACTGTTTTATCATTCATTAGCCAGTTTGATGACTATTTCCATGAGGAAACCTATCCAGAAAAAGATAAAATCAAGTGTGTTACTAATCATTTGGTAGACAGAGCATCACTTTGGTGGACTGTAGTACGCAAGAGCATAGAATGTTCTGCTACTTGGGAAGATTTCAAGAAGAAGTTCATGCAGAATTTCCTTCCACCGCAATTTCATGAGAAGGCTATCAAGCAATGGGATTTACTTCAACAACGGGATCGTGAGCCTATTCCACAGTATACATAGCGTTTTTGGAATGCACTCCTACAGCTGCGCATGCTTGAAGATGTACCAGAGACGACACATAAGCGGAAGTATATGTCTGGACTTCTTGGACATTACTACGCTGAAGTGAACATGTTCAAGCCTGCTACCCTTGAAGACGCCATGATGCCAGGAGGCATATTCCACGGTGGATTCCGTGAGGTTTTACGGTGGATTCCGTAAACTTAGATGACCGGGGCTCATACGCAAAGAGGATTCTTTGTGCGAGAAGTTGATGGGGACGCCTGTCCTTTTCGGGCGTCTCATTAATTTAGTGTGTACATGGGTGATTCCATAGCGGGTGATTCCGCAAAATGCATATTAAATTAATAAACGTTTATGAGTTTAGAGTGCGCACTAGTAATAAATTAAGGTTAGGATTTATTTCTAACCAGTTGATTTATTTATGTAGCTGAAGACTGCTAGGTATTCACTTTTGTCGGTTTAATTGTGTTATTTTACTAACGATTGTGAATGCTTCAGTTGATGTGTAGAGATAGCAGCAGTGGCGGAGGAAAGCATTGGAGTCTAGCGGGTTTCCGATCTTTCGACTATATTTTGATAGGCGCCACGCCTATATTTTGATTATGTCTATAGAGACATCGATTATTTATTATTATTTTGTATGCGCTTATGCGCCTGGATATGTTATTTTTATTTGGACATTGAGATTGGGCGTGCCAGACTCTTTGGGCACCGTCCATTAGCTTTATTTTCCTATTTTTGGTAGAAAGCAAACTCAAAAGTTAAAAGCTTGTCATATTTTTGTAATTGGGCTATTTTTGAGCAAAAAGATTGAAAATATATATTAAATACATGCTTTGTGAAGCGCTCACACAAGGCATGGGGGAGATTCAACCCAATTTGTCTCTTGTCTCATGTCGTGCTTGTTTTTACATTGGTTTTTGTGCTAAAAAGTAGAGTGCTTTGTTCTTGGGGACCTTTGGGAATTCACTACGTGAGCTACCTGCGTCCAATCTGCGCACCAGTGGTATCAGAGCGGAGCAGAGATCAAGGGCTTCCAATCGCTACCAATCTCGGGCGAAGGCGGAGCTCCAGGAACAAACGGCCTCTACAGTCAATTTCATCGCGAACCGTCGATACAGGCAGACTTCTGGCGATCAAGAACCCCTATTTCTACTGTCAGATCGCGAAGGACCACTCTCTGTCGGCGGAGGACCACTCATCAATTCTCTTCATCAAGTCGTGATAAACAGTAAGAAAGCCATATCTTTATCTTCAAAAAGCTTAGTGTAAAAGCTTAATACAAAGCTTGAGAAGCTTAACAAGCTTCTAATCAACAAATCGATGCATCCTGGGAGGCCCAAAAATTGCGCGCAGTGAAAACGCCCCCCCCCCTCCACGAAATCACGACGTGCTGTCCTCTTTCTTAAGCTTATTAGCTTAAGCTTATCTAATTAAGCTTAAGCCATACTATACTCTGCAAGTTCTATTGGGCAGACAAGTCTGCAAACTCTCGGTCACGCACTCCAGAAGTCAAGTTCAGCAAGTCACTTGGAATCAAGTCCTGCAAGTTCTGCAAGTCGGCTAAGTCCAGCAAGTCAACAACCCTGCAAGTCTGCTAAGTCTGCAACTCTGCAAGTCAGACTAAATCAGAACTGACTAGTGCTTAAAACTCATAGAAGACTTGTTCGTTTGCAAAAACTCAGAACTGGAAAGTTGTTCGCAGCAAGCTGTTCTACCTATCTGCAAGTTCGTTGAAGTACTTTCAGCAAACAGAGACAGAAATATTTCAGAATTTCTGAAAATTGAAGAAGAAAATACCCAAAAATACATAGCCTTGTAACCCCAAATTTGAGCTACGCTCATCCCGCTAACTGATTTTGAGTGAGAAAGGTTTGTTGAGTTTTACAGGATGACTACCCCACATATGGATGATCCTATGGCTGAAGACGATCTACCCGAGCCTACCATGGAGCAAAAGCTGGATCTTATCATGTTACAATTGGACGAAGAGCGAAGAGCTAGGCAAGCCTTGCAAGTGCAATTGACAAAGCTACAAGGAGCGTCCACTGATAAAGAAGAACCTCAAGCTAAAGATTTGATACGCCGTACCATCGACGCCACTCTTGAAGCACAAACCATTCGCAAGGAATCCAAGATAAGTAAACGAAGTTTCAAGTTTCGCACTTTCAATGGCATAAGAGAAGGAAATACTGTTTTATCATTCATTAGCCAATTTGATGATTATTTCCATGAGGAAACTTATCCTGAGAAAGATAAAATCAAGTGTGTTACTAATCATCTGATAGATAGAGCATCACTTTGGTGGACTGTCGTCCGCAAGAGCATAGAATGTCCTGCTACATGGGAAGATTTCAAGAAGAAGTTCATGCAAAATTTCCTACCACCGCAATTTCATGAGAAGGCTATCAAGCAATGGGATTTACTTCAACAACGCGACCGTGAGCCTATTCCACAGTATACAGAGCGTTTTTGGAATGCACTCTTACAGCTACGCATGCTTGAAGACGTACCAGAGACGACCCATAAGCGGAAGTACATGTCTGGACTTCTTGGACATTACTACGCTGAGGTGAATATGTTCAAGCCTGCTACCCTTGAGGATGCCATCTCCTTAGCTCACGACACTGAAGATAAGTTACGTGGAAGAGATCGACGACCACAGTCATTCCAAGCAAACGGTAATTATGGATCTAAACAATTCAATTCAAATTTCAGAAGGTTTAATCCAGGTCGTTTTTCATCACCATCTTTCCGCAAGAATTGGCCTAAACCACCTGCATTGCCATCCACTGTCAATCCAAATCCTAAGCCTATCCAACAAGCAAATCCAAATATACCCACACTTCCAGCCATTGCAAATAATGTGACCAAAGCCAAGCCTATCGTATGCTATAAGTGTCACCAGCCAGGCCATCTCGCAGCAAATTGTCATTCAAAGAAGCCATCAGTACATATCAACTACCTTGGAGCTATGGACGAGGACGAGCATGAGGATATGCCGGATTTCACTGAAGAAGAAGATGATCCTACTACTACTTCCGACACTTTACCAGGTATGCCTACTTCACATTCATTGTTGACTATGAAATGTATGGTGCATGGAAAAGAAAGAATTATATTGCATGATGACGGTAGTACGCATGACTTTATTTCAGCAAAATTGGTAAAGGAATTGAAATTGCATACAGTACCTACGCATTATCGCATAAAAGCTGCATTTTTAGGTACTAGGTACAATGGCACACAAGAAGTTCAAAATTTAGAAATTCAAATTGGTCCATATATTGAAAGAAGAAATTTCTTAGTTGTCCCATTACAGTCTAGCGACATTATTCTAGGAATGCCATGGAGACACCAACATAATCCCAATATAGATTATTCCACACACACAATGAATATTAATTTTCAAGGAAAATCTATTACCTTATTTGGTATGCATGCATCTCATATGTTTCCATTGCTTTCGCATACTCAAGCAAAACGTGCACTACGCAAGAACACTAAATCATATCTCATTTGGGTGAATGAATTGCACGCAAAAGAAACTCATATGCACCCTAGGCATAAGGAATTTCTTGCATATTTTAAGGATTGTTTTGCAGAAGACCTACCACCAGGTTTACCTCCATCACGTCCAGAAGACCATCAGATTGACCTAATACCTGGCACACAACCACCTTGCAAAGCCCCATATAGGCACAATCAAATAGAGCAAAAAGAAATCCAGACTCAAGTAGAAGAATTACTAAATAGAGGTTTAATTCGACCTAGCAGTTCTCCATTCGGTGCACCTGTGCTCTTAGTCAAGAAAAAGAATAATACTTATCGGATGTGTATTGACTACCGAGCATTAAACAAGATCACTGTAAAGAATAGGTATCCTATACCTAGAGTTGATGACCTTATGGACAAACTGCAAGGATCTTCTATATTTAGTAAAATTGACCTTAAATCTAGATATCATCAGGTGAGGCTAGATAGATCCGACATATTTAAGACTGCATTCAGGACACAGTTTGGCCATTACGAATTCTTAGTTATGCCATTCGGATTAACTAATGCACCTGCCACTTTCAGTAGAATGATGAACCGTATTTTTCTAAAATATCAATATTGTGTGATTGTTTTCTTTGATGATATTTTAGTATTCAGTCAAAGTGAAAAAGAGCATTACGAGCATTTATCAATAGTTTTTCAATTACTGAAAGAAAATCAATTGTTTGCAAATCCTGACAAGAGTGAATTCTTTAAGACAGAAATAGAATATCTAGGTCATATTGTATCAGAAGAAGGAATAAAAGTTGATCCTAAGAAAATTGACGCAATATTGCATTGGCCTATTCCTAAAAATGTACATGAACTACGCTCATTCCTTGGTCTTGCTAGTTTCTATAGGAAGTTTGTACGTAATTTCTCATTACTTGCTTTACCACTGACCAAACTTCTTAAGAAAGGCATTGTTTATCAATGGACTGAAAACCAGCAGAAATCCTTTGATTTACTTAAACGTGCATTGACCAATGCCCCTATTCTACAATTGCCTGACTTTAACCGACCATTCTTTTTAGTTGTGACTGATGCTAGCGGATCAGGAATAGGAGCCGTGTTAATGCAAGATAACCATCCAATAGCATATTCTAGTTCTAAGCTGAAACCCTCTGAGCTCAAATATTCCACTTATGACAAGGAATTCTTAGCAGTTGTACAAGCATTGAAACAATGGAAGCATTATTTAATGGGTTCAGAATTCATGATAAAGACCGACCAGCAAAGCATTAGACATCTACTTAGCCAACCCCAAATTTCTGACCGCCATATCAAATGGGCTTCATTCATTCAAAGTTTCCATCCTATCATTCAATACCAACCTGGAAAAGAAAATGTAGTTGCCGATGCATTAAGTAGAAGACCTGCAATTCATAACATTTCTATCATATCTTTTGATTCTTTGATTGCTATGAAAGACACATATCACCAGGATATTACTTTTCATTCTGATTGGCAAAAATTAGTTCAAAATAATTTCATTCCTGTTGATTCATTGTCATATAATGATGGATTCATGTTCTTTGAAAAGAGACTGTGTGTTACTATTCCATTCCGATCTTTTGTTTTAAATGAAATTCATTGTCCCCCATATCAAGGTCATAGAGGTATCATTTCTACATTACGCATGTTAACTGAAGATTTTTATTGGCCGCATATGGATGCAGATGTGTCTAATTTTGTTTCTGAATGTCTGATTTGTCAAAGAATAAAAAGACATCATGGTAAACAGTATGGGTTATTAATGCCTTTATCTATTCCATCTAAACCTTGGGAACATATATCTATGGATTTCATTACTGGCTTACCAAATACTAAATCTAACCATGACATGATTTGGACAATTGTAGATAGATTTAGTAAGCAAGCATATTTCATTGCATGTAAGAAAACTTTACCAGCATCACAAGCAGCACAGTTATTTTTGAAAACTATTTTTACTAACCATGGATTGCCGAAAGTGATTATTTCAGATAGAGATTCTAGATTTTGTAATAATTTCTGGATTACACTGTTTGCAAATCTAGGCACAAAGATTGATTTTTCATCTGCATTTCATCCAGAAACAAATGGACAAACAGAAGCCACAAATAGCACTATTTTAGATCTTTTACGTGCATACACTATTTCTAAACCTCAGACATGGGATACTCATTTATATTTATTACAATTTGCATATAACAATACACTGCACACATCTACAAAGAAAGCACCTTTTGAAGTCATTTATAGACATAGATTATCTACACCTGTTGCATCTTTGTCTAATAGAATACAAAGTGCCGATGATATTGCTGTTATGCATAACACTATTTTTGATGAGGTCAAGGATATGATTGCTAAAGCCCAACAATCATATACCAAACAAGCCAACAAGAAAAGACAAGCCATGAATTTCAAAGTAGATGATTATGTTTGGCTTAGAATAGAAAAGCGTAGACTGCAAAGTGTAGATAGACATCCAGTTGTCAAATTAGCCCCTAGATTCTACGGACCATTTAGAATCATTCATAAAATTAATGACAATGCATTCAAGTTAGAATTGCCATCTCATTGGAAAATTCATAATACCTTTCATATTAGTTTATTGAGACCATTTAGAGGACAATTACCTATCCACCCTGTCTATGAAAACCCACCTTTACTAGAAGAAGAGACTGAAATCCTTGAACCAGAAGCCATTATAGACACTGATTACATGACCACTAGAACTGGCCGAAGGTACTCTAGATATCTCGTGAAATTTAAGAATCATCCTGTAGAAGAAGCACAATGGATGCACGCTAGAGACCTAAATGCTTTCCCCACTCTGTTAGCTCCACATTGAGCTAATAGCAATTGAGGTCAATTGCTATCCCACCCCGGGGGTATGATGCCAGGAGGCATATTCCACGGTGGATTCCGTGAGGTTTTACGGTGGATTCCGTAAACTTAGATGACCGGGGCTCATACGCAAAGAGGATTCTTTGTGCAAGAAGTTGATGGGGACGCCTGTCCTTTTCGGGCATTTCATTAATTTAGTGTGTACATGGGTGATTCCATAGCGGGTGATTCCGCAAAATGCATATTAAATTAATAAACGTTTATGAGTTTAGAGTGCGCACTCGTAATAAATTAAGATTAGGATTTATTTCTAACCAGTTGATTTATTTATGTAGCTGAAGACTGCTAGGTATTCACTTTTGTCGGTTTAATTGTGTTATTTTACTAACGATTGTGAATGCTTCAGTTGATGTGTAGAGATAGCAGCAGTGGCGGAGGAAAGCATTGGAGTCTAGCGGGTTTCCGATCTTTCGACTATATTTTGATAGGCGCCACGCCTATATTTTGATTATGTCTATAGAGACATCGATTATTTATTATTATTTTGTATGCGCTTATGCGCCTGGATATGTTATTTTTATTTGGACATTGAGATTGGGCGTGCCAGACTCTTTGGGCACCGTCCATTAGCTTTATTTTCCTATTTTTGGTAGAAAGCAAACTCAAAAGTTAAAAGCTTGTCATATTTTTGTAATTGGGCTATTTTTGAGCAAAAAGATTGAAAATATATATTAAATACATGCTTTGTGAAGCGCTCACACAAGGCATGGGGGAGATTCAACCCAATTTGTCTCTTGTCTCATGTCGTGCTTGTTTTTACATTGGTTTTTGTGCTAAAAAGTAGAGTGCTTTGTTCTTGGGGACCTTTGGGAATTCACTACGTGAGCTACCTGCGTCCGATCTGCGCACCACGCCATCTCACTAGCTCACGACACTGAAGATAAGTTACGCGGTAGAGACAGACGACCACAGTAATTCCAAGCCAATGGTAATTATGGATCTAAACAATTCAATTCCAATTTTAGAAGGTTTAATCCAGGTCATTTCTCTTCACCATCTTTCGGCAAGAATTGGGCTAAACCACTTGCATTACTCTCCAATGTCAATCCAAATCCCAAGCCTATTCGACAAGCAAATCCAAATGTACCCAGACTTCCAGCCATTACAAATAATGTAACCAAAGCCAAGCCAATAGTATGCTATAAGTGTCACCAGCCTGGGCATCTCGCAGCAAATTGTCATTCAAAGAAGCCACCAGCACATAGCAACTATCTTGGAGTCATGGACGAAGACGAGCATGAGGATATGCGTGATTTCACTGAAGATGATGACGACACTCCTACTATTTCCGACACTTTACCAGGTATGCCTACTCCACATTCATTATTGACTATGAAATGTTTGGTGCATGGAAAGGAAAAGACTATCTTGCATGATGACGGTAGTACTCATGACTTTATTTCAATAAAATTGGTAAAAGAATTGAAATTACGGACTGTACCTACGTATTATCGCATAAAAGCTGCATTTTTAGGCACTAGGTATAATGGTACACAGGAAGTCCAAGATTTAGAGATTCAAATTGGTTCATACACTGAAAGGAGAAATTTCTTAGTTGTTCCATTACAGTCAAGTGATATTATTCTAGGAATGCCTTGGCGACATCAGCATAATCCAAATATAGATTATTCCACACACACAATGAATATTAATTTTCAAGGCAAATCTATTACATTATATGGTATGCATGCATCTAATATTTTTCCATTGCTTTCGCATACTCAAGCAAAATGTGCATTACACAAGAGTACTAAATCATATCTCATTTGGGTGAATGAATTGCAAGCAAAGGAAAATCATATGCACCCTAGGCGTAAGGAATTTCTTGCATATTTTAAGGACTGTTTTGTAGAAGACCTACCACCAGGTTTACCTCCTTCACGTCCAGAAGACCATAAGATTGATTTAATCCCTGGCACACAGCCACCTTGCAAAGCACCATATAGGCACAATCAAATAGATCAAAAAGAAATCCAGAGTCAAATTAAAAAATTAATAAATAGAGGTTTAATTCGACCTAGCAGTTCTCCATTCGGTGCACCTGTACTCTTAGTCAAGAAAAAGAATAATACCTATCGTATGTGTATTGACTACCGAGCTTTAAATAAGATCACTGTAAAGAATAGGTATCCTATACCTAGAGTTGATGACCTTATGGACAAACTGCAAGGATCTTCTATATTTAGTAAAATTGACCTTAAGTCTGGATATCATCAGGTGAGGCTAGATAAATCTGACATATTTAAGACTGCATTTAGAACACAGTTTGGCCATTACGAATTCTTAGTCATGCCATTCGGATTGACTAATGCACCTGCCACTTTCAGTAGAATGATGAACCGTATCTTTTTGAAATATCAGTACTATGTGATTGTTTTCTTTGATGATATTTTGGTGTTTAGTCAAAATGAGAAAGAGCATTATGAGCATTTGTCATTAGTTTTTCAATTATTGAAAGAAAATCAATTGTTTGCAAATCCTGAAATGAGTGAATTCTTTAAGACAGAAATTGAGTATTTAGGTTATATTGTATCATTTGAAGGAATTAAAGTTGATCCTAAGAAAATTGATGCAATATTGCATTGGCTTGTTCCTAAAAACGTGCATGAGTTACGCTCATTCCTTGGTTTTGCTAGTTTCTATAGGAAGTTTGTAAGTAATTTTTCATTACTTGCTTTACCATTAACCAAACTTCTCAAGAAAGGAATTGTTTATCAATGGACCGAAAACCAGCAGAAATCCTTTGACTTACTGAAACGTGCATTAACCAATGCCCCTATTCTACAGTTGCCTGACTTTAATAGACCATTCTTTCTAGTTGTGACCGGTGCTAGCGGATCAGGAATAGGAGCCGTACTAATGCAAGACAATCATCCAATAGCATATTCTAGTTCTAAGCTGAAACCCTCTGAGCTGAAATATTCCACTTATGACAAAGAACTATTAGCAGTTGTACAAGCATTAAGACAGTGGAAACACTACTTAATGGGTTCAGAATTCATGATAAAGACCGACTAGCAAAGCATTAGACATTTACTTAGCCAACCCCAAATTTCTGACCGTCATATCAAATGGGCTTCCTTTATTCAAAGTTTTCATCCTATCATTCAATACCAACCTGGAAAAGAAAATGTAGTTGCTGATGCATTGAGTAGAAGACCTGCAATTCATAATATTTCTGTCATATCTTTTGATTCTTTGATTGCTATGAAAGATACATATCACCAGGATATTACTTTTCATTCTGATTGGCAAAAATTAGTTCAAAATAATTTCATTCCGGTTGATTCATTGTCATATAATGATGGATTTATGTTTTATGAAAAGAGACTGTGTGTTACTATTCCATTCCGATCTTTTGTTTTGAATGAAATTCATTGTCCCCCATATCAAGGTCATAGAGGTATCATATCTACATTACGCATGTTAACTGAAGATTTTTATTGGCCGCATATAACACCATATTGGGGAATATGGGAATTTTCCATAAGTTTGGGACACGTGGTCAAATATTTGGATTTGTCATAACTTGAACACTATAACTCCAAATCAAGCTCTCTATAGCTCAATAGATTCCATTTGTCAAGCGCTTTCTCATGATAGGTCACATCATATGGTTTTGAGAAACTTATGGGCATGTTATCCGGGTGCCACCTTTTTAGTATTTAAAAAATGGGAATTGGGAGATTCCCAAACTCACTAATAGTGTGTTATATGGATGCAGATGTATCTAATTTCGTTTCTGAATGTTTGATTTGTCAAAGAGTAAAAAGACATCATGGTAAACAGTATGGATTACTAATGCCTTTGTCTATTCCATCTAAACCTTGGGAACATATTTCTATGGATTTCATTACTGGTTTACCAAATACTAAATCTAATCATGATATGATTTGGACTGTTGTAGATAGATTTAGTAAGCAAGCATATTTCATTCCATGTAAGAAAACTTTAACAGCATCACAAGCAGCACAGTTATTTTTGAAAACTGTTTTTACTAACCATGGATTGCCAAAAGTTATCATTTCAGATCGTGATTCTAGATTTTGTAACAATTTTTGGATTACTCTCTTTGCTGATCTAGGCACAAAGATTGATTTCTCATCTGCATTTCATCCAGAAACAAATGGACAAACAGAAGCCACAAATAGCACCATTCTAGATCTTTTACGTGCATATACTATCTCTAAACCTCAGACATGGGACACTCATTTGCATTTATTACAGTTTGCATATAACAATACACCACACACATCTACAAAGAAAGCACCTTTTGAAGTCATTTATGGATATAGATTATCCACACATGTTGCATCTTTGTCTAATAGAATTCAGAGTGCTGATGATATTGCTAGAATACATAATAGTATTTTTGATGAGGTTAAGGATATGATTGCTAAAGCCCAACAATGATATACCAAATAAGCCAACAAGAAAAGACAAGCCATGAATTTCAAAGTTGATGATTATGTTTGGCTGAGAATAGAAAAACGTAGACTACAAAGTGTAGATAGACATCCAGTTGTCAAATTAGCTCCTAGATTCTATGGACCATTTAGAATCATTCATAAGATTAATGATAATGCATTCAAGTTAGAATTACCATCTCATTCGAAAATTCACAATACATTTCACATTAGTTTATTGAGACCATTTAGAGGCCAATTACCTATCCACCCTGTTTATGAAAACCCACCTTTATTAGAGGAAGAGACTGAAATGCTTGAACCAGAAGCCATCATAGACACTGACTACATGACCACTAGAACTGGCCGAAGGTATTCTAGATATCTAGTAAAATTTAAGAACCATCCTGTAGAGGAAGCACAATGGATGCACGCTAGAGACTTAAATGCTTTCCCCACTCTGTTAGCTCTACATTGAGCTAATAGCAATTGAGGTCAATTGCTATCCCACCCCGGGGGTATGATGCCAGGAGGCATATTCCACGGTGGATTTCGTGCCACGGTGGATTCTGTGAGGTTTTACGGTGGATTCCGTAAACTTAGATGACCGGGGCTCATACACAAAGTGGATTCTTTGTGTGAGAAGTTGATGGGGATGCCTGTCCTTTTCGGGCGTTTCATTAATTTAGTGTGTACATGGGTGATTCCATAGCGGGTGATTCCGCAAAATACATATTAAATTAATAAACATTTATGAGTTTAGAGTGCGCACTCGTAATAAATTAAGGTTAGGATTTATTTCTAACCAGTTGATTTATTTATGTAGCTGAAGACTGCTAGGTATTCACTTTTGTCGGTTTAATTGTATTATTTTACTAACGATTGTGAATGCTTCAGTTGATGTTTAGAGATAGCAGCAGTGGCAGAGGAAAGCATTGGAGTCTAGCAAGTATTCGACCTATGGATTATATTTTGATAGGCGCCACGCCTATATTTTGTTATGTCTATTGAGACATCGATTATTTATTATTATTTTTGTATGCGCCTATATGCACGGATATGTTATTTCTATTTGGACATTGAGATTGGGCGTGCCAGACTCTATGGGCATTGTTCATTAGCTTTATTTCCTATTTTTGTAGAAAGCAAACTCAAAAGCTAAAAGCTTGTCATATTTTTGTAAATTGGGCTATTATTGAGCATGAAGATGGAAATATACATAAAATACATGCTTTGTGAAGCGCTTACACAAGGCATGGGGGGAGATTGAACCCAATTGGTCTTTTGCTTCTTGTCGTTCATGCTTTTACATTGTTTTTTGTGCAAAAAGGTAGAGTTCATTGTTCTTGGGGACCTTCCGGGATTCACTACGTGAGCATACAGCGACCGATCTGCGCACCAATTGGGTCAATGGGACGCTCATGCAAACAACGATCTAGGGTCTCTACCCTAAGGATCGACCGACTTAATATTAAAACTTGGGTTGAGTTTGGAATCCCTAGGACCACACGTTGTCGAACTGGTGCAATTAGGATTGGGTTGGGTAAGAAGACACTCTAAACCGTGCCTCTTGTCTAAACATAATTCCCTGACCCGGAAACGCTGTTCAATGGGTGAAATGATCCCATGGATTAGATGTGACACTTGTGCAACAAGTTGCAACGTCGCATGGCCTTGTGGTTTGATCACAAGAGAGTTTTGCCATTCCTTGGAATGAGGTTGGCAGATTCTTGCGCAATTTTAACTTGCAAGAGGATGAGTAATCATCCTGTTACATTACCTTTCTTGGGGACAATTGCCAAGCTAAGGGAAGACATGTATTTGCTTGGAAGTAAAGGATCAATCAAGTTAGAGCGATATGGTCGCCTGGATTTACTATTGAATTATGAAACCTAAGGTGTTGGTTAAGTTGGGTTAACAGGGTATGGATCTAACCCAAGGACAAAAGGGCAAACAAACAAATCCTTGGGAAATCTTGCCAAGTCGCAATTGATCCCAGATCGAATGTTGGATGTATTCGGAGAGAAGGATTCACTCCTTAGAAGTTGGCCAAATAAACAACCACTAGATTGATTGTGCTTGTAACAGTTTAGGAGCACTATTTGCATTATTTGCTCAAAGAACTAAAACATAAAAAGTTAATTAATGCTTCACGTTGAAGGCCTGAAGGGAGAGGCACATCAGTTACCCCCAATTGTCTACCTGACCCTAACCAAGGGGGTTCTTATCCGCGCCTGGAACGTAGACTGAATCTGCCGCGTGAGGTCTCTCTGTTGAGCGCTACTTGGAGTAGGAGGACGCTTGGGTACCAAGGGGGGCTCTGGCCGTAAATCCCTTGCCTTCCGGGCCATGCACAAGAGGCCAACATGACTCGGGATTGGATCTCGAGGCCCGCATACTAGTCTATGGGCGGAATCTTGGATTAGTAATCCCTGTGGATTGTTGGATAGCCTTCGGGCAGATTATGGATTGCCTTTGGGTGGATTATGGATTAGCCTGCAGGCTGGACTTTATGGATGTATTCTAAAGATAAATAAGATAACTTGTTGAAAAGGAACTTGTTTGGCATTGTTTTTCTATGTCAAGTGCTAAGATTACATGAAGGACCAATATCTAAGTGGCTAATTAAGGAAGCTATTTGATGCATGCCCAACTAAATGTGGTAGGTAATTAGACAACTAAAGTAACCTTGAGGAAAGTGTGGTGGATGTGGCCATGGGTCCGTCCTACGGATGGGTGGTCCTGGTTGGCCGGGAATATAGTGTCACCCATTTGGTCATTACATCACTATTGAGCACACAAAAACTATTTAACTTACGAAGTTCTTCTTTTGTTAGCACTTAACTCATTCCTTTTCCTTGAGGTATTATAGAGGTCATCCTCAAGTCTTCATCATCTTTCCATAGTCGTGGTTGAGAGGGGTCCACTTCAGTAAGATATTCAGAGATATATATAAACAAGGGATGATTGCACTAACCAACCCTCAGCCATGCTTCCCTCAGGCCGTGCTTTTTGCCTCACAAAATCTTTCAAGGTTTTCATGAAGCGCTCAAGAAAAAACATCCACCTTGCATGAACTGCCCCACAAAGTGCGATCTCATCAATCAAATGTACGAGTAAATGTAATTGAGTAGTAAAAATGGATCGAGGAAAAATTTCCTCCACCAAACAAACCACCTCAATAGATAATACTCAAGCATCTTGCAATGTGTTTGGGTGAATTTCCTTTGAGCTCACGTATTTGTTAGGATGTATTTGACAATTGTTTATTTTTGTGTAGAAATTCAAAGATATATAATGAAAAAATACAATGTATACACACCTCACAAGCTCTCCCATCTTGTAAATGATATCACTTACATCTTTGGATACATAATGGGATATGCTAGTAGGAAGTACGAACTGAATGTAAACAATATTCATAGATCAAATGATTAGTTGAGGAAAAAGTCATCATACCCCAAATTTTACACATAGTTACTCCACTAATTACTATATTCATGGTTAGAGATACCCTTACTTGAATCATTTTGTGCCAATTGTGGGACTTCAAACCA
The DNA here is from genome assembly GCF_053477565.2 of Lygodium microphyllum. Lineage (NCBI taxonomy): Eukaryota > Viridiplantae > Streptophyta > Polypodiopsida > Schizaeales > Lygodiaceae > Lygodium > Lygodium microphyllum. The sequence continues at coordinate 8,744,954 of NC_141150.1, read as the reverse complement.
GATAGTTGCTCCACACCTCTTTTCATTTTCTTTATGAAGGCTCCCTTGAGACATCTTATACATCCTGTGGGTGTTTGAAAGCTACAAATTTGTTCCTTCACTATTTTTTCCTTGTTCTTTGACAACATCCAAGGTGCATGGGGTAGCTCAATCTTTCCTCTGGGTCCAATGCGTGGCCAGGCTCGTCTCATGCGACCAATGTTACGTAAATCCTCCCTTACATTGACTGAATCACGAGCTCCTATCAAGTGATCCCATAATGTAGATACAACATTTTTGAATATATGCATGGGGTCCAACAGGTGATTGATCTTGAGTTCAGTCCGATACGAAAGACAAAAAAATATAGAGAACCTAACAAACAAACAATATATTATATAAACAATTCATCATGCTAAATACTTTAAAGTCAATTGAGAGAAATGCACTTCTTACCAACTCATGCCGAGTGGAGGGTGGCTGTCAGCATTAATCCATCTCTCCTTCCAATCTCGAATGATTAGAGATTGTGGAGTCATTCCATTAGTAGGAAGAACATATTTGGGATGGTCAATAGGAAGAAATCGATGATGATTGTCATAGATAACCTTCTTTAAACGTGCCAGCCTAGAAGAAACTAGAGAGGGACCGCAAATAGGACATGCATGATATCCTAATGTGGTTAAACCTGAACAAACAAGTGAATTAATAAAATGCAATTGATTCAAGTCTTGAATTTCAAATATAGAGTTATATACATGTACCTGAACACTCTCCGTATGCTGAAAAGTCATGCATGGTCCACAACAACATGGCCTTCAACATGAAATCTCTAGAGGATGCAGATGCGCTTGTATCTTGCACCTCAATATCTTCCCATAACATTTCTAACTCTTCAATCAAAGGCTCTAAGTAAATGTCCATGTTTTTTACCTTGTGTTTTCCAAGAATCAGAAGGGACAACATTACATGTCCCTTTTTAATTGCCATGGATGGAGGAATATTATTGTTCATCAATACCACTGGCCATACACTGTATGATATGCTTTTGATGCCAAATGGATTGATTCCATCCATACCTAAACCAAATCTCAAATTTCTTGGCTCTTCTTTGAAAACGGGCCACAAATTATCTATATGTTGCCATGCCAGTGTGTCTACAAGGATCCTCCATTTTCCATCACTTGAATGATGACTAGCATGCCATGACATAAGCTTTCCAATAGACTTACACTTGAACATAAGTTGAATACGTGGGACAATTGGAAAATGTCGCAAAACCTTACGAGGCACATCCATTGACTTCATCTCCACTTCGTATCTTCATTCGCCACAAACAGGACACTCTCGTGCGAACTCATGAATCCCACGAAATAAGACACAATCATTGACACATGCATGGATCTTGACATAATCGAGGCCTCCCAGAGATGTCAAGTAATGTCTTGCTTTCTCTCTCTTAGTTGGCAAATTATTTCCTTTTAGAAGTATTTGTGATAATAACCTATATATATTTTTAAAAGTGAGTTAAAAAACCACCAACATATATTTGTGTCTGATTTCAAAGTAGAATAATTAATATTATGATTCATAAGCCAAATTGAATTGACACCTACTTCAATAACGCATTCAAACTAACATTACTCCATCCATAAATTGTTTACAAGTTAAGTATCTCAAGGGACGCATGAAGAACGGAGTACGTACAACCTTCATACAACGGAGTAGATGACGCTACGCACAGTGGGTCATCTGGCTTCGTAGAGTGACTTTCTCCTTGAACCGGTTGCGAAAATAGATGGTGTACCATGTTGTCCAAAATCTCATCCTCTACAACTTGATGGGGCATTTTATGAGGGCTACTATCATGGTCGTCAGTCTCCACTCTTCTTGAAGACTCTGCCTCCTCGCGTCGACATTTTGCAGCCTCTCGATGCCTGGGAGGGAGCATCTGAGGATGTGGCACTGCATCTTGCTCAACCACAAAAGGGAGTTTCATGTATATTGATATATATTGAGTAACATAGACTAGCAATCTTAGTGTTAAAGGAAAACAATAAATACCAGTGATTTTTCTTGGTCCCATTCTCCATACATGTTGAGGTGTGACATTGCAACTCAACGTGCTAAAAAAATAAACCCTCGACAACGATCACACATGCATTTAATTTTTCATCGTAGCCATGCATATTGATTATGAAGACGTAATGTTTCATCCTCACTTGAGGATGTGCTCATTGACTCATCAGCATGCACCGCACTAGGTGATGACAACGACATGATTAAACCTAATTCATGACAACATCAAATTTGTTATTCATATGTTTACATAAAAACTTCAAGCTGGCGTATTAATTATTCTAAGATCTCAATTTAAAATACACAAAACTTATCATAAATACATAAAAACTTATGATAAGAACTTACTATCAAAACTTATTTTAAAAACAAAAACTCATGATAAAAGCTAAATGCGTGTCTATATCTGTGTTTACCTATGCGTCTAAATCTGCATCTATTTGCACATCTAACTTCGTATCTATAAGCGCATTTACGTAAACTTAGACGTGCATATACACGCAAAAATAGATGCAAAATTCAAAATTCAAAACATACTTGAATCATTTCTTTTCAAATTGCGCCTTTCCTTTTCTGCTTTTTTTGCGTGTTCTGAAGCTCCAGTTTAGCCGACATGCAGTCTACCTCCACTAGTCTCTTCATGCCTCACCTCCTCATGACTCACCTCTTCTTTCACTTCAAAGAGACAAGAGGGGAAAAAAGAAAGCCAAGGAGAGGAAGAAAGAGAGAACAAGAGAGACAAGAACAAGAGGAAGAAGAAGCAAAGAGAGGAGACAACAAGCAGCAAGTAAGAATCAAGGGAGAGTAACTTACCAAGGAGAGGAAGAAGGAGAAGGAAGAAGCGCCACCACCCCTCCACACCAAACACCCAAGGTCAGTCCTCTCTCTCTCTCTCTCTCTCTCTCTCTCTCTCTCTCTCTCTCTCTCGGTGTATTAGGATCTATGATTGAACTTCTTATAGCACAAATAAATCATGAATGGCGGTCATCGGATTGAAATCAACCGACTAAGGGCATTTGCCAGTGTGTCTAAATTTCAATACAGACACAGGTAAATACGTGAAGCTACGTTTGCTGTCATTGCATCTGCGATTGTGTCTCATAGCGCATGTATTCTGTGTCTAAGACACGAGAATACACGCGCTCTGCACAGAAGAAGCTTTGACTTCAGAGTCACGTCTACAGGCGTGTGTATTCTGTATCTCAGACGCAGGAATACACGCGCCTTGCCTAGAGGCTTTGACTTCAGATTCGCGTCTCGAGGTGCACGTATTCTACATTCCAAACGCAAGGATACACGTGCACTGCCCAGAAGCATTGACTTTAGAATCGCATCTGAAAGCGCGTCTATGCTGCATCTCAGATGCGGATATACCAGAGGGTTTGACCTAAGGGATGCATCTGAGAGCACGTCTATTCTACATTTCAGACGCGATTATACACGTGCTAGCCAGCTTTGATAAAAAATAAATTTTCATTTCTAAAATTTTACGAATTTATCTTTTTCGTGTGTTTTGTTTGCAGATGTCGTATCCTGGTTCATCTAGCAATGACCCAGATTTGGATCGCATGAATGATACATTGGGCTTGTTCAGTAGAGGGGTTAATGCATTTTTTGAAGATTTTCCTTGTAAGGAAGACTTCATGGGAGAGATGACTAGACACCTTGGTCGCTCTCCCACAGCAGACGAGGTGTTCAACGTCATGTCTGGAACGCCTCTAACGTCTTTGCCTGGCACTACTTCCCAAAAACCAAATGTCCAAACTCCAATTGTAGGTACTCCACGTGCAGCACCTGTATATGCATCAGTTGAAGCACAAGCGTCAGCTGATGCACGTGCATTTGCAGAAGCATGTGCATCCAGCGAGGTAGAGGGTAGTCGTCAGAGAGGGAGGAGGGAGAGTCGAGGGGGAGGATGAGGCTTGTGTGGGGGTTGCCTAAGAGGTGGCGAGAAATTACCCTCACCAGAAGATCACGTAGAGGAGCCAGTACGCCAATACTATAGACTTACAGATACTGGTGGCATCTTTCATGATGATGAAGGAAGGGATGTAATGGCATACATGAGGAGCATCGTGCAACGACGTATATTGATTATTTCATTTATTTTAAGAATCAGAAAAGCGGCTTGTGACAGGAGGTGTTGAGGGCAGTCCATAGGAGGTACCCAAATCCTGAGGGTTAGTGATTCTCGGATGATTGGGGACGTATAAAAGTGAGGGATTTGCTTCACAACAAAATATCCCACCTCATGACACGTGCCAGGGAGTCATTGCGGAGATAGGAGGAGGGGCGTGGAGCCTATAGCCAACCACCTATGTGCCACCACATAGAGTGGAAGAAAGCTAAGAAGAAAGCAGTAGAGAAAGTGAAGAGTCGCCAGTATGCAGAGGTGCAACACATCCAAATGGAAACCATGGGATCGCATTACGGATCGGGTGGCAGAGAGTCGTGGGAGGTAGAGTTTGTAAGTATATTTTGATTTCTAGTTTTTTAAAATTTATATTTCTTTCAATTCTTTATATAATTTGTTCTAATACATTGTGTCTCATAATTGTTTGTATATATCATAATTGTTTTGCAAACTACTATCGTTGGTACGATACCTACTCCTAGAGAGGTAGGTTACTATCAAGGCCATAACCGCGTAGCCACATGGCTTCACTTCTATGAGGAGGGTCTCATCACTGAGGAGCAATATAACCGGGCTATGAGGATTCGATAGCCAGAGAAGGTATGTTTTTCTTACTTTCCTATTAAAAGTATAGCTAATTATAACTTTTTCTTTGCAATTGTACGTAAGCAACCTTGATCTTTTGTGTGTGTAGGCAAACCCCGATGTGGAGCATAGTGAGGAGGGGGATAGCGATGCTAGTAGCAATGGTGGTGCTAGCGAAGATGTTTCTTCTTCAGATTCGTAGAGGAGCACCATACCTCCTCTATGACCTTGTTTTCTTGTATATCTATTATCCATCTTTGAGCCTAGGCTTGCGGCCACGCTTTAGGTCGCAAGCACTTAAACTCCCCATGTAAATGCGTTTTATCTATAATGAATACATGGATTTTTGTTTTCAATTCTCATGCCTTCAAATCCATTGTGTTTTTCCGAAATGCATAATTTGATGTATGGGAGGGGGGAAAATCTGGTTTTTTTTTTTCGTTCTGTTCTTCGCGTCTATCTCTGCGTCTAAATTGCAGAAAACACGCATCTATAATCGTGTCTAAAATGCAAAGTACACACGCTCATACATGCGCTACATAATTTAAATCTAAAAAAAGAAAATTAAATATCTTTTTAAAAAAAAGGAGATTTTTGGTTTTGCATTCGCGTCTATCAACGCGTGTAAAAGCGCGTCTATGGGTGTGTCTATATGCCCATCTAATTTGCCATGTAGACACGCTGGTAGACGCACAAAAGAAATTAAATAAATAACAATTTTGGTTTTTTTATGCTCTTGTAATCATGCATGTATATGCACGTCTACCATGTGTCTATTTTTACGTGTAAATTTCTTTATACATGCGACTATAGACGCGAGATTGTAGATGCACAAATAGACGGGCAGGTAGACGCGCTCGTAATATTTTCTCTCAATTCAAAAATCGCATCTAAAAGTGCATCTAAGAGGCCTTTTTCTTGTAGTGTCTGGAATACTTCCGCTATGTGGCAGACTCGGAAAGACCTAGATCGCAAAACCCGTAACATTCCATGGGAATACCGGGCGGAGCCTTCTAGACCCTCTTTCCGATGGGCTGTTAAGACATGTCCTATAAGGGAATAGGTGGACACATTACAGTCCAAGTAATGATTGTAAAGAGGGTGTTGTTAGTAGCCTCAACATACCTTGCAAGGATGGATTCCATGTAATGATGTCGTGAGATAATTGTACATGATCATTGTCCCTGTCCTTGATCATAGCACAAGCTTGAGAGAGAGCTTCTTGGAAGTCCATGATCTTGTGAGTTGGGCAAGAAACCATTCAGTCATTCTGATAGTGCAATATTGTGATTAGGTTGATGTAGTCCCCTTTATAGTATTCAGCATTAAACGAAAGAACATCATTGATCCAAATCACTTGATCAGCCATGGCTTGATATAGGTTTTCCAAGAGTGGTTGTGATAAAGCCTCATCATCAAGCTCCATGTTAAGGTCAAATTCACAAGCAACGAGGCAAATCCTAGCAGCCCCATCCTTGCGACGAAGGGGAATGTATTGCTAGAGGATAGGGAGCTTATTCTCCTCTCTCAATGCTACAATAAGCATCACACTGGTGAGATAGTCCACAACTGCTTCTTGGACACGTTTGTAGTGCTTAGGCGACATGCTTTGAGCTTGCATATCAGCAACCCACTGCACTCCCATCTCGATCACCAACTCTTGTTGGGATGATTGGTCTTTGGAGACGCCTGTATCAAAGAAACGCCGCGTATTTCTTTAAAGTTAGTGCTAAGTTTTGATATTGTAACACTCGAAATGAAAGTAATGGGGGGGTAAAAACAGCTTTCCTAGAGTAAATGAAGAAGATGGGTCATTCCATGGAAGCCTCATTCGATCTCTCCATGGAAGACACAAAAATATCATTTTCCTTTGCCATTTAAGCAGACCGGTGAGAAGTATCCATCTGTTGCAAGGCAAAAGGGATGATCGCTATTTCATCCTACTCTAGTTCTGTGGCTCTAGGCTTACGCATGGAGCAGCGTCACGTTACCATTTACACTATGGTGGTTTGCTGTCGTCGGGATGCAGGCGCTGTAACCATCACATGGTAATAAAATGGAAGAAAAAGTAACACTCTTGAAAGAGTAGACTCGCCTTAGCATGCTATGTACCTTTCGACCCTAAAGTAGGTAGGCTTAAGGTACTCTCCTTAACAATCCTTTTTCTATTGCCAATGCATGCTTTGAAATGGTAGTTATATTGAAATTTTTGGATGAGTGTGATTGTGATTTTGGTCACTCTTACAAATTTTATTTCCACTCGTATACATGCAACACACACTAGAAGGAATAAGGTTGCAAATGTGTTTTGTGAATTACGAAAAGAAGTTTCGGGCACATCAACAATTGCATTCATTTCTAGGCCTAAGGACTTTATTATAAGCATGTCACTTGAGATTTGCACGTGACTATGATAGTGGTCATAGACACCTATATGGATGAGGGACATGATGGCAAAATTTAAAGGAAATCCAAGGAGCTACACGTTTTGTAGAGTCGTGGTTGGGATTGGAACCATTGAACGACAACCAAAAGCTCCTTGGATTCTTTCTTCCCTTGCTTTTGTGCATGCGAATAATTATTTTCAACAGAAAGATTCTACACATTACAACAGATACTAGAACAAACATTAAAAAGCCTTCAAGGAATAATGGATATCTTGGTAGGACAAAATGAGCATAATTACAATATCAAATGCGAATAAGATGAATCAAGAAATTGCCTTTGTCGCATCATAAATATACACAGGTGTACATAAAGCTTTAGAGGCTAAAACTTGGCCTACACCACAAAGTAGAAGAGCTCAAACCTACCAAAATATATTCTTTTTTGTAGTATAAATAATCGTTCGCATGCATTACAATATAGAAGCAGTGCAACCTAAGAAAATGTGTCTCCTAAACTAATGGACTCTTGGCTTGATGTTGTTTCTAGTATCATCATGAGATGCAATAGTATTGTTGGACCTTACCTCTTGATTTCCTTCGGCCTACACAGATGAGACATCCTATATATGAGCACTATGAAAACACTTAAATTGGTTCACATTATATAATCTTATACCAATATTTACTACCAAATGGGACATCTTACAAATTAACTTAGGAGCAAGATAATAGTGCTTAATATAATAAATGCTATAAAAACAAGTCTTATCTTTTCATGTATCTATGTTCCTCTAATGCAACTATGCTATTGTTCGTACTTCTTTATAAAAGCTTTCCTATGTATCTCACCTATTGTGCCGACAATGGTACCTAGACTTTAAGGGATGGAGTGAAAATTCTACCCATAAGATCCATTTGCAAAATAACAACCAAATGCATACGTAATACAATATTTCAAGAAGATAAAAGGACCTAAGCTTTATAAATCATAGCTTAGATACTTAACAAAATCATCTTTTGCTCTAGTCTTCTCTTTTTGGCTACAGTATGGGGTCACTAGCAAGAACCTCTTTTGGCCAAGGATACATGGATCCTTATATCTTGTTGCTCATTAGTATAAATCTTTCCTCATCAACAATATTTAATACCTTATGCATAACCTTGGTTTCTACAAGACACCTGGCTTTTTCGTTTTAAAGAAGAGTAATCAAATTTTATAATTTGCATGCGTGATAGAAAAAAGCTAACTAATTAGCACCTCCATTGCATATATGTCTTGTTCAATGCTAGCCTCATCATTCAAATCATAATATGCAATAATTTTGTGAGGAGGTGGTGGTGGCCCGAAAGAACTATGTCCTCTCCCTTCTTCTAGTCTTGATTTTCCTTCTACCTCATTGCCTCTTCATCCTACTATGACATCCTTCACAACTACCACTCTCAAGAGATATCAATTGGGACACTCAAGTCTAACTAACCTTGCATCCTTCTCCCTAATTTAAGATAGCAAGAATACAAGACTAGCTTGGAGGAGTAGTAAACTCAAACATCTTACCTCCTCATGTTATATTGCAAAAGCTTGAGTGCTTGAACATGATTTCGCCACTAAAACAAAATGATCCAATGTTGTTGCTCCTTCGCATCTACTACAAGCACACCACCAATCAAAAAAGCTAATAAATAAGAAGAAGAAGAGTAAGGAAATGAAATAGAGCTTCATCTTTGGTCAGTAACTTGCCCAATACATGAATCACACACACACACACACACACACACACACACTCTCTCTCTCTCTCTCTCTCTCTCTCTCTCTCTCTCTCTCTCTCTCAATAATGAATACAAGATGATAAAATATAACATAATGGTTCTCAAGCATTGCACTTATAGAACTTTGGCAGCATGGATGCACCAGAAGGGTAAATACAACTAAGAGCTCCCATCCTTATTTAGACCAAAATTAGGATTAGGGGTGGGACAATTATTTATGGTGGCACCTTGTTTGCATTTCAAAGATTGTAGTTCTTTTAGGTTTAGAGTTTCCACAACTATGAATTATAGTTTCCACCCTCTCTTGCCTAATAGCCCAAAAGTTTATGCAAGAAAAAGGTAAATACATATGTAGTCTCTATTTAAAAAAATCCATGAATTTTGGATTTGTACTTCCTTTAATATGTGCTATCATTGTTAAATTCTTTGTAATTTGCTAGGGTATTTAGAGGGTTAACATTGTAATGCCATGAGCATGAGAAATTATGTGTGTAACTTATAAAAGTTGAAAGGTTTTAATACTTCCCATATCTTCATAGGCCTCCTTCCTAAGGTTTAAGAATAATCATGTAAAATAAAAGCTTCTAAGAAATATGAAAATGTGGGATTGGGAATCATGTGATTTTGAAGAAAAGATGGTTGAGATTTATACCTCATAGGGTGACCTTTATAGTTGACCCCATGATTGGTGTCATTATTGGAGCATAAGAGAAGCAAGGTCTGGAGGAAGAAAATTTTGCAATTAAAAGGAGTTGCAAATGATAACTCTAAGGATGTAGATCCTAATATAGAGCTATGTTAATCACACTCTCCTCAACTTTGTTCGAATCATGTGTTATCGCCCATGCCACCAGGAAATCTCAGAATTCAGATGGGTGTAGCGCCTTTTCTTGAAAGACTAGTACCTTCAATTGAGGGAAGAACAGAGCAAGAGGGAATGGAGAACAAGGCTATGATTTTTGGGAAGTACTAGAGAAAGTATATTTAACAATTAATCTGAAGAGGGTGCTTGGAATATAACCTACATGCCGGAGACAACTCTATCATAAGCTAGTTCAACATAGAAGATAAAGAATTGAGATGACTAATGCTTCTAAGGTAAGAACAAATACATCCAAAAAGAAAACAACTAAGAAGTAAAAATAGTAGATCTATTTGTGGATCCAAGAGTTCCAGCTATTGATACTACCATCAGCATTCATTTGTTAAGTGAAGAACAATTGGATGGTGGTTCAAAATTTAGTTTAATGAGAGTTCATATGATGCAAGAATCAGGGTTGAAGAATCTAGAACCTATCCATATAGTTTTATGTGTGGATGATCAAAGTAGAGGTAAATACTATACATAGCCTAAAAAAGGAGAACAAGTGAGTATTGGTGAATATACTACTAACTTCTAACCACATAATAACTCTGATAGCAATATTACCCATTGGTTATCAATGTCCAAAGAAACAACCTTGGATTACTTAATGATGTCAACAAAGGAGGATAGACATCTTCATTATGTAATCCATGAATTCAATTATTTGAATGATTCATTTTTTGAAGCATGTCTTGGATTTCATAAAGATGAGAAGGAAGGTGACCCTAGGGGTGCATTTTTGGCATATAACAGGTTGAAAAGCTTTTCCAAGGACTCAAAAGAGGGAGACATAGATGAAAGGATGACAAATTCTTATGAAGTAATGAGGAAATTGGCACTATTGAGGATGATAGTGGTGAACCTTATGATAGTTTCATTAGTACATATCCTTACTATGAGGTAGATGTTCTACTTGTTGGGTTTGAACAACTTCCAATTGTTACTAAAATATCTTATTATAGTCGATCAAAAAAGAGGAAAAGAGATATGAGAATGCAAACCCTTACAATGGTTGACATGAACTAAGATAAGGATGACCCATCTTTGGCCTTAAAAAGATTTGTGTAGACGTCTAATGGGTGTCAAGGCAGTTATTAAAAAGAATTAGAGAATCAAATGAGACATAAAAAATAGAGCATGAGGAAGCAACACTGATTGTTGTGAATGAAGCGATAAAGAAAATTTTTGAGCTAACAAAAGAGAAGTTAGAATTCCAATTTAGGGAGAGAGGATATTTAGAAGAAATTTTACTTCTACAGCTATAGTTAGAAGAGCAAGAATATAAAAGAAATAGTGATGTGTAAGAAATGTGAAAAATTTTACCTATTTTCAAGGAAAGGTTGGTTGATTGTGAAGCCAATGAGAAGCCAACTTAAATGATTCAATGCTCCATTGCAAAATATGTGTGAGGTTGTGTCACCCCATCCAAAGGAAAGTGTAATGGATTTTATTATGTATGGGGATGGGATTTTATTATGTAATGGATTTTATTATGCTCAATTTTCATGTGATTGAGAGGAGATCTCCCAAACGATTGGTCCTATTAAGATCATGCTCTCACTAATAACAAGTAACAGGGATTTGAAGACTGCCTTGCATTGCTTGAGTAAAAAGCAAGGAAGATATACTAGAAAGACCTTACTTGATGTATGAAATTAATGTCTATAAGATATAAACTACGTATGATACTCAGGATGATTAGCTATTGTATTTATAGGGCTTTACCCTTGGTTTATTATGTGAATGTCAAGGAAGAATCACGAGATTCGAGTGCAAGGCATGTTTTACTTGAAAGTGTTTCAATGAAAATATCTAAAGATGTGCCTATAGTAAAACCTCGCGATATAGATTTTTGATGTGTTGAAGAGCCTAAAGTGGAGATGGTAAAAAGAGAAATGATAGAAGGAAAATACTTAGATCTAGAGGCTCAATTACAACCCCACGTTTGAGAAAGATTTGAAGAAGTATTATGAGCACATGTTAAGGGATTTTCTTGTTCTTATAAGAACCTTAATGATATTAAAGCTTAACTTTGTCAGTCAATATTATATCGACTTAGAACTAGGCACAAATATTGTTAAGGGATTTTCTTCTTCTTGTAAGAACCTTAATGTTATTAAAGCTTACGTTTGTCAGTCAATATTATATCGACTTAGAACTAGCCACAAAGATTGTTAGTCAACCTCAATGGATAATAGATCTTGTGTATGCAGAATTGGTCAAAGCTCTAATTTCTAAGCTTCTAGATGCACGATTCACATATCTTTTTTTTAATAGCAAATGGGTATTTCTTATCGTGGTAGTATAGAAGAGAAATAACAAAAAAATCTATATTGTTGTTAATTATAGGGAGCTTAACAATAAGACACGAAAATATCATTTTCCTTTGCCATTTATAGATCAAGTACTTGATAAGGTCTTTGGCCATGAACTATATTTTTTATGGATGGGTTTACTAGGTTATAATAAAGTATTAATTCATCATGGGGATAACTATAAAGCTACTTTTAGCACTAAATGGGACACATTCACTCACAAAGTATAAATGCCTTTTGGTTTGTGCAAGGCACCCCATATTTCTGGACAACTTTTGTATCGATGGAAAAAGAAATTGCTCAATTGTTGTCACAAGTATTTGAATGTAGTCATGAAGTGGGTATTTCATTAAACTTGATAAATGTATTTTTTGAGTTCCAAAAGGAACTATTGTTTCTAAGGAAGGTATTGCCATGGATCTTATTACTAAAATTGCTAAGATTTCTAAACTTCCACCACCTGGTCCAACAAATCTTAGACAACTATGCAAATTTTTGGGGCATTTAAATTATTTTCAATAGTTTATTTTTTATGTTACAAAGGTGACATCATCCTTAACAACATTTACTATGAAAGGACACTCCTTTTAATTGGGATAGTGCCTGTTAGGAAGCATTTGAATTTCTAAAGTAAAAGTTGATTGAAGAACTAGTATTGGCACCTTTCAATTGTATGAAGGAATTTCACTCCAATCAGATAAATCTATGTATGTTGTCAGAGCTATTTTATGTCAAGAAAATAATAATAAGGGGGATAATCTAATTTTTTGTGCAAGCCATAATCTAAGTGATGCAAACATGGCTAATTTTCTTCATACCGCTCGGTATCCACCTGGTGCAGATAAATGAAGAAAGCTAGAGATATTGATGCAAGAATGCTCCTATAATGGATGATAAGGGGGTTAGCTATATAAATTCTTCCCTAGAGAGGGCATTTATCATTGATGTGTACAGAAAGATGAAGTTCAAGTGGTTTCAAAGTTATTGCATGATAAACCTTGTGGTGGCCATTTTGTTGGTAAATTAATAGCAAGGAAGGTTCTATTATCTAGTTATTGGTGGCCTAGCTTATTTAAGGATGCGTATTATTATTTTCAAAAATGCGACATATGCCATACGATTGGTTGACCTTCTAAGAGTTTCGATATACCTTTGATAACTATATTTGCATTATATATCCTCTTTTGAGAAATGAAAAAGAGCTTCATCTTCGGTCGGTAACTTGTTCAATACATGAATCACACACGCACACGCACACACACACACACACACACACACACACACACACTCTCTCTCTCTCTCTCTCTCTCTCTCTCTCTCTCTCTCTCTCTCTCAAAAATGAAGAAAAAATGATAAAATAGAACATAATGGATCGCAAGCATTGCAGCTATAGAACTTTGGCAGCATGGATGCACAAGAAGGGTAAATACAACTGAGAGCTCCCATCCTAATCTAGACAAAAATTAGGGTTAGGGGTGGGTCATTTCTTAATGATGCACCTTGTTTGCATTTCAAAGATTGTAGTTCTTTTAGGTTTAAAGTTTCCACAATTGTGAATTATAGTTTCCACCCTCTTCTGGCTGATAAACGTAAAGTTTATGCAAGAGAAAAGTAAAGTATGTCTCTATATTTAAAAAATCAATGCATTTTGGCTTTGTAGTTCCTTTAATATGTGCTATCATTGTTAAATTCTTTGTGATTTGCTAGGGTATTTAGTGGGTCCACATTGTAAAGCCATGAGCATGATAAATTGTGTGTGTAACTTGTAAAAGTTGAAAGGTTTTAATACTTCCCATATTTTCAAAGGCCTTCTTTCTAAGGTTTAAGAATAATCATGTAAAACAAAAACTTATAAGAAATATGAAAAGGTGGGATTGCGAGTCATGTGATTTTGAAGAAAAGGTGGTTGAGATTTCTACCTTCTAGGTTGACCTTTACAGTTGACCCCATGATTGGTGTCATTACTGGAGCACAAGAGGAGCAAGGTCCGGAGGAAGAAATTTTGCAATTAAAAGGAGTTGCAAAGGATGACTCTAAGGATGTAGATCCTAATATAGAGCTACGTGAATCAGACTCTCCTCAACACTATTCTGATCATGTGTTATCGCCCATGCCACCAGGAAATCTCAAATTTTAGGTGGGTGTAGCTCCTTTTCGTGAAAGACTAGTACCTCCAACGGAGGGAAGGACAGAGCAAGCGGAAAAGGTGAACAAGGCTATGATTTTTGGGAAGTACTAGAGAAAGTATATTTAACAATTAATCTCAAGGGGGTGCTTGGAATAGAACCTACATGCCAGAGACAACTCTATCATAAGCTAGTTCAACATAGAAGATAAAGAATTGAGACGACTAATGCTTCTAAGGTAAGAACAAATACATCCAAAAAGAAAACAACTAAGAAGTAAAAATAGTAGATCTATCTGTGGATCCAAGAGTTCCATGTATTGATACTACCATCAACAATCATTTGTTAAGTGAAGTACCATTGGATGGTGGTTCAAAAGTTAGTTTAATGACAATTCATATGATGGAAGAATCAGGGTTGAAGAATCTAGAACCTATCCATATAGTTTCATGTGTGGATGATCAAAGTAGAGGTAAATACTATACATGGCCTAAAAAAGGAGAACAAGTGAGTATTGGTGAATATATTAATAACTTCTCACCAGATAATACCTCTGATAGCAATATTACCCATTGGTTATCAATGTCCAAAGAGACAACCCTGGATTACTTAATGATCTCAACAAATGAGGATAGACATCTTGATGATCTAATCCATGAATTCAATTATTTGAATGATTCATTTGTTGAAGCATGTCTTGGATTTCATAAAGATGAGAAGGAAGGTGACCCTGGGGATGCATTTTTTGCATATAACAGGTCCAAAATCTTTTCCAAGAAGGACTCAAAAGAGGGAGACATAGATGAAAGAATGACAGATTCTTATGAAGTAATGAGGAAATTGGCACTATTGAGGATGATTATGGTGAAACTAATGATAGTTTCGCTACTACATATCCTTACTACGAGGTAGATATTCTAATTTTTGGGTTTGAAAAACTTCCAATTGTTACTAAAATATCTTATTATAGTCAATCGAAAAAGAGGAAAAGAGATAGGAGAAATAAGGATGTTTGCAAACCCTTACAGTTGTTGACATGGACTAAGATAAGGATGACCCATCTTTGGCCTTAAAAAGATTTGTGTAGACGTCCAATGGATGTCAAGGCAATTATTAAGAACAATTAAAGAATTGAATGAGACATAAAAAATAGAGCGTGAGAGGCAGCAACACTGATTGTTGTGAATGAAGCGATAAAGAATAATTTTGAGCTACCAAAAGAGAAGTTAGAATTCCAATTTAGGGAGAGAGGATATTTAGAAGAAATTTCACTTCTAGAGCTATAGTTAGAAGAGCAAGAATATAAAAGAAATAGTGATGTGCAAGAAATGGGACAAATTTTACCTATTTTCAAGGAATGCTTAGTTGGATGTGAGCAAATAAATAAAATTTGAAAGAAAGACAAGTCTATATCTATCTTTTTAATTAAATTGCGAGTGAAAAATCCTACTATGGCTCCTTTCTTGTATCATTTCTTTAAGTGTTCAAGTGGAAATAAAGTGTAATATGTATTGTTATTCTGAGGGGCGGCTCATGGATATCCTAGAAGCTAACGAGAAGCCATCTTAAATCATTCAATGCTCCATTGCAAAATATGTGCGAGGTCATGTTACCCCATCTAAAGGAAAGTTTAATGGACTTTATTATGTATGGGGATGGGATTTTATTATGTAATGGATTTTATTATGCTCAATTTTCATGTGATCGAGAGCAGATCTCCCAAATAATTGGTTCTATTAAGATCATGCTCGTAATAATAATGACTAATAGGGATTTGAAGACTACCTTGCATTGCTTGAGTAAAAAGCAAGGAGGATATACTAGAAAGACCTTACTTGATGTATCAAATTAATGTCTATAAGATATAAACTACGTATGATACTCAGGATAACTTAGCTATTGTATTTATAGGGCCTTACCCTTGGTTTATTATGTGAATGTCGAGGAAGAATCACTAGATTCGAGTGCAGGGCATGTTTTACTTGAAAGTGTTTCAATGAAAATATCTAGAGATGTGCCTATATTAAAACCTTGCGATATAGATTTTTGATATGTTGAAGAGCCTAAAGTGGAGATGGTAAGAAGAGAAATGATAGAAGAAAAATACTTAGATCTAGAGGCTCAATTAGAACCCCACGATTGAGAAAGATTTGAAGAAGTATTATGAGCATATGTTAAGGGATTTTCTTGGTCTTGTAAGAACCTTAGTGATATTAAAGCTTAACTTTGTCAATCAATATTATATCGACTTAGAACTAGGCATAAACATTGTTAGTCAAGGTCAATGGATAATAAATTCTGTGTATGCAGAATTGGTCAAAGCTCTAATTTCTAAGCTTCTAGATGCACGATTCATATATCTTTTTTCTTATCGTGAATGGGTATTTCCTATCGTGGTAGTATAGAAGAGTAATAGCAAAAAAATCTATATTTTTGTTAATAATAGGGAGCTTAACAATAAGACACGAAAATATCATTTTCCTTTGCCATTTATAGATCAAGTACTTGATAAAGTCTTTGGCCATGAACTATATTTTTTATGGATGGTTTACTAGGTTAGAATAAAGTATTAATTCATCATGAGGATAGTCAGAAAGCTACTTTTAGCACGGACACATTCTTTCACAAAGTAATGCCTTTTGGTTTGTGCAAGGCACCCCATAACATTTGAAAGGGTTATGATTCCAACCTACCAAGATTATCTTTGATAGTAGATGGAAGTGTTTTTGGACAACTTCTCTATGGATGGAAAAAGAAATTGCTCAATTGTTGTCACAAGTATTTGAATGTAGTGATGAAGTGGATATTTCATTAAACCTGATAAATGCATTTTTCGAGTTCCAAAAGGAACTATTGTTTCTAAGGAAGGTATTGCCATGGATCTTACTCAAATTGCTAAGATTTCTAAACTTCCACCACCTGGTCCAATAAAACTTAGACAACTATGCAGATTTTTGGGGCATTTAAATTATTTTTTATAGTTTATTATTGATGTTATAAAGATGACATTATCATTAAAAAAACTTGCTATGAAAGGACACTTCTTTTAATTGGGATAGTGTCTGTTAGGAAGCATTTGAATTTCTAAAGTAAAAGTTCATTGAAGAACTAGTATTGGCACCCTCCAATTGTATGAAGGAATTTCACTCCAATCAGACAAATCTATGTATGATGTCAGAGCTATTTTATGTCAAGAAAATAACAATAAATGGGATAATCTAATTTTTTATGCAAGCCATAATCTATGTGATACAGACATTTCTAATTTTCTTCGTACCACTCGGTTTCCACCTGGTGTAGATAAATGAGGAAAGCTAGAGATATTGATGCAAGAATGCTCGTATGGATGATAAGGGGGTTAGCTATATAAATTCTTCCCTAGAGAGAGCATTTATCATTGATGTGTATAGGAAGATGAAGTTCAAGTGGTTTCAAAGTTATTGCATGATGAACCTTGTGATGGCCATTTTGTTGGTAAATTAATAGCAAGGAAGGTTCTACTATCTAGTTATTGGTGGCCTAGCTTATTTAAGGATGCGTATTATTATTTTTGAAAATGTGATGTATGTCATGGGATTGGTTGATGTTCTAAGAGTTTCACTATGTGTCATGACCAGCAACAACTCAAATAGTAGCAGGTTCTCACGGCAATGAATAGGGTGACAATAGCCAAACATCTTAACTTGTTTTTAAATAGTATTTACACTTAAATGGAAAGGAAAACAAAAAGGCCCAATGAAATAGCATACCTCTCCGAATCTTTTGGACTTGAACAAGAAGTTCCACTAGGCTGGGAGTCCATAGAGCTCTGCGGTGTATGATGATCCTTGACTGATGTCCCACCAGTCTCAATTGTGAATCTTCGCCCCTTGCTCGAAACTTCCTGGGATGAATAGTTGCACCCATCTTGATTCAAAAGAAGGAAAACTTAAATCTTCACCCATCTTGATTTAAAAGAACAAAAACTTAAATCTTCTGATTCACCCTCATCATTTTCGAGAATGGTCTCTGCAACCTTGGCCTGTGCCCAATGCAAAAACCAAGACACACTGAACTTGAATGCAGGAGTTGTACTGCTTACAAGCTAAGGTCCATATAGTAACAACAATACCAGAAGCATCCAATTCTTGTGTTTCAGACTTGTCACATCTCATGGGGGTTGCTGAAGTTTCAAATCAGAGCTCTTTTTTGTAAGAAAATTTGCATGCTTGGGTGTATTTCTTGCCGTAGCCCCTCCTTCATAAAGCATTGTCACTGCTGCTGCTATTATGATATGAGACTACCTCTGCATAGAGACATGCAATTTTACTAGTATTGTTACACTGAACTTTCAAATCTCATGGGGGTTGTTGAAGTTTCAAATCAGAGCTCTTTTTTGTAAAAAAAATTGCATGCATGGGTGTATTCCTTGCTGTAGTACACAGACCTGCTGCAGCACACAGATTCATTGATGTACACATGATCTTAGCTGGCTGCTAATTCCAATACAGAACCTATCGAAACATCTTTTACCTTTTCGAAACATCTCCTTCCCCATTATCAAAGGCATCTACTACTCTAGTGTAATTCCAATTCTTTATTATATTGTATGGCCCATCATGAATCTGCACTTCAATAGTGTATCCACCATTGTTGATAAGAAATATGATATTATTCTATCTGCATCTGATCATAGTTGACACATCCTGGGTTGTGACTTGGAAACTACCATCTCCAATGCATGAAATGACACGCTTATCTGGGACTGCTTGTGCATAGCCCAGTACGGCACCCATAGACCAGCCTATAAAACCATATTAAACACAGGCAATCCTTCTTTTCTCCTTCAGCAGCAGCAATGGATTGAATTAATTCCTCTTCTGTAGGTTGGGAGCCCAAATTTTCTATCCTTTGTACGGGTCCTATCAGTCTCGATACAAGCAGTAGCACTATTACATGCCCTTGCACCCAATGGAAGCATTTCTTTGATTAAATCATGCTTGTCTGTCACTGTAAGTTGATGACTGCCACCAGTTTCTTCAATGCTTTCCCCTTTGATTTCTGGTTGAATACACACACTATCTCCTTCTCCAGATGAGGCATCATTTGTTGCCATGTCCAGGCCATATTTGTTATCTCTTATCGAAACATCTTTTACCTTTTCAATAACACATATTGTACTCTTTCTGTTTCTACTTTCTAGTCCACATTTATTCTCGATATGATCTAAACTAGACCCAGTTGCCCAGGTATTTGTAAGCCGTACTGTAACAGATCCGATCACCAGTGCACCTAACAACTCTTCTGCCACAGAATTGAAAATGTCTTCTTTAACTGCAAAAGAACACTACAACAAAAATGAGGCATAGACGCGCATGTTAGACGCGCAAAGTCGGGCGTGTCTATCACAGCGTCTATAAGTGTGTGTAAACGTGCATGTAAATAGACGCGAATTTTGCGTCTATATATCCACGCAAATAGACGCTAATATAGATGCGTCAGCATATGCACAATTATTTAACCACCCAAAATTAGCAATTCACATAATTAAAAAACCAAAGTTAATAATTATTTAACCACCTAAAATTGATTCTTAAGCATGCACATATGCGCATGATAAAAACCATCGAATTAAGAATACACATTGAATCATTGAATTAAAAAAATAGAGTTAATAATTACTTTTTCATTGCTCTCTAATGAATGGCAGTTCCTCCAGTTGACAAGCTTGATATAAGTAATTAGAGGCAAGTGACAGAAACCTTACAATTAGTAGCAAGAATTGCAATATGTATCTCGTAATTTCTCTACATACTTGAAGAAGATAAAAGATACTTCCTTTTTATTATGGAAAATTCAATTTATCTTTAAAATTGACTATTGATTATTGAGTATGCACGTGTGCGCATGATAAAAACCATAGAATTAGGAATACACATTGAATCAATAAGCAAATTAAGTATGTTACAGTGAATGATCCATCTCATCTTCAATGAGATCAGCCCTTGCTAAACTATCTACTTCTAGGTCTATGTTACCAAGAGGTAACGAAACAAATAAGTCTATTCCACTATCAGATGTGTTGCTATATTGCTCAATAACTTCATCAATATCATCGACAATCACATTATTGTCTTTTTCTACGTTTCCTTGAACATCCTCACGAGGTTCATCTTGTACTATATCACGCATACTATCCATTATGGTGTCATCATGCACATCATCATTAATTGTTGGATTGTCATCTGCTATCTCCATGTCGGTAATATTACCATATATTGGTTTTAAACGATTAGATATAGGGATGACATACCACCATCGGTTATTGTTTACCATTGGATGATACACAACCTGTATTTGAAAAACAAAAGCAAAAAACTTAAGTACTTATTATATTGTGTATATGTATCACATGTATACATATAAAAAAATTAGCCTTTCCATATATACCTGCTCGCATTGTTGAGGTAGTACTAATGTATCATTCTTGTTTTGGTGAAATTTTGTAGAGTCAATGATTACAAAACAACTTGGATGACGTCTGATTATGCAATGCTCACCATTTGTTACCACTTCTTTAAACCACTTCACATCCAGTACATATATAAAGAATCATCTGAAGTCAAGCTTCAGAATATCTTGGATCAAGCCACAATAACCTTCCATGGTACCATTGGCATCCTCGAAGTGAGCAAGGACACCACAATCTTGGGTATTTCTCTTTTCATCTATGCGTTGAGTTCGAAGATGTTTACCCTCACACCAAAGTGCATTGAATAATGTGCACTAGTAGTGAAAGATAAAAGATCAAACATGTCAATTATTTATATAAACTAAAACTTATAGAAACAAATTAATTGATAGTATGTCTCACCTTTGATAAGCAACCTCGTGCGTATTCCCACTCTTCTTGAGATATATTAATTTCCTCATCTTTTTCCATTCTCTCCATTTCCTCATGTAACCAATCTATATCAATATGACGTGGGAGCGCATTTAGATGATCTGAAAATGAGACATTACGTCCATATCTAGTGCAAAATTCTTGTCTTTCGCTTTTTCTTCTTGCCCTTGCTTCATTATATAGTGTCACCCATTTACTCATTACATCACTATTGAGCACACAAAAACTATTTAACTTATGAAGTTCTTCTTTTATTAGCACTTTACTCATTCCTTTCCTTGAGGTACTATAGAGGTCATCCTCAAGTCTTCATCATCTTTCCATAGTCCTGGTTGAGAGGGATCCACTTCAGCAAGATATTCAGAGATATATATAAACGATGATTGCACTAACCAACCCTCAGCCATGCTTCCCTCAGGCCCTGCTTTTTGCCTCACAAAATCTTTTAAGGTTTTCATGAAGCGCTCAAGAAAAAACATCCACCTTACATGAACTGCCCCACAAAGTGCGATCTCATCAATCAAATGTACGAGTAAATGTAATTGAGTAGTCAAAATGGATCGAGGAAAATTTTCCTCCACCAAACAAACCAGCTCAACAAATAATACTCGAGCATCTTGCAATGTGTTTGGATCAATTTCCTTCGAGCTCACGTATCTATCAAGATGTATTTGAGAATTGTTTATTTTTGTGTAGAAATTCAAAGATATATAATGATAAAATACAATGTATACACATCTCACAAGCTCTCCCATCTTGTAAATGATATCACGTACATCTTTGGATACACAATGGGATATGCTAGTAGGAAGTACGAACTGAATGTAAACAATATTTATAGATCAAATGATTAGTTGAGGAAAAAGTCATCCTACCCCAAAGTTTACACATAGTTACTCCACTAATTACTATATTCATGGTTAGAGATACCCTTACTTGAATCATTTTGTGCCAATCGTGGGACTTCAAACTAGATAGTTGCTCCACACCTCTTTTCTTTTTCTTTATGAAGGCTCCCTTGAGACATCTCATACATCCTGTGGGTGTTCGAAAGCTATATATTTGTTCCTTTAATATTTTTTCATCATTCTTTTACAACATCCAAGGTGCATCGGGTAGCTCAATCTTTCCTCTGGGTCCAATGCGTGGCCAGGCTCGTCTCATGTGACCAATGTTACGTAAATCCTCCCTTACATTAACTGAATCACGAATCCCTATCAAGTGATCCCATAATGTAGATACAACATTTTTGAATATGTGCATGGGGTCCAACAAGTGATTGATCTTGAGTTCAGTCAAGTACGGAAGACGAAAAAATATAGAGAACCTAACAAACAAACAATATATTATGTAAACAATTCATCATGCTAAATACTTTAAAGTCAATCGAGAGAAATGCACTTCTTACCGACTCATGCCGAGTGGAGGGTGGCTGTCGGCATTAATCCATCTCTCCTTCCAGTCTCGAATGGTTAGAGATTGTGGAGTCATTCCATTAGTAGGGAGAACATATTTGGGATGGTCAATAGAAATAAATCAATGATGATTATCGTAGATAACCTTCTTTAAACGTGCCAGCCTAGAGAAAACTAGAGAGGGACCACAAATAGGACATGCATGATATCCTGGCGTGGTTAAACCTGAAAAAACAAGTGAATTAATAAAATGCAATTGATTCAAGTCTTGAATTTCAAATATAGAGTTATATACATGTACCTAAACACTCTCCGTATCCTGAAAAGTCGTGCATGGTCCACAAAAACATGGCCTTCAATGTGAAATCTCTAGAGAATGCATATGCACTTGTATCTTGCACCTCAATACCTTCCCATAACATTTCTAATTCTTCAATCAAAGGCTCTAAGTAAATGTCCATGTTTTTTACCTTGTGCTTTCCTGGGATCAGAAGGGACAACATCACATGTCCCTTTTTAATTGCCATGGATGGAGGAATATTGTAGTTCACCAATAGCACTGGCCATACACTGTATGATGTGCCTTTGATGCCAAATGGATTGATTCCATCAATACCTAAACCAAATCCCAAATTTCTTGGCTCTTCTTTGAAAATGGGCCACAAATTATCTATATGTTGCCATGCCGGTGTGTCTGCAGGGATCCTCCATTTTCCATCACTTGAACGATGACTAGCATGCCATGACATGAGCTTTCCAATAGACTTACACTTGAACATAAGTTTTATACGTGGAACAATCGAAAAATGTTGCAAAACCTTACGAGGCACATCCATTGACTTCATCTCCACTTCGTATCTTGATTCGCCACAAACAGGACACTCTCGTGCGAACTCATGAATCCCACGAAATAAGACATAATCATTGACACATGCATGGATCTTGACATAATCGAGGCCTCCCAGAGATGTCAAGTAATGTATTGCTTGCTCTCTCTTAGTTGGCAATTTGTTTCCTTTTGGAAGCATTTGTGATAATAACCTACATATATTTTTAAAAGTGAGTTAGAAAACCACCAACATATATTTTTGTATGATTTCAAAACAGAACAATTAATACTATGATTCATAAGCCAAACTGAATCGATACCTACTTCAATAACGCATCCAAACTGACATTAGTCCATCCATAAATTGTTTGCAAGTTAAGTATCTCGAGGGACGGACGAAGAACAGAGTACGTAAAACCTTTATACAACGGAGTAGATGATGCTACATATAGTGGATCATCTGGCTTCGTAGAGTGACCTTCTCCCTGAACCAGTTGCGAAAATAGATGGTGTACCATGTTGTCCAAAATCTCATCCTCTACGACTGGATGGGGAATTTCATGAGGGCTACTATCATGGTCGTCAGTCTCTGCTCTTCTTGAAGACTCTACCTCCTTGCGTTGACGTTTTGCAGCCTCTAGACACCCGGGAGGGAGCATCTGAGGATGTGGCACCGCATCCTGCTCAACCACACAAGGGAGTTTCATGTCCGTTGATATATAATTCCCATAACATAGACATGCAATCTTAGTGGTAAAAAAAAACAATGAATACCGGTGATTTTGTCTTGGTCCCATTCTCCATACAAGCTGAGGTGTGACATTGCAATTCGACGTGCTCGAAAAATACACCCTAGACAATGATCACACATGCATTTAGTTTTTCGTCGTAGCCATGCATCTCGATTATGAAGATGCAATGTTTCATCCTCACTTGAGGATGTGCTCATTGACTCATCAGCTTACACCGCACTAGGTGATGACGACGTCGACATGATTAAACCTAATTCATGAGAACATCAAAATATTTGTCATTCATATGTTTACATAAGATCTTAATTTTAAATACACAAAAATCATCATAAATACATTAAAAGTTATGATAAGAATTCACTATCAAAACTTATCTTAAAAACAAAAAATTACGATAAAGCCCAAATGTGCGTCTATATCCGCGTTTACCTACGCATCTATATTGGCATTTATTTATGCGTCTATATTCACGTCTATACTCGCATCTATCTGAACAATAGACGCGCATATACACGCAAAAATAGATGCACACGTAAAAATTCAAACCGTACTTAAATCATTTCTTTTCAAACTGTGCCTTTCCTTTCCTGCATTTTTTGCGGTTCTGAAGCTTGAGTTTAGTCAACATGCAGTCTCTTCATGCCTCACCTAGTCTCTTCATGTCTCACCTCCTCATGACTTAGCTCTTCTTTCATTTCAAACACACAAGAAGGGAAAAAGGAAATCCAAGGAGAGGAAGAAAGAGAGAACAAGAAAGAGGAGAACAAGAAGAAGAAGCAGCAAGCAAGCAAGCATCAAGGGAGGGTAACTTACCAAGGAGAGAAAGAAGGAGAAGGAAGAAGCACCACCACCCGCCACACCAAACACCCAAGGTGAGTCTCTCTCTCTCTCTCTCTCTCTCTCTCTCTCTCTCTCTCTCTCTCTCTCTCTCTTTGTTTCTCTCTTCCTCTCTCTGCTCTGTCTGTGTATTTAGGATTTGTGATTCCATTATGTATTGCATTTTGTAAATCATCAATGGCGGTCGTCGGCCTAAAATCAGCCGGCTGAGCGCGTCTGATAGCGTGTCTACATCTCAGTGTAGACGCAGATATAGATGCAAAAAATGTTTCCTCTCTTAGCGTCTGAGGGTGTGTCTTAGAGCGCGTGTGCTGGCGCATGTGCTCTACAGTGTACATGCGATGATACACGCATTGCACAGAAGGTTGACCTGCAGTCTACACATGATTATACACGCGCATTGACTTGGGATGCGCGTCTGACAGTGCATCTATGCTGCATCTTAGATGCGTAGATAGACGCGTTGGACAGAAGGTTCACTCTGGAGCGCGTCTGAGGGCGTGTCTAACCTGCAATTTAGACACGGGGATACACGCGCCAGGTCTCCCAGTTCTAATAGTAAACAATATATTTTTGCAATGATGAATGTGACCAATCCCATGTTTGTGTTTATTAGTTTTCTTGTTTAAGAGAAGCATTAGCACTTAAGTGTTATGCTCAATGTCTAAAGAAAGCTCTTTGAAAATGTAGGTAATATATGATTTTTTTGTATGCAAATAAATTTATCTTTTTCCTGTGTTTTTTTTGCAGATGTCGTATCCTGGTTCATCTAGCAATGACCCGGATATGGATTGCATGAATGATACATTGACCTCCTTTGGTAGGGGGTCAATGCATTTTTTGGAGGTTTTCCTAGTAGGGAAGACTTCATAGGAGAGATGACCAGACACCTTGGCTGCTCTCCCACAGCGGACGAGGTGTTTAGTGTCATGTCTGGGATGCCTCTGGCATCTTTGCCTGGCACTACTTCCCAAACTCCATATGCAGGTACTCCACATGCAGGTACTCTATATGCAAGTACTCCATATGTAGGTACTCCACGTGCTCCATGTGCATCAGCTGAAGCACAAGCATCTGTAGAAGCACGTGCATCTGCAGAAGCTCGTGCATCCAACAAGGCAGAGGGTAGTCGACAGAGAGGGAGGAGGAAGAGTCAAGGGGGAGGAGGAGGCTTGTGTGGGGGTTGCCGAGGAGGTGGCGAGCAATCACCCTCACCAGTAGATCACGTAGAGGAGGTTGTACGCCAGTACTATAGAGTTACAGATGCTGGTGGCATCTTTCATCATGATGAGGGAAGGGATGTAATGGCGTACATGAGGAGTGTCATGCATGTGACATATAAAGATTGTTTCATTGCCTTCAAAAATCAGAAAAGCGGCTTGTGGCAGGAGGTGTTGAGGGCAGTCCATAGGAGGTACCCAAATCCTGAGGGTCAGTGATTCTCGGATGATTGGGGACGTACAAAAGTGAGGGATATGCTTCACAACAAAAGATCCCACCTCATGACACGGGCCATGGACTCACTACGGAGGCTGGAGGAGGGGTGTCGAGCCTATAGCCAACCACCTATGTGCCACCGCATTAGTGGAAGAAAGCTAAGAAGAAAGTAGCTGAGAAAGTGAAGAGTCGCTAGCACACAGAGGTGCGACGGATCCAAATGGAAACCATGGGATCGTCGCATTACGGATCGGGCAGCAGAGAGTCGTGGGAGGCAGAGTTTGTAAGTATATTTTGATTTCTAGTTTTTTTTTAAATTTATATTTCTTTCAATTCTTTATATATTTTAGTCTAATATATTGTGACTCATAATTGTTTGTATATCTCTAAATGTTTTGCAGACTACCATCGTTGGTAGGACACCTACTCCTAGAGAGGTAGGTTACCATCAGGCCATAACCGTGCAGTGACATGGCTGCACTTATATGAGGAGGGTCTCATCACTAAGGACCAATACAACTGGGCCATGAGGATTCGACAGCCAGAGGAGGTATGTTTTTCTTACTTTCCTATTAAAATTATAGCTAATTATAACTTTTCACCTTGTCTATGTAAGCAACCCAGATCTTTTGTGTGTGTAGGCGAACCCGGATGTAGAGCATAGCGAGGAGGGGGATAGCGACGCTAGTAGCCATGGTGGTACTAGCGAAGATGTTTCCTCTTCAGATTCGTAGAGGAGCACCATACCTCCTCATAAGGCCTTTATTTCTTGTATATGTATGATATCTCTTTGAGCCTACTGCTTGTGGCCACGCTTTAGGTTGCAAGCACTTAAACTTCCCTTGTAAATGCTTTTGATATATAATGAATACATGGACTTTTATTTTCAATTCTCGTGCCCGTAAGATACATTGTCTTTTTCCTAAATACACAATCTAATGTATGGGAGGGGAAAAAAAAAAACCAAAGAGCATGTGGTTGCTTACCACATGCTCTCTGGTTGCTCTTTGGTTTTTTTTTTCCAGTTCTGTTTTGCGCATCTATCAGCGCGTCTAAATTGCAGATAATTCGTGTTTATACGCGCGTCTATAATGCAGACTACACGTGCTTATACACGTGATTCATAATTAAAATTTAAAAAAGAAAGTAAATATCTTTTTAAAAAAATGATATTTTTTGTTTTCCGTTCGCGTCTATCAGTGCTTGTAAAAGCGCGTCTACTAGCGTGTCTATATACGTGTGTATATGTGCGTCTATTGCACGTCTATTTTTGTGTGTAAATTCATTGATACATGCGATTATAGACGCGAAATGGTAGACGCACAAATAGACGGGTGGATAGACGCGCCCGTAAGAATTTCTCTATATTCAAAAATCGCGTCTAAATGTGCATCTATGAGGCCTTTTTGTTGTAGTGTCGAAGAACATTGTTCGTTATCTAAATGTCGAACCTCCACATCATTGACCTTGATGTTTTCAAGCACTTGGCCAACTCAATGAGATCTTTGAGATTATTTTCTTGTCTAAAAAGAATGGCTTCCTACGCTAGAAGCATGCCATTTGGAGCCTGAAGATTTCTCTTGATAAAGTACATACTTACTACCAGTAGAAGAGCTGCCATGGTTTGTGGCTTGGCTTTATCTCCATACATCGCAACCCCAGCCATGTAGTCCTAGAACATAGAGCATCTGAACTCTGCATTCTTACTCGTTGAAGTTCATCCTTCCCCTCATGTCAAATACACTGCGCTTTTTTTTCTGGTGTCTTTTTTCAGCATACCACACGCCATTCTCTCCTGCTTTTTCAAAAATAGCCGGCTAATTTCTCCTTCCCTCTGCATTCCGTAACACAAAAGCACGCTCCTTCAACTCAGTCAATTGATTGTTCGCAATGTGTGTGTTAGAAGCATAACCATTCTCCACTATTTGAATATGAAGCAGCTTGCCTTGCTGAAGAAACGCTACAGTAGAGAAAAGCCTTCAAGGCTCAAAGGAATGTGGCCTCATCTGGCAGTAAACCATCATGTAGCATTTGTTGATATAGGTTGAAAGTCTCCTCACCACATCCATGCATAGCATATCCTTCCATCATGACATTCCAAGTCACCACATCTTTTCTTGATATGCAGCTAAATACCCTGCCTACTTTCTCTAGGCTTTTTGATGTGGCATACATGTCAATAAGGCTATTGCAAATCATTACACTAGATTCAAACCCACGTTCAACTATGTGACCATGAATTATCTGACCTTGTAGCAAGGATTCTATGTTGGCTGTCAAAAGGAATTTGTACGTGATCTCATCAAGTTCAACTCCTCCATGTTGCATCTCCTGCAAAAGTTCAACAGCCCTCTGGCCAAGATCATGCTCTGCACACCCTGCCCTAGAAAAGTGACTTAACAGTGCAGAGAGCTTTCAAAGTACTTATAAATGTGATCCTGTTTGGTTCCACATTTTCTTCTAGCATTGAAGTAGTACCACAACTTTATGGCCATTCTCTTATTGAGCATGGCCAGCAATAAAGGTATTCCAAGCTACAATATCACGCTTCTGTAGCTTATGAAATAGAGATGTTGCATCTTCAAGATTGTGACATTTTGCGTACAAGTCAATTAGAGTGTTGGTAGCACACACATCAGTGTCCAACCCAGACTCCACAATGTCCCCATGAATCAGTTTAGCCTCATACAAAGCTGTAATATTTGAGCAAGCTTTGAGAATACTTACAAATGAAATGGCATTGGGAGTTCCCCCTTCATGCAGCAATCTCCTGTAATAATCAAGTGCAGTCTGACCTTCTCCGAGAAGAATACATCCTGAGATTATTGAATTCCACGTCACGAGGTCCCGGTTAATGAATTTTTCAACAGCCCATTCTCCTTCTAAATTGTTTGTAACAAATACCAGATTCACTCCCAAACAACACTTATCTCTTCTGTGAAATTGAACATGAACCAACTACAACGTCTAAATATGTACAAAGTAACAAATGTCACACACAAACTTTTTTGTGGATTCCACACCTCGGATGCACAGCAGTACGACACTGGTATGAAGGAACAACTCGACAAGCTCTATTGATGTCAAGCATCTCCCTGAAGCTGCTCCCAACCCACAAGTAGGACAGTACCTGGTAACTAGGACAATACCTGGCGAAGCTCTGTTGATGTCAAGCATCTCCTAACCCATAAGCAGGACAGTACTTGGCAATCCCAACCTAGTTACAAGTTGTCTTCATTTGCAAACAAGTGTAAGATGAATATCTTCTCTCTTACTTCAAGTAGTTGTTGTAGTTTGCCTTCACAAATGGAGCCAATGATATCTTCCTTTACCTCTTTCAAGTAGACTAGCAAAACCACCACTTTTGATGCTTGTAGACATTTGACTACAAAACTTGTCCTTGTAAGAATCAACTCAATTTTGCATCTCTTCAAATTTGATCCACTATACTAAAAAAACCATTTTGAAGAAAATGACAAGAAAATTTCTTAAAACTTACCTGAGAATTTGTGGTTACTTCCTTTGTGTCTCCTCCTTCATATACAAGTTTGTTCAGACCTATATTTGCTATGCTACTCCTGATGGCTTTCACAACTTCTGTATTTCACGGCTTTCACAGCTTGTGTGTGCTTGCACACATGCATGTATACTGATTTCCCTATTAGGGTTTTCCTTGTACAAACACATAAAAAATCATGAGAGGATCCGTGTGAAAAAAGAGCCAAGAAAGTTATGGTGTATATGAGTAATCAGAATAGCTTTGACAAATTAAGAAGACTCAAACAAAAGAGAGAGAGAGAATATATGCCATCTCATCTGGAGCATCATGCTTCTAGCCTGGTAAACTATACACCTTTCTCTCTTTTTTTTCTAGTTCCTCCTTGGAGCCTTTACTCTTCTTTGAAACATCCTTTGATGATGATACTTTGCTTATTGAAACAGAAACCCTGCATATGCAGGAAATATCAGTACACATAGTCAATGTTAGATGAGAAAACCACACACCATCCTAGTCCTTGAAATATCAGTACACATAGTGAACGTTAGATGAGAAAACCTCACAACATCCTTGATAACCAATGTCACCTCTATAACCAATAACTATTTTTTTAATTAGTAGCAACAACACTAGTAGTCCTCAGTTTTATCACTGTAAATCATAGCAACTCCATGCCATGGATCAAGAGAGCTCAACCTAGTAGACAAACTATAAGAACATATATTTATCCTTGCAACTATAGATTGAGATACTCAAGTTTTGAGATGGAATGGAATATCCCAATCATGGCAAACATGTCGTCTCCAACTCTCACTTGTAATTTCTGAAAGATAGGACCAATTTAAAGCTTTTGTCTGTCATATACCAATACATCTTCTCCATGAGATAGGATGAAATATCTAAACGTATCCCCTCTCTCAATCATTCTAGCCCATCTCTACACTTTGAATACATTTTCCTTTCACATCTGCAACTTCTACTTCTCAATAGTTGGGTAAGTACAAGATGGAGACCCTTTTCAAAAAAACAATCTAACTACTTCTATCTCTTTGATAGCCCCAACATGCTCTTGAAATAATTTAACATGTCATACAAATACAAGGAAGAATATGGATTTTTTTAAAAAAGTATATATGTCATGTATGGTAGTCTACATCACCCATAACCATGCCCATGTTCAGACTACACCCCCTTGGTTACTACATCCAAGAATGCAATAGTGAACACATCCTCCCCTTTACATTCTTGAGAACATTGTGTCTAGATGACATGTCAAATCCTATCATGTTGCATATCTAGTAGAAAAGAATATTTGCTTTTCCCCAACCAACATGTGCTCCAATGATGGAACTACAAGAAGCTACATCCCATTCAAACATATTGTTGAAATCCTCCAAGGAACTTCCTAGGCTGCCACATTAAGCATATATCATGACAAGAAAATTAGCAAATTGTATGTCCACCTCAATTCCATTATCCAAATTCCATAATACATCTTATAGATGTAGATATCCCATCGAGAAAGAATAGATTATCTAGATGTATCATTTTCTTTGGAATTTCATAAGAAAGTGGCAATACTTCTTGATTGTGCCCTTTATTGAGCATGTGCTTCAATCATGTGTGTCCATGGAATCACATCATTGTTAGGAATTTGGGAAAAAACACTCTGTTAATAAATAAGGCTGCCACATTTGCCATCTAGAAAAATCAATGCCATTTTAACAACACTATCACCCCCTCCAAAGGTTCTTTTACACAATGAAACCATTCACAAAGAGACAGATTGCAAGCACTCACCTTTTGAATGAGAGCAATAACCTTCATTTGAGACAGGGTTGTCGGGGTCAAGTACATCCAAATGATATTCAATTCTTGCCAATGTATTCGCTTCATTGTAATCGCTGGTTCCCATCCGTGGAATCAACCCATGAACATAATTGATGGACATAAACAAGATCTATGCTCACTGTAATCACTGGTTCCCATCCTTGGAATCAACCCATGAACAGAATTGATGGACATAAACAAGATCTTGCCAATGTATTCGCTTCACTGTAATCGCTGGTTCCAATCCTTGGAATCAACCCATGAATAGAATTGACAAACATAAACAAGATCTATGCTCATTGATAATCAAAAAACGGACAGGTCCTGATAGATAAACATTCAAGAAATTGGCATTTGCATGCTGAAAATGCATTTTAATGCAATAATTACTCGCTCCAGTTGTCCCCTCCCACATTAAACCCTACTGTGCTAAAAGCCGAGAGCTTGTGTCGATCCACAATCTGTGTCTTCCCACTATCGCACGCATAAATATCAGGCCCCTGCATTCTTGTATTGCACGCAAGTTCCTTGAAGTTATCGAAGCTGCTTTGGCTATGCTTAGCTATCTAGGCAACATTCTCATTATTAACCTCAACAGTATCATGGCTAGAACCATGACGGTACCCTAGGCGGCTCTCTTGTTCCTCCTCCTCCTCAATGCCAATCCATCGTAAGGCCAATTGTGAGCTTTATGATTGCACTATTACGGAGGTAAAGGACATCCCAAATGTCATAATCATCATTACAATTGTTATCCTCGTGAGTGTTTTGAAAGGTTGGATAGCTACATTTGGAGTTAGGAATGGTACTTTCTTCACTTGGAACAAGTATGAGAATGCAAGAGAGAAGAGAATCCAAAACTTGCAAGAAACAGTTGTCTTGAGAACCCAACTCTACCATGGTTTTTGGACACTCACACAATTTCTTCAATATATTGGAGCCATCTAAAGTTAATGGTAAGATAACTTGTTCTTGCCAAATTCGAAGCCTTTTTAAGGGTAGAGACAAACCAATTATGGTATAACAAAGACAAAACCAATCAAATTTCTCAAGAAACTTTATCTAGACATCCTCCCTCAAAGTTGGCTACATAAATAAATACTTTTTAAGGAAGTTTGGAGAAGTCTCACAGCCTTGCAAGGATCTCATCAAGTCATTGCACAAGGCTTTGAACATTACAATTCGTTAGTCAATAAGCTCCTCTAGTTCTACATGTACGTTCCCAATCTCTTATTAGGGTACAAGCACTTAGGTGTTTGCATGTACATGATGGCTCATTGGGTCTTATTGGGGTACAAGCACTTAGGTGGCATCCTCTCAAAGTGGTTGGATAAATTGTATTTGGAGGACTTGGGTAGTAAGTATTTAATAATATATTTATTGAAGTCTAAGATTTGTTATATTAGATTAAATGCATAGTGAAAATTAAATGTACTTAGTGATTTGAGATTGTTCATGCATTGCATTGAGTTTTGAGTTTTCCTTTCTTATGAGTTTTGGGGCCATTATTTTGTGAGGTTGAATGCTGACATTCTTTTAAGTGATTGATTATTGCATGTACATCGTAACTCCTTTGTATCAAAATCCAAAATATATGTTTGGCCGTACTAAAAGTCATGGATTCTGTTTAATAAATTGTGGAAGCATTGTTTCATGTCAAGAACCTAAGTTAGACCACCACAAAAAAATGATGAAGAGCCAAGAAGAGGAGTGAAAACCATCTAAGAAATCTCACAAAAAATATTTCCCTTAGAACAAGCATTACCTATATTAGTTCCATTTTCCTTCCACACGGTCTAATAGAATGAGTTCTAACTTGCTTAAATCCACTTTTTTTGCACTAACAAGTTCAACTTTGGCCTTTTAGGATCATGATGGATTCTATCCTTGAAACATATAGCTATTGTCACATGATTTGTTGCTACTTGCAAAATATTGCAAGTAAATTGTGTGTGCTATAGAATATGAAGGACAACTAGATGGGCTATGGGTATAGGCAGCAATGCATCTTATATAACCATTTTTCAATCTATGAGTCCCATTTTTATTTCTTTATAAGACAAACTTCCATGTGCACTCTTACCATGTCATTGGCACTCTATGTTCATTCCAAACTACTTGGGACTAGGGGCAATCCCTTAACAAGTGCTTGGTACATTCCTTGTTATTCCTACAGGATAAACACCATGAGGGTACCTTAACAATCTTGGAGATCCTAGCTCTAATAGGTGGCCTGTTGATTGTCATGTGCCACTGTATCAGTGCATTTGATTTTTTTGACTTCATAGCCCACCGCACCTTTTGAGCTCTCTTTGTCCATGTTGATGGTCTACTATATGGGAATTCCTTCCTCCCTTCTACCTAGGTCTTCATAGCCAATTGGGTGGATGGGCCTTTAATATCCCTTTCTTTCTTGCACACCCAATTGGGTTGCCTATGGGGGATGTTATAAGCTTAGCTAGGTGCACCAATTTGGGGGTTGGTGCAGTTGACCATTGGGTTTTGTGTCCGGATGTGACCTTATAGAGCCAATGACTTTCTCTCTTTGTAAGGCCAATTGATGAGAAATTGATCAGATGTAGTTCTTTCTAGGTTCCTCCATCCCTAAGATCCAGCCCTTGATATGGATAGCATCAAGTTTTTTTCGATTGGGGGGAAGCTCCCCTCTTGTAGGATAACATTCTTGGGTTGTGGTGAATTGTGTGATTTTAATTGGGAGATTCTAGCCAATAATATCAAACCACTTGGATTCTAGCCAATTGCCCCTCGTAATTAGAGAGGACTCAATCCAATCCCTTAAAAGGTGTACCCACAGTTGATTAGAAAGAACCTTCTTAAGTAGACCAAAGAGCAATCTATTGGCCTTGTTTGGGAGGGACTCTAATCCAAAGCCCCCATCCTCCTTATCAATTGTCATGGTATCCCAGGAGATTTGGGCCAGACCACTTCCATCATGTCTCTTCCATATAAACTATTTGAACATTGTTTCTACCTACTCCATAATGTTGTGCTGATTGGAAGGAGAGCCCATATATATAGTGTTTGATGTAAGGATTGACTTGACCACCATCAACCTACTTGTGAGAATTAGTTGGTTCTCTCTCCACTTAGCTACCTTCACCTCCACTTTATCTTTATGACACTGGAATTATTGTTTGATGTTGACCCCAACACCTAAGGGATATCCTAAGTACCTAACAATCTACCTAGTACCTATTAGCCTAAAACCATATGCTTCCAGCCATTACTAATGTCCTACATCAAACACCTAAGGGTTATCCCAAGGGCCAATGGGCATCCTTGTCATATCGACCTCTTGAGGGGGAAGGGGGGAAGCCAAACCATTAACCCATCATAGAGGGCAAGGCATTGGAGAACAATGCTGAGACCATCTTAATGAAAATTGTTCTAAATCCAAAGGCATCAAGCGTAGTAGTGATAAATCTCCAGTTGACTCTATGATAAGCTTTATCGAGGTCCATATTGACCAAGACAAAGTTGATTTGGTAAATCAGAGCCTCATCTATATCAAGCACGAGGTTCATAACCACATTCTATATAGAGCACCCATGGATGAAACCACATTTTCTCTGGTAGACCACTTTGGACAACAATAACCTAATTCTCAAAGCCAAAGTTTTGGCTAGAACCTTGTATGCAAAGGGGAACATTATTAATAGGCCTCTAGTGAGTTGGCTTGCTTCTCTTAAAGGACTTGGGCACTAATTTAATGAGCCCTCTATTGTAAATGGGGAGGGACCATTAGATGTCTTACCTAAGAGGATCACCCTAAGGGAGACCAACAAGGGGATATGGTTGGACACCATCTTTGAGAGGATGGAAAGGACTCGAAGACCATTGGAGATCCACCATGCATGAATATTAGCATGGCACCTATACAAGCGGGTAGTGCACCATGTGGTTCCGTGGTGTCTGTTGTGCCAAGTAAACACATCTTCCACCTTCTTGTGCTGCACTAGGGTTGAACAGAAGGTTTAAGGTGGTCCCAACTATCCTTGTGACACAATATATATCTTGTGTATGTGCGATTTTAATAAATAAGTGTATATGCAAACACATGATTATCTAGACATTAGATATATAAACCATGCATGAGAATATGAATAAATATTTGGGATATGAAAAAATTACATTCACAAGTTTACACCTTGATAAATTTGCAAGTTTCCTATGTTCCCATAATAGAATCTTTGCAATACTACATCAGATTAAAAGTTCTACACATCATGCGATTAGTACATAAAACTATGTTTGGTATAAACAATAGCTATATGAGATGGTTTTTCTATCATTGCCTACACATGAAAAGTTTCTTTGAAATGCAAAGCATGCAAGAGGAGATTGAGATGTAAGCTACATTAATAGTTGTCCAAGACTTAGTAACATAGGTTCGGGTTCAACACATTAGCATAATATGGTTTTAAGAAGTGTTACTTAGCTTATTATGATAATGACTATTTTCTATGACGTATAAGTTATAAGATTTATTTGCTAAGTAAACACTTATTTTACTAGTTATAGATGCCTTTATATTTATCTAATAAAATTGAAATCCTCAAAACTCCCTACATGGTAACTAGAAAAATGCATGCATTTGCTAGATACTAGTCTATTTACTAGTTCTAACTTCATTTTTATATAGTAAAACTAAAAACCTAGTGGAGATCTAAAAGTCCCTACTTGCGAAGTAGAAAAAATTACACATTTACTAGATGCGAGTCTTTTCACTATCTAGTTTAGTGTCTAAAGCTTCTTACGGAATGCCGTCCACATAAGAGGATGATCAGTGATCTTGCATATGACATACCACCATAAAGAAGCTTTGTTGATAAATTTATGTGAAGCACACTTGATTTTATCATTTTTAGTATAACTTTTATTATCAAAATATGATTTGAATTGACTTAGTGAAGAGATAACCTTACAACATCTTTAATATTATTGCTAGTATTAAATTTAAAGATACGTTTGCTTATCTTCACAGATGGATTCATTTCAAGCGTGGAATTGATCTTGGAGACCATAGCATCATCGACAGAATAAATTTGGCATGTAGAAAACTTAGGATATCATAGCTCTTGCTCGAGTTGGGCTCAATGTTGACACTCTTCTTCTAGTTGCATGGCCAATGAATCTATGTATTGCTCCATGGTTGGTTTAAACACAATATTAGTGAGTTTGGGAATCTCCCAATTCCCATTTTTTGAATACTAAAAAGGTGGCACCCGGATAACATGCCTATAAGTTTCTCAGAACCATATGATGTGGCCTATCATTGGAAAGCGCTTGAAAAATAGAATCTATTGAGCTATAGAGCGCTTGATTTGGAGTTATAGTGTTCAAGTTATGACAAATCCAAAGATTTGACCATGTGTCCCAAACTTATGGGAAATTTCCATATTCCCCAATATGGTGTTTTTAGGAAGTGGTGATGTGGAGTCTAAATTTGTAGTGCTCGATAATCCTTCCGAAGACATGGTGATTGCTTAAAACTTGGTGAAACTATCCAAATAATAGAGATGCCTTGTAATTAAAGAGTCGCTTTGCTCATGGTAAGAAAACTTTGGTGTGTAGGTATCAAAATAAAGAGCAGCTTCTTGACAAAATTACGAGATGGAATAGGCAAGAAAGACAAAAAAATTTTATAGTATTTTGATGAAGTTTTGAAATCTTGGAGTGACTGCACAAGAATCTCCTCTCTTGTGAGAAATGTAAGTCAATTGTCATTTAGGCAGATCAATGAAGCGTGTAGTTGACGATAACAAAAAACGACCCCCCACAAAATTCAAAAGAAGCTTTAAGCTTCTTAAAGCTTAAGCTAAGCTTAAGAAAATAAAGATTAATTAAGATCTCTTAATCTTCTTTGGCCAGAAAAACTCCAGAATGATGGCAGCATGGTAAGGAGAGAGGATTTTTTAATGTTGGACTAGACTTAGAAATTTTTGCATAGATATAGGGGGTTTGGGGAGGATTTTGGAGCCTTGGGAATCTAGCATGAAGTTGGTTTTGGGTTGAGTTAGACCGTAAAGGCCAATTTTTCCAACAAGCTTGCATTCGCATAAGAGGATAGGCGATTGGAAGCCCTAGATGTAGGCTGGGCTCTGATATCACTGTTCCACACATCAGATGGAAAAATTGCACACAGGGAGCAGAAGAAGCTCTACCTCACACTCTTTTACTCATAAAAATGAAAGCATGACTCGTAAAAATCAAAACAAACTTAAAGAATAGTAAAGAAAAATTGAGCAACACACTATTGGGTGCAATCTCCCCCCTACATGGAGTGGGTATCTCCTCCATGCCATATTTATAATATTAAAATGAATCTTGCTTTGCTTGAAGATAGGCCCTTTATAATCACTATTTTTATAAAATAATTTGATTTTACTAAATAAATGATTGCAATCAATTACACAACTCACAACTATTGAGAGTCGTAAAATATTTCCAGAATACCTTCAATATATCTCTAAAATCTCATGTATTAATAAATATTTACAAAGAGGGTATATGCACTCCTTATTATACACAACGATGCAACTATTTGTATAAT
This sequence comes from Lygodium microphyllum, assembly GCF_053477565.2. Lineage (NCBI taxonomy): Eukaryota > Viridiplantae > Streptophyta > Polypodiopsida > Schizaeales > Lygodiaceae > Lygodium > Lygodium microphyllum. The sequence continues at coordinate 8,706,661 of NC_141150.1, read as the reverse complement.
ACAACAAAGAAGTTTATAGAATAAAGTGTGGTTGCTATGTGCATCCAATTCATCTTGCTCTACACATTAGCTCTGCCAAAGATTTGGAAAATCATGTTAGAAAAATAATTAATTGAATAAATATAGCTACCCATAATAAATCAAATAATCATTGGAATTTCATTAAATAATCAAATCTTGTAGATGTTAATGCTTGACACATAAATATTGTGATATCACCCATGTACGGCTTCCCCACAGTAACACATGCAAGTCTCACACTCGAAAAGGATAGGCATCCTCATCATGCTTCTGCCCAAGACAAAAATTAATTAGCTCTTGGAAACATGCATAGCGGTAAGAGAGAACCATTCAAGGCACTCATCCTGTCAACGTGCACACAAAGGAGAAACATTGAAGGTGCTCACCCCTCCTATAGGTGCCACCTAGCAACATATTTGGAAAGTATAGTTGTGACCTTGTATATTACATGGATTGAGATATTGGTCCTTGATTTGGCATTATTAGGGCTTGATACGTTACATTTCTTGGATCCTGAATACTTAGTCCAATTGTGAGAATTATCTTTAGATATTAAAATTCTTTGTCATACTTTGAGTAAGAATAGACCTAGTAACTAATGATATGTTTGACATGTCGTTATCATGTGTGTGACTTATGTAGAGCTTGGAAAAATGATCGTATTTTTGGGTAAGACTATTCCTTGGTTATAAGGTATAGAAATCAAAATTTGTGGTTGGGGGGTTGCTTTTCGTGTAGTTGTCATAGTTATCATAAGCCAAAACTACTCCTTGAAAGTGTCCACTTGGTTTTTCATGCATATGATCTACTGTTTTTAGTGTATGTCTACATTTGGAAAATTGTGTCCTACTGTGAGTAGATAGGTCTTTAAAGAGGGATGCATTCTTTCAATTACATAGTATTATCATTGGATCTCTATATCCCTAGTTTATGAAAGAATAGTCCACTACATTATAGTTTTCTATATTTGGGCTTTTAATTAAAATAGATGTCTTAGAGATCTTCAAGTTTGTGCAATATACTATGTGTAGTGGTTTGCTACAAATAGATACTCACCATTCTACAAAAGTAATTTTTGTTTGAATGGATTCCCCAACTTAAATGAAATATGAGAAGCTTCACAAATTCACTATGGCATATTGTGGAGATTGACAACAAATAGATGTAACACTACTTGTGATTTCAACTAATCAGTATTTTGGATAAATTTGCAACTTTTGCAACGAGATGAGATAGAACATAGATATTCCACATTGAGTAATAACAAGTAATAATGTGATTAATATGAGGCTTCATTCATGGAAGAATGTGTATAGCTTCTTTGTAGGGTAGGCTACCAACCATGCTTAGATGAGTCGTCATATATGTCGTCGCTATTTAAGAAGAGTTGTAGAGTCACGTTAGTTGATGCGATCATCGCTAGAGTAAGCTCTATAGCGTAGAGTACATAGGGTCCAAGTAATGATTGCAAAGAGGGTGTCGTTAGTAGCCTCAACATAGCCTTGCAAGGATGGATTCCATGTAATGATGTTGTGAGATAATTGTACACGATCCTTCTCCCTGTCCTTGATCATAGCACAAGCTTGAGAGAGAGCTTCTTGGAAGTCCATGATCTTGTGAGTTGGGCAAGAAACCATTCGGTCATTCTGATAGTGCAATATTGCGATTAGGTTGATGTAGTCCCCTTTACAGTACTCCGCATTAAACAAAAGAACATCATTGATCCAAAGCACTTGATCAGCCATGGCTTGATATAGGTTTTCCAAGAGTGGTTGTGATAAAGCCTCATCGTCAAGCTCCATGTTAACGTCAAAATCACAAGCAACGAGGCAAATCCGAGCAGCCCCATCGTTACGACGAAGGGAGATGTATTGCTGGAGGCTAGGGAGCTTGTTCTCCTCTCTCAATGCTACAATAAGCATCACACCGGTGAGATAGTCCACAACTGCTTCCTGCACACGCTTGTAGTGCTTAGGCGACATGCCTTGAGCTTGCATATCAGCAGCCCACTACACTCCCATCTCGATCACCAACTCTTGTTGGGATGATTGGTCTTTGGAGACGCCTGTATCAAAGAAACGGCCCGTATTTCTTTAAAGTTAGTGCTAAGTTTTGATATTGTAACACTCGGAATGAAAGTAACGGGCGGGTAAAAACATCTTTCCTAGCGTAAATGAAGAAGATGGGTCATTCAATGGAAGCCTCATTCGAGGTCCCCATGGAAGCCTCCTTGAGCCTTGTTATGGAAATGGTATACCTTTAGGCTCATTCGTAAGGGAGCTGTGGAACACGTCGGTAAGGCCGGCCGCGGCCACGGCAGCGGGCCCAAACATCGTCATGAGCTGGCGCGAGCAGAAGGCGCGAGCACACTCGAGGTTGAGGCCGAGGACGTGCTGGCCGTCATCGAAGAGGTCATCTAGCAGGAATATCCAGTGCAGGAGTTTCACCAGGGTGAAGGAGCGGGCCTTTGAGTTGCCGCTGGGGTACAGCAAACACGACAGGCTGGCGTAGTTCATGTCCAGAAGATTTTGAAGCTGCTTGTGGGGGAGGCCATGGGCCTTAAAGAGTCCGGTAGTCCACTCGCGGCTCTGCTCCTCCGGCGACGTCGGAAAGGGATGGCATCTACGGTCCAAGGGGCAGTATTGCAGAAACTCATCATGACCAATATTAGTCATAATTCCGTCGCCACCGGCGATCATCAGCGGCTGGTTCTTGTCCATTGCGCTCTCTCTCTCTCTCTCTCTGTCTCTGTGTAATACGCTGCTTTCTTCACGAATACGCTACTCCATCCCCCATATATTTATGCTCCTTGTTGTGGGCCAGCCAGTGCAGTCGCAGATATCTCCCAGCGGCAAGCTCTCTTGGCGAAAATTGATTAAAACCGTGCATCAATGCCGCCCATTGAGAATAACTAGGCGGTGCAAATGACGACAATGCGGCGGACTCAGACAGCTGCGGTTCAAAGAGGATCAGCCCTCCATTTTATGGCTGGGGTCCGGTCTTCTTGACTTAAGCGAAAGGGATGATCGCTATTTCTTCCTACTCTAGGTCGGTGGCTCTAGGCTTACGCATGCAGCAGCGCCACGTTACCATTTAGCCTGTGGTGGTTTGCTGTTGTCGGGATGCAGGCGCTGTAACCATCACATGGTAACACAAGGGAAGAAAAAGTAACATTCTCGAAAGAGTAGACTCGCCTTAGCATGCTATGTACCTTTCGACCGTGAAGTAGGTAGGCTTCAGGTACTCTCCTCAACAATCCTTTTTCTATCGCCAATTCATGCTTTGAAATGATAGTTACTTTGAAATATTTGGATGACTCTGATTGTGATTCTGGTTGTGTCACTCTTACAAATTGTATTTCCACTAGTATATATGTAACACACACTAGAAGGAAGATGGTTGCAGATGTGTTTTGTGAATTAGGAAAAGAAGTTTGGGGCACATCTACAATTGCGTTCATTTCTAGATTTGAAGACCAGATTTGAGTATTTGGATTACAAAATCTCAGTTGAAAAGCATGAAATGCTCATGTATGATGGTCTTCACAGCCCATACATGAGCATTCACTCTAAATGCAAACTCACCCAATACGCTTCAAACATAGCTCATGAAAATCACCATTCTTCCCTCATTGTCAACAGTAGGAAACATGCATAATCCATCTATCAACACATCTTCAAGCAGCTCATGTTTTTGTGTCAATGCTTCAACCTTAGAAGCTTGTTCATATGCTAAATAAACCAAGGACCAAGCCTCAATAGGATCAACAGTTTATAGAGACCAAATGAAGAGCTTTGACTTCACTTGGAGGTCATCATCTTCTTCGTCATGTCTGACTTTTTCCTTTTCATAGTGCGGAATAGTTATTCTCCATCTTCCACAGCCTCATGGATGAGGCTCTGATAGCATGTTTGAAGTCAGAGAAGAGTTGGAGCAAAAAGCAGAGAGCTCTCACTCATCTCTTGCATTATCTTAACACATAACTTAAATGATTGTTTGCAACCTAAGGTCTCAACGACCATTCATACAAAACAGCTGAGTCCTAAGCACCGACTTATTTAACTATCTGCATCATGTAGTACAGTTGCACAACTCAAAGGTCAGTTACAGTCATATCAAAGGCAAAAAGATGAGCTTGAAGTCTAAGATATATGTCTTGCTCCATGCTAGCCTCATCATTCAAGTCATAATATGCAATACTTTTGTGAGGAGGTGGTGGTGGCACGAAAGAGCTATGTCCTCTCCTTTCTTCTAGTCTTGATTTTCCTTCTACCTCCTTATCTCTTCATCCTACTATCACATCCTTGACAACTACCACTCTCAAGAGATATCAATTGAGACACTCCAATCTAACTAACCATGCATCCTTCTCCCTAATTTAAGAAAGCAAGAATACAAGACCGGCTTGGAGGAGTAGTAAACTCAAACATCTTACCTCCTCATGTTATATTGCAAAAGCTTGAGTGCTTGAACATGGTTTCGCCACCAAAACAAAATAATCCAATGTTGTTGCTCCTTCCCATCTACTAGGAAGCACACCACCAATCAAAAAACCCAATAAAGAAGAAGAAGAAGAGTAAGGAAACCACATAGAGCTTCATCTTCGGTCAGTAACTTGCTCAATACATGAATCAAATATGCACACACACACACACACATACACATAGATTCTTGTGAATGAAGTGATAAAGAAAATCAGACATAAAAAATAGAGCATGAGGCAGCAACACTGATTGTTGTGAATGAAGCGATAAAGAAAATTTTTGAGCTACCAAAAGAGAAGTTAGAATTCCAATTTAGGGAGAGACGATATTTAGAAGAAATCTCACTTCTAGAGCTACAGTTAGAAGAGCAAGAATATAAAAGAAAAAGTGATGTGCAAGAAATGGGACAAATTTTACCTATTTTCAGGGAATGGTTGGTTGAATGTGAGCAAATAAATAAAATTTGAAAGAAAGACAAGACTATATCTATCTTCTGAATTAAATTACGAGTGAAAAATCCTACTATCTCTCCTTGCTTGTATCATTTCTTTAAGTGTTCAAGTGGAAATGAATTGTAATATGTATTGTTATTTAGAGGGGCGGCTCATGGATATCTTAGAAGCCAATGAGAAGCCAACTTAAATCAGTCAATGCTCCATTGCAAAATATGTGCGAGGTCGTGTTACCCCATCCAAAGGAAAGTGTAATGGATTTTATTATGTATGGGGATGGGATTTTATTATGTAATCGATTTTATTATACTCAATTTTCACATGATCGAGAGCTGATCTCCCAAATAATTGGTTCTATTAAGATCATGCTTGTAGTAATAACGACTAATAGGGATTTGAAGACTACCTTGCATTGCTTAAGTAAAAAGTAAGGAAGATATATGTAACGTGTCCACTATAACCATTCAGGACACGTCTTAGCAGTCCATCGGAAAGGATGTCTAGAAAACTCCACCCGGCACTTCCATGGAATGTTACGGGTTTTGCAATCTAGGTCTTCCCGAGTCTGCCACGTAGCGGAAGTATCCTGGCCGTTCCCACTTAGGACCGACCTGAATTTGGGTTTCCCTGTTTGGTCATTAGCTAGCAACAACTAGCGTCGAACCCGGGCGAACTACTTTACGCAGAAGCGCCTGGACCGAAGCGGATTCGCAGCACTTGGTTCAAGGAGAATGGGAAACGAGAGGGATGCAAGGCTCGACCTCTCTGCCATAAGGCATAGTCCCAGTCCGTTCCCCTAAAACAATGTGAATCGGGTAATCGGTAATTCCAAGTCATCGTTCTCATTACTTGTTTCGGAGATGTCGTTCGTCCTTCTGTTCGTCGAATGCTTTGAGAAAAGTTCCCGGCTAACCGGGACCACCCTTCCATAGGACAGACCCATGGTCCATCCTCCGCACTTTCCTCGGTTTGTTTTAGTTATGTAATTACCTACCACATTAGTTTGACATATACAAACAGCTTCCTTGATTAACCCTGTTATGTACTGGTTCCTTCACGTAATCTTATCACAGGACATAAAGAAAACAATGCCAAACAACTCCTTTATTATCATTATATCCTTTTATCTTTGAAATACAAGGAGTTCCCGCCCGTAGGCGCTTTCATAATCCGCCCGAAGGCTATCCAGTAATCCTTCCTGTGATTACTATCCCAAGTTTCCGCCCATAGACTAGTATGCGGGCCTCGAGATCCAATCCCGAGTCACGTTAGTCTCTTGTGCAGGACCCGGAAGGCGAGGGATTTACAGCCAGAGCCCCCTCTGGCACCCAAGCGTCCTCCTGCTCCAAGTAGAACTCAACGGAGAGACCTCTCACGGCGGGTTCGGTCCACGTTCCCGGCGCGGTTAACAACCCCCTTGGTTAGGGTTAGGCAGGCAGTCGAGGGTAACTGAAGCTGCCACTCCCTTCAGGTCAGGCCTTCAACCTGAAGTATTTAGATATATTCTCATCCTTTAGTTCATTGAGCAAACAATGCAAACAGTCCTTTCTAAACTGTTACAAGCACAATCAATTTCAGTGGTCTTTTAGCTAGCAAACTGTTAAGGAGTGACTCCTTTTCTCCGAATGCAACCCGCATTCGATCCGGAATCAATTGCAACTTGGCAAGATTCCTATCATTCTTGGTTTAGGGTTATACCCTACCAATGCTTAAGGTTCTGTTGTGGCAGGATCCAGCGACCATGTCGCTTTAGTTTATTGACGGGTCATTCGCAAATACCTAACTTCCTTTTTCCTTGGCAATTATTCTCCAAGAAAAGTGAGTAACAGGATGATTACTCATCCTCTTGTAAATTAACTTGCCAACCTCATTTCGAGAGATGACAACTCTCTTGTGGACAAGTCTCAAGTCTATACAATGTCGCAGCTTTTTGCACATGTATTGCATCTAATTCCACGGAATCATTCCATTGCTTAGTGTTTCTGTTCACGGAATTTACCCCAACCGAGTAACAGGGTTTTAGGGTATCCTCCAAATCATTCCTAATTAGGTTGACCCATGGTTCTAGAAATAAGCAACTCCGTCGGAGTTTCATCATGATCCTTAGGTTAAAACCTTAGATCATTTCATGCATGAACATCCAATTGCTTCGACATTAGTGAATGTGTGTAAGATCTTTAGATTCACGGTTCCTGTCTAAAGCTAGGTCGAATCATTATTGCACTAAACTCTAGTTAACACTTAGGATTCCTATCATATTGACTCAGTCATGTCTATACGAATCCTTGTGGTTTAGATTACTTAGTCAATTCAATTATGCTTGTCCCGCGACAAGGATGATCCTTCTCAAGGGTAATAATCTAAATCTAACAGAGAGCAATAGATACAATTCCACCACTACACGTAAGCATGTGATTAATTTCCTCTACGTGTCACATGGTTCACGATAACTTATCTTTCCTTGGTGCATGATAATCTGGCTACTAACTTTTCCTAGGACCTACTAGGTCTTACATCAATAGTCGTACCTACAACCTTGTTGTTTACCTTTTGGCATCTTATGCTTTTACACCTAATTACGGCTTTTTAATGATTGATCCTTTTTCTCATGACGACACGCAATTTATAACATTCTCCTAGCTACGAAGTAGTTACTGAAGCTCATGCAAAACTAGTGTTAATTTTATTCCATCTTACAAGCTATTTTTCAAGTCCATACGTACACTTTAGTACCCTATTAAATTCTTTCCGAATGAATGATACCTTATGGTGCTAACCTTTTCCTATGAAGTCATTACGAGAAGCATGTTACCTAAAGTGCAGTATACGCTTGTTTCTACCATGTCTAGGACGAAGATAATGCACTTATAAATTCCATTTCATTGCCTAAGTTTAGACCCATTACTTTGATGATGTACCAAAAATACATGCAACTAGCCTTCTATTCGTTCACATTCACGACATATTTCAATCTTACATAACGCTCGAGAGATGTCCTATCACATGTATTCCTTTCCAATTTCCATATGCTTTTAATTTAAACGTAAACATGAAATTTCCTTTCTAAGCGCGCCTAATCATTTCCTTATGCGGAATTTACACGGAAGAACCTGGACTTGTGGAGTCGGAGAGATGTCCACTTGTACATTCGGAGATGAGCCTCCCGCGGTCGCCTCTTGGGATCTTTTCGGGGCCATCGTAGTCGTAAATTCGACTTCCGATCTGCCTTTGTGCTTGTATGCGGTTGGGTTCCTCTTCGGGATGGTGCTTGCGACGAAAGCTTAGGAGTCCTCAAGAACTCGAATCGGCACGGAATTCGGACGGCTTGCAGCTTAAATCTTCTTGCGGGAATCACTCGATGGATCTTGCGGTGGTCTTTAAGGCTCCACCGTCTCCTCTTAGAAGTCCCGGGGAGGGATATGAAGGCTTTTCTTGGAAATGGGGGAAAAGGGGCCTCTTGGGCAAGTGGGGGGAAAAGGGGTTATGGAGGCCCCCTTTGGAAGCTTCTAAAGAAGCTTCCAAAGAAGCTTCTGAGCTTCTCAGCTCCACGTGGGCCAAAAGGGGGGTCGTGGACGACGTGGCGGACAGAATGGTGGCATCGTCAGCGGCCTGGCGGCCTGGGCGACAGCAGCGGCGGACTGGGGAAGGTGCTGGCGGCTCTTGCACGGCGGCTCCTGACGTTGGCGGCGCTTCCTCCCTTCACGACGGCAGCAAGGCGACTCCACGTTCCACCTCCCCAGCCTCTTCCTTCCCTCTCTCTCTCAGCCTTCCCTTCACACGGCCTCTCCTCCTCACAAAGTCTCCTCTCCTCCTCTTCCTAAGCACACCCCCTTGATGGGGGGTGTTTTTATAGGCTTTTGGGGGTGGGGAAGGGGGTCTCCACCCACGTGGAGAACTTCCCCATGCAACCCTCACTTTGCCATCCTCCCCCCCCACACTCCCTTTCCTCCAGCCATGCATCGGCTGGGGGAAGGGATAAATATAAAAAAATTTGCATTAATTTAATTAAATTGCCCCTCCCAAGAGGGTGTTTTTGCGGTTCTTGCGGTATTTGAACTCCGGGTTTTGATTTACCATTGTAGAGGACCCTATTTCACGCGCGCGGGTCACATATTATACTGCCAATAATTTAAATGCGAGAGATACCCTTTGCACAGGGTTACACGGCGTGCGCAAGGTTAATATTTACGGTAGGGTTACGCGGAAATATTACATTCTCTCCCCCTTAGAAGAATCGAGATGTCCTCATCTCGAGATAAACTGGGGATATTGAAGATTGAGAGAGCTTTCATCCATCCAGGTAGCATCCTCTTCGGGATAATCTTGCCACTAGACGAGGCATTCTCTCAAGGTTCTAGATCTCAACTGTCTCTCCCTGACCGTGGCCAATACCTTGACGGTGTCCCTCGCTGAGCTTGGGGCATTGCTTTCTGAAGTGACCGAGTTCATTGCAGTGGAAACATCGGATGTTTCGGCCATTACCGTGAGTAGGAACAAAGTTGTTGACGTTATTTGTCCTTGCCTTCTTTCTTTGTCCCTGATTGTGGCCTTGAACTCTCTTAACCTGGGGTCTGAATGCTCCTCCGCTTGGGTCGCTATAAGACCAATTCTTAATACTCCTTGGTTTAGCTTGCACTTCCTGAATTATGGGTGCCGCTCGAATGAGTGCATCCTGAAGATCTGATGGTCTCATAGATTCGAGACGGGTATTTACAGGTGGATTTAAGCCTGCGCAAAATTTGGACACCTGCTGTGTCGTGTCCATTCGTGGCGCATACTTCAAGAGTGAGACAAACTTAGAGTAGTATGCGTCAAGCGTGAGTCCTAACTGTTTTAGCTCATAGAACTCATTCATTTTCTGTGTACGATATGCGGGTGGCAAATATCTCCCTTGCACGGCTTGCTTTAACTTCTCCCAGGTAACGGACCCCTCTGAAATCCCTTGATCCCTGCACCATTGTTTCCACCATAGTCTGGCTTCACCGGTGAGTTTTAATTTGGCGAGCATGGCCTGATTGGTTGGTGCAGTGCCAGCGGCTTCGAAGTAGTCCTCCATAGATTCAATCCAAATCTCAGCGTCCGTCTGGACGAATCTGCCTCTCCCGTCAAACTCGGGTGGCTTTATCTGTTTGAGGAGGAACTTCTTCTCCTGGATCACAGTCGTACTTGCCGTAGGGGGTGAATTTGGAACCTGTACCTGGGGTTGTGCCTGGCGTAAAAAGTTTTCTTAACATTATTATATGATAATTGACATTAGCTTATCTTTAGTTCAGCTAATTCGTAACTCATGAAGCAACTTGACTTTTTGCACAACCCTGATGCACAATCGGATAGTGATAGAAAGAAGTCCTTATTTATATTTATATGGCGTAGCCTCATACAACATCTCGAGTGATGATAGTCCAATCATTATATCTAGTTTGGGGAGAACAACATAGTATTGGATTTGTCTACAGGAACTGTGTAATAGTAGGGTTTTGGGTCATGTATCTTTAGGAATCGATAATTCATCGGAAGTTCGGGATATCCTTTCCGCTGGAAACCATACTTCCCATGGCGGCCCAATACCTTAACTCTATCAGTTGGAATTACACGGGTTACTTCCTCATATACATATGAGTTTAATTCAACTCTACGACCTCGAATATGCAAAGTCGAATTCACGTGAGCTTCCACAAAAATGAACAGCTTCACGACTTTCAAATCTTCCAACCACTTGATCCTCTTCAGGTTGGTATGTAGATAAGCGAACCGGTGGGCAGCTATGTAGTAGATTCCTGAAGACCCAGTCCATCTTCGCTCTATATATAGCGGTGATGGGTTATAAATTTGCTCCAAGATGTTCATCATTTCAATTCTCTGCCTATAATGCGGAGAATGTATCGCAGTCATGAACATGATCCGGAACACCAAAAACTTGTTCCACGCCTCGTAATTCTGCAAGACAGTATCGAAGATGAGAAAATGTTTGGACAGGAACAATTTCTTTACTTCACTTCTAATGAAATCTTATGGAAACAATTCCATTATAAGTCGGCTCTGATACCAACTGTAACGTGTCCACTGGAACCCTCTAGGACACGTCTTAGCAGTCCATCGGAAAGGTTGTCTAGAAAACTCTACCCGGCACTCCCATGGAATGTTGTGGGTTTTGTCATCTAGGACTTTCCGCGTCTGCCACGTAACGGAAGTATCCTGGCCGTTCCCACTTAGGACCGACCTGAATTTGGGTTTCCCTGTTTGGTCATTAGCTAGCAACAACTAGCGTCGAACCCGGGCGAACTACTTTACGCAGAAGCCCCTGGACCGAAGCGGATTCGCGCAGCACTTGGTTCAAGGAGAATGGGAAACGAGAGGGATGTAAGGCTCGACCTCTCTGCCATAAGGCATAGTCCCAGTCCGTTCCCCTAAAACAGCGTGAATCGGGTAATCGGTAATTCCAAGTCATCGTTCTCATTACTTGTTTCGGAGATGTCGTTCGTCCTTCTATTCGTCGAATGCTTTGAGAAAAGTTCCCGGCTAACCGGGACCACCCTTCCATAGGACAGACCCATGGTCCATCCTCCGCACTTTCCTCGGTTTGTTTTAGTTATGTAATTACCTACCACATTAGTTTGACATATACAAACAGCTTCCTTGATTAACCCTGTTATGCACTGGTTCCTTCACGTAATCTTATCACAGGACATAAAGAAAACAATGCCAAACAACTCCTTTATTATCATTATATCCTTTTATCTTTGAAATACAAGGAGTTCCCGCCCGTAGGCGCTTTCATAATCCGCCCGAAGGCTATCCAGTAATCCTTCCTGTGATTACTATCCCAAGTTTCCGCCCATAGACTAGTATGCGGGCCTCGAGATCCAATCCCGAGTCACGTTAGTCTCTTGTGCAGGACCCGGAAGGCGAGGGATTTACAGCCAGAGCCCCCTCTGGCACCCAAGCGTCCTCCTGCTCCAAGTAGAACTCAACGGAGAGACCTCTCACGGCGGGTTCGGTCCACGTTCCCGGCGCGGTTAACAACCCCCTTGGTTAGGGTTAGGCAGGCAGTCGGGGGTAACTGAAGCTGCCACTCCCTTCAGGTCAGGCCTTCAACCTGAAGTATTTAGATATATTCTCATCCTTTAGTTCATTGAGCAAACAATGCAAACAGTCCTTTCTAAACTGTTACAAGCACAATCAATTTCAGTGGTCTTTTAGCTGGCAAACTGTTAAGGAGTGACTCCTTTTCTCCGAATGCAACCCGCATTCGATCCGGAATCAATTGCAACTTGGCAAGATTCCTATCATTCTTGGTTTAGGGTTATACCCTACCAATGCTTAAGGTTCTGTTGTGGCAGGATCCAGGGACCATGTCGCTTTAGTTTATTGACGTGTCATTCGCAAATACCTAACTTCCTTTTTCCTTGGCAATTATTCTCCAAGAAAAGTGAGTAACAGGATGATTACTCATCCTCTTGTAAATTAACTTGCCAACCTCATTTCGAGAGATGACAACTCTCTTGTGGACAAGTCTCAAGTCTATACAATGTCGCAGCTTTTTGCACATGTATTGCATCTAATTCCACGGAATCATTCCATTGCTTAGTGTTTCTGTTCACGGAATTTACCCCAACCGAGTAACAGGGTTTTAGGGTATCCTCCAAATCATTCCTAATTAGGTTGACCCATGGTTCTAGAAATAAGCAACTCCGTCGGAGTTTCATCATGATCCTTAGGTTAAAACCTTAGATCATTTCATGCATGAACATCCAATTGCTTCGACATTAGTGAATGTGTGTAAGATCTTTAGATTCACGGTTCCTGTCTAAAGCTAGGTCGAATCATTATTGCACTAAACTCTAGTTAACACTTAGGATTCCTATCATATTGACTCAGTCATGTCTATACGAATCCTTGTGGTTTAGATTACTTAGTCAATTCAATTATGCTTGTCCCGCGACAAGGATGATCCTTCTCAAGGGTAATAATCTAAATCTAACGGAGAGCAATAGATACAATTCCACCACTACGCGTAAGCATGTGATTAATTTCCTCTACGTGTCACATGGTTCACGATAACTTATCTTTCCTTGGTGCATGATAATCTGGCTACTAACTTTTCCTAGGACCTACTAGGTCTTACATCAATAGTCGTACCTACAACCTTGTTGTTTACCTTTTGGCATCTTATGCTTTTACACCTAATTACGGCTTTTTAATGATTGATCCTTTTTCTCATGACGACACGCAATTTATAACATTCTCCTAGCTACGAAGTAGTTACTTAAGCTCATGCAAAACTAGTGTTAATTTTATTCCATCTTACAAGCTATTTTTCAAGTCCATACGTACACTTTAGTACCCTATTAAATTCTTTCCGAATGAATGATACCTTATGGTGCTAACCTTTTCCTATGAAGTCATTACGAGAAGCATGTTACCTAAAGTGCAGTATACGCTTGTTTCTACCATGTCTAGGACGAAGATAATGCACTTATAAATTCCATTTCATTGCCTAAGTTTAGACCCATTACTTTGATGATGTACCAAAAATACATGCAACTAGCCTTCTATTCGTTCACATTCACGACATATTTCAATCTTACATAACGCTCGAGAGATGTCCTATCACATGTATTCCTTTCCAATTTCCATATGCTTTTAATTTAAACGTAAACATGAAATTTCCTTTCTAAGCGCGCCTAATCATTTCCTTATGCGGAATTTACACGGAAGAACCTGGACTTGTGGAGTCGGAGAGATGTCCACTTGTACATTCGGAGATGAGCCTCCCGCGGTCGCCTCTTGGGATCTTTTCGGGGCCATCGTAGTCGTAAATTCGACTTCCGATCTGCCTTTGTGCTTGTATGCGGTTGGGTTCCTCTTCGGGATGGTGCTTGCGACGAAAGCTTAGGAGTCCTCAAGAACTCGAATCGGCACGGAATTCGGACGGCTTGCAGCTTAAATCTTCTTGCGGGAATCACTCGATGGATCTTGCGGTGGTCTGTAAGGCTCCACCGTCTCCTCTTAGAAGTCCCGGGGAGGGATATGAAGGCTTTTCTTGGAAATGGGGGAAAAGGGGCCTCTTGGGCAAGTGGGGGGAAAAGGGGTTATGGAGGCCCCCTTTGGAAGCTTCTAAAGAAGCTTCCAAAGAAGCTTCTAAAGAAGCTTCCAAAGAAGCTTCTGAGCTTCTCAGCTCCACGTGGGCCAAAAGGGGGGTCGTGGATGACGTGGCGCACAGAATGGTGGCAGCGTCAGTGGCCTGGCGGCCTGGGCGACAGCAGCGGCGGACTGGGGAAGGTGCTGGCGGCTCTTGCACGGCGGCTCCTGACGTTGGCGGCGCTTCCTCCCTTCACGACGGCAGCAAGGCGACTCCACGTTCCACCTCCCCAGCCTCTTCCTTCCCTCTCTCTCTCAGCCTTCCCTTCACACGGCCTCTCCTCCTCACAGAGTCTCCTCTCCTCCTCTTCCTAAGCACACCCCCTTGATGGGGGGTGTTTTTATAGGCTTTTGGGGGTGGGGAAGGGGGTCTCCACCCACGTGGAGAACTTCCCCATGCAACCCTCACTTTGCCATCCTCCCCCCCCCACACTCCCTTTCCTCCAGCCATGCATCGGCTGGGGGAAGGGATAAATATAAAAAAATTTGCATTAATTTAATTAAATTGCCCCTCCCAAGAGGGTGTTTTTGCGGTTCTTGCGGTATTTGAACTCCGGGTTTTGATTTACCATTGTAGAGGACCCTATTTCACGCGCGCGGGTCACATATTATACTGCCAATAATTTAAATGCGAGAGATACCCTTTGCACAGGGTTACACGGCGTGCGCAAGGTTAATATTTACGGTAGGGTTACGCGGAAATATTACATTCTCTCCCCCTTAGAAGAATCGAGATGTCCTCATCTCGAGATAAACTGGGGATATTGAAGATTGAGAGAGCTTTCATCCATCCAGGTAGCATCCTCTTCGGGATAATCTTGCCACTAGACGAGGCATTCTCTCAAGGTTCTAGATCTCAACTGTCTCTCCCTGACCGTGGCCAATACCTTGACGGTGTCCCTCGCTGAGCTTGGGGCATTGCTTTCTGAAGTGACCGAGTTCATTGCAGTGGAAACATCGGATGTTTCGGCCATTACCGTGAGTAGGAACAAAGTTGTTGACGTTATTTGTCCTTGCCTTCTTTCTTTGTCCCTGATTGTGGCCTTGAACTCTCTTAACCTGGGGTCTGAATGCTCCTCCGCTTGGGTCGCTATAAGACCAATTCTTAATACTCCTTGGTTTAGCTTGCACTTCCTGAATTATGGGTGCCGCTCGAATGAGTGCATCCTGAAGATCTGATGGTCTCATAGATTCGAGACGGGTATTTACAGGTGGATTTAAGCCTGCGCAAAATTTGGACACCTGCTGTGTCGTGTCCATTCGTGGCGCATACTTCAAGAGTGAGACAAACTTAGAGTAGTATGCGTCAAGCGTGAGTCCTAACTGTTTTAGCTCATAGAACTCATTCATTTTCTGTGTACGATATGCGGGTGGCAAATATCTCCCTTGCACGGCTTGCTTTAACTTCTCCCAGGTAACGGACCCCTCTGAAATCCCTTGATCCCTGCACCATTGTTTCCACCATAGTCTGGCTTCACCGGTGAGTTTTAATTTGGCGAGCATGGCCTGATTGGTTGGTGCAGTGCCAGCGGCTTCGAAGTAGTCCTCCATAGATTCAATCCAAATCTCAGCGTCCGTCTGGACGAATCTGCCTCTCCCGTCAAACTCGGGTGGCTTTATCTGTTTGAGGAGGAACTTCTTCTCCTGGATCACAGTCGTACTTGCCGTAGGGGGTGAATTTGGAACCTGTACCTGGGGTTGTGCCTGGCGTAAAAAGTTTTCTTAACATTATTATATGATAATTGACATTAGCTTATCTTTAGTTCAGCTAATTCGTAACTCATGAAGCAACTTGACTTTTTGCACAACCCTGATGCACAATCGGATAGTGATAGAAAGAAGTCCTTATTTATATTTATATGGCGTAGCCTCATACAACATCTCGAGTGATGATAGTCCAATCATTATATCTAGTTTGGGGAGAACAACATAGTATTGGATTTGTCTACAGGAACTGTGTAATAGTAGGGTTTTGGGTCATGTATCTTTAGGAATCGATAATTCATCGGAAGTTCGGGATATCCTTTCCGCTGGAAACCATACTTCCCATGGCGGCCCAATACCTTAACTCTATCAGTTGGAATTACACGGGTTACTTCCTCATATACATATGAGTTTAATTCAACTCTACGACCTCGAATATGCAAAGTCGAATTCACGTGAGCTTCCACAAAAATGAACAGCTTCACGACTTTCAAATCTTCCAACCACTTGATCCTCTTCAGGTTGGTATGTAGATAAGCGAACCGGTGGGCAGCTATGTAGTAGATTCCTGAAGACCCAGTCCATCTTCGCTCTATATATAGCGGTGATGGGTTATAAATTTGCTCCAAGATGTTCATCATTTCAATTCTCTGCCTATAATGCGGAGAATGTATCGCAGTCATGAACATGATCCGGAACACCAAAAACTTGTTCCACGCCTCGTAATTCTGCAAGACAGTATCGAAGATGAGAAAATGTTTGGACAGGAACAATTTCTTTACTTCACTTCTAATGAAATCTTATGGAAACAATTCCATTATAAGTCGGCTCTGATACCAACTGTAACGTGTCCACTGGAACCCTCTAGGACACGTCTTAGCAGTCCATCGGAAAGGTTGTCTAGAAAACTCTACCCGGCACTCCCATGGAATGTTGTGGGTTTTGTCATCTAGGACTTTCCGCGTCTGCCACGTAACGGAAGTATCCTGGCCGTTCCCACTTAGGACCGACCTGAATTTGGGTTTCCCTGTTTGGTCATTAGCTAGCAACAACTAGCGTCGAACCCGGGCGAACTACTTTACGCAGAAGCCCCTGGACCGAAGCGGATTCGCGCAGCACTTGGTTCAAGGAGAATGGGAAACGAGAGGGATGTAAGGCTCGACCTCTCTGCCATAAGGCATAGTCCCAGTCCGTTCCCCTAAAACAGCGTGAATCGGGTAATCGGTAATTCCAAGTCATCGTTCTCATTACTTGTTTCGGAGATGTCGTTCGTCCTTCTATTCGTCGAATGCTTTGAGAAAAGTTCCCGGCTAACCGGGACCACCCTTCCATAGGACAGACCCATGGTCCATCCTCCGCACTTTCCTCGGTTTGTTTTAGTTATGTAATTACCTACCACATTAGTTTGACATATACAAACAGCTTCCTTGATTAACCCTGTTATGCACTGGTTCCTTCACGTAATCTTATCACAGGACATAAAGAAAACAATGCCAAACAACTCCTTTATTATCATTATATCCTTTTATCTTTGAAATACAAGGAGTTCCCGCCCGTAGGCGCTTTCATAATCCGCCCGAAGGCTATCCAGTAATCCTTCCTGTGATTACTATCCCAAGTTTCCGCCCATAGACTAGTATGCGGGCCTCGAGATCCAATCCCGAGTCACGTTAGTCTCTTGTGCAGGACCCGGAAGGCGAGGGATTTACAGCCAGAGCCCCCTCTGGCACCCAAGCGTCCTCCTGCTCCAAGTAGAACTCAACGGAGAGACCTCTCACGGCGGGTTCGGTCCACGTTCCCGGCGCGGTTAACAACCCCCTTGGTTAGGGTTAGGCAGGCAGTCGGGGGTAACTGAAGCTGCCACTCCCTTCAGGTCAGGCCTTCAACCTGAAGTATTTAGATATATTCTCATCCTTTAGTTCATTGAGCAAACAATGCAAACAGTCCTTTCTAAACTGTTACAAGCACAATCAATTTCAGTGGTCTTTTAGCTGGCAAACTGTTAAGGAGTGACTCCTTTTCTCCGAATGCAACCCGCATTCGATCCGGAATCAATTGCAACTTGGCAAGATTCCTATCATTCTTGGTTTAGGGTTATACCCTACCAATGCTTAAGGTTCTGTTGTGGCAGGATCCAGGGACCATGTCGCTTTAGTTTATTGACGTGTCATTCGCAAATACCTAACTTCCTTTTTCCTTGGCAATTATTCTCCAAGAAAAGTGAGTAACAGGATGATTACTCATCCTCTTGTAAATTAACTTGCCAACCTCATTTCGAGAGATGACAACTCTCTTGTGGACAAGTCTCAAGTCTATACAATGTCGCAGCTTTTTGCACATGTATTGCATCTAATTCCACGGAATCATTCCATTGCTTAGTGTTTCTGTTCACGGAATTTACCCCAACCGAGTAACAGGGTTTTAGGGTATCCTCCAAATCATTCCTAATTAGGTTGACCCATGGTTCTAGAAATAAGCAACTCCGTCGGAGTTTCATCATGATCCTTAGGTTAAAACCTTAGATCATTTCATGCATGAACATCCAATTGCTTCGACATTAGTGAATGTGTGTAAGATCTTTAGATTCACGGTTCCTGTCTAAAGCTAGGTCGAATCATTATTGCACTAAACTCTAGTTAACACTTAGGATTCCTATCATATTGACTCAGTCATGTCTATACGAATCCTTGTGGTTTAGATTACTTAGTCAATTCAATTATGCTTGTCCCGCGACAAGGATGATCCTTCTCAAGGGTAATAATCTAAATCTAACGGAGAGCAATAGATACAATTCCACCACTACGCGTAAGCATGTGATTAATTTCCTCTACGTGTCACATGGTTCACGATAACTTATCTTTCCTTGGTGCATGATAATCTGGCTACTAACTTTTCCTAGGACCTACTAGGTCTTACATCAATAGTCGTACCTACAACCTTGTTGTTTACCTTTTGGCATCTTATGCTTTTACACCTAATTACGGCTTTTTAATGATTGATCCTTTTTCTCATGACGACACGCAATTTATAACATTCTCCTAGCTACGAAGTAGTTACTTAAGCTCATGCAAAACTAGTGTTAATTTTATTCCATCTTACAAGCTATTTTTCAAGTCCATACGTACACTTTAGTACCCTATTAAATTCTTTCCGAATGAATGATACCTTATGGTGCTAACCTTTTCCTATGAAGTCATTACGAGAAGCATGTTACCTAAAGTGCAGTATACGCTTGTTTCTACCATGTCTAGGACGAAGATAATGCACTTATAAATTCCATTTCATTGCCTAAGTTTAGACCCATTACTTTGATGATGTACCAAAAATACATGCAACTAGCCTTCTATTCGTTCACATTCACGACATATTTCAATCTTACATAACGCTCGAGAGATGTCCTATCACATGTATTCCTTTCCAATTTCCATATGCTTTTAATTTAAACGTAAACATGAAATTTCCTTTCTAAGCGCGCCTAATCATTTCCTTATGCGGAATTTACACGGAAGAACCTGGACTTGTGGAGTCGGAGAGATGTCCACTTGTACATTCGGAGATGAGCCTCCCGCGGTCGCCTCTTGGGATCTTTTCGGGGCCATCGTAGTCGTAAATTCGACTTCCGATCTGCCTTTGTGCTTGTATGCGGTTGGGTTCCTCTTCGGGATGGTGCTTGCGACGAAAGCTTAGGAGTCCTCAAGAACTCGAATCGGCACGGAATTCGGACGGCTTGCAGCTTAAATCTTCTTGCGGGAATCACTCGATGGATCTTGCGGTGGTCTGTAAGGCTCCACCGTCTCCTCTTAGAAGTCCCGGGGAGGGATATGAAGGCTTTTCTTGGAAATGGGGGAAAAGGGGCCTCTTGGGCAAGTGGGGGGAAAAGGGGTTATGGAGGCCCCCTTTGGAAGCTTCTAAAGAAGCTTCCAAAGAAGCTTCCAAAGAAGCTTCTGAGCTTCTCAGCTCCACGTGGGCCAAAAGGGGGGTCGTGGATGACGTGGCGCACAGAATGGTGGCAGCGTCAGTGGCCTGGCGGCCTGGGCGACAGCAGCGGCGGACTGGGGAAGGTGCTGGCGGCTCTTGCACGGCGGCTCCTGACGTTGGCGGCGCTTCCTCCCTTCACGACGGCAGCAAGGCGACTCCACGTTCCACCTCCCCAGCCTCTTCCTTCCCTCTCTCTCTCAGCCTTCCCTTCACACGGCCTCTCCTCCTCACAGAGTCTCCTCTCCTCCTCTTCCTAAGCACACCCCCTTGATGGGGGGTGTTTTTATAGGCTTTTGGGGGTGGGGAAGGGGGTCTCCACCCACGTGGAGAACTTCCCCATGCAACCCTCACTTTGCCATCCTCCCCCCCCCACACTCCCTTTCCTCCAGCCATGCATCGGCTGGGGGAAGGGATAAATATAAAAAAATTTGCATTAATTTAATTAAATTGCCCCTCCCAAGAGGGTGTTTTTGCGGTTCTTGCGGTATTTGAACTCCGGGTTTTGATTTACCATTGTAGAGGACCCTATTTCACGCGCGCGGGTCACATATTATACTGCCAATAATTTAAATGCGAGAGATACCCTTTGCACAGGGTTACACGGCGTGCGCAAGGTTAATATTTACGGTAGGGTTACGCGGAAATATTACATTCTCTCCCCCTTAGAAGAATCGAGATGTCCTCATCTCGAGATAAACTAGGGATATTGAAGATTGAGAGAGCTTTCATCCATCCAGGTAGCATCCTCTTCGGGATAATCTTGCCACTAGACGAGGCATTCTCTCAAGGTTCTAGATCTCAACTGTCTCTCCCTGACCGTGGCCAATACCTTGACGGTGTCCCTCGCTGAGCTTGGGGCATTGCTTTCTGAAGTGACCGAGTTCATTGCAGTGGAAACATCGGATGTTTCGGCCATTACCGTGAGTAGGAACAAAGTTGTTGACGTTATTTGTCCTTGCCTTCTTTCTTTGTCCCTGATTGTGGCCTTGAACTCTCTTAACCTGGGGTCTGAATGCTCCTCCGCTGAGGAGAACAAGCTCCCTAGCCTCCAGCAATACATCCCCCTTCGTCGTAAGGATGGAGCTGCTAGGATTTGCCTCGTTGCTTGTGAGTTTGACCTTAATATGGAGCTTGACGATGAGGCTTTATCACAACCACTCTTGGAAAACCTATATCAAGCCATGGCTGATCAAGTGCTTTGGATCAATGATGTTCTTTCGTTTAATGCTGAGTACTGTAAAGGGGACTACATCAACCTAATCACAATATTGCACTATCAGAATGACCGAATGATTTCTTGCCCAACTCACAAGATCATGGACTTCCAAGAAGCTCTCTCTCAAGCTTGTGCTATGATCAAGGACAGGGACAAGGATCGTGTACAATTATCTCACAAAATCATTACATGGAATCCATCCTTGCAAGGCTATGTTGAGGCTACTAACGACACCCTCTTTGCAATCATTACTTGGACCCTATGTAGTCTACGCTATAGAGTTTAGTCTAGTGATGATCTCATCAACTAATGTGACTTTACAACTCTCCTTAAATAGAGAAGACATATATGACGACTCATCTAAGCATGGTTGGTAGCCTACCCTACAAAAAAGCTGTACACATTCTTCCATGAATAAAGCCTCATATTAATCACATTACTACTTGTTATTACTCAATGTGGAATATCTATGTTCTATCTCATCTCATTGCAAAAGTTTCAAATTTATCCAAAATACTGATTAGTTAAAGTCACAAGTAGTGTTACATCTATTTCTTGTCAATCTCCACAATATGCCATAGTGAATTTGTGAAGCTTCTTATATTTCATTTAAGTTGGGGAATCCATTCAAACAAAAATTACTTTTGTAGAATGGTGAGTATCTATTTGTATCAAACCACTACACATAGTATGCACAAACTTGAAGATATCTAAGAGAGCTATTTTAATTAAAAGCCCATATATAGAAAACTATAATGTAGTGGACTATTCTTTCATAAACTAGGGATATAGAGATCCAATGATAATACTATGTAATTGAAAGAATGCATCCCTCTTTAAAGACCTATCTACTCACAGTAGGACACAATTTTCCAAATGTACACATACACTAAATACAATAGATCATATGCATGAAAAACCAAGTGGACACTTTCAAGGAGTAGTTTTGGATTATGATAACTATGACAACTACACGAAAAGCAACCCCTTAACCGCAAATTTTCATTTCTATACCTTATAGGCAAGGAATAGTCTTACCCACAAATACGATAATTTTCCCAAGCTCTACATAAGTCACACATAGGATAACAACATGTCAAACATATCATTAGTTACTAGGTCTATTCTTACTCAAAGTTTGACAAAGAATTTTAATATCTAAACATAATTCTCACAATTGGACTAAGTATTCAGGATCCAAGAAATGTAACGTATCAAGGCCTAATGTTGCCAAATCAAGGACTAATATCTCAATCCATGTAATATAAAAGGTCACAACTATACTTTCCAAATATGTTGCTAGGTGGCACCTATACGAGGGGTGAGCACCTTCAATGTTTCTCCTTTGTGTGCACATCGACAGGATGAGTGCCTTGAATGGTTCTCTCTTACCGCTATGCATGTTTCCAAGAGCTAATTACTTTTTGTCTTCGGCAGAAGCATGATGAGGATGCCTATCCTTTTCGAGTGTGAGACTTGCATGTGTTAATGTGGGTGAAGCCGTACATGGATGATATCACAATATTCATATGTCAAGCGTTAACATCTATATGATTTGATTATTTAATGAAATTCCAATGATTATTTGATTTATTATGGTTAGCTATATTTATTCAATTAATTATTTTTCTAACATGATTTTCTAAATCTTTGGCAGAGCTAATGTGTAGAGCAAGATGAATTGGATGCACATAGCAACCACACTTTATTCTATAAACTTCTTCGTTGTATTATACAAATAATTGGCTTACATTTCTCACAAGAGAGGAGATTCTTGTGCAATCACTCCAAGATTGCAAAACTTCATCAAAATACTATTTAAAAATTTTGCCTTTCTTGCCTATTCCGTCTCCTAATTTTGTCAAGAAGCTGCTCTTTATTTTGATACCTACACACCAAAATTTTCTTACCATGAGCAAAGCAACTCTTTAATTACAAGACATCTCTATTATTTGGATCGTTTCACCAAGTTTTAAGCAATCACCATGTCTTAGGAAGGACTATCAAGCACTACAAATTTAGACTCCACATCACCACTTCCTAAACCAACCATGGAGGAATACATAGATTCATTGGCCATGCAACTAGAAGAAGAGCGTCAACATTGAGCCCAACTCGAGCAAGAGCTAGGATATCGTAAGTTTTCTACATCACAAATTTATTCTGTCGATGATGCTATGGTCTCCAAGATCAATGCCACCCTTGAAATGAATCCATCCGCGAAGATAAGAAAATGTATCTTTAAATTTAATACTAACAATAATATTAAAGATGTTGTAAGGTTATCTCTTCGCTAAGTCAATTCAACTCTTATTTTGATACTAAAAGTTATACTGAAAATGATAAAATCAAGTGTGCTTCACATAATTTTATCAACAAAGCTTCTTTATGGTGGTATGTCATATGCAAGATCACTGATCATCCTCTTATGTGGATGGCATTCCATAAGAAGGTTCTCACTTATTTCCTTCTTGCCAATTTCAGTTCCACATGCAATAACAATGGAATATCCTTATGCAGCCAAAGCAAGAGATCCTCATCAGTACATCAAATGATTCTAGACAACATTGCTATAATGGCAAATGATCAAACCTGTAGTCAAACCACCTTTTAAAAGAAAGTATATATTTGGACTTCTTTCGTTTTTCCAAACTGAAGTCAACATGTTTAAACCCAACATATTGGACAAGGCTGTCTCCCTAGTGCATGACGTCGAAAAGAAACAAACTAAAGATCAGTGAGTGACAAGTTCTAGCTTTCTTGGAAAATAATATGGGTAGCAACAACTGTCATTTTACGTCTTTTCATGCTTCCAACATTCAATTTGGAAATAATCATACTACTCATCGATCTTGGATAATAAATTTCTATAATAATGTAGGCTGCCCTAGTTGAAATTATAATCCCAAGAGTTCTACTTTGCTCTTTAGTTTTCTTAAGTCATCTAAACCTAAAAATGCTAATCCAAGTGTCTCAAATACCAATTCAAGGAATTTAATTTGTTACAAATGCAATCGTATATGCTATGTCAGGGACCCATATAACCCAATAATAGGGGACAAATGGCCTATGAAATATGACACTTCTATGTCCTTTCCTAAGGATAGTATACAAGGATGTATGAGTAGTGGTATGTTGCCCAAAAGAGTCCCTCAAATTGACTCTCGTTAATTTGATCAAATCATTGTTTTACTAAATAGTAGGCACGTAAATCGTTTTGATGGTTCAAGACAATGTTCTTCTAGTGCTTTTCCTTGAGGTTCAAACGACATAAGGCACACACACATAAAAGCATTAATCATGAGAGAGAGAGAGAGTGTGTGTGTGTGTATGTGTGTGTGTCTAAGTGAGTGAGTGAAAAAGAGAGAGAGAGTAAACATAGAAGTGACAAAGTCACATAGTATTCTTGAATGGAATCTCTTCTATTTACTAGCCTTGCCACCAACACTTCCTCAATTACCCTGCATACTCGAGGTGACTGGAGGATAGTGCATGCCCAAGTTCCTACCAATATGTTCTCTAACAAATTCCCATGTAGCTTTGCAAGAGATAATGGGCTAGCCCTCCTCTTACCATCCTTGAATGTCATTGTTCTGCCTCCAAACTGGATTCACTTTGATGCAAAAATCTGTAAATTCCTTTTTTGGCTAAGGAGTTTCCTATTTTACAAAGTGTCAATGCAATTCAAGGACTAAACACCCATGAACAAAATATCTTTTAATTTTCCTTAATGGTAGTATCTTAGATGGTTGCTAAAACTCGTTAAAGAATCTTCACTATGAGTTCTTTATTAGTGTCTTGCTCTAGAGATCGTTAGTACATCCAAAGATTCTGGAGCACTTTACTATAATGGAAAATTGTCAAACTTGTAGCTGAATCACCTTTTAAAAGAAAGTATATGTTTGCCTTATTTCGTTTTTCCAAACTAATGTCAATATGTTTAAACCCAACACATTGGACAAGGCAATATCTTTGGTGTATGACATCAGAAAAAAATAAACTAAAGATCAATGAGTGACAGCTTTTAGCTTTCATGGAAAATAATATGGGTAATGGCAACTGTCGTTTTAACTCTTTTCATGCTTTCAACTTTCAATTTGGAAAGAATCATCCGACTCCCGGACCTTCCATAAGAGATTTCTATAATAATGTAGACCGCCCTACTTCAAATTCTAATCCCAAGAAATCTACTTTGCTCTCTAATTTTCTAAACTCATGTGAACCTAAAAATGCTAATCCAATTGTCTCAAATACCGATTCCAAAAATGTAATTTATTATAAATGCAATCGTGTATGCTATGTCAGGGACCCATATAGCCCAATAATAGGGGGAAAATGGCCTAAGAAACACAACACTTCTATATCCTTTCCTAAGGATAGTATACAAAAATGCCATTATTCTACCTCCAAAGTGGGCCCACTTTGATGCGAAACTCTATAGCTTCGTTTTTTGGCCAAGGAGTTTGCCCTTTTACTGGCAAGTGTCAATGCAATTCAAGGACTAAACACCCATGACCAAATGTCTTTTAATTTTCCTTAATGGTAGTATTTTAGATGGTTGCTAAAACTCCTTAAAGGATCTTCACTATGAGTCCTTTATTAGTGTCTTGTTTAACGCTAGTTATGGCACATTCTAAAGGTCAATGCAATGTTAGTACATACTCCTCTCTCGCTAAAAGGTCTTGGAACACCTCGTGAAGTATAAGGCTTTGTTCTACTTTTTTACGACGTTAACATGACTTTGCACTAGTCTTTAAAGATTGCATATGGTTCTGGTTTTGTATTCCTACCTTACCCAACCACAATAGTCGCATAGATTTAAAGTCGTAAAAGAGTGGGAGTGTTGGGGTTTTCAAAGTGAATGTTTGCCCTCCCCCCAAGAGATTCATGGTAAACTCAATCTCAAAACTTCTAACATGGATAAATAGATCACATCAATATCTTCGAACTCCAATATATTATAATTATAAGTATACCTTTAATTATAATGTATAATTAAGAAAACTAATAATTATAGTATATTATTCACATGAGTTATAATTTTTATAAATTATAATAAATATTATTATAATTTCATTACTAACTTTGATAATTAATGTGTGACACAAATTAGCATAACATTCTCATGTGAATTTTCCTTTTGAGAATGCATTTAAATGAGTATCTCTTGGAAATTTTGTATACATTTTCAAATATAACATTCTCATGTGAATTTTTGTTTTGAGAATATATTTAAATTAGTATCTCTTTCTATAAAAAATCCAGAAAATTATTGAAACTCAAAAATTATATTCTTAATTTCTTTGCAAATTTTGATAATCTTCTAAATAGTATACGCAATTTATTTCTTATCATTAAGGTTTAATACAAAACCATACCCATAGTGCAAGGCTCTCTTCTCTTGCAATTTTTATGAGAAAAATAAGTTCTTATAGTGCAAGGGTCTCATCTCTGTTCGAAACTGCAAGGAAGACGAGAGACGAGAGGAAGAGATGAGAGAAGAGAGATATGAGACACCGAAAGTGGAACCCCAGAAGTGTGTCAACTAAGCACACATGATAGGAATATATAGAGGGGACATGGGGTGCTATATATAGACAGACTTTATATATGGACAGACTATATATAGCTAACACTCCCGCTCAAATAAAGGTCCCTTACTATGGATGAAAAAACCCTTGGGGGCTCAAGGGAAAAACCCACAGCTCTATATAGGCCTACCATTATATTAATATTCAAAATATAAAAGTACAAAGTTAAACTTACAAGAGCCTATTCATAGGCATAAAAGGAGCTACATCACTCGTGAATTACAATATCAACGGAGAAGGAGCTACATCACTCAGGAGCTACATCACTCCTGAATTACAACAGCCTATTCAGAGGCATCAAAAGAGCTTTATCACTCCTAAATATACAACATGTAAAAGAAGGATAAGCAACATCACCGCAAAAGATAAAATCTCCAAGAATTTCCTTCAACTGAACTTGGGATGTAAGTAGTATATCTGTCACATCAAAACTTAAAGAAAAATGTTATAGTGACATTAGAACAACACAAGGTCTATAGAGACGGTTCGCGGCGCCGCTCTATAGACCACATAACACATGTGGGGACCTATGAATAGAATATAAATAGAACAATTTGTCATCAGCTAGAATATAGACGCTCATCAGTTGGAAAGAATATAAACGAAATAATGTGTCATCAGCTGGAATATAGACCCTCATCAGCTGGAAAGAATATAAACGAAACAATGTATCATTTGATACCACAATTGTGAAGATCAACTGCAGATGGGAAGTGGGTTGGCTTTTCCACAAGCTTTTGAGTTTGAGGTCCACCCCCCGCTACCTTGTTCACACGACAATCGTCTGGATCACACTTTTGGGCGATCCAACGTCATGTGGCTGTACACTAATAAAATTTTCTGAACTCGATCAGATCATGTGTAAAAAATAATTTTGTGAACTTGATCAGATCATGTGTAAAAAGATGCTCGCTCGATGCCCTGCATAGAAGCAATTCTGGAAAGCCTCAATACTGCGTTTTGTACAGCTTCGCTGGTGGAAGTCAGACGCAGGGATTCCTTTCAAATCATCACTTGTTGGGTCCAATCACAGCAAGAAAATGATTGCAGCCACTGCTAATACTTTTGTGACTATTCCCATAACGTTGGGTTGCCCCACATTTTGCACAACATCTTCTTTGTATAACCCAGTAAATCTAGGCTTCACTCCTATTCTTTGGACAGCTAGTTCTGCACCTTCAGCTTTCCTTGACATTGACCGCAATGGTCCAAATAGCGATCTCCTGTAAGGATTGCCATCCCCCGAGGCAAGTTTTGGAACAGAAAAATAGTCAACGTACATTGGATTTGACTGAAGAGCAGAGATTGAAATAAGAAAACAAGCAGCCTGAGTCTTTGAATATGAAGTCAGGTTGTAGAAGGAAGGTGCTGAAGCTCATGGAACAAAATTTCCGACCAAATCATGAAGATTTCACCCCTGGAAGACAAAAACTAAAATTGCTCTGGTTGAGGAGCTCTATGAGAAGGAAGAAAACCTTAACTCCAGGGGATTCCACCTTGATGGTAATCAATTTTTTATGCTGCTTCTGGGTTATTGGCATTTTCAATATAAAGAACACAAATTGTCTATCCATCTTATGACCTTAGTAGCATGTTGCCTTGTCATACATTTCAAAGTGACAAGCCTAAAACGCCTATTGCCTATCATTATAAGGTTAAAATTATTAAGTGCACTTTTGACTAGACATGGAAAGAATAAGCGTATGTCACATTTTCAGGAAAAATCTTCATTGTAATGGTTCATGGGAAAAAGTCGTTAACACCCGTTAGGATGTTATCCGAAAAGTAATTGCAAAGTACGAAAATGAATCTATGGATTTGCATGTGGCATGTGCTTGCAAAATGGAATAAGTCAACACTAGTCCTACAATATTCACTTTGCATGAACTTCATGTAACTACATTCTGGTTAGGAAAGGGTTGCATGTTGCACGTTCGTCATGCGAAAAATTCATTCATCAATACGCTCTCTCCGCCATTTCAAGAAGAAATCGGAGGATCACCTCATGCCAATAGCTAGTGAGAGTTTTCAAAAACAGCAAAAGCTGCACGACCGCGACGAAGATAAAAGAGGGAAAGCTGTGGGACAGCCGGTTCTGCACCTTCAACTTTCCTTGACATTGACCGCAATGTAACTTCAGTACTAGACTCCTCATCGAGTTCCATCCTGAATGCATCACCCGCACAACAGTCTTGTTTGCTATTGTACGGCTATTGCAAAAGTAATGTATGCTGTGAAGGCATTAAAAGTTGTTGCAGGTTGAGATTATTCAGATGATCTTGAAGTGTCTGCTGTTGTACGGCTATTGCAAAAGTGATGTATGCCATGAAGGCATTAAAAGTTATTGCAGGTTGAGATTATTCAGATGATCTTGAAGGGACTCAGCAGCAGCAGCAGCGAATGATCTGAAGGCGTTCTCGATGTCGAATGCGTCCAAGGTCCTGCCTTTTGCACCCTTCGTCCTGAAGACAACACCCTGCTGCGTCCTCATTTCAGATGATCTTGAAGGGACTCAGCAGAGCAGCGAATGATCTGAAGGCTTTCTCGATGTCGAATGCGTCCAAGGTCCTGCCTTTTGCACCCTGCGTCATGAAGACAGCACCCTGCGCGCTGAAGAAAGTACCTCGACCGCGGATCCCTTGGATCCCTTGCCATGCAAGATGAACAAACGGCGAGTGACATAGCGCTACAGGAACAAAGGTTGTGTGACCTCCCACGAAGCATGTGCTTCTCCCCCAGGTCGCTGTGGTACACGGTGGAGTCCCACAGCCCGCACAAGCAGGCGTCGAGCATGCCCTTGATGGAGAGCACCCATTCCTTCTCCTCCAGCTCGAGTGTATTTGTGCGCTCTGATACCATGTTCGAAACTGCAAGGAAGACGAGAGACGAGAGGAAGAGAGGAGAGAAGAGAGATATGAGACACAGGAAGTGGAACACCAGAAGTATCTCAACTTAGCACACATGATAGGAATATATAGAGGGGACGTGGGGCTCTATATATAGACAGACTATATATAGCTAACAATCTCCCTTACTAACCCTCTTTTCTTCTTGCTCTTGAGATCAAGGCTAGAACGAGAAGAACAAACATACATCAAGGGCCTCTCAAGAGAAAACATCACAATGCTAATATTGGAACCCATGATGAAGATTAAGCTTGGTGCTAGAGATTGATATGCTTAATGTAGCTCTACTGCTAAAGAACTACAAACTATGGTTTTAATTATAGCTCTATGGTTGAACTGGTACAGACTATGATATTAACTATGCAACTAAAATATGTTATTAACGTAAAATATATTATGGGTTAGATTCTTTTTTCAATCTTGGAGTTTTGTTTGTGCAAAAGCTCATAATTTCATCAACCTTGGATTGAAGATTGAAGATACTCAAGTAAGGGAGGTCTTCTTCTACAAGCTCATTAATAAAATATATATGTGACTATAAGTGTGCACATGGTATTGAAGGTTGGCAATTAGTGAATCCTAGTACTTATTTTAGACACGTTAAAAATAACATGCTTGGGATTATGCATTCTTCTCTAGAAATATCCCATGCTAGTGAACCAAGCGACTCAAACGTGCAAGGAGATCATATTGAGAACTGAAGGCATGAATAATCATCTCCAGTGCATGGTGGAAATAACATAGATGATTTAAATAGACGATGTACGTGGCATGATTGCATTGCATATTGTAATGGTGGGAGGAGTATTGGTCCACAAACTTTTCTTAGGCACTAAGAGTTGAATGCCAAATATGATGCACTAAGTATGCAATTTGGTCTTACTACTTCTAATGAAAGGCAACATGAACAAGGTAATGATCAAACTATTAATACTTTTGTAAGTCCCCCCTTCGGTCGTGACAACAACTCAATTAACCATCCCGAGTCTCCCCAAATAGACCCTTCTATAGACAATCACATATCTATTATTGGGTGATCATTATATCAACAAACTATACAAATAATAATTGAGCTTCAAGCTCTTTAGGATGAGAACCAAATATCAATCAGTCCACAAGAGAACATAATCCAATTATTTTTTGGAGGAATGGGCAATCCAAGGCCTAGGACTCAAAGAGTTGAAGAATGCAAGCCAGGTTTAAGTAAGCTATAAGTGTAACTACCTGATACATGGGATGAAAGCCTTGATGGAGTGAGAGTCCCAACATCTTGGGAGCAACTTGACTCTGTGTATCATGGTATTGGCATGGTCCAACCTGAACGCTATAGGTTTTGCATGGGAAGTAAAAACAATGATCATGAAATTGAACTTCTTACACCTATTAAAGAAAATATCCGACTCTTTTTCAATAGAAAATATAACATCAATGCTCTAAACCAAATTAGAGGGTGTATTTTGCACTCTTACCTTATAGGTGGTTCTATAAGCCCAAAGAGCCTCATACAGATGCTCATCCCAATCTTATCTATAAGAAGTGACTGTTTTAGTTACAATCCCACAAATAATTTGATTAGTAACTTCTACTTGGCTATGAACTCTAGGGTAATAAAGCATTGATTTGTGATGCTTAATCTTATATAGTTCTATTAATTTGCTAATTAGACCATTCAAGACATGGGAACCTTGATCACCTACTGATTTGAGTGGGCAATCAAATGTGTTATAATGTTTTTATACATGAACTTAGCCACCTCAATGGCTTTATCTATCTTACAAGCTTCTGTTTCCACCCACTTAGTAATATTATAAGTACAAACAAAGATATCTTGATTGGATTGATATCTTGTAGTCCGATCAATTGGACCCACAAAATCAATGCTTCATTTCTCAAAAGAGGATATATAATGCAAATATAGTTGTCAAAGGTATGGCGAAACTCTTAGAAGGTCAACCAATCCTATGACATACGTCATATTTTTGGAAATAATAATGAGCATCCTTAAATAAGCTAGGCCACCAATAACTAGATAATAGACCCTTCCTTGCTATAATTTACCAACAAAATGGTCACCACAAGGTTCATCATGCAATAACTTTAAAACCACTTGAACTTCATCTTCCTATACACATCAATGATAAATTCCCTCTCTAGGGAAGAATTTATATAGCTAACCCCCTTATCATCCATAGGAGTATTCTTGCATCAATATCCCTAGCTTTCTTCATTTATCTGTACTAGGTGGATATCGAGCGGTACAAAGAAAATTAGAAATGTATGCATCACTTAGATTATGGATTGCATAATAAATTAGATTATCCCCCTTATTATTATTTTCTTGACATAAAAGAGCTCTGACAACATACATAGATTTATCTGATTGGAGTGAAATTCCTTCATACAATTGGAGGGTGCCAATACTAGTTCTTCAATCAACTATTACTTCAGAAATTCAAATGCTTCCTACCAGACATAATCCCAATTAAAAGGAGTGTCCATTCATAGCAATTTTTGTTAAGGATGATGTGACCTTGGTAAAATTCAAAATAAACTATCGAAAATAATTTAAATGCCCCAAAAATCTGCATAGTTGTCTAAGATTTGTTGGACCAGGTGGTGGAAGTTTAGAAATCTTAGCAATTTTAGTAAGATCCATGGCAATACCTTCCTTAGAAACAATAGTTCCTTTTGGAACTCGAAAAATACATTTATCAGGTTTAATGAAATACCCACATCATCACTACATTCAAATACTTGTGACAACAATTGAGCAATTTCTTTTTCCATCGATACAAAAGTTGTCAAGAAACACTTCCATCTACTGTCAAAGATAATCTTGGTAGGTTATAATCAAAACCCTTTCAAATGTTATGGGGTGTCTTGCACAAACCAAAAGGCATTACTTTGTGAGTGAATGTGTCCCATTTAGTGCTAAAGGTAGCTTTATGGTTATCCTCATGATGAATTAATACTTTATTATAACCTAGTAAACCCATCCATAAAAAATATAGTTCATGGCCAAAGACTTTATCAAGTACTTGATCTATAAATGGCAAAGGAAAATAATATTTTCGTGTCTTATTGTTAAGCTCCCTATAATTAACAAAAATATATATTTTTTTGCTATTTCTCTTCATGCATCTAGAAGCTTAGAAATTAGAGCTTTGACCAATTTTGCATACACAGGATTTATTATCCATTGAGGTTGACTAACAATCACTACAACAAAAAGGGTTCATAGACGCGCTTGTAGATGCAATATTTGAATTGTGAAAAAAAATATTGGGCGCATTTATTGATGCGTCTATTTACACGTCTACAAAATCGCATCTACAAGCGTGCTTATGATTACTATTACATGCACACTTAGACGAGCCTATAAACGCGCGTATAAATGCGCTATGTAAATATATAATTATATTTATAAAAAAGTGGACATATTCATATGGTGCGTCTATACAAGCGTGTATCTACGCATCTAAAATCGCGTTTACTCTGAAAGTTTTTGACGAGAATAGACGCGCATTTATCCTGCAATTTAGACGCGTTGATAGATGCGCAAAACAGAGGTATGAAAAAAAAGCCACAGAGCGTGTGGCTTTGTAAGCCACATGCTCTCTAGTTTTTTTCCCCCCATCAACATCAAGTTGTATACTTAGGGAAAACAGAGAAAGATTATTTTGAAGATTGGATACTGAAAACAAAACAATGTATGTAGCACACGAAATTTCATATATATAGATGAAACGTTTTTACATTATGAGTTCTAGTGCTTGTGACATCATGGTCGCAAGCACTAGCTGAAAGTAATACATATCAAAAATGAAAATTACAAGCCAAGGGGAGGCATGCATGCACGAGGCTCCTCTATATCACCTCAGAAGAGGCATCATCATCGCTACCACCACCGCTCCATGTGTCTCTGCCGTTGCCGCCACCGCTACTGCTAGTCCCCCCTTCGCTATCCTCAACTACATCAGGGTTCGTCTACACAAAGGATTAATGTATATAAATACCATTACAAACAATAAATTAGAGTTATCTATACTTTTCATGTAAAAAATAAAACATACCTCTTTTGGTGGTGGAATCCTCATGGCGCGATTATATTGCTCCTCCGTGATGAGTCTCTCCTCATAGAAATGCAGTCAAGTGGACGCGCGGTTATGACCCCGATGGTAGCCTACCTCTCTAGGAGTAGGCATCCTACCAACGATATGATACTATAAAACAATTTGAACATACAACATATTAAAACACACTACATAATGAAGTGAAAAAAATTACAAAATTTAATTTAAAAAAAGAAATCAAATAAAACTTACAAACTCAGCCTCCCATGACTCCCTGCCACCCGATCCATAATGCGACGATCCCATTGTTGCCATCTGGATACGTCGCGCCTGTGCATGCTGGCGACTTGTCATTTTCTCCACTGCTCTCTTTTTGGCCTCTTTCCACTCCTTGCGGTGGCAATTGGGTAGTTGGCCATATCCAGGGCGCCCCTGCTCTTGTCTCCGCAATTACTCCTTGGCGCGCGTCATAAGGTGAGACCTCTTGTTATGAAGCACGTCTCTCACCTTTGACTGTCCCCAATCATCTGAGAATCGTGAATTCTCGGGATTAGGGTACCTTTTATGTACTGCCCGCAGCACCTCTTGCCACAAACCATTATTTTGGTGCTTGAAGGGAATCATGCAATCTTTGTATGTGGTATGCACAACACTCCTCAAGTAGGCTATCACTTCCCTCCCCTCAAAGTCATGCAAAATACCACCAACATCAGTGATAGAGTAGTACATTTGTGGAGGCTCACCTCTCTCATTTTCCGGTGAGGGTGATTGAGAGCCACCACCTAGGCAACCCCCACAAAGCCCTCCACCTCCTCGTCCTCCCGCACCACTCTCCCTCATCCCTCGACATGCACTACCCTCTACCTCACTCGATACACGTGCTTCTACAGATACACGTGCTTTGGCCGATCCATGTACCTCAGTTGATCCCTGTGTAGGCAAAGATGTGATAGGTGTCCCAGACATCACATTGAAAACCTCATCTGTAGTGGGAGGGCGACCAAGATAATTGGTCATCTCCCCCATGAATTGCTCCTTGTTGAATGGGGTGTTGGAGGATCCAGGATTCCACATCTACACAAGAAAAATCATATTACCATGTGCAGATAAAATATATTACATACAGTGTCTATACCTGCGTCTCTGTGCGCGTCTATACATGCGTCTCTGTGAGCGTCTGTCAACGCGTCTCTATGAGCATCTCTCAGCGCGTCTATTCCCGCGTCTATAGTTGCATCTACACTGTTATCTGGACGCACTGACAGACGTGCACAGTCACACAATTTCTTCTCAAACTTGCTTAAAAAACAAAGCTAAAAAACCTCCATAGATGACAAGATCCAGCATGTGAAGAGAGAGAAGAGAGAGACAAACAAACAGAGAAACCAAACAAGATTGAGAGAGAGAAGAAGAACTCACCTTCTTTTCTTGTTCCAATAGGTGGCGACGGCTAGGTGGTAAGCTCCTTGTTATCCTTCTCCCTTTCCTTGGTAAGTTGCTTTAATCTTGTGCTCTTCCTTGCTTGTTTGGCTCTTGTTCTTTACTCTTTGGCTCTTCTTTTCTCTTGTCCTCTTCTTACTCTTATTTCCTTGCCTCATTGTCTTCATGAAGTGATAGATAGGCAGGAGTAGTGATGTCGAGCTTGACTACAGAAAACGCGCAAAAAACGTTGGAAAGCACAGGTTTGAAAAGAAAGCCACAACTTTTTTTAAAATTTTCTATACTTGCGTGGCGCATCTGTCAACGCATGTAATAGCGCGTGTATATGCGCAGATAATTCCTGTTACACGCGCTTACAGACGCGCAAAAACAATTTAAGAAATCAATGCATGCATTTAGGGAATCAATTGACCTATGTGGTGACATATATAACAAATCTTGAGGATAAGAGATAACACATTGGCAAGTCAATTGGCACATATATATTTAGTGACTTACTAGACCATCCCACTTACAATTGCATATTATCCCTCTTACGTATCAATAGGTGGATAAAGCATGAATGGTTTTTAGCTAGAGAAAGATAATGCAATGAAGGTGTACACGAAAGAGATAGAGAAAGGCATATTATCCCCATCAATCAATCAAATATATGTGAGCTATAAGTGCACCTTGACATGATTGGAATAGCTTGCATATGCATAAGCCAACTGATTTACATCAATCTACTCATGCTATGAATTGGCATGCATGGCTAGGTTAAGCGCACAACATTAAATGAGACATGTGAGTGTATTGATCAGTTCTTTCTCTCTCTCTTTATATATATATATATATTGCAAATGCACAAGTCAACCTTTGATTTATATATACATCCAATCATCATGCCCTATCCAATCACATTTGTATAGGGCATGATTGGATGTATATAGGGCATGAAATCACATATATATAATTAGCTTTGAATGATTGGATGTATATTTGTAATACTCAGAAAGAAGTAAAGTTGGTAATGTATATCATGTCCTATGCATGTATATGCCCTATACATGTATATAATGTTGTATATACATGTATATCATGTCCGTATGATCCTATACATGTATATCATGTCCTAGCATATGATCTAGGTGTAATTATGTCGTATATACATCCAATCATGCCCTATTCAAAAAAATACTAGCTTTTAAGAGGTCTGGTCATATTCAGGTAACCTCTTGCTTGCATGATATGTTTTAAACTACTCAGAATCTTGGGAAATTTAAAGAAAAGATAGGATTCTTTGCCACCCAAGCCTACCCTGCTTACTCTATTGTTGCCTGAGAGATTGTTGCAGGGGCTTCCCACAATTATGAGGTCAATCTTTCCCACTGCATCCACAATCTCAGCCAACTTATCATCAGTAAGATCTCTAACATCATCCTCCATTTGAAATCGGCCTGTTTGGAAGGTATTGTTCCACTAGTTTGCTATTATGTTTTTACATTTATCATTGATCTCCACAATAACAACAGCCTTAAAAATTATACCCAATTTGTGCAATCCCGCTTCTTTTCCACCAAGGCTCGAGAATAAGGACAAAACTGTTAAACCTTGCAGATATAATTCTTTCAGTGGTGGTGAAAGACTGTACGCAATAGTATTGACCTGAAATGAGTTGCCCAATGCATCATACTGATCTGAAAGGGTAGAGCAGCCTCAAGTGTGGTCACGATCATATCCAAGCACCAGCTCAATCTCATGGGATTCAAGTGGGGTAGCTTGGCCTGGGCTGACCCAAACCAAGTTCCATATTTTGCATGACAGGACAATCTCATGTTGAAGATAAGAAGGTATCTTGCTTTCTTTGTGGAAAGAAAAAATTTTTCTTATCAATCCACATATAGTGCTAGGGGCACCCCGTGTGTTTATGCAATTCAGCTTCTCTCTCGGATCAGAAGCACCTCAAAGATTGTCATGGGAGCAGGGGGAAGGATCAACCTTCTTCCATCTACTAGAAGGTTATAAACATAACCACCTCATCCTAAAGCATGCTAAAAAATATCTAGAGTCTGTGAAATCTGGATCTATGCCATTAAAATGCTGTTTGATGGTCTCCCACTCAGAATCGGGAACGTTCTCAACATTTTCAAAATAGAAAAAGGGAGGGCCTTCCATCAAACTATTCAATGGTTTTGGCTTGCCTTTCAAAAAGCCAGGGATTCCAAAACCCATGCCCTTTTTGAACTTGAAGGGTGGGATAGAACCTAGATGTGGACGTGATGTTTTTCCATTCATAGATTGAGTCTCGAGCCATAAAACACTCGAGTCTTCACTAGCACTTTTATCCAAGTCTAGAGTAGGAGTAATGCTGACCTTTGTTTTAAGGCCCACGTAAGTGTACCATAGCTTAAGGGCTCTTTCATCTACCCAGTATATTACAGACACCTCGTGAGGGTCCAGCATGTCTAGTTATTTGAACACCTCGTGAGGGTCCAGCATGTCTAGTTTGATCTTTTATCTTTTACGACTAGTGCACATTATTCAATGCACTTTGGTGTGAGGGTAAACATCTTCGAACTCAACGTATATATGAAAAGAGAAATACCCAAGATTGTGGTGTCCTTGCTCACTTCGAGGATGCCAATGGTACTTTGAGTAATTATTCACTCTATTTTTTTAATTCAATGATTCAATGTGTATTCTTAATTCTATGGTTTTTATCATGCGCACACGTGCATGCTCAAGAATCAATTTCAGGTGGTTAAATTATTATTAAATTTGGTTTTTTAATTATGTGAATTGCAATTTTAGGTGGATAAATAATTGTGTGTCTGCTGGCGCATCTATATTAGTGTCTATTTGCGCGGATATATAGACGCACAATTCACGTCTATTTACACGCACGTTTACATGCGCTTATAGATGCTATGATAGATGCACCCGACTTTGCGCGTCTAACATCGGCGTCTATGCCTCATTTCTGTTGTAGTGAATCTTTGTGCCTAGTTGTAAGTCGATATAATATTGATTGACAAATTTAAGCTTTAATATGACTAAGATTCTTACAAGACCAAGAAAATCCCTTAACATGTGCTCATAATACTTCTTTAAGTCTTTCTCAATCGTGGGGTACTAATTGAGCCTCGAAATCTAAGTATTTACCTTCTTTCATTTCTCTTTTTACCATCTCCACTTTAGGCTCTTCAACATATCAAAAATCTATATCACGAGGTTTTACTATAGGCACATCTTTAGATATTTTCATTGAAACACCTTCAAGTAAAACATGCCTTGCACTCGAATCTAGTGATTCTTCCTCGACATTCACATAATAAACCAAGGGTAAAGCCCTATAGATACAATAGCTAAGTTATCCTGAGTATCCTATGTAGTTTATATCTTATAGACATTAATTTATATCTTATATTATACGTAGTTTATATCTTATATCATATGTCTTTCTAGTATATCTTCCTTGCTTTTTACTCAAGCAATGCAAGGTAGTCTTCAAGTCCCTATTAGTTGTTATTAGTGCAAGCATGATCTTAATAGAACCAATTATTTGGGAGATCTGCTCTCCATCATGTGAAAATTGAGCATAATAAATTCCATTACATAATAAAATCCCATCACCATACATAATAAAATCCATTACACTTTCCTTTGGATGGGGTAACACGACCTCGCACATATTTTGCAATGGAGCATTAACTGATTTAAGTTGGCTTCTCGTTGGATTCTAGGATATCCATGAGCCGCCCCTCTGAATAACAATACATATGACACTTCATTTCCACTTGAACACTTAAAGAAATGATACAAGCAAGGAGAGATAGTAGGATTTTTCACTCGCATTTTAATTCAGAAGATATATATAGACTTGTCTTTCTTTCAAACTTTATTTATTTGCTCACATTCAACCAACCATTCCCTGAAAATATGTAAAATTTGTCCCATTTCTTGCACATCACTATTTCTTTTATATTCTTGCTCTTCTAATTGTAGCTCTAGAAGTGAAATTTCTTTTAAATATCGTCTCTCCCTGAATTGGAATTCTAACTTCTCTTTTGGTAGCTCAAAAATTTATTTTATCACTTCATTCACAACAATCTGTGTGTGTGTGTGTGTGCATATTTGATTCATGTATTGAGCAAGTTACTGACCGAAGATGAAGCTCTATGTGGTTTCCTTACTCTTCTTCTTCTTCTTCTTTATTAGGTTTTTTGATTGGTAGTGTGCTTCCTAGTAGATGGGAAGGAGCAACAACATTGGATTATTTTGTTTTGGTGGTGAAACCATGTTCAAGCACTCAAGCTTTTGCAATATAACATCAGGAGGTAAGATTTCTGAGTTTACTACTCCTCCAAGCTGGTCTTGTATTCTTGCTTTCTTAAATTAGGGAGAAGGATGCATGGTTAGTTAGATTGGAGTGTCTCAATTGATATCTTTTGAGAGTGGTGGTTGTCAAGGATGTCATAGTAGGATGAAGAGATAAGGAGATAGAAGGAAAATCAAGACTAGAAGAAGGGAGAGGACATAGCTCTTTCGTGCCACCACCACCTCCTCACAAAAGTATTGCATATTATGACTTGAATGATGAGGCTAGCATTGAGCAAGACATGTATCTTAGACTTCAAGCTCATCTTTCTGTCTTTGATATGACGGTAACCGACCTTTGAGTTGTGCAGCTGTACTACATGATGCGGATATTTAAAAAAGTCAGTGCTTAGGACTTAGTTGTTTTATATAAATGGTCCTTGAGACCTTAGGTTGCAAACAATCATTTAAGTTATGTGTTAAGATAATGCAAGAGATGAGTGATAGCTCTCTGCTCCTCACAGTGTTTGCTCCAACTCTTCTCTAACTTCAAACATGGTATTAGAGCCTCATCCATGAGGCTGTGGGAGATGGAGAATAACTATTCCGCACTATGGAAAGGAAAGAGTCAGACATGACGAAGAAGATGATGACCTCCAAGTGAAGTCAAAGCTCTTCATTTGGTCTCTACAAACTGTTGTGCCTATTGAGGCTTGGTCCTTGGTTTATTTAGCATATGAACAAGCTTCTAAGGTTGAAGTATTGACACAAAAACATGAGCTGCTTGAAGATGTGTTGACAGAGGGATTATGCATGTTTCCTACTGTTGACAATGAGGGAAGAATGGTGATTTTCATAAGCTATGTTTGAAGCTCATCGGGTGAGTTTGCATTTAGAGTGAATGCTCATGTAAGAGCTGTGAAGACCATCAGCAAAAATAAAGTGCGAGACATGAAGAAAATGTCAGATAAAATGCGTCGATTCGTAGCCTAAAATGTATCGATTTGGAGCCTAAAATGCGCCTATTTGCAGCCTTTGTGATGCTTGATACGAAGAATATTGCCCCTTCTAATAAAATACCATATGATGAAGCATATAATTAGCAGTATCCAGGCTTGAATGTACATAAGCATCTTCATCATTACCTTCAGAATCAACACTGCAGAGTGGGCCTATTCAAACAACGTGAGAATTGCATATCGCGCCTGAGTGACAGGCTAAATGTCTGGTTGAAATCTGGGTGCTGGATGACTACTGTGTGGTTTAATGCTTGATAAAGCATCTTTGGAATGCTGTTGAACACCCTGGAGCTCTAATGCTTGCATGGGAGCTTAGTTATGAACTGTGGGACAGTTGTACAGAGCTGAAATAAGGTCAGATCTGCTGTTAATATTGACACGCAACATATATTTGGACATCCTTGAAGCATTGAAGGTATATGACATGCATTCTTGGCTCCATTCAAGCATACCTAAATCCTAGAAGACAATGCTTTTGAACTGAGATTTTGTAATCCAAATACTCAAATCTGGTCTTCAAATCTAAAAATGAACGCAGTTGTAGATGTGCCCCAAACTTCTTTTCCTAATTCACAAAACACATCTGCAACCATCTTCCTTCTAGTGTGTGTTACATATACACCAATGGAAATAGAATTTGTAAGAGTGACACAACCAGAATCACAATCGCAGTCATCCAAACATTTCAAAGTAACTATTATTTCAAAGCATGCATTGGCGATAGAAAAAGGATTGTTGAGGAGAGTACCTGAAGCCTACCTACTTTACGGTGAAGCCTACCTGCTTCACGGTCGAAAGGTACATAGCATGCTAAGGCGAGTCTACTCTTTCGAGAGTGTTACTTTTTCTTCCCTTGTGTTACCATGTGATGGTTAAAGCGCCTGCATCCCGACGACAGCAAACCACCACAGGCTAAATGGTAACGTGGCGCTGCTGCATACGTAAGCCTAGAGCCACCGACCTAGAGTAGGAGGAAATAGCGATCATCCCTTTCGCTTAAGTAAAGAAGACCGGACCCCAGCCATAAAATGGAGGGCTGATCCTCTTTGAACCGCAGCTGTCTGAATCCGCCGCATTGTCGTCATTCGCACCGCCCAGTTATTCTCATTGCACGGCATTGATGCACGGCTTTAATCAATTTTCGCCAAGAGAGCTTGCCGCTGGGAGATATCTGCGACTGCACTGGCTGGCCCACAACAACGAGCATAAATATATGGGGGATGGAGTAGCGTATTCGTGAAGAAAGCAGCGTATTACACAGAGAGAGGGAGAGAGAGAGAGAGAGAGAGAGAGAGAGCGCAATGGACAAGAACCTGCCGCTGATGATCGCCGGTGGCGACGGAATTATGACTAATATTGGTCATGATGAGTTTCTGCAATACTGCCCCTTGGACCGTAGATGCCATCCCCTTCGGACGTCGCTAGAGGAGCAGAGCCGCGAGTGGACTACCGGCCTCTTTAAGGCCCATGGCCTCCCCCACGAGTAGCTCCAAAATCTTCTGGACATGAACTACGCCAGCCTGTCGTGTTTGATGTACCCCAGCGGCACCTCAAAGGCCCGCTCCTTCACCCTGGTGAAGCTCCTGCACTGGATATTCCTGCTAGATGACCTCTTCGATGACGGCCAGCACATCCTCGGCCTCAACCTCGAGTGTGCTCGCGCCTTCTGCTCCCGCCAGCTCATGACGATGTTTGGGCCCGCTGCCGTGGCCGCGGCCGGCCTTACTGACGTGTTCCACAGCTCCCTTACGAATGAGCCTAAAGGTATACCATTTCCATAACGAGGCTCAAGGAGGCTTCCATGGGGAGCTCGAATGAGGCTTCCATGGAATGACCCATCTTCTTCATTTACGCTAGGAAAGATGTTTTCACCCCCCCGTTACTTTCATTCCGAGTGTTACAATATCAAAACTTAGCACTAACTTTAAAGAAATACGGGGCGTTTCTTTGATACAGGCATCTCCAAACACCAATCATCCCAACAAGAGTTGGTGATCGAGATGGGAGTGCAGTGGGCAGCTGATATGCAAGCTCAAGGCATGTCGCCTAAGCACTACAAGCGTGTGCAGGAAGCAGTTGTGGACTATCTCACCGGTGTGATGCTTATTGTAGCATTGAGAGAGGAGAACAAGCTCCCTAGCCTCCATCAATACATCCCCCTTCGTCGTAAGGATGGAGCTGCTAGGATTTGCCTCGTTGCTTGTGAGTTTGACCTTAATATGGAGCTTGACGATGAGGCTTTATCACAACCACTCTTGGAAAACCTATATCAAGCCATGGCTGATCAAGTGCTTTGGATCAATGATGTTCTTTCGTTTAATGCTGAGTACTGTAAAGGGGACTACATCAACCTAATCACAATATTGCACTATCAGAATGACCGAATGATTTCTTGCCCAACTCACAAGATCATGGACTTCCAAGAAGCTCTCTCTCAAGCTTGTGCTATGATCAAGGACAGGGACAAGGATCGTGTACAATTATCTCATAAAATCATTACATGGAATCCATCCTTGCAAGGCTATGTTGAGGCTGCTAACGACACCCTCTTTGCAATCATTACTTGGACCCTATGTAGTCTACGCTATAGAGTTTAGTCTAGTGATGATCTCATCAACTAATGTGACTCTACAACTCTCCTTAAATAGAGAAGACATATATGACGACTCATCTAAGCATGGTTGGTAGCCTACCCCACAAAAAAGCTGTACACATTCTTCCATGAATAAAGCCTCATATTAATCACATTACTACTTGTTATTACTCAATGTGGAATATCTATGTTCTATCTCATCTCGTTGCAAAAGTTGCAAATTTATCCAAAATACTGATTAGTTAAAGTCACAAGTAGTGTTACATCTATTTCTTGTCAATCTCCACAATATGCCATAGTGAATTTGTGAAGCTTCTTATATTTCATTTAAGTTGGGGAATCCATTCAAACAAAAATTACTTTTGTAGAATGGTGAGTATCTATTTGTATCAAACCACTACACATAGTATGCACAAACTTGAAGATATCTAAGAGAGCTATTTTAATTAAAAGCCCATATATAGAAAACTATAATGTAGTGGACTATTCTTTCATAAACTAGGGATATAGAGATCCAATGATAATACTATGTAATTGAAAGAATGCATCCCTCTTTAAAGACCTATCTACTCACAGTAGGACACAATTTTCCAAATGTACACATACACTAAATACAATAGATCATATGCATGAAAAACCAAGTGGACACTTTCAAGGAGTAGTTTTGGCTTATGATAACTATGACAACTACACGAAAAGCAACCCCTTAACCGCAAATTTTCATTTCTATACCTTATAGGCAAGGAATAGTCTTACCCACAAATACGATAATTTTCCCAAGCTCTACATAAGTCACACATAGGATAACAACATGTCAAACATATCATTAGTTACTAGGTCTATTCTTACTCAAAGTTTGACAAAGAATTTTAATATCTAAACATAATTCTCACAATTGGACTAAGTATTCAGGATCCAAGAAATGTAACGTATCAAGGCCTAATGTTGCCAAATCAAGGACTAATATCTCAATCCATGTAATATAAAAGGTCACAACTATACTTTCCAAATATGTTGCTAGGTGGCACCTATACGAGGGGTGAGCACCTTCAATGTTTCTCCTTTGTGTGCACATCGACAGGATGAGTGCCTTGAATGGTTCTCTCTTACCGCTATGCATGTTTCCAAGAGCTAATTACTTTTTGTCTTCGGCAGAAGCATGATGAGGATGCCTATCCTTTTCGAGTGTGAGACTTGCATGTGTTAATGTGGGTGAAGCCGTACATGGATGATATCACAATATTCATATGTCAAGCGTTAACATCTATATGATTTGATTATTTAATGAAATTCCAATGATTATTTGATTTATTATGGTTAGCTATATTTATTCAATTAATTATTTTTCTAACATGATTTTCTAAATCTTTGGCAGAGCTAATGTGTAGAGCAAGATGAATTGGATGCACATAGCAACCACACTTTATTCTATAAACTTCTTCGTTGTATTATACAAATAATTGGCTTACATTTCTCACAAGAGAGGAGATTCTTGTGCAATCACTCCAAGATTGCAAAACTTCATCAAAATACTATTTAAAAATTTTGCCTTTCTTGCCTATTCCGTCTCCTAATTTTGTCAAGAAGCTGCTCTTTATTTTGATACCTACACACCAAAATTTTCTTACCATGAGCAAAGCAACTCTTTAATTACAAGACATCTCTATTATTTGGATCGTTTCACCAAGTTTTAAGCAATCACCATGTCTTAGGAAGGACTATCAAGCACTACAAATTTAGACTCCACATCACCACTTCCTAAACCAACCATGGAGGAATACATAGATTCATTGGCCATGCAACTAG
This sequence comes from Lygodium microphyllum, assembly GCF_053477565.2. Lineage (NCBI taxonomy): Eukaryota > Viridiplantae > Streptophyta > Polypodiopsida > Schizaeales > Lygodiaceae > Lygodium > Lygodium microphyllum. The sequence continues at coordinate 8,661,938 of NC_141150.1, read as the reverse complement.
AAGAAGAGCGTCAACATTGAGCCCAACTCGAGCAAGAGCTAGGATATCGTAAGTTTTCTACATCACAAATTTATTCTGTCGATGATGCTATGGTCTCCAAGATCAATGCCACCCTTGAAATGAATCCATCCGCGAAGATAAGAAAATGTATCTTTAAATTTAATACTAACAATAATATTAAAGATGTTGTAAGGTTATCTCTTCGCTAAGTCAATTCAACTCTTATTTTGATACTAAAAGTTATACTGAAAATGATAAAATCAAGTGTGCTTCACATAATTTTATCAACAAAGCTTCTTTATGGTGGTATGTCATATGCAAGATCACTGATCATCCTCTTATGTGGATGGCATTCCATAAGAAGGTTCTCACTTATTTCCTTCTTGCCAATTTCAGTTCCACATGCAATAACAATGGAATATCCTTATGCAGCCAAAGCAAGAGATCCTCATCAGTACATCAAATGATTCTAGACAACATTGCTATAATGGCAAATGATCAAACCTTTAGTCAAACCACCTTTTAAAAGAAAGTATATATTTGGACTTCTTTCGTTTTTCCAAACTGAAGTCAACATGTTTAAACCCAACATATTGGACAAGGCCGTCTCCCTAGTGCATGACGTCGAAAAGAAACAAACTAAAGATCAGTGAGTGACAAGTTCTAGCTTTCTTGGAAAATAATATGGGTAGCAACAACTGTCATTTTACGTCTTTTCATGCTTCCAACATTCAATTTGGAAATAATCATACTACTCATCGATCTTGGATAATAAATTTCTATAATAATGTAGGCTGCCCTAGTTGAAATTATAATCCCAAGAGTTCTACTTTGCTCTTTAGTTTTCTTAAGTCATCTAAACCTAAAAATGCTAATCCAAGTGTCTCAAATACCAATTCAAGGAATTTAATTTGTTACAAATGCAATCGTATATGCTATGTCAGGGACCCATATAACCCAATAATAGGGGACAAATGGCCTATGAAATATGACACTTCTATGTCCTTTCCTAAGGATAGTATACAAGGATGTATGAGTAGTGGTATGTTGCCCAAAAGAGTCCCTCAAATTGACTCTCGTTAATTTGATCAAATCATTGTTTTACTAAATAGTAGGCACGTAAATCGTTTTGATGGTTCAAGACAATGTTCTTCTAGTGCTTTTCCTTGAGGTTCAAACGACATAAGGCACACACACATAAAAGCATTAATCATGAGAGAGAGAGAGAGTGTGTGTGTGTGTATGTGTGTGTGTCTAAGTGAGTGAGTGAAAAAGAGAGAGAGAGTAAACATAGAAGTGACAAAGTCACATAGTATTCTTGAATGGAATCTCTTCTATGTACTAGCCTTGCCACCAACACTTCCTCAATTACCCTGCATACTCGAGGTGACTGGAGGATAGTGCATGCCCAAGTTCCTACCAATATGTTCTCTAACAAATTCCCATGTAGCTTTGCAAGAGATAATGGGCTAGCCCTCCTCTTACCATCCTTGAATGTCATTGTTCTGCCTCCAAACTGGATTCACTTTGATGCAAAAATCTGTAAATTCCTTTTTTGGCTAAGGAGTTTCCTATTTTACAAAGTGTCAATGCAATTCAAGGACTAAACACCCATGAACAAAATATCTTTTAATTTTCCTTAATGGTAGTATCTTAGATGGTTGCTAAAACTCGTTAAAGAATCTTCACTATGAGTTCTTTATTAGTGTCTTGCTCTAGAGATCGTTAGTACATCCAAAGATTCTTGAGCACTTTACTATAATGGAAAATTGTCAAACTTGTAGCTGAATCACCTTTTAAAAGAAAGTATATGTTTGCCTTATTTCGTTTTTCCAAACTAATGTCAATATGTTTAAACCCAACACATTGGACAAGGCAATATCTTTGGTGTATGACATCAGAAAAAAATAAACTAAAGATCAATGAGTGACAGCTTTTAGCTTTCATGGAAAATAATATGGGTAATGGCAACTGTCGTTTTAACTCTTTTCATGCTTTCAACTTTCAATTTGGAAAGAATCATCCGACTCCCGGACCTTCCATAAGAGATTTCTATAATAATGTAGACCGCCCTACTTCAAATTCTAATCCCAAGAAATCTACTTTGCTCTCTAATTTTCTAAACTCATGTGAACCTAAAAATGCTAATCCAATTGTCTCAAATACCGATTCCAAAAATGTAATTTATTATAAATGCAATCGTGTATGCTATGTCAGGGACCCATATAGCCCAATAATAGGGGGAAAATGGCCTAAGAAACACAACACTTCTATATCCTTTCCTAAGGATAGTATACAAAAATGCCATTATTCTACCTCCAAAGTGGGCCCACTTTGATGCGAAACTCTATAGCTTCGTTTTTTGGCCAAGGAGTTTGCCCTTTTACTGGCAAGTGTCAATGCAATTCAAGGACTAAACACCCATGACCAAATGTCTTTTAATTTTCCTTAATGGTAGTATTTTAGATGGTTGCTAAAACTCCTTAAAGGATCTTCACTATGAGTCCTTTATTAGTGTCTTGTTTAACGCTAGTTATGGCACATTCTAAAGGTCAATGCAATGTTAGTACATACTCCTCTCTCGCTAAAAGGTCTTGGAACACCTCGTGAAGTATAAGGCTTTGTTCTACTTTTTTACGACGTTAACATGACTTTGCACTAGTCTTTAAAGATTGCATATGGTTCTGGTTTTGTATTCCTACCTTACCCAACCACAATAGTCGCATAGATTTAAAGTCGTAAAAGAGTGGGAGTGTTGGGGTTTTCAAAGTGAATGTTTGCCCTCCCCCCAAGAGATTCATGGTAAACTCAATCTCAAAACTTCTAACATGGATAAATAGATCACATCAATATCTTCGAACTCCAATATATTATAATTATAAGTATACCTTTAATTATAATGTATAATTAAGAAAACTAATAATTATAGTATATTATTCACATGAGTTATAATTTTTATAAATTATAATAAATATTATTATAATTTCATTACTAACTTTGATAATTAATGTGTGACACAAATTAGCATAACATTCTCATGTGAATTTTCCTTTTGAGAATGCATTTAAATGAGTATCTCTTGGAAATTTTGTATACATTTTCAAATATAACATTCTCATGTGAATTTTTGTTTTGAGAATATATTTAAATTAGTATCTCTTTCTATAAAAAATCCAGAAAATTATTGAAACTCAAAAATTATATTCTTAATTTCTTTGCAAATTTTGATAATCTTCTAAATAGTATACGCAATTTATTTCTTATCATTAAGGTTTAATACAAAACCATACCCATAGTGCAAGGCTCTCTTCTCTTGCAATTTTTATGAGAAAAATAAGTTCTTATAGTGCAAGGGTCTCATCTCTGTTCGAAACTGCAAGGAAGACGAGAGACGAGAGGAAGAGATGAGAGAAGAGAGATATGAGACACCGAAAGTGGAACCCCAGAAGTGTGTCAACTAAGCACACATGATAGGAATATATAGAGGGGACATGGGGTGCTATATATAGACAGACTTTATATATGGACAGACTATATATAGCTAACACTCCCGCTCAAATAAAGGTCCCTTACTATGGATGAAAAAACCCTTGGGGGCTCAAGGGAAAAACCCACAGCTCTATATAGGCCTACCATTATATTAATATTCAAAATATAAAAGTACAAAGTTAAACTTACAAGAGCCTATTCATAGGCATAAAAGGAGCTACATCACTCGTGAATTACAATATCAACGGAGAAGGAGCTACATCACTCAGGAGCTACATCACTCCTGAATTACAACAGCCTATTCAGAGGCATCAAAAGAGCTTTATCACTCCTAAATATACAACATGTAAAAGAAGGATAAGCAACATCACCGCAAAAGATAAAATCTCCAAGAATTTCCTTCAACTGAACTTGGGATGTAAGTAGTATATCTGTCACATCAAAACTTAAAGAAAAATGTTATAGTGACATTAGAACAACACAAGGTCTATAGAGACGGTTCGCGGCGCCGCTCTATAGACCACATAACACATGTGGGGACCTATGAATAGAATATAAATAGAACAATTTGTCATCAGCTGGAATATAGACGCTCATCAGTTGGAAAGAATATAAACGAAATAATGTGTCATCAGCTGGAATATAGACCCTCATCAGTTGGAAAGAATATAAACGAAACAATGTATCATTTGATACCACAATTGTGAAGATCAACTGCAGATGGGAAGTGGGTTGGCTTTTCCACAAGCTTTTGAGTTTGAGGTCCACCCCCCGCTACCTTGTTCACACGACAATCGTCTGGATCACACTTTTGGGCGATCCAACGTCATGTGGCTGTACACTAATAAAATTTTCTGAACTCGATCAGATCATGTGTAAAAAATAATTTTGTGAACTTGATCAGATCATGTGTAAAAAGATGCTCGCTCGATGCCCTGCATAGAAGCAATTCTGGAAAGCCTCAATACTGCGTTTTGTACAGCTTCGCTGGTGGAAGTCAGACGCAGGGATTCCTTTCAAATCATCACTTGTTGGGTCCAATCACAGCAAGAAAATGATTGCAGCCACTGCTAATACTTTTGTGACTATTCCCATAACGTTGGGTTGCCCCACATTTTGCACAACATCTTCTTTGTATAACCCAGTAAATCTAGGCTTCACTCCTATTCTTTGGACAGCTAGTTCTGCACCTTCAGCTTTCCTTGACATTGACCGCAATGGTCCAAATAGCGATCTCCTGTAAGGATTGCCATCCCCCGAGGCAAGTTTTGGAACAGAAAAATAGTCAACGTACATTGGATTTGACTGAAGAGCAGAGATTGAAATAAGAAAACAAGCAGCCTGAGTCTTTGAATATGAAGTCAGGTTGTAGAAGGAAGGTGCTGAAGCTCATGGAACAAAATTTCCGACCAAATCATGAAGATTTCACCCCTGGAAGACAAAAACTAAAATTGCTCTGGTTGAGGAGCTCTATGAGAAGGAAGAAAACCTTAACTCCAGGGGATTCCACCTTGATGGTAATCAATTTTTTATGCTGCTTCAATCTAGTTTCAGGCAACATGCATACGCTCTCTCCGCCATTTCAAGAAGAAATCGGAGGATCACCTCATGCCAATAGCTAGTGAGAGTTTTCAAAAACAGCAAAAGCTGCACGACCGCGACGGAGATAAAAGAGGGAAAGCTGTGGGACAGCCGGTTCTGCACCTTCAACTTTCCTTGACATTGACCGCAATGTAACTTCAGTACTAGACTCCTCATCGAGTTCCATCCTGAATGCATCACCCGCACAACAGTCTTGTTTGCTATTGTACGGCTATTGCAAAAGTAATGTATGCTGTGAAGGCATTAAAAGTTGTTGCAGGTTGAGATTATTCAGATGATCTTGAAGTGTCTGCTGTTGTACGGCTATTGCAAAAGTGATGTATGCCATGAAGGCATTAAAAGTTATTGCAGGTTGAGATTATTCAGATGATCTTGAAGGGACTCAGCAGCAGCAGCAGCGAATGATCTGAAGGCGTTCTCGATGTCGAATGCGTCCAAGGTCCTGCCTTTTGCACCCTTCGTCCTGAAGACAACACCCTGCTGCGTCCTCATTTCAGATGATCTTGAAGGGACTCAGCAGAGCAGCGAATGATCTGAAGGCTTTCTCGATGTCGAATGCGTCCAAGGTCCTGCCTTTTGCACCCTGCGTCATGAAGACAGCACCCTGCGCGCTGAAGAAAGTACCTCGACCGCGGATCCCTTGGATCCCTTGCCATGCAAGATGAACAAACGGCGAGTGACATAGCGCTACAGGAACAAAGGTTGTGTGACCTCCCACGAAGCATGTGCTTCTCCCCGAGGTCGCTGTGGTACACGGTGGAGTCCCACAGCCCGCACAAGCAGGCGTCGAGCATGCCCTTGATGGAGAGCACCCATTCCTTCTCCTCCAGCTCGAGTGTATTTGTGCGCTCTGATACCATGTTCGAAACTGCAAGGAAGACGAGAGACGAGAGGAAGAGAGGAGAGAAGAGAGATATGAGACACCGGAAGTGGAACACCAGAAGTATCTCAACTTAGCACACATGATAGGAATATATAGAGGGGACGTGGGGCTCTATATATAGACAGACTATATATAGCTAACAATCTCCCTTACTAACCCTCTTTTCTTCTTGCTCTTGAGATCAAGGCTAGAACGAGAAGAACAAACATACATCAAGGGCCTCTCAAGAGAAAACATCACAATGCTAATATTGGAACCCATGATGAAGATTAAGCTTGGTGCTAGAGATTGATATGCTTAATGTAGCTCTACTGCTAAAGAACTACAAACTATGGTTTTAATTATAGCTCTATGGTTGAACTGGTACAGACTATGATATTAACTATGCAACTAAAATATGTTATTAACGTAAAATATATTATGGGTTAGATTCTTTTTTCAATCTTGGAGTTTTGTTTGTGCAAAAGCTCATAATTTCATCAACCTTGGATTGAAGATTGAAGATACTCAAGTAAGGGAGGTCTTCTTCTACAAGCTCATTAATAAAATATATATATGACTATAAGTGTGCACATGGTATTGAAGGTTGGCAATTAGTGAATCCTAGTACTTATTTTAGACACGTTAAAAATAACATGCTTGGGATTATGCATTCTTCTCTAGAAATATCCCATGCTAGTGAACCAAGCGACTCAAACGTGCAAGGAGATCATATTAAGAACTGAAGGCATGAATAATCATCTCCAGTGCATGGTGGAAATAACATAGATGATTTAAATAGACGATGTACGTGGCATGATTGCATTGCATATTGTAATGGTTGGAGGAGTATTGGTCCACAAACTTTTCTTAGGCACTAAGAGTTGAATGCCAAATATGATGCACTAAGTATGCAATTTGGTCTTACTACTTCTAATGAAAGGCAACATGAACAAGGTAATGATCAAACTATTAATACTTTTGTAAGTCCCCCCTTCGGTCGTGACAACAACTCAATTAACCATGCCGAGTCTCCCCAAATAGACCCTTCTATAGACAATCACATATCTATTATTGGGTGATCATTATATCAACAAACTATACAAATAATAATTGAGCTTCAAGCTCTTTAGGATGAGAACCAAATATCAATCAGTCCACAAGAGAACATAATCCAATTATTTTTTGGAGGAATGGGCAATCCAAGGCCTAGGACTCAAAGAGTTGAAGAATGCAAGCCAGGTTTAAGTAAGCTATAAGTGTAACTACCTGATACATGGGATGAAAGCCTTGATGGAGTGAGAGTCCCAACATCTTGGGAGCAACTTGACTCTGTGTATCATGGTATTGGCATGGTCCAACCTGAACGCTATAGGTTTTGCATGGGAAGTAAAAACAATGATCATGAAATTGAACTTCTTACACCTAGTAAAGAAAATATCCGACTCTTTTTCAATAGAAAATATAACATCAATGCTCTAAACCAAATTAGAGGGTGTATTTTGCACTCTTACCTTATAGGTGGTTCTATAAGCCCAAAGAGCCTCATACAGATGCTCATCCCAATCTTATCTATAAGAAGTGACTGTTTTAGTTACAATCCCACAAATAATTTGATTAGTAACTTCTACTTGGCTATGAACTCTAGGGTAATAAAGCATTGATTTGTGATGCTTAATCTTATATAGTTCTATTAATTTGCTAATTAGACCATTCAAGACATGGGAACCTTGATCACCTACTGATTTGAGTGGGCAATCAAATGTGTTATAATGTTTTTATACATGAACTTAGCCACCTCAATGGCTTTATCTATCTTACAAGCTTCTGTTTCCACCCACTTAGTAATATTATAAGTACAAACAAAGATATCTTGATTGGATTGATATCTTGTAGTCCGATCAATTGGACCCACAAAATCAATGCTTCATTTCTCAAAAGAGGATATATAATGCAAATATAGTTGTCAAAGGTATGGCGAAACTCTTAGAAGGTCAACCAATCCTATGACATACGTCATATTTTTGGAAATAATAATGAGCATCCTTAAATAAGCTAGGCCACCAATAACTAGATAATAGACCCTTCCTTGCTATAATTTACCAACAAAATGGTCACCACAAGGTTCATCATGCAATAACTTTAAAACCACTTGAACTTCATCTTCCTATACACATCAATGATAAATTCCCTCTCTAGGGAAGAATTTATATAGCTAACCCCCTTATCATCCATAGGAGTATTCTTGCATCAATATCCCTAGCTTTCTTCATTTATCTGTACTAGGTGGATATCGAGCGGTACAAAGAAAATTAGAAATGTATGCATCACTTAGATTATGGATTGCATAATAAATTAGATTATCCCCCTTATTATTATTTTCTTGACATAAAAGAGCTCTGACAACATACATAGATTTATCTGATTGGAGTGAAATTCCTTCATACAATTGGAGGGTGCCAATACTAGTTCTTCAATCAACTATTACTTCAGAAATTCAAATGCTTCCTACCAGACACAATCCCAATTAAAAGGAGTGTCCATTCATAGCAAGTTTTGTTAAGGATGATGTGACCTTTGTAAAATCAAAATAAACTATCGAAAATAATTTAAATGCCCCAAAAATCTGCATAGTTGTCTAAGATTTGTTGGACCAGGTGGTGGAAGTTTAGAAATCTTAGCAATTTTAGTAAGATCCATGGCAATACCTTCCTTAGAAACAATAGTTCCTTTTGGAACTCAAAAAATACATTTATCAGGTTTAATGAAATACCCACATCATCACTACATTCAAATACTTGTGACAACAATTGAGCAATTTCTTTTTCCATCGATACAAAAGTTGTCAAGAAACACTTCCATCTACTGTCAAAGATAATCTTGGTAGGTTATAATCAAAACCCTTTCAAATGTTATGGGGTGTCTTGCACAAACCAAAAGGCATTACTTTGTGAGTGAATGTGTCCCATTTAGTGCTAAAGGTAGCTTTATGGTTATCCTCATGATGAATTAATACTTTATTATAACCTAGTAAACCCATCCATAAAAAATATAGTTCATGGCCAAAGACTTTATCAAGTACTTGATCTATAAATGGCAAAGGAAAATAATATTTTCGTGTCTTATTGTTAAGCTCCCTATAATTAACAAAAATATATTTTTTTTTGCTATTTCTCTTCATGCATCTAGAAGCTTAGAAATTAGAGCTTTGAACAATTTTGCATACACAGGATTTATTATCCATTGAGGTTGACTAACAATCACTACAACAAAAAGGGTTCATAGACGCGCTTGTAGACGCAATATTTGAATTGTGAAAAAAAATATTGGGCGCATTTATTGATGCGTCTATTTACACGTCTACAAAATCGCATCTACAAGCGCGCTTATGATTAGTATTACATGCACACTTAGACGAGCCTATAAACGCGCGTATAAATGCGCTATGTAAATATATAATCATATTTATAAAAAAGTGGACATATTCATATGGTGCGTCTATACAAGCGTGTATCTACGCATCTAAAATTGCGTTTACTCTGAAAGTTTTTGACGAGAATAGACGCGCATTTATCCTGCAATTTAGACGCGGTGATAGATGCGCAAAACAGAGGTATGAAAAAAAGTCAGAGAGCGTGTGGCTTTGTAAGCCACATGCTCTCTAGTTTTTTTCCCCCCATCAACATCAAGTTGTATACTTAGGGAAAACAGAGAAAGATTATTTCGAAGATTGGATACTGAAAACAAAACAATGTATGTAGCACACGAAATTTCATATATATAGATGAAACGTTTTTACATTATGAGTTCTAGTGCTTGTGACGTCATGGTCGCAAGCACTAGCTGAAAGTAATACATATCAAAAATGAAAATTACAAGCCAAGGGGAGGCATGCATGCACGGGGCTCCTCTATATCTCCTCAGAAGAGGCATCATCATCGCTACCACCACCGCTGCATGTGTCCCTGCCGTTGCCGCCACCGCTAATGCTAGTCCCCCCTTCGCTATCCTCAACTACATCAGGGTTCGTCTACACAAAGGATTAATGTATATAAATACCATTACAAACAATAAATTAGAGTTATCTATACTTTTCATGTAAAAAATAAAACATACCTCTTTTGGTGGTGGAATCCTCATGGCGCGATTATATTGCTCCTCCGTGATGAGTCTCTCCTCATAGAAATGCAGTCAAGTGGATGCGCGGTTATGACCCCGATGGTAGCCTACCTCTCTAGGAGTAGGCATCCTACCAACGATATGATACTATAAAACAATTTGAACATACAACATATTAAAACACACTACATAATGAAGTGAAAAAAATTACAAAATTTAATTTAAAAAAAGAAATCAAATAAAACTTACAAACTCAGCCTCCCATGACTCCCTGCCACCCGATCCATAATTCGACGATCCCATTGTTGCCATCTGGATACGTCGCGCCTGTGCATGCTGGCGACTTGTCATTTTCTCCACTGCTCTCTTTTTGGCCTCTTTCCACTCCTTGCGGTGGCAATTGGGTAGTTGGCCATATCCAGGGCGCCCCTGCTCTTGTCTCCGCAATTACTCCTTGGCGCGCGTCATAAGGTGAGACCTCTTGTTATGAAGCGCGTCTCTCACCTTTGACTGTCCCCAATCATCTGAGAATCGTGAATTCTCGGGATTAGGGTACCTTTTATGTACTGCCCGCAGCACCTCTTGCCACAAACCATTATTTTGGTGCTTGAAGGGAATCATGCAATCTTTGTATGTGGCATTCACAACACTCCTCAAGTAGGCTATCACTTCCCTCCCCTCAAAGTCATGCAAAATACCACCAACATCAGTGATAGAGTAGTACATTTGTGGAGGCTCACCTCTCTCATTTTCCGGTGAGGGTGATTGAGAGCCACCACCTAGGCAACCCCCACAAAGCCCTCCACCTCCTCGTCCTCCCGCACCACTCTCCCTCATCCCTTGACGTGCACTACCCTCTACCTCACTCGATACACGTGCTTTTGCAGATACACGTGCTTTGGCCGATCCATGTACCTCAGTTGATCCCTGTGTAGGCAAAGATGTGATAGGTGTCCCAGACATCACACTGAAAACCTCATCTGCAGTGGGAGGGCGACCAAGATAATTGGTCATCTCCCCCATGAATTGCTCCTTGTTGAATGGGGTGTTGGAGGATCCATGATTCCACATCTACACAAGAAAAATCATATTACCATGTGCAGATAAAATATATTACATACAGTGTCTATACCTGCGTCTCTGTGCGCGTCTATACATGCGTCTCTGTGAGCGTCTGTCAACGCGTCTCTATGAGCATCTCTCAGCGCGTCTATTCGCGCGTCTATAGTTGCATCTACACTGTTATCTGGACGCGCTGACAGACGTGCACAGTCACACAATTTCTTCTCAAACTTGCTTAAAAAACAACGCTAAAAAACCTCCATAGATGACAAGATCCAGCATGTGAAGAGAGAGAAGAGAGAGACAAACAAACAGAGAAACCAAACAAGATTGAGAGAGAGAAAAAGAACTCACCTTCTTTTCTTGTTCCAATGGGTGGCGGCGGCTAGGTGGTAAGCTCCTTGTCATCCTTCTCCCTTTCCTTGGTAAGTTGCTTCAATCTTGTGCTCTTCCTTGCTTGTTTGGCTCTTGTTCTTTACTCTTTGGCTCTTCTTTTCTCTTGTCCTCTTCTTACTCTTATTTCCTTGCCTCATTGTCTTCATGAAGTGATAGATAGGCAGGAGTAGTGATGTCGAGCTTGAAGTGCAGAAAACGCGCAAAAAACGTTGGAAAGCGAACGTTTGAAAAGAAAGCCACAACTTTTTTTAAAATTTTCTATACTTGCGTGGCGCATCTGTCAACGCATGTAATAGCGCGTGTATATGCGCAGATAAATCCTGTTACACGCGCTTACAGACGCGCAAAAACAATTTAAGAAATCAATGCATGCATTTAGGGAATCAATTGACCTATGTGGTGACATATATAACAAATCTTGAGGTTAAGAGATAACACATTGGCAAGTCAATTGGCACATCTATATGTAGTGACTTACTAGACCATCCCACTTACAATTGCATATTATCCCACTTACGTATCAATAGGTGGATAAAGCATGAATGGTTTTTAGCTAGAAAAAGATAATGCAATGAAGGTGTACACGAAAGAGATAGAGAAAGGCATATTATCCCCATCAATCAATCAAATATATGTGAGCTATAAGTGCACCTTGACATGATTGGAATAGCTTGCATATGCATAAGCCAACTGATTTACATCAATCTACTCATGCTATGAATTGGCATGCATGGCTAGGTTAAGCGCACAACATTAAATGAGACATGTGAGTGTATTGATCAGTTCTTTCTCTCTCTCTTTCTCTCTCTCTTTATATATATATATATATTGCAAATGCACAAGTCAACCTTTGATTTATATATACATCCAATCATCATGCCCTATCCAATCACATTTGTATAGGGCATGATTGGATGTATATAGGGCATGAAATCACATATATATAATTAGCTTTGAATGATTGGATGTATATTTGTAATACTCAGAAAGAAGTAAAGTTGGTAATGTATATCATGTCCTATGCATGTATATGCCCTATACATGTATATAATGCTGTATATACATGTATATCATGTCCGTATGATCCTATACATGTATATCATGTCCTAGCATATGATCTAGGTGTAATTATGTCGTATATACATCCAATCATGCCCTATTCAAAAAAATACTAGCTTTTAAGAGGTCTGGTCATATTCAGGTAACCTCTTGCTTGCATGATATGTTTTAAACTACTCAAAATCTTGGGAAATTTAAAGAAAAGATAGGATTCTTTGCCACCCAAGCCTACCCTGCTTACTCTATTGTTGCCTGAGAGATTGTTGCAGGGGCTTCCCACAATTATGAGGTCAATCTTTCCCACTGCATCCACAATCTCAGCCAACTTATCATCAGTAAGATCTCTAACATCATCCTCCATTTGAAATCCGCCTGTTTGGAAGGTATTGTTCCACTAGTTGGCTATTATGTTTTTACATTTATCATTGATCTCCACAATAACAACAGCCTTAAAAATTATACCCAATTTGTGCAATGCCGCTTCTTTTCCACCAAGGCTCGAGAATAAGGACAGAACTGTTAAACCTTGCAGATATAATTCTTTCAGTGGTGGTGAAAGACTGTACGCAATAGTATTGACCTGAAATGAGTTGCCTAATGCATCATACTGATCTGAAAGGGTAGAGCAGCCTCAAGTGTGGTCACGATCATATCCAAGCACCAGCTCAATCTCATGGGATTCAAGTGGGGTAGCTTGGCCTGGGCTGACCCAAACCAAGTTCCATATTTTGCATGACAGGACAATCTCATGTTGAAGATAAGAAGCTATCTTGCTTTCTTTGTGGAAAGAAAATATTTTTCTTATCAATCCACATATAGTGCTAGGGGCACCCCGTGTGTTTATGCAATTCAGCTTCTCTCTCGGATGAGAAGCACCTCAAAGATTGTCATGGGAGCAGGGGGAAGGATCAACCTTCTTCCATCTACTAGAAGGTTATAAACATAACCACCTCAGCCTAAAGCATGCTAAAAAATATCTAGAGTCTGTGAAATCTGGATCTATGCCATTAAAATGCTGTTTGATGGTCTCCCACTCAGAATCGGGAACGTTCTCAACATTTTCAAAATAGAAAAAGGGAGGGCCTTCCATCAAACTATTCAATGGTTTTGGCTTGCCTTTCAAAAAGCCACGGATTCCAAAACCCATGCCCTTTTTGAACTTGAAGGGTGGGATAGAACGTAGATGTGGACGTGATGTTTTTCCATTCATAGATTGAGATCTCGAGCCATAAAACACTCGAGTCTTCACTGGCACTTTTATCCAAGTCTAGAGTAGGAGTAATGCTGACCTTTGTTTTAAGGCCCACGTAAGTGTACCATAGCTTAAGGGCTCTTTCATCTACCCAGTATATTACAGACACCTCGTGAGGGTCCAGCATGTCTAGTTATTTGAACACCTCGTGAGGGTCCAGCATGTCTAGTTTGATCTTTTATCTTTTACGACTAGTGCACATTATTCAATGCACTTTGGTGTGAGGGTAAACATCTTTGAACTCAACGTATATATCAAAAGAGAAATACCCAAGATTGTGGTGTCCTTGCTCACTTCGAGGATGCCAATGGTACTTTGAGTAATTATTCACTCTATTTTTTTAATTCAATGATTCAATGTGTATTCTTAATTCTATGGTTTTTATCATGCGCACACGTGCATGCTCAAGAATCAATTTCAGGTGGTTAAATTATTATTAAATTTGGTTTTTTAATTATGTGAATTGCAATTTTAGGTGGATAAATAATTGTGTGTCTACTGGCGCATCTATATTAGTGTCTATTTGTGCGGATATATAGACACACAATTCGCGTCTATTTACACGCACGTTTACATGGGCTTATAGATGCTATGATAGATGCACCTGACTTTGCGCGTCTAACATCGGCGTCTATGCCTCATTTCTGTTGTAGTGAATCTTTGTGCCTAGTTGTAAGTCGATATAATATTGATTGACAAATTTAAGCTTTAATATGACTAAGATTCTTACAAGACCAAGAAAATCCCTTAACATGTGCTCATAATACTTCTTTAAGTCTTTCTCAATCGTGGGGTACTAATTGAGCCTCGAAATCTAAGTATTTACCTTCTTTCATTTCTCTTTTTACCATCTCCACTTTAGGCTCTTCAACATATCAAAAATCTATATCACGAGGTTTTACTATAGGCACATCTTTAGATATTTTCATTGAAACACCTTCAAGTAAAACATGCCTTGCACTCGAATCTAGTGATTCTTCCTCGACATTCACATAATAAACCAAGGGTAAAGCCCTATAGATACAATAGCTAAGTTATCCTGAGTATCCTATGTAGTTTATATCTTATAGACATTAATTTATATATTATATTATACGTAGTTTATATCTTATATCATATGTCTTTCTAGTATATCTTCCTTGCTTTTTACTCAAGCAATGCAAGGTAGTCTTCAAGTCCCTATTAGTTGTTAATAGTGCAAGCATGATCTTAATAGAACCAATTATTTGGGAGATCTGCTCTCCATCATGTGAAAATTGAGCATAATAAATTCCATTACATAATAAAATCCCATCACCATACATAATAAAATCCATTACACTTTCCTTTGGATGGGGTAACACGACCTCGCACATATTTTGCAATGGAGCATTAACTGATTTAAGTTGGCTTCTCATTGGATTCTAGGATATCCATGAGCCGCCCCTCTGAATAACAATACATATGACACTTCATTTCCACTTGAACACTTAAAGAAATGATACAAGCAAGGAGAGATAGTAGGATTTTTCACTCGCAATTTAATTCAGAAGATATATATAGACTTGTCTTTCTTTCAAACTTTATTTATTTGCTCACATTCAACCAACCATTCCCTGAAAATATGTAAAATTTGTCCCATTTCTTGCACATCACTATTTCTTTTATATTCTTGCTCTTCTAATTGTAGCTCTAGAAGTGAAATTTCTTTTAAATATCGTCTCTCCCTGAATTGGAATTCTAACTTCTCTTTTGGTAGCTCAAAAATTTATTTTATCACTTCATTCACAACAATCTGTGTGTGTGTGTGTGTGCATATTTGATTCATGTATTGAGCAAGTTACTGACCGAAGATGAAGCTCTATGTTGTTTCCTTACTCTTCTTCTTTATTAGGTTTTTTGATTGGTAGTGTGCTTCCTAGTAGATGGGAAGGAGCAACAACATTGGATTATTTTGTTTTGGTGGTGAAACCATGTTCAAGCACTCAAGCTTTTGCAATATAACATCAGGAGGTAAGATTTCTGAGTTTACTACTCCTCCAAGCTGGTCTTGTATTCTTGCTTTCTTAAATTAGGGAGAAGGATGCATGGTTAGTTAGATTGGAGTGTCTCAATTGATATCTTTTGAGAGTGGTGGTTGTCAAGGATGTCATAGTAGGATGAAGAGATAAGGAGATAGAAGGAAAATCAAGACTAGAAGAAGGGAGAGGACATAGCTCTTTCGTGCCACCACCACCTCCTCACAAAAGTATTGCATATTATGACTTGAATGATGAGGCTAGCATTGAGCAAGACATGTATCTTAGACTTCAAGCTCATCTTTCTGTCTTTGATATGACGGTAACCGACCTTTGAGTTGTGCAGCTGTACTACATGATGCGGATATTTAAAAAAGTCAGTGCTTAGGACTTAGTTGTTTTATATAAATGGTCCTTGAGACCTTAGGTTGCAAACAATCATTTAAGTTATGTGTTAAGATAATGCAAGAGATGAGTGATAGCTCTCTGCTCCTCACAGTGTTTGCTCCAACTCTTCTCTAACTTCAAACATGGTATTAGAGCCTCATCCATGAGGCTGTGGGAGATGGAGAATAACTATTCCGCACTATGGAAAGGAAAGAGTCAGACATGACGAAGAAGATGATGACCTCCAAGTGAAGTCAAAGCTCTTCATTTGGTCTCTACAAACTGTTGTGCCTATTGAGGCTTGGTCCTTGGTTTATTTAGCATATGAACAAGCTTCTAAGGTTGAAGTATTGACACAAAAACATGAGCTGCTTGAAGATGTGTTGACAGAGGGATTATGCATGTTTCCTACTGTTGACAATGAGGGAAGAATGGTGATTTTCATAAGCTATGTTTGAAGCTCATCGGGTGAGTTTGCATTTAGAGTGAATGCTCATGTAAGAGCTGTGAAGACCATCAGCAAAAATAAAGTGCGAGACATGAAGAAAATGTCAGATAAAATGCGTCGATTCGTAGCCTAAAATGTATCGATTTGGAGCCTAAAATGCGCCTATTTGCAGCCTTTGTGATGCTTGATACGAAGAATATTGCCCCTTCTAATAAAATACCATATGATGAAGCATATAATTAGCAGTATCCAGGCTTGAATGTACATAAGCATCTTCATCATTACCTTCAGAATCAACACTGCAGAGTGGGCCTATTCAAACAACGTGAGAATTGCATATCGCGCCTGAGTGACAGGCTAAATGTCTGGTTGAAATCTGGGTGCTGGATGACTACTGTGTGGTTTAATGCTTGATAAAGCATCTTTGGAATGCTGTTGAACACCCTGGAGCTCTAATGCTTGCATGGGAGCTTAGTTATGAACTGTGGGACAGTTGTACAGAGCTGAAATAAGGTCAGATCTGCTGTTAATATTGACACGCAACATATATTTGGACATCCTTGAAGCATTGAAGGTATATGACATGCATTCTTGGCTCCATTCAAGCATACCTAAATCCTAGAAGACAATGCTTTTGAACTGAGATTTTGTAATCCAAATACTCAAATCTGGTCTTCAAATCTAAAAATGAACGCAGTTGTAGATGTGCCCCAAACTTCTTTTCCTAATTCACAAAACACATCTGCAACCATCTTCCTTCTAGTGTGTGTTACATATACACCAATGGAAATAGAATTTGTAAGAGTGACACAACCAGAATCACAATCGCAGTCATCCAAACATTTCAAAGTAACTATTATTTCAAAGCATGCATTGGCGATAGAAAAAGGATTGTTGAGGAGAGTACCTGAAGCCTACCTACTTTACGGTGAAGCCTACCTGCTTCACGGTCGAAAGGTACATAGCATGCTAAGGCGAGTCTACTCTTTCGAGAGTGTTACTTTTTCTTCCCTTGTGTTACCATGTGATGGTTAAAGCGCCTGCATCCCGACGACAGCAAACCACCACAGGCTAAATGGTAACGTGGCGCTGCTGCATACGTAAGCCTAGAGCCACCGACCTAGAGTAGGAGGAAATAGCGATCATCCCTTTCGCTTAAGTAAAGAAGACCGGACCCCAGCCATAAAATGGAGGGCTGATCCTCTTTGAACCGCAGCTGTCTGAATCCGCCGCATTGTCGTCATTCGCACCGCCCAGTTATTCTCATTGCACGGCATTGATGCACGGGTTTTATCAATTTTCGCCAAGAGAGCTTGCCGCTGGGAGATATCTGCGACTGCACTGGCTGGCCCACAACAACGAGCATAAATATATGGGGGATGGAGTAGCGTATTCATGAAGAAAGCAGCGTATTACAGAGAGAGAGAGAGAGCGCAATGGACAAGAACCTGCCGCTGATGATCGCCGGTGGCGACGGAATTATGACTAATATTGGTCATGATGAGTTTCTGCAATACTGCCCCTTGGACCGTAGATGCCATCCCCTTCGGACGTCGCTGGAGGAGCAGAGCCGCGAGTGGACTACCGACCTCTTTAAGGCCCATGGCCTCCCCCACGAGCAGCTACAAAATCTTCTGGACATGAACTACGCCAGCCTGTCGTGTTTGATGTACCCCAGCGGCACCTCAAAGGCCCGCTCCTTCACCCTGGTGAAGCTCCTGCACTGCATATTCCTGCTAGATGACCTCTTCGATGACGGCCAGCACATCCTCGGCCTCAACCTCGAGTGTGCTCGCGCCTTCTGCTCCCGCCAGCTCATGACGATGTTTGGGCCCGCTGCCGTGGCCGCGGCCGGCCTTACTGACGTGTTCCACAGCTCCCTTACGAATGAGCCTAAAGGTATACCATTTCCATAACGAGGCTCAAGGAGGCTTCCATGGGGAGCTCGAATGAGGCTTCCATGGAATGACCCATCTTCTTCATTTACGCTAGGAAAGATGTTTTCACCCCCCCGTTACTTTCATTCCGAGTGTTACAATATCAAAACCTAGCACTAACTTTAAAGAAATACGGGGCGTTTCTTTGATACAGGCATCTCCAAACACCAATCATCCCAACAAGAGTTGGTGATCGAGATGGGAGTGCAGTGGGCAGCTGATATGCAAGCTCAAGGCATGTCGTCTAAGCACTACAAGCGTGTGCAGGAAGCAGTTGTGGACTATCTCACCGGTGTGATGCTTATTGTAGCATTGAGGGAGGAGAACAAGCTCCCTAGCCTCCAGCAATACATCCCCCTTCGTCGTAAGGATGGAGCTGCTAGGATTTGCCTCGTTGCTTGTGAGTTTGACCTTAATATGGAGCTTGACGATGAGGCTTTATCACAACCACTCTTGGAAAACCTATATCAAGCCATGGCTGATCAAGTGCTTTGGATCAATGATGTTCTTTCGTTTAATGCTGAGTACTGTAAAGGGGACTACATCAACCTAATCACAATATTGCACTATCAGAATGACCGAATGATTTCTTGCCCAACTCACAAGATCATGGACTTCCAAGAAGCTCTCTCTCAAGCTTGTGCTATGATCAAGGACAGGGACAAGGATCGTGTACAATTATCTCACAAAATCATTACATGGAATCCATCCTTGCAAGGCTATGTTGAGGCTACTAACGACACCCTCTTTGCAATCATTACTTGGACCCTATGTAGTCTACGCTATAGAGTTTAGTCTAGTGATGATCTCATCAACTAATGTGACTCTACAACTCTCCTTAAATAGAGAAGACATATATGACGACTCATCTAAGCATGGTTGGTAGCCTACCCTACAAAAAAGCTGTACACATTCTTCCATGAATAAAGCCTCATATTAATCACATTACTACTTGTTATTACTCAATGTGGAATATCTATGTTCTATCTCATCTCGTTGCAAAAGTTGCAAATTTATCCAAAATACTGATTAGTTAAAGTCACAAGTAGTGTTACATCTATTTCTTGTCAATCTCCACAATATGCCATAGTGAATTTGTGAAGCTTCTTATATTTCATTTAAGTTGGGGAATCCATTCAAACAAAAATTACTTTTGTAGAATGGTGAGTATCTATTTGTATCAAACCACTACACATAGTATGCACAAACTTGAAGATATCTAAGAGAGCTATTTTAATTAAAAGCCCATATATAGAAAACTATAATGTAGTGGACTATTCTTTCATAAACTAGGGATATAGAGATCTAATGATAATACTATGTAATTGAAAGAATGCATCCCTCTTTAAAGACCTATCTACTCACAGTAGGACACAATTTTCCAAATGTACACATACACTAAATACAATAGATCATATGCATGAAAAACCAAGTGGACACTTTCAAGGAGTAGTTTTGGCTTATGATAACTATGACAACTACACGAAAAGCAACCCCTTAACCTCAAATTTTCATTTCTATACCTTATAGGCAAGGAATAGTCTTACCCACAAATACGATAATTTTCCCAAGCTCTACATAAGTCACACATAGGATAACAACATGTCAAACATATCATTAGTTACTAGGTCTATTCTTACTCAAAGTTTGACAAAGAATTTTAATATCTAAACATAATTCTCACAATTGGACTAAATATTCAGGATCCAAGAAATGTAACGTATCAAGGCCTAATGTTGCCAAATCAAGGACTAATATCTCAATCCATGTAATATAAAAGGTCACAACTATACTTTCCAAATATGTTGCTAGGTGGCACCTATATGAGGGGTGAGCACCTTCAATGTTTCTCCTTTGTGTGCACATTGACAGGATGAGTGCCTTGAATGGTTCTCTCTTACCGCTATGCATGTTTCCAAGAGCTAATTACTTTTTGTCTTCGGCAAAAGCATGATGAGGATGCCTATCCTTTTCGAGTGTGAGACTTGCATGTGTTAATGTGGGTGAAGCCGTACATGGATGATATCACAATATTCATATGTCAAGCGTTAACATCTATATGTTTTGATTATTTAATGAAATTCCAATGATTATTTGATTTATTATGGTTAGCTATATTTATTCAATTAATTATTTTTCTAACATGATTTTCTAAATCTTTGGCAGAGCTAATGTGTAGAGCAAGATGAATTGGATGCACATAGCAACCACACTTTATTCTATAAACTTCTTCGTTGTATTATACAAATAATTGGCTTACATTTCTCACAAGAGAGGAGATTCTTGTGCAATCACTCCAAGATTGCAAAACTTCATCAAAATACTATTTAAAAATTTTGCCTTTCTTGCCTATTCCGTCTCCTAATTTTGTCAAGAAGCTGCTCTTTATTTTGATACCTACACACCAAAATTTTCTTACCATGAGCAAAGCAACTCTTTAATTACAAGACATCTCTATTATTTGGATCGTTTCACCAAGTTTTAAGCAATCACCATGTCTTAGGAAGGACTATCAAGCACTACAAATTTAGACTCCACATCACCACTTCCTAAACCAACCATGGAGGAATACATAGATTCATTGGCCATGCAACTAGAAGAAGAGCGTCAACATTGAGCCCAACTCGAGCAAGAGCTATGATATCGTAAGTTTTCTACATCACAAATTTATTCTGTCGATGATGCTATGGTCTCCAAGATCAATGCCACCCTTGAAATGAATCCATCCGCGAAGATAAGAAAATGTATCTTTAAATTTAATACTAACAATAATATTAAAGATGTTGTAAGGTTATCTCTTCGCTAAGTCAATTCAACTATTATTTTGATACTAAAAGTTATACTGAAAATGATAAAATCAAGTGTGCTTCACATAATTTTATCAACAAAGCTTCTTTATGGTGGTATGTCATATGCAAGATCACTGATCATCCTCTTATGTGGATGGCATTCCATAAGAAGGTTCTCACTTATTTCCTTCTTGCCAATTTCAGTTCCACATGCAATAACAATGGAATATCCTTATGCAGCCAAAGCAAGAGATCCTCATCAGTACATCAAATGATTCTAGACAACATTGCTATAATGGCAAATGATCAAACCTGTAGTCAAACCACCTTTTAAAAGAAAGTATATATTTGGACTTCTTTCGTTTTTCCAAACTGAAGTCAACATGTTTAAACCCAACATATTGAACAAGGCCGTCTCCCTAGTGCATGACGTCGAAAAGAAACAAACTAAAGATCAGTGAGTGACAAGTTGTAGCTTTCTTGGAAAATAATATGGGTAGCAACAACTATCATTTTACGTATTTTCATGCTTCCAACATTCAATTTGGAAATAATCATACTACTCATCGATCTTGGATAATAAATTTCTATAATAATGTAGGCTGCCCTAGTTGAAATTATAATCCCAAGAGTTCTA
Organism: Lygodium microphyllum; assembly: GCF_053477565.2. Taxonomy (NCBI): domain Eukaryota; kingdom Viridiplantae; phylum Streptophyta; class Polypodiopsida; order Schizaeales; family Lygodiaceae; genus Lygodium; species Lygodium microphyllum. Next base: position 8,639,902 of record NC_141150.1, on the reverse strand, counting down.
CTTTGCTCTCTAATTTTCATAAGTCATCTGAACCTAAAAATGCTAATCCAAGTGTCTCAAATACCAATTCAAGGAATTTAATTTGTTACAAATGCAATCGTATATGCTATGTCAGGGACCCATATAACCCAATAATAGGGGACAAATGGCCTAAGAAATATGACACTTCTATGTCCTTTCCTAAGGATAGTATACAAGGATGTATGAGTAGTGGTATGTTGCCCAAAAGAGTCCCTCAAATTGACTCTCGTTAATTTGCTCAAATCATTGTTTTACTAAATACTAGGCACGTAAATTGTTTTGATGGTTCAAGACAATGTTCTTCTAGTGCTTTTCCTTGAGGTTCAAACGACATAAGGCACACACACATAAAAGCATTAATCATGAGAGAGAGAGAGAGTGTGTGTGTGTGTATGTATGTGTGTCTAAGTGAGTGAGTGAAAAAGAGAGAGAGAGTAAATATAGAAGTGACAAAGTCACATAGTATTCTTGAATGGAATCTCTTCTATTTACTAGCCTTGCCACCAACACTTCCTCAATTACCCTGCATACTCGAGGTGACTGGAGGATAGTGCATGCCCAAGTTCCTACCAATATGTTCTCTAACAAATTCCCATGTAGCTTTGCAAGAGATAATGGGCTAGCCCTCCTCTTACCATCCTTGAATGTCATTGTTCTGCCTCCAAACTGGATTCACTTTGATGCAAAAATCAGTAAATTCCTTTTTTGGCTAAGGAGTTTCCTATTTTACAAAGTGTCAATGCAATTCAAGGACTAAACACCCATGAACAAAATATCTTTTAATTTTCCTTAATGGTAGTATCTTAGATGGTTGCTAAAACTCGTTAAAGAATCTTTACTATGAGTTCTTTATTAGTGTCTTGCTCTAGAGATCGTTAGTACATCCAAAGATTCTGGAGCACTTTACTATAATGGAAAATTGTCAAACTTGTAGCTGAATCACCTTTTAAAAGAAAGTATATGTTTGCCTTATTTCGTTTTTCCAAACTAATGTCAATATGTTTAAACCCAACACATTGGACAAGGCAATATCTTTGGTATATGACGTCAGAAAAAAAAAACTAAAGATCAATGAGTGACAGCTTTTAGCTTTCATGGAAAATAATATGGGTAATGACAACTATCGTTTTAACTCTTTTCATGCTTCCAACTTTCAATTTGGAAAGAATCATCCAACTCGCGGACCTTCCATAAGAGATTTCTATAATAATGTAGACCGCCCTACTTCAAATTCTAATCCCAAGAAATCTACTTTGCTCTCTAATTTTCTAAACTCATGTGAACCTAAAAATGCTAATCCAACTGTCTCAAATACCGATTCCAAAAATGTAATTTATTATAAATGCAATCGTGTACGCTATGTCAAGGACCCATATAGCCCAATAATAGGGGGAAAATGGCCTAAGAAACACAACACTTCTATATCCTTTCCTAAGGATAGTATACAAAAATGCCATTATTCTACCTCCAAAGTGGGCCCACTTTGATGCGAAACTCTATAGCTTCGTTTTTTGGCCAAGGAGTTTCCTCTTTTACCGGCAAGTGTCAATGCAATTCAAGGACTAAACACCCATGACCAAATATCTTTTAATTTTCCTTAATGGTAGTATTTTAGATGGTTGCTAAAACTCCTTAAAGGATCTTCACTATGAGTCCTTTATTAGTGTCTTGTTTAACGCTAGTTATGGCACATTCTAAAGGTCAATGCAACGTTAGTACATACTCCTCTCTAGCTAAAAGGTCTTGGAACACCTCGTGAAGTATAAGGCTTTGTTCTACTTTTTTACGACCTTAACTTGACTTTGCACTAGTCTTTAAAAATTGCATATGGTTCTGGTTTTGTATTCCTACCTTACCCAACCACAATAGTCGCATAGATTTAAAGTCGTAAAAGAGTGGGAGTGTTGGGGTTTTCAAAGTGAATGTTTGCCCTCCCCCCAAGAGATTCATGGTAAACTCAATCTCAAAACTTCTAACATGGATAAATAGATCACATCAATATCTTCGAACTCCAATATATTATAATTATAAGTATACCTTTAATTATAATGTATAATTAAGAAAACTAATAATTATAGTATATTATTCACATGAGTTATAATTTTTATAAATTATAATAAATATTATTATAATTTCATTGCTAACTTTGATAATTAATGCGTGACACAAATTAGCATAACATTCTCATGTTAATTTTCCTTTTGAGAATGCATTTAAATGAGTATCTCTTGGAAATTTTGTATACATTTGCAAATATAACATTCTCATGTGAATTATTGTTTTGAGAATATATTTAAATTAGTATCTCTTTCTATAAAAAATCCCAAAAAAATTTGAAACTCAAAAATTATATTCTTAATTTCTTTGCAAATTTTGATAATTTTCTAGATAGTGTACGCAATTTATTTCTTATCATTAAGGTTTAATACAAAACCATACCCACAGTGCAAGGCTCTCTTCTCTTGCAATTTTCATGAGAAAAATAAGTTCTTATAGTGCAAGGGTTTCATCTCCCTTACTAACCCTCTTTTCTTCTTGCTCTTGTGATCAAGGCTAGAACGAGAAGAACAAACATACATCAAGGGCCTCTCAAGAGAAAACATCACAATACTAACATTGGAACCCATGATGGAGATTTAGCTTGGTGCTAGAGATTGATATGCTTAATGTAGCTCTATTGCTAAAGTACTACAAACTATGGTTTTTAATGTAGCTCTATCGCTGAACTACTATAGACTATGATATTAACTATGCAACTAAAATATGTTATTAACGTAAAATATATTATGGGTTAGATTGTTTTTTCAATCTTGGAGTTTTATCTGTGCAAAAGCTCATAATTTCATCAACCTTGGATTGAAGATTGAAGATACTCAAGTAAAGGAGGTCTTCTTCTACAAGCATATTAATAAAATGTATATGTGACTATAAGTGTGTACATGGTATTGAAGGTTGGCAATTAGTGAATCCTAGTACTTATTTTAGACATGCTTGGGATTATGTATTCTTCTCTAGAAATATCCCATGCTATTGAACCAAGTGACTCAAACGTGCAAGGAGATCATATTGAGAACTGAAGGCATGAAGAATCATCTCCAGTGCATGGTGGAACTAACATAGATGATTTAATAGACGATGTACATGGTGTGATTGCGTTGCATATTGTAATGGTGGGACGAGTATTGGTCTACAAACTTTTCTTAGGCATCAATAGTTGAATGCCAAATATGATGCACTAAGTATGCAAATTGGTCTTACTACTTCTAATGAAAGGCAACATGAACAAGGTAATGTTCAAACTATTCATACTTCTGTAAGTCCCCCCTTCGTTCGTGACAACAACTCAATTAACCATGTGGAGTCTCCTCAAATATACCCTTTTATAGACAATCACATATCTATTATTGGGCGATCATTATATCAACAAACTATACAAATAATAATTGAGCTTCAAGCTCTGTAGGATGAGAACCAAATATCAATGCACAAGAGAACATACTCCAATTATTTTTTGAAGACATGGGCAATCCAAGGCCTAGGACTCAAAGAGTTGAAGAATGCAAGCCAATTTTAAGTAAGCTATAAGTGAAACTACTTGGTACATGGGATGCCAACCTTGATGGAGTGAGAATCCCAACATCTCAGGAGCAACTTGACTTTATGTATCATGGTATTGGCATGGTCCAACCTGAACGCTATAGGTTTTGCATGGGAAGTAAAAATAATGATTATGAAATTGAACTTCTTACACCTAGTAAAGAAAATATCAGACTCTTGTTAAATAGAAAATATAGCATCAATGCTCTAAGCCAAATTAGAGGGTGTATTTTGCACTCTTACCTTATAGGTGGTTCTATAAGCCCAAAGAGCCTCATACAGATGCTCATCCCAATCTTATTTATAAGAAGTGACTGTTCTAGTTAAAATCCCACAAATAATTTCATTAGTTACTTCTACTTGGCTATGAACTCTAGGGTAATAAAGCATTGATTTGTGATGCTTAATCTTATACGGTTCTATTAATTTGCTAATTAGACCATTCAAGACATGGGAACCTTGATCACCTACTGATTTGAGTGGGCAACCAAATGTGTTATGATGTTTTTATACATGAACTTAGTCACCGCAATGGCTTTATTTGTCTTACAAGCTTCTGTTTCTACCCACTTAGTAATATAGTAAGTACAAACAAAGATATATTGATTGCATTGATATCTTGTAGTCCGATCTATTGGACCCACAAAATCAATGCTTTATTTCCCAAAAGAGGATATAGAACCCAAATATAGTTGTCAAAGGTATAGCGAAACTCTTAGAAGGTCAACCAATCCTATGACATACGTCACACTTTCGAAAATAATAATACCCATCCTTACGTAAGCTGGGCAACCAATAAGTAGATAATAGAACCTTCCTTGCTGTTAATTTACCAACAAAATGGCCATCACAAGGTTCATCATGCAATAACTTTGAAACCACTTGAACTTCATCTTCCTATACACATCAATGATAAATGCCCTCTCTAGGGAAGAATTTATATAGCTAACCCCCTTATCATCCATACGAGCATTCTTGCATCAATATCTCTAGCTTTCTTCATTTATCTACACCAGGTGGATACTGAGCAGTACGAAGAAAATTAGAAATGTCTGCATCACATAGATTATGGCTTGCATAAAAAATTAGATGATCCCATTTATTGTTATTTTCTTGACATAAAATAGCTTTGACATCATGCATAGATTTATCTGATTGGAGTGAAATTCCTTCATACAATTGGAGGGTGCCAATACTAGTTCTTCAAATAACTTTTACTTCAGAAATTCAAATTCTTCCTAATAGACACTATCCCAATTAAAAGAAGTGTCCTTTCATAGAAAGCTTTGTTAAGGATAATGTCACCTTTATAACATCAAAAATAAACTATCAAAAATAATTTAAATGCCCCAAAAATCTGCATAGTTGTCTAAGATTTGTTGGACCAGGTGGTGGAAGTTTAGAAATCTTAGCAATTTTAGTAAGATCCATGGCAATACCTTCCTTAGAAACAATAGTTCCTTTTGGAACTCAAAAAATACATTTATCAGGTTTTTAATGAAATATCCACTTCGTCACTACTTACAGTCATCTCAATTCTTTATCTTCTATGTTGAACTAGCTTATGATAGAGTTGTCTCCGGCATGTAGGTTATATTCCAAGCACTCTCTTGAGATTAATTGTTAAATACACTTTCTCTAGTACTTCCCAAAAATCATAGCCTTATTCACCTTTCCCTCTTGCTCTGTTGTTCCCTCCATTGAAGGTACTAGTCTTTCAAGAAAAGGAGCTACACCCATTTGAATTTTGAGATTTCTTGGTGGCATGGGTGATAACACATTATCTGAACAGAGTTGAAGAGAATCTGATCCACGTAGCTCTATATTAGGATCTACATCCTTAGATTTATCCTTTGCAACTCCTTTTCATTGCAAATTTTCTTCCTCAAGACCTTGCTTCTCTTGTGCTCTAGTAAGGACACCAATCATGAGGTCAACTATAAAGGTCACCCTATGAGGTAGAAATCTCGACCACCTTTCTTCAAAATCACATGATTCCCAATCCCACATTTTCATATTTCTTAGAAGCTTTTGTTTTACATGATTATTCTTAAACCTTAGAAAGGAGGCCTATGAGGTAACAATGATAGCACATATTAAAGGAAGTACAAATCCAAAATGCATGTGTTTTTTTAAATAGAGACTACATATTTTACATTTTTCTTTCATAAACTTTAGTGCTATTAGACAAGAGAGGGTGAAAACTGTAATTCACAGTTGTGGAAACTCTAAACCTAAAAGAACTACAATCTTTGAAATGCAAACAAGGTGCCACCATAAAGAAGTGTCCCACCCCTAACCCTATTTTTGGTCTAGATAAGGATGGGAGCTCTTAGTTGTATTTACCCTTCTAGTGCATCCATGCTGCCAAAGTTCTATAAGTGCAATGCTTGAGAACCATTATGTTATATTTTATCATCTTGTCTTCATTATTGAGAGAGAGAGAGAGAGAGAGAGAGAGTGTGTGTGTGTGTGATTCATGTATTGGGCAAGTTATTGACCGAAGATGAAGCTCTATTTCACTTCCTTACTCTTCTTCTTCTTCTTTATTAGCTTTTTTGATTGGTGATGTGCTTCTAGTAGATGGGACGGAGCAACAACATTGGATCATTTTGTTTTGGTGGCGAAACCATGTTCAAGCACTCAAGCTTTTGCAATATAAAATGAGGAGGTAAGATGTTTGAGTTTACTACTCCTCCAAGCTAGTCTTGTATTATTGCTATCTTAAATCAGGGAGAAGGATGCATGGTTAGTTAGACTTGAGTGTCCCAATTGATATCTCTTGAGAGCGTCCCAATTATGAGCTCTATGGTTGAACTGGTATAGACTATGATATTAACTATGCAACTAAAATATGTTATTAACGTAAAATATATTATGGGTTAGATTATTTTTTCAATCTTGGAGTTTTGTTTGTGCAAAAGCTCATAATTTCATCAACCTTGGATTAAAGATTGAAGATACTCAAGTAAGGGAGGTCTTCTTCTACAAGCTCATTAATAAAATGTATATGTGACTATAAGGGTGCACATGGTATTGAAGGTTGGAAATTAGTGAATCCTAGTACTTATTTTAGACACGTTAAAAATGACATGCTTGGGATTATGCATTCTTCTCTAGAAATATTCCATGCTAGTGAACCAAGCGACTCAAATGTGCAAGGAGATCATATTGAGAACTGAAGGCATGAATAATCATCTCTAGTGCATGGTGGAAATAACATAGATGATTTAAATAGACAATGTACGTGGCGTGATTGCATTGCATATTCTAATGGTGGTAGGAGTATTGGTCCACAAACTTTTCTTAGGCACCAAGAGTTGAATGCCAAATATGATGCACTAAGTATGCGAATTGGTCTTACTACTTCTAATGAAAGGCAACATGAACAAGGTAATGATCAAAATATTAATACTTCTGTAACTCCCCCCTTCGGTCATGACAACAACTCAATTAACCATGCTGAGTCTCCCCAAATAGACCCTTCTATAGACAATCGCATATCTATTATTGGGCGATCATTATATCAACAAACTATACAAATAATAATTGAGCTTCAAGCTCTTTAGGATGAGAACCAAATATCAATCAGTCCACAAGAGAACATACTCCAATTATTTTTTGGAGGAATGGGCAATCCAAGGCCTAGGACTCAAAGAGTTGAAGAATGCAAGCCAAGTTTAAGTAAGCTATAAGTGCAACTACCTGATACATGGGAGCAACTTGACTCTGTGTATCATGGTATTGGCATGGTCCAACCTGAATGCTATAGGTTTTGCATGGGACGTAAAAAACAATCATCATGAAATTGAACTTCTTACACCTAATAAAGGAAATATCTGACTCTTTTTCAATAGAAAATATAGCATCAATGCTCTAAACCAAATAAGAGTGTGTATTTTGCACTCTTACCTTATAGGTGGTTCTATAAGCCCAAAGAGCCTCATACCAATGCTCATCCCAATCTTATTTATAAGAAGTGACTGTTTTAGTTAAAATCCCACAGATAATTTGATTAGTTACTTCTACTTGGCTATGAAATCTAGGGTAATAAAGCGTTGATTTGCGATGCTTAATCTTATATAGTTCTATTAATTTGCTAATTAGACCATTCAAGATATGGGAACCTTGATCACCTACTGATTTGAGTGGGCAACTAAATGTGTTATAATGTTTTTATACATGAACTTAGCCACCTCAACGGCTTTATCTATCTTACAAGCTTATGTTTCCACCCACTTAGTAATATTATAAGTACAAACAAAGATATCTTGATTGGATTGATATCTTGTAGTCTGATCAATTGGACCCACAAAATCAATGCTTCATTTCTCAAAAGAGGATATACAATGCAAATATAGTTGTCAAAGGTATGGAGAAACTCTTAGAAGGTCAACCAATCCTATGACATACGTCATATTTTTGGAAATAATAATACGCATCCTTAAATAAGCTAGGCCACCAATAACTAGATAATAGACCCTTCCTTGCTATTAATTTACCAACAAAATGGCCACCACAAGGTTCATCATGCAATAACTTTGAAACCACTTGAACTTCATCTTCCTATACACATCAATGATAAATGCCCTCTCTAGGGAAGAATTTATATAGCTAACCCCCTTATCATCCATAGGAGCATTCTTGCATCAATATCCCTAGCTTTCTTCATTTATCTGCATCAGGTGGATATCGAGTGGTACGAAGAAAATTAGCAATGTCTGCATCACTTAGATAATGGCTTGCATAATAAATTAGATTATCCCCCTTATTATTATTTTCTTGACATAAAAGAGCTCTGATAACATACATAGATTTATCTGATTGGAGTGAAATTCCTTCATACAATTGGAGGGTGCCAATACTAGTGCTTCAATCAAGTTTTACTTCAGAAATTCAAATGCTTCCTACCAGACACTATCCCAATTAAAAGGAGTGTCCATTCATAGCAAGTTTTGTTAAGGATGATGTGACATTTGTAAAATAAAAAATAAACTATCGAAAATAATTTAAATGCCCCAGAAATCTGCATAGTTGTCTAAGATTTGTTGGACCAGGTGGTGGAAGTTTAGAAATCTTAGCAATTTTAGTAAGATCCATGGCAATACCTTCCTTAGAAACAATAGTTTCTTTTCGAACTTGAAAAATACCTTTATCAAGTTTAATGAAATACCCACATCATCACTACATTCAAATACTTGTGACAACAATTGAGCAATTTCTTTTTCCATCGATACAAAAGTTGTCAAGAAACACTTCCATCTACAATCAAAGATAATCTTGGTAGGTTGGAATCAAAACCCTTTCAAATGTTATGGGGTGCCTTGCACAAACCAAAAGGCATTACTTTGTGAGTGAATGTGTCCCATTCAGTGCTAAAATTAGCTTTATGGTTATCCTCATGATGAATTAATACTTTATTATAACCTAGTAAACCCATCCATAAAAAATATAGTTCATGGCCAAAGACGTTATCAAGTACTTGATCTATAAATGGCAAAGGAAAATAATATTGTCGTGTCTTATTGTTAAGCTCCCTATAATTAACAAAAATATAGATTTTTTTTGTTATTTCTCTTCGTGCAACTAGAAGCTTAGAAGTTAGAGCTTTGACCAATTTTGCATACACAGGACTTATTATCCATTGAGGTTGACTAACAATCTTTGTGCCTAGTTCTAAGTCGATAAAATATGGACTGACAAAGTTAAGCTTTAATATTATTAAGGTTCTTGCAAGACTAAGAAAATCTCTTAACATGTGCTCATAATACTTCTCCAAATCTTTCTCAATCTTGGGGTTCTAATTGAGCCTCCAGATCTAAATATTTACCTTCTATCATTTCTCTTTTTACCATCTTCACTTTAGGCTCTTCAACATATCAAAAATCTATATCGCGAGGTTTTACTATAGGCACATCTTTAGATATTTTCATTGAAACACTTTCAAGTAAAACATGCCTTGCACTCGAATCTCACTACAATAGAAACAAGGCATAGACGTGCATGTTAGACGCGCAAAGTCGAGCGCGTCTATCATCGCATCTAGATGTGTCTGTAAAAGAGCGTGTAAATAGACACAAATTTTACATCTATATATCCGCTCAAATAGACGCGAACATAGACACATTTTCAGACGGGTATACTGCAACAAGCAGCAATTATAGATGCGCGCACAGACGCACACTAAAATTTTAAAAAGTTTTAAAAAATATACACGTAATTGCATGTCTATATTTGCGTCTAATTTGAAGATGAAATCGCATCTATGTACGCATGTATATGCGCATCTATAAGCGTGCTTAACTGTGCGTATATAAGCGCGTCTATAAGCAATTCGTGCTCTATATATACGTGCTTATAGACGTGCTCATAAATGCGCATAGACGTGCACTAAAATTTTAAAAAATATTACTGGTGTGTCATTCTTTTCAAAGTAGTCTCGTCTTGCGTTTCTTTTGGGTTTTTTTGATAGGCACACGACACAAAGAGAGGAGAAAGAAAGGGGCAAAGAAGAAAGGGTAAAGAGAGGAGGAAGCAAGAGGCAAAGAGAAAGAGGAGAAGGAGTTTGTAGCTTCACTGCTAATTCGCGTCTACAAGCACGTCTGATATACAGAATAGACGCTCTCGTAGACACGCAAGTGTTGAAGATCCATAAAGCCTCCTAGGTTTTTTTGAGTTTTGTGGACCTGGCATGTGTAAGAGTGCATCTGATCCACGGAGCAGACATGCCTGTAGACGCGCTCGCATTAAACAACCACATCTCCTTTGAGGGTTTTTTTTCATACACTGTTTTCCGCGTCTATAATCACATCTATGTGTGCATGTATATGCACGTGTATATGCGCATGTATGTGCGCATGTATATGTGCATCTATAAGTGCGTCTGTCTTCGGGTGTATATGCGTGTGTAGTTTTCACAATAAACGCGCTTGTAGACGCGCTAGTAGACGCGGTAATAAACGCGCCCGACATTTTTAAACACAATTCAAATATTGCGTCTACAAGCGCCTCTATGGAGCCTTTTTGTTGTAGTATCTGGTGATTCTTTCTCGACATTCACATAATAAACCAAGGGTATAAATACAATAGCTAAGTTATCCTGAGTATCATACGTAGTTTATATCTTATAGACATTAATTTCATACATCAAGTAAGGTCTTTCGAGTATATCTTCCTTGCTTTTTACTCAAGCAATGTAAGGTAGTCTTCAAATTCCTACTAGTCGTTATTACTGCAATCATGATCTTAATAGAACCAATTATTTGGGAGATCTGCTCTCGATCACGTGAAAATTGAGAATAATAAAACCCATTACATAATAAAATCCCATCCCTATCCATAATAAAATCCATTACACTTTCCTTTGGATGGGGTAACAGGACCTCGCACATATTTTGCAATGGAGCATTGACTGATTTAAGTTCGCTTCTTGTTGGCTTCTAGGATATCCATGAGCCGCCCCTCTGAATAACAATATATATGACACTTCATTTCCACTTGAACACTTAAAGAAATGATACAAGCAAGGAGAGATAGTAGGATTTTTTACTCGCAATTTAATTCAGAAGATATATATAGACTTGCCTTTCTTTCAAATTTTATTTATTTTCTTACATTCAACCAACCATTCCCTGAAAATAGGTAAAATTTGTCCCATTTCTTGCACATCACTATTTCTTTTATATTCTTGCTCTTCTAACTATAGCTCTAGAAGTGAAATTTCTTCTAAATATCGTCTCTCCCTAAATTGGAATTCTAACTTCTATTTTGGTAGCTCAAAAATTTTCTTTATCGCTTCATTCACAACAATTGGTGTTGCTACCTCACGCTCTTTTTTTTATGTCTTTGTTTTTTATGTCTCATTTTCTTTATCACTTCATTCACAACAATCTCTGTGTGTGTGTGTGTGCATATTTGATTCATGTATTGAGCAAGTTACTGGACCGAAGTTGAAGCTCTATGTGGTTTCTTTACTCTTCTTCTTTATTAGGTTTTTTGATTGGTGGTGTGCTTCCGAGTCAATGAAGTTCATACCAAACTAAAGCTAGTGTTAACTTATTCCATGTTACATGCTACTTGCAAGTCCATAAGATCATTATTGTACTCTTCTATTTCTTTTCGGGTAATATCTTATGGGTGTTAACTTTTCCTCACGAATCATTACAAGGAAGATGTTGCCTAAAATGCGGCACACGCTTATTCCTACCATGTCTAGTAACCAAATGCACTTATCAACTTCATTTCTTTGCCCTAAGTAATATATGTTTAGACTCATTACTATGATAATGTTCCAAAATAGCAACATGCAGCTAGTCTTCTAAGGCGGACAACTCTCGAAATGCAACCGTTTCAATTTCATGACATGCATCAACCTTATCTAATGTTTAAAGAGATAATTTATCAAATGTATTTTTAACACTGCCACATGCATTAAAAATAAGCGTAAAATGCATTCTCCCTTATGAAATTAAGCGTGCCTAAACGTTTCTTTATGCGAGAATAAACTCGAAAAAACCTGGACTTGTGGGCTCGGGGAGATATCCACTTGTATGCTCGGGGAAGAGACCTCCACATGTGCGCCTTGTGACTTTGGCTTTGGAGCCATCGTAGATGTAGAGGATTTGGGCTCCGAGGTTTATCCTTACCCTTTATGGCTCTCTAAATTTCCTCCGAGTCTTGGCAAGTAGTCTCAAAATATGTTTACTTCTCCCTTATGTAGGAATACCCCTTTATAGGGTATGGATTTTAAGATCCCGGAAAGCTCGTGGAAACGGGGCTTATGGGACCTAGTGGGAAGGGGGGCTTAAGAAAGCCCCCTTAGAAGCTTCTTAAGAAGCTTCTAAGAAGCTTCCAAGCTTCTGCAGCAACGTCGGGGGGGGAAGGGGTCGTGATCCAGGCGGGCGGCGGACCGTGTCAGTCAGGTGGGCCGTGGCGGCGGCTATGGCGGACTGGCGGACTGGCGGACTGCAGCGTGGCGGCTTCCTCCAGCACGGCGACGACGACCTCCTCCAGCACCTCCAGCACGTCCCCCTCCCTTTAGCTAGGGGGTGTTTATATAGGCATGGGGGGGGGGAGAAGGCCTCCCATGCAGGCCACGACTTCCATATCCCCATCCTCCCCACACTCCCTCTTCTCCAGCCATGCATCGGCTGGAGGAAAAGGGTTTTTTTTTTAAAAAAAATAAAAAAAATTGCATTGAATTATTCAAATTGCCCCTCCCAAGAGGGTGTTTTTGTGAGACTTGCGGTTTTGAACTCCCGGTTTTGATTTACCAATGCGGAGGACCCCATTTCACGCGTGCGGGTCACACATTACACTGCCAATAATTTCAATGCAAGAGATAACCTTTGCACAAGGTTTACGTCGTGTGCGGGACGTCAATATTCACGGGTGGGAATATTACATTCTCTCCCCCTTAGAAGAATCGAGATGTCCTCATCTCGTGATAAACTGGGGATATTGAAGATTGAGAGAGTTTTCATCCATCCAGGTAGCATCCTCTTCGGGATAATCTTTCCACTGGACGAGGCATTCTTTCAAGGTTCTAGATCTCAATTGTCTCTCCCTGACATCTAAAATCTTTTCCGGTCTTAGTTCAAGGACTCCTTGACTAGGCATTACAACTTGTTGGTCATCAAGTACATGATTTGGGTTGGGTACATATTTTTTTAAGAGACTAATATGGAATACATTGTGAACTTTTAGGTTATCAGGAAGTTGCAATTTATAAGCATTGGGTCCCAGGCATTTGAGGATTTTATACGGTCCACAATACCTTGGACTTAGCTTCTTGCATTCACCTAGAGATAGAGAACTCTTTTTCGGCCGTACACGAATGAAGACCATGTCTCCTTCTCCGAAGACCCTCTCTTGGCGTTTCAAATCCGCATATGCCTTTTGTCTATCTTTGGCTGCTTGTATATCTTGTCTTATTGACCTTATTTGGTCATCCATGTCCTCCAACATTTGTCTTGAAGCTTCCACCCTTAGGGTAGGATCAGAAAAGTTTAGGGGACTTTGACAATCATGACCATACAATGCCTGGAAAGGCGTCATTTGAATGCTCTGCTGGTAAGAAGCATTGTAAGCAAATTCTACTAACGGCAAGTATTGAATCCACCTCTTCGGCTCCCGACAGCAGTAGGCCCTAAGCATATCCTCAATGATTTGATTTACTCGTTCTGTTTGTCCGTCTGTTTGGGGATGGTAGGCAGTGCTAAAACAGAGTTGAGTTCCAATAGCTTCAAAGATAGCTCTCCAAAAGTGTGAAGTGAAAAGAGAATCTCGATCGCTAATGATCCTTCTAGGTAACCCATGTAGCTTGAATATTTCTTTGATAAACACTCTAGCAATGTCGGAGGCTTTATAGTTTGTCTTTACTAGAATCAGGTGTGCAACCTTAGTAAGCATGTCAACTACAACCATAAGGGAGTTGTATCCTCCTTGGACTTGGGGTAAGCCCACCACAAAATCCATACTGATGAATTCCCATTTCATTTGGGGAATGTCAAGTGGTTGCAATTTCCCTGGCATCATGACATGTTTAGCCTTGATACGTTGGCAAGACAAACATTCAGTGACATATTTGAGAACGTCACCCTTGAGCCTCTCCCAATGATAGCTCTTCCTAACTGCATTAAGAGTTTTTGCATAGCCAGGATGTCCTGCGAAAGGGGAATCATGAGCTTCCCATAATATCTTTTGCTTAAGTGACTGGCTTGTTGGTATACATAACCTTGTTCTGTAGTAAATAAGTCCATTGTCAATAGAAAATTCATGATACTTGGCCTGTAACTTCAGATTCTGATCCTTGGTAGATATTTCTTTTATCATTGCTTGGTAGGCTAAGTCATGGCTTGCTTCCTCTTTAGCTAGTTCGAGTATAGGGTTGCTTGGCATAGATACCTTTGTAGCCAGAGATCTGGCCGTTGATGGATTCTGCAAGATTAGGGAATTTAGGAATGCCTTGCGACTGAGTGCATCGGCAACTACATTCTCTTTCCCCTGTCGATACTTGATTTCAAAATCATACTCCTCCAATACTTCGATCCATCGATGTTGCCTCATGTTGAGCTCGTTCTGGGTAAAAATCCATTTGAGACTCTTATGATCTGTTACTAGAGTAAACTTGTTACCCAACAGGTAGTGTCTCCAAAGCTTTAGAGCATGGATGACAGCTAATAACTCCAGATCATGCGTGGCATAATTCTTTTCATGACTCTTCAATTTCCTTGAAGAATATGCTACGGGATGACCTTCCTGCATGAGTACACACCCGAAGGCAAGAATGCTGGCATCAGTTACTACCTCGAACTCCTTATTGAGGTCAGGAAGTTTCAGAATAGGTGCTGATACCAAACATTGCTTCAATTGGTCGAAGCTATTTTGTTTGGGAGTTGACCATGTAATAGAAGTCTGCTTCTTTAGTAAGTCGGTAAGAGGTGCTGCAATCAAAGCATAGTTTTTGATAAAGACCCTATACCATCCTATCAAGCCAAGAAAACTGCGTATTTCTTTGACGGATACTGGTATTGGCCATTCAAGCACATCTCTTACTTTGGCTGGGTCTACTGATATTCCTTCTGATGATACTAAGAATCCTAGATATTCAATCTGGCGTTTGAAGAATGCACACTTCTTCATTTTTGCATACAGCTTATGAGACCTCATTGTCTCCAAAACAATCCGTAGTTGAGGTTCATGATCTTCTTCCTGTTTAGAATAGACTAAAGTGTCGTCGAAGAAGCCAAGCACGAAATCATCAAGATATGGTCTAAAAATATCCTGCATTAATCTATTGAAGGTGGCAGGTGCATTTGTAAGCCCGAATGACATAACCAAGAATTGAAAGTGCCCATATCTTGTATTGAAGGCCGTTTTTGGAATATCTTCATCCTTGATCTTGATTTGATAGTAACCTCACCTGAGATCAATTTTGGAGAAGATCTTTGCACCTTGAAGGCGGTCAAGAAGTTCATCTATTCTAGGAATAGGATACTTGTTCTTGACTGTTGATTGATTCAACCCACGGTAATCAATACATAGTCGAAGTGTCCCATCTTTCTTTTTTCTGGAATAGAACTGGAGCTCCCCATGGTGAGTTGCTGGGCCGGATGTAGCCTTGGTTTAACAGTTGCTTGAGTTGTTCCTTCAACTCAATAGCCTCCGGAATGGACATTCTATACGGTCTTTTTGCAATTGGCGCAGCTCCAGGTATTAACCTTATTTCATGATCAACTTCTCTTGGGGGTGGAAGTTCAGTTAATTCCTCAGGGAATACGTCAGCATATTCTTTTAGCCAAGAGGGTCCCTCATGAGACTCTTGCTTTTGATCTAAATTGTTGAGTTTGATCAAGTAAACAGGTAATCCTTTCCTAACCCCTTTTATGATCCGCGATACTTTGGCTAACTGGATTCTTGGCACTCCTGCCTCACCTTGAGTTGTAACAAACTCTCTTTCAGAGTTTCGAAAGGAAACTTGACCCTTTCCACAGTGGATGTGAGCGTCATTAGGCTTAAGCCAATCCATCCCGAGTAGGCACTCATGGATACCTAAGTTCATGACTCTGAATTTGACTGAGGTTTTCTTTCCTCCCAGATAGAACTCCTCCTTAGCAGTTTGCCTGGTACAAGTTACCTCACGACCGTTTGCCAATTCCACAAGTAGGGTAGGTGCTTCTACTGTGGCTATTCCTAATCTCTTAGCACACGCTGGTGAGATAAAGGAATGAGTACTGCCACAATCAATCAAGGTTTTGAACCCTTTACCTTGATAGTCCGACGGTGTTTGAATCACCGAGAATTGGCAATTCGGGCCCTTCTTATGTAGAGCGGCATGGACCGTCGCTCTTTCGAAATCCGCTTCCATAGTCGGATCTTCCTCTTCCTCTGCTTCACATCTTTGCCTATTGATAATGCAGGCAGCTCTTCCTCTACCACGGGTGGCAGCTCCTTGACCGCGGCCAGCACCTTGACGGTGTTTATCGCTGAGCTTGGGGCATTGCTTTTTGAAGTGACCGAGCTCATTGCAGTGGAAGCATCGGAGGTTTCGGCCATTACCGTGAGTAGGAACAAAGTTGTTGATGTTATTTGTCCTTGCTTTCTTCCTTTGTCCGTGATTGTGGCCTTGAACTCTCTTAACCTGGGGTCTGAATGCTCCTCTGTTTGGGTCGCTATAAGACCAATTCTTAATACCCCTTGGTTTAGCTTGCACTTCCTGAATTATAGGTGCCGCTCGAATGAGTGCATCCTGAAGATCTGATGGATGCATAGATTCGAGACGGGTATTTACAGGTGGATTTAAGCCCGCGCAAAATTTGGACACCTGCTGTGTCGTGTCCATTTGTGGCGCATACTTTAAGAGTGAGACAAATTTAGAGTAGTATGCGTCAAGAGTGAGTCCTAACTGTTTTAGCTCATAGAACTCATTCATTTTCTGTGTACGATATGCAGGCGGCAAATATCTCCCTTGCACGGCTTGCTTTAACTTCTCCCAGGTAACGGACCCCTCTGAAATCCCTTGATCCCTGCACCATTGTTTCCACCATAGTCTGGCTTCACCGGTGAGTTTTAATTTGGCGAGCATGGCCTGATTGGTAGGTGCAGTGCCAGCTGCTTCGAAGTAGTCCTTCATAGATTCAATCCAAATCTCAGCATCCGACTGGACGAATCTGCCTCTCCCGTCAAACTCGGGTGGCTTTATCTGTTTGAGGAGGAACTTCTTCTCCTGGATCACAGTAGTACTTGATGTAGGGGGCGAATTTGGAACCTGTACTTGGGGTTGTGCCTGAGTAAAAGTTTTCTTAACATTATT
This sequence comes from Lygodium microphyllum, assembly GCF_053477565.2. NCBI lineage: Eukaryota > Viridiplantae > Streptophyta > Polypodiopsida > Schizaeales > Lygodiaceae > Lygodium > Lygodium microphyllum. Next base: position 8,622,471 of record NC_141150.1, on the reverse strand, counting down.
GTATGATAATTGACATTAGCTTATCTTTAGTTCAGCTATCTCGTAAATCATGAAGCTACTTAACTTTTTGCAACAACCCTGATGCACAATCGGATAGTGATAAAAAGAAGTCCTTATTTATATTTATATGGCGTAGCCTTATACAACATCTCGTGTGATGATAATCCAATCATTACATTTAGTTTGCGGAGAACAACATTGTATTGGATTTGTCTACAGGAACTGTGTAATAGTAGGGTTTTGGGTCATGAATCTTTAGGAATCGATAATTCATCAGAAGTTCAGGATATCCTTTCCGCTGGAATCCATACTTCCCATGGCGGCCCAATACCTTAATCCTATCAGCTGGGATTACACGGGTTACTTCCTCATATACATATGAGTTCAATTCAACTCTCCGACCTCGAATATGCAAAGTCGAATTTACGTGAGCTTCCACAAAAATGAACAGCTTCACGACTTTCAAATCTTCCAACCACTTGATCCTTTTCAGGTTGGTCTGTAGATAAGCGAACCGGTGGGCAGCTATGTAGTAGATTCCTGAAGACCCCGTCCATCTTCGCTCTATATATAGAGGTGATGGATTATAAATCTGCTCCAGGATGTTCATCATTTCAATTCTCTGCCTATAATGCGGAGAATGCATTGCAGTCATAAACATGATCCGGAACACCAAAAACTTGTTCCACGCCTCGTAATTCTGGAAGACAGTATTGAAGATGAGGAAATGTTTGGACAGGAACAATTTCTTTACTTCATTTTTAATGAAATCTTATGAAAAAAATTCCATTGTTGGTCGGCTCTGATACCAACTGTAACGTGTCCACTAGAATCCTCTAGGACACGTCTTGGCAGTCCATCGGAAGGCTGTCTAGAGAACTCCGCCCGGCACTCCCATGGAATGTTACGGGTTTTGTAATCTAGGTCTTTCCGCGTCTGCCACGTAGCGGAAGGGTCCTGGCCGTTTCCCACTTAGGATCAACCGGAATTAAGGTTTTCTAGTTTGGTCATTAGCTAGCAGCAACTAGCGTCAGACCCGAGCGAACTACTTTACGCAGAAACGCCAGGTCCGAAGCGGATTCACGCTGCACTTGGTTCAAGGAGAATGGGAAACGAGAGGGATGCCATGCTCAACCTCTCTGCCATAAGGCATAGTCCCATTCCGTTCCCCTAAAACAGCGTGAATCGGGTAACAGGTAAATCTAAGTCATCCTTCTCGTTATTTGCTCGGCGATGATGATCATCCCTATGTTCGTTGAAGATTATTGAGAAAAGTTCCCGGCTGACCGGGACCACCCATCCATAGGACGGACCCATGGTCCATCCTCCGCACTTTCCTCGATTTGTTTTAGTTATGTAATTACCTACCACATTAATTTGACATATAACAAACAGCTTCCTTGATTAGCCCTGTTAAGCACTGGTTCCTTCACGTAATCTTATCACAGGACATAAAGAAAACAATGTCAAACAACTTCTTTATTATCATTTTATCCTTTTATCTTTGAAATACAAGGAGTTCCGCCCGTAGGCTTGTTCATAATCCGCCCGAAGGCTATCCAGTAATCCACCAGGGATCACTAATCCAAGCTTCTGCCCGTAGACTAGTATGCGGGCCTCGAGATCCAATCCCGAGTCACGTTAGCCTCTTGTGCAGGGCCCGGAAGGCGAGGGATTTACGGCCAGAGCCCCCTCTGGCACCCAAGCGTCCTCCTGCTCCAAGTAGAACTTAACGGAGAGACCTCTCACGGCGGGTTCGGTCCACGTCCCCGGTGCGGTTAACAACCCCCTTGGTTAGGGTCAGGCAGGCAGTCGGGGGTAATTGAAGCTGTCTCTCCCTTCAGGCCTTCAACCTGAAGTATTTAGATATCGTTTCATCCTTTAGTTCATTGAGCAAACAATGCAAACAGTGCTTTCTAAACTGTTACAAGCACAATCAATTCCAGTGGTCGTTTTAGCTGGCAAACTGTTAAGGAGTGACTCCTTTTCTCCGAATGCAACCCGCATTCAATCCGGAATCAATTGCAACTTGGCAAGATTCCTATCGTCCTTGGGTTAGGGTCATACCCTGTCAATACTTTAGGTTTGGTTTATGGTAAATTCCGGCGACCATGTCGCTTTAGTTTATTGATTAATCATTTTCGTCCAAGCAAATGCCTAGCTTCCCTTAACTTGACAAAGTTTCCCTAATGAGGATAGAGTAAAAGGACGACTACCCTTTTCCCCTTGCGAGTTTAAACTGGCGCAAGAACCTGCCAACCTTAATCCACGGAATGGCAAAACTTCTTACGGTCAAACCGCAAAGCTAAGTGACGTTGCAATTTATTGCACAAGTGTCGCCTCCATTCTAAGGGATCATTTCCCCTAATGAATGGCGTATTCAGGTCACAGAATTAACTTCAGACGAGAAGAAGGGTTTAGGGTGTCTTCTTACCCACCCATCCTTAATTTCACTAAATCGACAGCGTTTAGTCCAACTCAAATCGAGTTTCATCATCTTGAACGCTTGGTCCTTAAGGTAGGAATCCTAGATTATTGTTTACATGAGCATCCAATTAGCTCAACATTTTGGGAATGTGGTTAGGACTATTGGCTTGAAGGTTTCGACTTAGCGACATTCGGAAAACTTGGCCGAATCCTTAACCTAGTTAGCATTCGGGGTGTCTATCGTACCATATGATTCCTTTGTGGCTAGGTGATTTGGGTAATTCATTATGCTTGTCTCGCGACAAGGATGAATCCTTCCTAGAGACAATAAACTAGATCTAAAAGAGGAAAAATAGTTGCAACTACCACAATACATGTAAACATGTGATTCATCGCCTCTACGCATCACATGGTTCACAATGACTCTATCTTCCCTTGTATCGTAAAAATGCATGATAATCTGGGTACTAACTTTCCTAGGACCTACTAGGACTTACATCAAATAATCATGCCTACAACCTTGTTGTCTACACTTTAGAATCTCGTGCTTTGATAAACCATGCGACCTTTCCTAAATACGGCTCCTGATGAATGAAATTTCTGCATGATGACTATGCAACACGCAACTTTCCCCTAGCTACAATGTAGTTAATGAAGTTCATACCAAACTAAAGCTAGTGTTAACTTATTCCATGTTACATGCTACTTGCAAGTCTATAAGATCATTATCGTACGCTTCTATTTCTTTTCGGGTAATATCTTATGGGTGTTAACTTTTTCTCACGAATCATTACAAGGAAGATGTTGCCTAAAATGCGGCACACGCTTATTCCTACCATGTCTAGTAACCAAATGCACTTATCAACTTCATTTCTTTGCCCTAAGTAATATATGTTTAGACTCATTACTATGATAATGTTCCAAAATAGCAACATGCAGCTAGTCTTCTAAGGCGGACAACTCTCGAAATGCAACCGTTTCAATTTCATGACATGCATCAACCTTATCTAATGTTTAAAGAGATAATTTATCAAATGTATTTTTAACACTGCCACATGCATTAAAAATAAGCGTAAAATGCATTCTCCCTTATGAAATTAAGCGTGCCTAAACATTTCTTTATGCAAGAATAAACTCGAAAAAACCTGGACTTGTGGGCTCGGGGAGATATCCACTTGTATGCTCGGGGAAGAGACCTCCACATGTGCGCCTTGTGACTTTGGCTTTGGAGCCATCGTAGATGTAGAGGATTTGGGCTCCGGGGTTTATCCTTACCCTTTATGGCTCTCTAAATTTCCTCTGAGTCTTGGCGAGTAGTCTCAAAATATGTTTACTTCTCCCTTATGTAGGAATACCCCTTCATAGGGTATGGATTTTAAGATCCCGGAAAGCTCGTGGAAACGGGGCTTATGGGACCTAGTGGGAAGGGGGGCTTAAGAAAGCCCCCTTAGAAGCTTCTTAAGAAGCTTCTAAGAAGCTTTCAAGCTTCTGCAGCAACGTCGGGGGGGGAAGGGGTCGTGATCTAGGCGGGCGGCGGACCGTGTCAGTTAGGCGGGCCGTGGCGGCGGCTATGGCGGACTGGCGGACTGGCGGACTGCAACGCGGCGGCTTCCTCCAGCACGGCGACGGCGACCTCCTCCAGCACCTCCAGCACGTCCAGCACGTCCCCCTCCCTCTAGCTAGGGGGTGTTTATATAGGCATGGGGGGGGGGAGAAGGCCTCCACCACGTGGCCCCCTTGCATGGGTTCCCCCCCCTCCCATGCAGGCCACGACTTCCATATCCCCATCCTCCCCACACTCCCTCTTCTCCAGCCATGCATCGGCTGGAGGAAAAGGGTTAAAAATAAATAAAAAAAATAAAAAAAATTGCATTGAATTATTCAAATTGCCCCTCCCAAGAGGGTGTTTTTGTGAGACTTGCGGTTTTGAACTCCCGGTTTTGATTTACCAACGCGGAGGACCCCATTTCACGCGTGCGGGTCACACATTACACTGCCAATAATTTCAATGCAAAAGATAACCTTTGCACAAGGTTTACGTCTTGTGCGGGACGTCAATATTCACGGGTGGGAATATTACATCTTCTTTGCCTCTTTCTTTCTCCTCTCTTTGTGTCGTGTGCCTATCAAAAAAACCCAAAAGAAACGCAAGACGAGACTACTTTGAAAAGAATGACACACCAGTAATATTTTTTAAAATTTTAGTGTACGTCTGTGCGCGTCTATCAGCACGTCTATAAGCACGTATATATAGAGCACGAATTGCTTATAGACGCGCTTATATACGCACAGTTAAACACGCTTATAGATGCGCATATACACGCGCTTATAGATGCGCATATACATGCGCACATAGATGCGATTTCACCTTCAAATTAGACGCAAATATAGACATGCAATTACGTGTATATTTTTTAAAATTTTTTAAAATTTTAGTGCGCGTCTGTGCGCGCATCTATAACTGATGCTTGTTGCAGTATACCCGTCTGAAAATGCGTCTATGTTCGCATCTATTTGAGCGGATATATAGATGTAAAACTCGCGTCTATTTACACGCTCTTTTAGACACACATCTAGATGCGATGATAGACGCGCCCGACTTTGTGCGTCTAACATGCACGTCTATGCCTCATTTCTATTGTAGTGAGATTCGAGTGCAAGGCATGTTTTACTTGAAAGTGTTTCAATGAAAATATCTAAAGATGTGCCTATAGTAAAACCTCGCGATATAGATTTTTGATATGTTGAAGAGCCTAAAGTGAAGATGGTAAAAAGAGAAATGATAGAAGGTAAATATTTAGATCTGGAGGCTTAATTAGAACCCCAAGATTGAGAAAGATTTGGAGAAGTATTATGAGCACATGTTAAGAGATTTTCTTGGTCTTGTAAGAACCTTAATGATATTAAAGCTTAACTTTGTCAGTCAATATTGTATCGACTTAGAACTAGGCACAAAGATTGTTAGTCAACCTCAATGGATAATAAGTCCTGTGTATGCAAAATTGGTCAAAGCTCTAACTTCTAAGCTTCTAGTTGCACGAAGAGAAATAACAAACAAATCTATATTTTTGTTAATTATAGGGAGCTTAACAATAAGACACGACAATATTATTTTCCTTTGCCATTTATAGATCAAGTACTTGATAACGTCTTTGGCCATGAACTATATTTTTTATGGATGGATTTACTAGGTTATAATAAAGTATTAATTCATCATGAGGATAACCATAAAGCTACTTTTAGCATTGAATGGGACACATTCACTCACAAAGTAATGCCTTTTGGTTTGTGCAAGGCACCCCATAACATTTGAAAGGGTTTTGATTTCAACCTACCAAGATTATCTTTGATTGTAGATGGAAGTGTTTCTTGACATCTTTTGTATCGATGGAAAAAGAAATTGCTCAATTGTTGTCACAAGTATTTGAATGTAGTGATGATGTGGATATTTCATTAAACTTGATAAATGTATTTTTTGAGTTCCAAAAGGAACTATTGTTTCTAAGGAAGGTATTGCCATGGATCTTACTAAAATTGCCAAGATTTCTAAACTTCCACCACCTGGTCCAACAAATCTTAGACAACTATGCAGATTTCTGGGGCATTTAAATTATTTTCGATAGTTTATTTTTTATTTTACAAAGGTCACATCATCCTTAACAAAACTTGCTATGAATGGATACTCCTTTTAATTGGGATAGTGTCTTGTAGGAAGCATTTGAATTTCTGAAGTAAAAGTTGATTGAAGAACTAGTATTGGCACCCTCCAATTGTATGAAGGAATTTCACTCCAATCAGATAAATCTTTGTATGTTGTCAAAGCTCTTTTATGTCAAGAAAATAATAATAAGGGGGATAATCTAATTTATTATGCAAGCCATTATCTAAGTGATGCAGACATTGCTAATTTTCTTCGTACCACTCAATATCCACCTGATGCAGATAAATGAAGAAAGCTAGGGATATTGATGCAAGAATGCTCCTATGGATGATAAGGGGGTTAGCTATATAAATTCTTCCCTAGAGAGGGCATTTATCATTGATGTGTAGAGGAAGATGAAGTTCAAGTGGTTTCAAAGTTATTGCATGATGAACCTTGTGGTGGCCATTTTGTTGGTAAATTAATAGCAAGGAAGGGTCTATTATCTAGTTATTAGTGGCCTAGCTTATTTAAGGATGCGTATTATTATTTCCAAAAATATGACGTATGTCATAGGATTGGTTGACCTTCTAAGAGTTTCTCCATACCTTTGACAACTATATTTGCATTGTATATCCTCTTTTGAGAAATGAAGCATTGATTTTGTGGGTCCAATTGATCAAACTACAAGATATCAATCCAAACAAGATATCTTCGTTTGTACTTATAATATTACTAAGTGGGTTGAAACAGAAGCTTGTAAGATAGATAAAGCCGTTGAGGTGGCTAAGTTCATGTATAAAAACATTATAACACATTTAGTTGCCCACTTAAATCAGTAGGTGATCAAGGTTCCCATGTCTTGAATGGTCTAATTAGAAAATTAATAGAACTATATAAGATTAAGCATCGCAAATCAAGGCTTTATTACCCTAGATTTCATAGCCAAGTAGAAGTAACTAATCAAATTATCTGTGGGATTTTAACTAAAACAGTCACTTCTTATAAATAAGATTGGGATGAGCATCGGTATGAGGCTCTTTAGGCTTATAGAACCACCTATAAGGTGAGAGTGCAAAATACACGCTCTAATTTGGTTTAGAGCATTGACGCTATATTTTCTATTGAAAAAGAGTCAGATATTTTCTTTATTAGGTGTAAGAAGTTCAATTTCATGATGATTGTTTTTTACTTCCCATGCAAAACCTATAGCGTTCAGGTTGGACCATCCCAATACCATGATACACAGAGTCAAGTTGCTCCCATGTATCAGGTAGTTGCACTTATAGCTTACTTAAACTTGGCTTGCATTCTTCAACTCTTTGAGTCCTAGGCCTTGGATTGCCCATTCCTCCAAAAAATAATTGGAGTATGTTCTCTTGTGGACTGATTGATATTTGGTTCTCATCCTAAAGAGCTTGAAGCTCAATTATTATTTGTATAGTTTGTTGATATAATGATCGCCCAATAATAGATATGCGATTGTCTATAGAAGGGTCTATTTGGGGAGACTCAGCATGGTTAATTGAGTTGTTTTCATGTGACCGAAGGGGGGAGTTACAGAAGTATTAATATTTTGATCATTACCTTGTTCATGTTGCCTTTCATTAGAAGTAGTAAGAGCAATTCGCATACTTAGTGCATCATATTTGGCATTCAACTCTTGGTGCCTAAGAAAAGTTTGTGGACCAATACTCCTACCACCATTACAATATGCAATGCAATCACACCACGTACATTGTCTATTTAAATCATGTATGTTATTTCCACCATGCACTGGAGATGATTATTCATGCCTTTAGTTCTCAATATGATCTCCTTGCACGCTTGTGTCGCTTGGTTCACTAGCATGGAATATTTCTAGAGAAGAATGCATAATCCCAAGCATGTCATTTTTAACGTGTCTAAAATAAGTACTAGGATTCACTAATTTCCAACCTTCAATACCATGTGCACCCTTATAGTCACATATACATTTTATTAATGAGCTTGTAGAAGAAGACCTCCCTTACTTGAGTATCTTCAATCCTCAATCCAAGGTTGATGAAATTATGAGCTTTTGCACAAACAAAACTCCAAGATTGAAAAAAGAATCTAACCCATAATATATTTTACGTTAATAACATATTTTAGTTGCATAGTTAATATCATAGTCTATACCAGTTCAACAATAGAGCTCATAATTGGGACACTCTCAAGAGATATCAATTGGGACACTCAAGTCTAACTAACCATGCATCCTTCTCCCTGATTTAAGATAGCAATAATACAAGACTAGCTTGGAGGAGTAGTAAACTCAAACATCTTACCTCCTCATTTTATATTGCGAAAGCTTGAGTGCTTGAACATGGTTTCGCCACCAAAACAAAATGATCCAATGTTGTTGCTCCGTCCCATCTACTAGAAGCACATCACCAATCAAAAAAGCTAATAAAGAAGAAGAAGAAGAGTAAGGAAGTGAAATAGAGCTTCATCTTCGGTCAATAACTTGCCCAATACATGAATCACACACACACACACACACTCTCTCTCTCTCTCTCTCTCTCTCAATAATGAAGACAAGATGATAAAATATAACATAATGGTTCTCAAGCATTGCACTTATAGAACTTTGGCAACATGGATGCACCAGAAGGGTAAATACAACTAAGAGCTCCCATCCTTATCTAGACCAAAATTAGGGTTAGGGGTGGGACACTTCTTTATGGTGGCACCTTGTTTGCATTTCAAAGATTGTAGTTCTTTTAGGTTTAGAGTTTCCACAATTGTGAATTACAGTTTTCACCCTCTCCTGTCTAATAGCACTAAAGTTTATGAAAGAAAAATGTAAAATATGTAGTCTCTATTTTAAAAAATGCATGCATTTTGGATTTGTACCTTTAATATGTGCTATCACTGTTACCTCATAGGCCTCCTTTCTAAGGTTTAAGAATAATCATGTAAAACAAAAGCTTCTAAGAAATATGAAAATGTGGGATTGGGAATCATGTGATTTTGAAGAAAGGTGGTCGAGATTTCTACCTCATAGGGTGACCTTTATAGTTGACCTCATGATTGGTGTCCTTACTAGAGCACAAGAGAAGCAAGGTCTTGAGGAAGAAAATTTGCAATGAAAAGGAGTTGCAAAGGATAAATCTACGGATGTAGATCCTAATATAGAGCTACGTGGATCAGACTCTCCTCAACTCTGTTCAGATAATGTGTTATCACCCATGCCACCAAGAAATCTCAAAATTCAGATGGGTGTAGCTCCTTTTCTTGAAACACTAGTACCTTCAATGGAGGGAACAACAGAGCAAGAGGGAAAGGTGAATAAGGCTATGATTTTTGGGAAGTACTAGAGAAAGTATATTTAACAATTAATGTCAAGAGGTTGCTTGGAATATAACTTACATGCCGGAGACAACTCTATCATAAGCTAGTTCAACATAGAAGATAAAGAATTGAGATGACTATAAGTAGTGACGAAGTGGATATTTCATTAAAAACCTGATAAATGTATTTTTTGAGTTCCAAAAGGAACTATTGTTTCTAAGGAAGGTATTGCCATGGATCTTACTAAAATTCCTAAGATTTCTAAACTTCCACCACCTGGTCCAACAAATCTTAGATAACTATGCAGATTTTTGGGGCATTTAAATTTTTTTCGATAGTTTATTTTTGATGTTATAAAGGTGACATTATCCTTAACAAAGTTTTCTATGAAAGGACACTTCTTTTAGTTGGGATAGTGTCTGTTAGGAAGAATTTGAATTTCTGAAGTAAAAGTTAGTTGAAGAACTAGTATTGGCACCCTCCAATTGTATGAAGGAATTTCACTCCAATCAGATAAATCTATGCATGATGTCAGAGCTATTTTATGTCAAGAAAATAACAATAAATGGGATCATCTAATTTTTTATGCAAGCCATAATCTATGTGATGCAGACATTTCTAATTTTCTTCGTACTGCTCAGTATCCACCTGGTGTAGATAAATGAAGAAAGCTAGAGATATTGATGCAAGAATGCTCGTATGGATGATAAGGGGGTTAGCTATATAAATTCTTCCCTAGAGAGGGCATTTATCATTGATGTGTATAGGAAGATGAAGTTCAAGTGGTTTCAAAGTTATTGCATGATGAACCTTGTGATGGCCATTTTGTTGGTAAATTAACAGCAAGGAAGGTTCTATTATCTACTTATTGGTGGCCTAGCTTACGTAAGGATGGGTATTATTATTTTCGAAAGTGTGACGTATGTCATAGGATTGGTTGACCTTCTAAGAGTTTCGCTATACCTTTGACAACTATATTTGGGTTCTATATCCTCTTTTGGGAAATAAAGCATTGATTTTGTGGGTCCAATAGATCGGACTACAAGATATCAATGCAATCAAGATATCTTTGTTTGTACTTACTATATTACTAAGTGGGTAGAAACAGAAGCTTGTAAGACAAATAACGCCATTGCGGTGACTAAGTTCATGTATAAAAACATCATAACACATTTGGTTGCCCACTCAAATCAATAGGTGATCAAGGTTCCCATGTCTTGAATGGTCTAATTAGCAAATTAATAGAATCGTATAAGATTAAGCATCACAAATCAATGCTTTATTACCCTAGAGTTCATAGCCAAGTAGAAGTAACTAATGAAATTATTTGTGGGATTTTAACTAGAACAATCACTTCTTATAAATAAGATTGGGATGAGCATCCGTATGAGGCTCTTTGGGCTTATAGAACCACCTATAAGGTAAGAGTGCAAAATACACCCTCTAATTTGGTTTAGATCATTGATGCTATATATTCTATTTAACAAGAGTCTGATATTTTCTTTACTAGGTGTAAGAAGTTCAATTTCATAATCATTATTTTTACTTCCCATGCAAAATCTATAGCGTTCAGGTTGGACCATGCCAATACCATGATACATAAAGTCAAGTTGCTCCCGAGATGTTGGGATTCTCACTCCATCAAGGTTGGCATCCCATGTACCAAGTAGTTTCACTTATAGCTTACTTAAACTTGGCTTGCATTCTTCAACTCTTTGAGTCCTAGGCCTTGGATTGCCCATGTCTTCAAAAAATAATTGGAGTATGTTCTCTTGTGCATTGATTGATATTTGGTTCTCATCCTACAGAGCTTGAAGCTCAATTATTATTTGTATAGTTTGTTGATATAATGATCACCTAATAATAGATATGTGATTGTCTATAGAAGGGTATATTTGAGGAGACTCCACATGGTTAATTGATTTGTTGTCACGAACGAAGGGGGGACTTACAGAAGTATGAATAGTTTGATAATTACCTTGTTCATGTTGCCTTTCATTAGAAGTAGTAAGACCTAACCCGCAACGGATTCGTATAGGCATGGTTCAATAGATACAATAAATACCCCAAGTGCATACTAGGGTATAGCACGTTAAGGATTGGCCTAGTTTCGCACTTGTTGCCAAGTCGAAACCCTTAAACCCAAAGGTCCTATCCACATTCACGGGATGTTGGGTCAATGGGACGCTCATGCAAATAACATTCTAGGGTCTCTACCCTAAGGATCGACTGACTTAATGTTAAAACTTGGGTTGAGTTTGGAATCCCTAGGACCAAACGTTGTCATCCTAGTGCAATTAGGATTGGGTTGGGTAAGAAGATACCCTAAAACCTGCTTCTTGTCTAAACATAATTCCTTGACCCGGAAATGCCATTCAATGGGTGAAATGATCCCATGGATTAGATGCGACACTTGTGCAACAAGTTGCAACATCGTATAGCCTTGTGGTTTGATCACAAGAGAGTTTTGCCATTCCTTAGAATGAGGTTGGCATGTTCTTGTGCAAGTTTAACTTGCAAGAGGATGAGTAATCATCCTATTACATCACCTTTCTTGGGGACAATTGCCAAGCTAAGGGAAGACATGTATTTTCTTGGAAGTAAAGGATCAATCAAGTTAGAGCGATATGGTCACCTCGATTTAATGTTGAATTATGAAACCTAAGGTGTTGGTTAAGTTGGGTTAACAGGGTATGGCCCTAATCCAAGGGCAAAAGGGTGAACAAACAAACCCTTGGGGGATCTTGCCAAGTCACAATTGATCCTGGATCGAATGCTGGATGCATTTGGAGAGAAGGATTCACTCCTTAGCAGTTGGCCAAATAAACGACCACTGGATTGATTATGCTTGTAACAGCTTAGGAGCAATGTTTGCATTGTTTTCTCAAAGAACTAAAAGATAAAAAGTTAATTAATGCTTAAGGTTAAAGGCCTGAAGGGAGAGGCAGCATCAGTTACCCCCGACTATCTGCCTGACCCTAACCAAGGGGGTTGTTAGCCGCACCGGGAATGTGGACCGAATCCGCCACATGAGGTCTCTCCGTTGAGTACTACTTGGATCAGGAGGACACTTGGGTGCCAGGGGGGCTCTGGCCGTAAATCCCTTGCCTTCTGGGCCCTGCACAAGAGGCCAATGTGACTCGGGATTGGATCTCGAGGCCCGCATACTAGTCTACAGGCGGAATCTTGGATTAGTAATCCTTGTGGATTGCTGGATAGCCTTCAGGAGGATCATGGATTAGCATGCGGCCTGGACTTTATCGATGTATTCTAAAGATAAATAAGATAACTTGTTGAAAAGGAACTTGTTTCGCATTGTTTTTCTATGTCAAGTGCTAAGATTACGTGAAGGAACCAGTGTTTAACTGGCTAATTAAGGAAGTTGCTTGATGCATGTCCAATTAAATGTGGTAGGTAATTAGACAACTAAAGCAACCCTGAGGAAAGTGCAGTGGATGTGGCCATGGGTTTGTCCTACGGATGGGTGGTTTCGGTTGGCTAGTAACTTTTCTTAATCCAAAAGGACAGCAAGGAGCTCTTCTCAAAGAAAATGAACAACAAGGGCGCTGACCTAGAGTTTAGGTTACTAGAATTCTGATTTTTGCTATTTTAGGGGAACGGAATGGGACTATGCCTTATGGGCAGAGAGGTCCAGCTTTGCATCCCTCTCCTTTCCCATTCTCCTTGATACAAGTGTAGTATGAATCCACTTCAACCCCGACGTTCTTGCGTAAAGTAGTTTGCCTGGTGTTCGACGCTAGCTGCCATTTTAGGAAATTAACCATTAGGGGAAACCCTGATTCCGGTCGGTCCTAAGTGGGAACTGCGAGAATGCTTCCGCTACGTGGCAGACTCAGAAAGACCTAGATCACAAACCTCGTAACATTCCATGGGAGTGCTGTGTGGGGCCTTCTAGACCCTCTTTTCGATGGGCTGCTAAGACTGTCCTATAAGGGAACAGGTGGACACATTACAGTCCAAGTAATGATTGTAAAGAGGGTGTCATTAGTAACCTCAACATAGCCTTGCAAGGATGGATTCCATGTAATGATGTCGTGAGATAATTGTACACAATCATTGTCCCTGTCCTTGATCATAGCACAAGCTTGAGAGAGAGCTTTTTGGAAGTTCATGATCTTGTGAGTTGGGCAAGAAACCATTCGGTCATTCTAATAGTGCAATATTGTGATTAGGTGGATGTAGTCCCCTTTATAGTACTCAGCATTAAATGAAAGAACATCATTGATCCAAAGCACTTGATCAGCCATGGCTTGATATAGGTTTTCCAAGAGTGGTTGTGATAAAGCCTCATCGTCAAACTCCATGTTAAGGTCAAATTCACAAGCAACGAGGCAAATCCTAGCAGCCCCATCCTTACGACGAAGGGGGATGTATTGTTGGAGGCTAGGGAGCTTGTTCTCCTCTCTCAATGCTACAATAAGCATCACACTAGTGAGATAGTCCACAACTGCTTCTTGGACACGCTTTGTAGTGCTTAGGAAATATACCTTAAGCTTGCATATCAGTAGCCCACTGCACTTCCATCTCAATCACCAATTCCTATTGGGATGATTGGTCTTTAGAGACACCTATATCAAAGAAACGCCATGTATTTCTTTAAAGTTAGTGCTAAGTTTTGATATTGTAACACTTGGAATGAAAGTAATGGGGGGGTAAAGCGTAAATGAAGAAGATGGGTCATTCCATGGAAACCTCACTCGAGCTCCGCATGGAAGACACGAAAATATAATTTTCATTTGTCATTTAAGCAGACCAGTGAGAAGTATCCATCTGTTGCAAGGTGAAAGGGATGATCGGTATTTTGTCCTACTCTAGTTCGGTGGCGCTTATGCATGGAGCAGCGCCACGTTACCATTTACACTGTGGTGGTTTGCTGTCGTCGGGATGCAGGCACTGTAACCATCACATCGTAACAAAAGGGAAGAAAATAAAACACTCTTGAAAGAGTAGACTCGCCTTAGCATGATATGTACCTTTCGACCCTAAGGTAGGTAGGCTTAAGGTCCTTTCCTTAACAATCCTTTTTCTATTGCTAATGAATGCTTTGAAATGGTAGTTACTTTGAAGTTTTTGGATGACTGTGATTGTGATTCTGGTTGTGTCACTCTTACAAAATTCAAAAAGACACGAAAATATCATTTTCCTTTGCCATTTATAGATCAAGTACTTGATAAAGTCTTTGGCCATGAACTTTATTTTTTATGGATGGGTTTACTAGGTTATAATAAAGTATTAATTCATCATGAGGATAACTATAAAGCTACTTTAAGCACTGAATGGGACACATTCGCTCACAAAGTAATGCCTTTTGGTTTGGGCAAGGCACCCCATAACATTTGAAAGGGTTATGATTCCAACCTACCAAGATTATCTTTGATAGTAGATGGAAGTGTTTTTGGACAACTTTTGTATGGATGGAAAAAGAAATTGCTCAATTGTTGTCACAAGTATTTGAATGTAGTGATGAAGTGGGTATTTCATTAAACGAGATAAATGTATTTTTCGGGTTCCAAAAGGAACTATTGTTTCTAAGGAAGGTATTGCCATGGATCTTACTAAAATTGCTAAGATTTCTAAACTTCCAACACCTGGTATAACTAATCTTAGACAAGTATACAGATTTTTGGGGCATTTAAATTATTTTTGATAGTTTATTTTTTATGTTACAAAGGTGACATCATCCTTAACAAAACTTGCTATGAAAGGACACTCCTTTTAATTGGGATAGTGTCTGTTAGGAAGCATTTGAATTTTTGAAGTAAAAGTTGATTCACGAACTAGTATTGGCACCCTCCAATTGTATGAAGGAATTTCACTGCAATCAGATAAATCTAAGTATGTTGTTAGAGATATTTTATGTTAAGAAAATAACAATAAGGGGGATAATCTAATTTTTTGTGCAAGCCATAATCTAAGTGATGCAAACATTGCTAATTTTCTTCGTACCGCTCGGTATCCACCTAGTGCAAATAAATGAAGAAAGCTAGAGATATTGATGCAAGAATGCTCCTATAATGGATGATAAGGGGGTTAGCTAAATAAATTCTTCCCTAGAGAGGGAATTTATCATTGATGTGTATAGGAAGATGAAGTTCAAGTGGTTTCAAAGTTATTGCATAATGAACCTTGTGGTGGCCGTTTTGTTGGTAAATTAATAGCAAGGAAGGTTCTATGATCTAGTTATTGGTGGCCTAGCTTATTTAAGGATGCGTATTATTATTTCCAAAAATGTGACGTATGTCATAGGATTGGTTGACTTTCTAAGAGTTTCGTTATACCTTTGACAACTATATTTGCATTATATATCCTCTTTTGAGAAATGACAAAGAGCTTCATCTTCGGTCAGCAACTTGCTCAATACATGAATCACACACACACACACACACACACTCTCTCTCTCTCTCTCTCAAAAATGAAGAAAATATGATAAAATAGAACATAACGGTTCTCAAGCATTGCAGTTATAGAACTTTGGCAGCATGGATGCACAAGAAGGGTAAATACAACTGAGAGCTCCCATCCTTATCTAGACCAAAATTAGGGTTAGGGGTGGATCACTTCTTAATGGTGGCACCTTGTTTGCATTTCAAAGATTGTAGTTATTTTAGGTTTAAAGTTTCCACAATTGTGAATTATAGTTTCCACCCCTTTTGCCTGATAACCGTAAAGTTTATGCAAGACAAAAGTAAAGTATGTCTCTATATTAAAAAAATCCATGCATTTTGGCTTTGTACTTCCTTTAATATGTGCTATCATTGTTAAATTCTTTGTGATTTGCTAGGGTATTTAGTGGGTCAACATCGTGAAGCCATGAGCATGATAAATTGTGTGTAACTTGTAAAAGTTGAAAGGTTTTAATACTTCCCATATTTTCAAAGGCCTCCTTTCTAAGGTTTAAGAATAATCATGTAAAACAAAAACTTATAAGAAATATGAAAAGGTGGGATTGCGAGTCATCTGATTTTGAAGAAAAGGTGGTTGAGATTTCTACCTTCTAGGGTGACCTTTACAGTTGACCCCATGATTGGTGTCATTACTGGAGCACAAGAGGAGAAAGGTCCGGAGGAAGAAATTTTGCAATTAAAAGGAGTTGCAAAGGATAACTCTAAGGATGTAGATCCTAATACAGAGCTACATGAATGAGACTCTCCTCAATAATATTCTGATAAGGTGTTATCGCCCATGCCACTAGGAAATCTCAAATTTTAGGTGGGTGTAGCTCCTTTTCGTGAAAGACTAGTACCTCCAATGGAGGGAAGCACAGAGCAAGCGGAAAAGGTGAACAAGGCTATGATTTTTGGGAAGTACTAGAGAAAGTATATTTAACAATTAATCTCAACAGGGTGCTTGGAATAGAACCTACATGCGATAGACAACTCTATCATAAGCTAGTTTGACATAGAAGAAAAAGAATTGAGAGGACTAATGATTCTAAGGTAAGAACAAATACATCCAAAATGAAAACAAATAAGAAGCACAAATAGCAGATCTATCTGTGGATCCAAGAGTAGCAGTTTCTGATACTACCATCAACGGTCTTTTGTTAAGTGAAGTACAATTGGATGGTGTTTCAAAAGCTAGTTTAATGACAAAGCATACAATGCAAGAATTAGGGTTGAAGATTCTAGAACCTATCCATATAGTTTTATGTGTGGATGATCAAAGTAGAGGTAAATACTATACATAGCCTAAAAAAGGAGAACGTGAGGATTGGTGAATATACTACTAATTTCTCACCAGGTAATGACTTTGATAGCAATATTACCCATTGGTTATCAATGTCCAAAGATAGAACCCTTGATTACTTAATGATCTCAACAAAGGAGGATAGACATCTTGATGATGTAATCCATGAATTCAATTATTTGAATGATTCATTTTTTGAAGCATATCTTGGATTTCATAAATATGAGAAGAAAGGTGACCGTGGGGATGCATTTTTGACATATAACAAGTCGAAAAGCGTTTCCAAGAATGACTCAAAAGAGGAAGACATGGATGAAAGGATTACAGATTCTTATGAATTAATGAGGAAATCGGCACTATTGAGGATGATTATGGTGAACCTAATGATAGTTTTGTTACTACATATCCTTACCGAGGTAGATGTTCTACTTTTTGGGTTTGAACAACTTCCAATTGTTGCTAAAAGATCTTATTATAGTCAATCGGAAAAGAGGGAAAGATATAAGAGAAATAAGGATGGTTGCAAACCCTTACAATGGTTGAAATGAAATAAGAGAAGGATGACCCATCTTTGGCCTTAGAAAGATTTGTGTAGATCTCTAATGGATGTGAAGGCATTTATAAAAAACAATTAGAGAATTAAATGAGACATCAAAAATGTTGAGAGAGAGAGAGAGAGTATGAGAGAGATACACAAGATATGCTCCCAAAGAATGATTCATATTGATGTAGAGTTAGTATATATATAGGTGAGATCAAAGTCAAGTGAGAGATTATATATATAGTTGTAACATCCCCACTCAAACAAAGGTCTCTGGCTGCGAGTGAAAAAACCCTTGGGGAGAACAAGGGAAAAACCCGAGCCCCTACACATACCTACGATACAGAAAATGATTTACTATAAAGTTTTCTTGAATATGATGATACATGCCTCAATCAGTGAGACAAGAACTTGGAACAATACCAAGTGCATATCTTAATGAACTAAAGCGAGCTTCACTAAGAGCTTTTGTGAAGATATCTGCAACCATTTGATCACTGGGACAATGCTTCACCATAATGGAACCTTTCTTGACTTCATGTCGAACATAATGATAATGAATAGCAATATACTTTGATTTACTATGTTGTATATAGTCTTTGGTAATACTAATAGCACTTTGGTTATCACATCGAAGAGGTGTACTAGATGATGAAGGATGTCCCAAATTTGCAAGTAGTTGTCGAAGCCGAACTAGCTTGCGACCTGCTAATGATGCAGCAACATATTCGGCCTCAGTTGTAGAAACCGCAACACATCGTTGTTTCTTGCTGGACCAAGAAACCAAACATCCATTTACAAAGAAACAATTTCCACTTGTAGATCACATGGATAAGTGTGAACTTGCCCAATCACCATTTGTATATCCAATAAGGTCAAGAGAAGTTGAAGAAGATAAAGAAGAATCCTCTTGATGACGATAAATAAGACCAAATTGCTTACTACCCTTGAGGTACTTAAGAATACGTTTTGCAGCACTCCAATGAATAGTGGAAGGGGAAGAAAGATATTGTCCCAAAAAGTTAGCTGTAAATAAAATATCTGGTCTTGTGTTTAAACCAATAAATTGAAGACAACCAACAAGATTAGCAAAAGGTTGAGGAATGGCTGATTCTTCATTGCGTGTCGTAGATGTACCCTTGGTAGAGCTCGAAAGAATGGGAGTGTTGGTAGAGTGCGCATTTGTCAACCCAAACTTCTTAACAACATCATTAATAAACTTTGTCTGGCGAAGAAGAAGAATGTCTTGTTGTCGGTGTCGTTGAACTTGAATAACCAAACAAGAATGTATCTCACCAAGATCCACCATTTCAAATGCAGTTGATAAAAGCTTCTTCATACCATCCAAGAAAACAATATTATTTGACACAAGAATAGTATCATCAACATATAGAGCAAGAATAATAAAACATTTGTCCTCCCTTTTGATGTAAAGATTTGTGTCAGCAAAACATGCAACAAAACCTTTAGATATAAGGAACTGATCAATCTTAATATACCAAGCACGAGAGGCTTGCTTCAATCCATACAATGCACGATGAAGCTGGCATATAAGATGCTCCTTTCCTACAATCATAAAACCTTCAAGTTGCTCCATATAGATTTCTTCTTCAAGATCTCCATTGAGAAAAGTCGTTTTAACATCCATTTGGTGAATTTCTAGATCAAATAGTGTTGCAAAAGCCAAAATCATACGAATAGTTGTGGAGCGCGCAATGGGAGAAAATGTTTCTTGATAATCTACTCCTACAATCTGCAAGTAACCTTTTGCAAAAAGTTGTGCTTTGAACTTATCAAAGGAGCCATCAGCTTTGGTCTTGGTTTTATAAACCCATTTACATTTGATAGGAACAAGATTTGGGGGGAGTTCAGTAAGAATCCATGTACCTTTGGAGATTAAAGAATCGTACTCAGCTTGCATAGCTTCTTGCCATTGATCCCTTTGAGACGAATTGATAGCTTCCATATACGATATTGGATCCACTTGGAGAGACATAGCATCATCAAAGACATCATATTCAATAGAATAGAATCCATGCTCTATCTCAATAGGAAGATCAACATAGATTTCCAAATTTTCATCAATCTTCTTTGGAGGTGAAGGAGGTTTATGATCATTAGAATTAGTAGACTCACAAAGCAAGTAAGGAAACGCACTAAGAAAAGACTGTGTATCATCTGAAACATCTAATGACCATGTGCCACCCATAGTCTTCTCATCAAATATAGCATCACGACTAATGATAACCTTTTGAATAGAAGGATCATAAAATTTGTAACCTTTGAAATGATCTAAATAACCAAGAAAAATAACCTTCAAACCTGGAGGATCCAACTTATGTCGAGTGTCCTTGGGCACATGAATATAAGCAATGCACCAAAATGTGCGAAAGTGAGAGATTGAAGGTGTCTTCTCTGTCCAGATTGTTATAGGAATTTTACCAGCAGGTGCAGTTGTTGGAAGATGATTTTGAATAAAAACGGCTGTTGGAAGTGCTTCAGTCCAAAACTTTCAAGACAAACCAGAGTGTATAAGCATGCAATGTATATCATTAAGAATAGTGCGATTTTTGCACACCCTAAACCATTTTGCTGAGGAGAATAAGGAACTGTAAACTCATGATGAATACCTTGATCCTTACAGAAGTCATCAAATAGATTGGATACATATTCACCACCATTGTCACTGCGAAGCGTCTTCATAGAGAATCTAGTTTGAAGCTCTACACTTATCTTGTATTGTTTAAATATAGTTAAAGCCTCAGACTTGTGTCGAAGAAGATAGACATATGTGTACCGATATTGAGACTTTGAGGCAGGAAAAGGACCGCAAATATCGGTATGAACCAAATCCAAGAGAGCACAGGAATGTGATGAAGTAGAAGTGTGGAAAGGCAAACGATGGTGTTTTCCAAGTGCACAATACTCACATATTCCCATACGTTGTCAGAGAGTTCACGCAAGGGCTGCAGAACACGGGGTTCAGGGGACAGCAAGGAAAGAGGCTAACAAGAAGATCTCAATATTTGATCCCAAAGTTCACTATATAGCAAGAGAAGAGTCAAAATAAATGTCAAAGTATGACAATCTGTCCTCAGCTTTACAATAATCATAAGAGCTTGGTTTTCAGGGCACCAAATAAATCAATTAGATTCTGGATTTAGTCATATCCATCTTGTTAAAACTCCAGGACCAACAGATAAGTCTTCTGATAAGTACAATCATTGGCTTCAGACATATATACAGCTTAGGTCAGCAGCTGAGACCTATTAGAGAGAGAGATGCTGTCTATAATAGCTTATAGGGTATACTCTTGAATTTACTGCATCAAAATTCCATATTGAGCAAGGAAGACTTGCCATACATTATCAACTACATCATTTCTGTCTTATGGAGTGCACTCCTTAGAGCTTGCTTCACTTAACATGTGAAACAGAGCTTTTATGTCTCTGTTCTTTGTTCAGTTTTACTGCATTCTACCCAAAGGTAGCGTTCGTGCAGCAACAAGAGTTTTCCTATATGAGCTTCCAGTCGAGCTCCATTTTGCAGCAACAGCTCTGCCACTTGGATTGAATTGCGAACACCTGTCCAATGTAGAGCAGTCTGTCCAGTATAATCACTGGCATTTACATCTGCTCCATGCTCAATTATGTACTGGGCAGCAGCGACTCTGTGTTCAATTCTTTGAGTGCAATATAATGAAGTTTTGTAGGCAGCCTGCTAACTCCTCCTCTTCTCCTCCTCAAAGTTGGGCAAACTCAACCTTTGTCTGCTCCCAAAATGTGTACACAAGAGGTGGTTTACCAACGGACGGATCACAAACTAAAGGTAGAACAAAGGAGACACCAGTGAAAACAGTATGCTGCCTCCCATTTAAAGATGAAAGCATCTGAAAGGCATCCTCTTCATCTTTTGGCTTCTCTAACACAATTCCATCGAGTTCAACCACGGTATCAGCTCCTATGACAATGTCCACTTTGGCATCATCCCTATGGATTTGCTGAGAGACTTCAATCGCTTTATGCAAAGCAGTTTCTGCAGCATAATCCTCTGCTGATGGAAAGGAGGACTTTTTAAGGTTTTTATCAAATGTCGATGGGATCACTTCTACATTCAGTCCAAGGCTATGCAACAGCTCGGACCTGCGAGGGGAGGCGGATGCAAGCACGATCCGTTTGGTGGCGAGAAGAGGCAGATGCTGTATCAACATCCCTCTCCCTCTCCCTCTAACGAGGACCAGGAAAATTCGTCATGTCCCTCTTTGTAGCCGCAGCAGTGTCAACGCGTCGATGCTTCATCCCGCCTTTCGTCACCTTCCTCATCCTTTGCTCTGCAACCTCCTCATCTTCTTCACCTTCTGTGTGACATCGTCTTCAGCTTCACAACAACCTTTTTCGATGATCTCTCCTCGTCTCCTTCTACTATGTCCTTAATCTCCACTTCTTCCTCATGACCACAGGCGGCCTGTTCTGGTCTCGCCGTCTTCAACATGCCTCATCTCGGAAAAGCCCAGCGGCCCAAAATGCAGACTCGCGGTCACAGGTAGACCCACCACAGACACCAAAACAGACCGAGAGATCCCAAAATGACAGAAAAAGCTATCTCATTCAAATTCTTTCCCCCCAATTAGCATTGCTCCCCCCCTCCTTTCGCCATATCAAGCTTTTTCAAAAAAATATCCCCTTTTCTCCCAGAATAGACTCTTTTATTGCTGCAGGAATGGCTGCTTCTGCACTATTTCGCCTAACTTTTTACCCCCTGGTTCCGCTATAGCATACCTCTTCAGACTGATCTGAAAGCAAACATTCCCAATCCTCGGCATCGCTGCTTTCTGCAGTCAAACTGTGAGTGGAGCTCATAAGTTTGATCGTTATCCGGACTTACTAGCTTGGCACCACCTAATAATAAGCCTGGTAATATCTCTCGGTGCTCCATTGTAAGTTTCAGCTTTTCCTTTTCCGACACAAGTTTATTTACACCAATCATGGATTGTATGTGGACCTTGACATTAGAATCCAGAAGACATCCTCTTGCTAGCATTTCCTTTAGAACTTCTTGTACCTTATCTTTAAGACAGGCCACACCATAGGCCATGACGATGAAGATAAAGAATTTTGGCAAAATTGGAGTGTGCAAATCGTTGATGCCATAATTTGCAATCTCCATCTCCAGGGGCAGTAACAACATTTGCAACTGTATCGTTTAATGATAGCTCAAATAGATTACCATGTCGAGGAGCCACTGCTATAGTATGTCCGTCTTTCTCTATACGACATTGATTATGATCAAAGCCAACAAACAAACCAAGATCAACTAGACGAGCAACAGAAAGAAGATTTCTTTGCAAATCTGGAACATGAAGAACTCCTCTTAATATTCTAGTGAATGAAACAGTCCCCGAATATAAATCACCCACTCCTTTGACTTAACAAGTCGTATCATCCGCAAGGTAAACAAACTTCTTGATAGGAAGAGAATGATAATTGTGAAGCCACTGCGATTGGTATGTCATGTTTCGAGTGGCACTTGAATCAACGATGAATAGAGAACCATCATGAACATGAAGTACATTTTCTGGAGAGATATCATGATGGACGAAATTGAGCTCCTGATGAGTATGATCATCATCACTTGTAGTTTGTTGAACAATATAAGCTCGAGAACGTTCTTCATCATATCTATGTTTATAACAACGACGAGATGGATGATCTGTATGTGCACAATAATCACAAGGAGGAAAACTTTTGGACAAGCGAGGTTGCTTTGTAGTAACTCCATGCTCCTCATCATATTGAGGTGCCCAGCAATCAGAAGCCACATGGCCTTTCTTATCACAATAAGAACAATGTTTGCTAGGATAAGCAAGACAAGAAGATTTACTACCTTGATTAGAGCGTCCACCCTACTGAAAACGTGAAGCGGGACGCTTGCGAGCAACAAAATCAGCATCAACATCAAAATCCCTTTGTTCGCGAGTGACCAAAACAACATCATATTTTTCCAAATGATGCTCATGACGTTGAGAATATTCAATAAGAGATATACATGCTTTGTCAAAGTGGATATCATCCTTGTTAGACAAAATAGTGATGATATTGTCATATAAAGGATCTTTGATGGTATGAAGAAATTGAGTAACAATCTGATTTTTAGCAATAGGAGTGCCGGCAGCACCAAGCTGATTGATAATGTCTTTAAAAGCCTCGATATGAGAGTGCATAGAAGTACCAACCTTATATTGAAGATTCTTCAAACAGGTTTGGAGATATAAAATTTCGATGACCGATTTCTTCTCAAACGTTGAGAAAAGATACTCCCAAACAGCATGAGAGGTTTCCAGATGAAAGACATCCAACATAAGTGAGTCAGGAAGTGCAGACAATATATAACAACGAGCCGCTTTGTCACGATGAACCCAATCAGTATGATCAATTTTCCATTGTTCAAATAATGGGCCATCAATAATCACAGAATTGTTATTCATCATATCAATAGGTTGAACTGGGTAAGACTGGTTGCCCAAAACAATATCAAATAATTTGTCACCTTCAAGAATTAGCATCATCTTTGCTTTCCACCCAGGAAAGCTGTGTCCTTGGAAGAAGGGAACCGAACGTTGGCCATACGGATATCCGTTAACAATTACGTAATTGGCCATGCCTCTATGTTGAGAGAAAATAAATAAGATGAGATCGCAGATCTGTAAACCATGATCAAGACTAGCGTAGTTGAGACACAAGACAATCAAAATAGGGAGATGCATGTAAGAACGATGAAAAGTATTGAGTGACTAAAAAGAAAATCCGAAATAGAGAGCCATAACGTGCAAGACGAGATAACTCGTATAAGAAAAGTGCTATTTCGATCGAGCAAAGAACGCGAACGATAATAAAACATCGCTAAAAATAGCAAGATGTTTGCTTGTCATAATCAACCTCATTAATGAAGATGAGTGATTAACGAACTCTAATTGGGGATTAACGAACTGTAATTAGAATTATAGTTTTAAATAAAGAATCACATATTCGAGCAGAATTGTTGTCTTGAATCCTAAATTGTCATAACTTTTGATCCAGAACTCCGATTGACAAGCTATTTTCACAGGATTCGAGAGCACGACGAGATTCGACATGATTCGAGACAAAATTAACTAATACTTCTAATTTGAACAAGTTCATGTATCAAATCATCACTTGTGCAAAGAATTCAATCAAGTATAAACAACTTATCTTCCTTGAAGTTGCTATGCATCCATAGCTCTGATACCATGTTGAGAGAGAGAGAGACTACGAGAGAGATACACAAGACATGCTCCCAAAGAATGATTCATATTGATGTAGAGTTAGTATACATATAGGTGAGATCCAAGTCAAGTGAGAGATGATATATATAGTTGTAACACAAAGAATAGGAACAACTAAAGCGTTGACCTAGAGTTATGAGTGAACCCGATTTACGTTGTTTTAGGGGAACGGAATGGGACTATGCCTTATGGCAGAGAGGTTGAGCTTTGCATCCCTCTCGTTTCCCATTCTCCTTGAACCAAGTGCAGTGTGAATCCGCTTCAGACTCGGCGTTTCTGCGTAAAGTAGTTCTCTTGGGTCTGACGCTAGTTGGTGTTAGGAAATTACAAGAAATGACCAATCAGGAAAACCCTAATTCAGGTCGATCCTAAGTGGGAATGGCCGGAATACTTCCGCTATGTGGCAGACGCGGAAAGCCCTAGATCTCAAATCCTGTAACATTCCATGGGAGTGCCAGGCAAAGTTTTCTAGATATCCTTTCCGATGGAATGCTAAGATGTGTCCTAAAAATACAAGTGGACACATTACAATCATTCTCATAACGTGCTCAAGATAACATGTCTGCCACACTTGATTATCTCTTCCTACAATATGCTGAAATTCACAGTTCAAAGATTTTATGTATGCAATCCACCGGAGCATAGCAATGTCCGGAGTAGCACAAATAGTAATCATACCCAATACCGGCAAACAATCGGTCTCAATGACTACATGAGCACCCATAAAATACTCCTTATCACATTTAAGGGTTGTCACAATTCCCCATAATTCTCTTTTAACCTAGTGATATCTTCTTTGGCGTTCAGTCAATACTTTAGCACCAAAGTGAATTTCATATCTTTGTTCTTCCTCATCATCTTGCCCAATTGCCCATCCAATCCCGATTGGGCTTGTATCAACAATAATAATGATAGGCTTTCCATGTGAATAATGAGCCTTTCTCAATGTAGGAGCAGATTTTTAGAGTTGCTTCAATTTCTTCATTGCTTTCTGATGCTTCCTTTCTCGATGAAATTTCTGATCTTTCCTTAGAAGTCAATAAAGAGCATCAGCTACATGTGCAAAGTGAGGAATCCATATCAAATAGAACACACATGCACCCAAGAATCTACGCACCTTTGATACATTCGTGCATACATCTTGCATTCTATCAATCCCATCTATTTTTGCTAGTGATGGCCTTCGCCCATAAGGCCCACACATATGCCCAACAATCAAAACCTCGTCAACTCCAAAGACAGACTTTTTTCGAGAAAGAGTTAAATGAACCTCTTCTAGATGTGTCAAAATCCTCTCACAATCCACAATATGGTCTGTAACAAACTGTTTGCATCCCTGAGCATCCATCTCTTCATTATTTTCATCCATTGCACACCCTTTGATTGGAACATCATCCAAGAATCGCATAATCAAGTGTGGTATAAAATTTCTGAGTACCCTATTCATAGCATTTGTCATGTGTGCCATTGAGTTTGTTGCACCCTGTGGGAGAGTACACATCCGTACTAACCCCAAAGGAGTCTTCATGGTTGTGATATCCTTGCTTTCAATTGCAAGTTGAAAGTGATCATAACCCGAGTAAAGATCACCCAAAGAATAGATCACTCTGCCTACAAAAGCCTCTGCAAATTCATCAACTGCAGCACCTGCACCCACATTTCTTATGGTCACTTTATTGACCAGTTGCATGTCTTGAATAAATCTCAAAGTCCCATTCTTTTTGGGCATAGTAAACTAATGATTTGAGTACAGGGCTGAAGAAGGCTCCAAGATCTTCATGCGAATCTTTTCATTTAGCAAATCTATCAGCTTTGGCAAGTAAGCTTTAGGCACTGGAATAGGCCTCCAATTCCATGGTACATGTGGCATAATAAATATGACCATAGGAGAGACAACATTTGGATCCACACAATCTATTTCACTTGGCTGAAATGCAAATGCATTCCCATGTCTAGCCAACATCCGCATAAAATAGTCTCTCTCCGCAGGTAAAAGAAACCCTTTTGCACCAGCTTTCAATTCTTGTAATGTTTCAGATGTAGACTGATGACCTATATCTTTAGGATCCCGTAAGCTTGGCTGCCTTGACACTTTGTCATACATACCCTCACTCTCTGGTGGAACTGGCAAAGCAATTAGTTTCACCTTTTTGTCAACTGTCTTATACTTTGTTTCCACAAGTGCTTCAGTCCATTGTAATCCTTCTGCTGAGAAAACAATGCTATAACACCATATATATCCAAAGAACATACTGACAACACTATGTTTTCAATCTCATTATCTGTATGTATAGTTGCTGAAATTTTGAGCCATAGTCTTAGTAATATTTAGCCCATAAAAGATGCCTAAAATGCCATCATTTTCAGCTGGCAACCCCAATTCTCTCAGTTTCTTAGTAGCCCATTTCATAGATATGCGTTCAGCCCTACACATAGCTTCCATGGGCTTAAACCAACATGAATTGTTTGCTGTAAACTGAGAATTAACAATAGTAAATACATGCTTCATTTTATCAAGAGGCGAGTACACCCACTAAACAACACTACTATAGCCCCGCATTATAGCAGTGCTTAATGAAAATTCAGGTCTTTGAATTCCCTTGCATTTTGAACCAAAGGAGACTCTCGAATTGTATCCCGATTTCTAGGATGATTAACACAAACAATAAGAAATTGGATTGCTTTTCTCCCATCCTTGCTTTTGACTCTTGCATAAGTACAACCATCATCAAGCACCTTTGTTTCCATATACACACTTGTAATATAGGACTGTCCCAAAATCATTGCATTTGAGGAATTATCTTGCACAAAGAAGCGTTGCTTTTCCTGTACATCATCAATCGTCACTTTTACATTAGGATATGCAGCATAAAGCTCCTATGAAGAATTATTTGTAGCCCTCATTCACCAACCATGATCATTGTCTACAGGCCATGCACCATTTTAATATAATCCTCGCTCAATGACATTTATCTCCTCAGACCCATGGTCAAGTAAAGCAACACAAGGAGTTTCACATTCCCCTATTTTCACTACCATTTCATGTGGTAGCTCTAGCCCAATGATTTCTTGTATAGTGATTTCGAGGAATAAATCCTAGAGTCTCTACTCCATATTGTTGCATTTGCCTTACTCCACCATGTATATTGCTACAAGACAATGCATTTTCAGTCACTTTCTTCTCTTTTCCACATGCTGTCCATTGATTAATAGCATCCGGCATAGACAATCTTGTACTTACTTCATGCTCATATACAGACCGAATACCCAACAAACTAGTTTCCTCTTCAAATTGCAGCAATGCACTAGTGGTATCACCAAGAAACTAATGCTTTCTTTTAATCATGTCAATGATCTTATCATGAAATTCTTGCTTGGCAATGCCAAGCACCTCTCCCAAGGTAAATTCCACTCGACTATTTAAGATCCGTTCTTCAAGAACCTTCTTAAGATATGTGGCTGTCTCAATGTCAGATTGCAACTTATATGCTGGCTGCTTGCCCTTATTTTTGCCCTCTTGTTTGTTATGTTGTTTTTTCTTGTGATGACTGACCTCTTCCATAACATGATCGCGAAGTGACTAATTTGCAGCTTTAGGCTAATCCACACTTCTTCTTGTCATTCTTTTAGATATCCCTGCAATATCCTCATCTCTTTTTTGTTTTTCTTCCACAAATACATCCATGTTTTGTACCTTTGCTAAATATGCATATACTGAATATGCATCTACCGGTGATTCCCAACCAGTTATGTCACGAAAGTCTTGCCCTAGATGAGACATTTCACTATTATTGACCTTTCTCTTTTCAAGTACATGTAAAGCATGTGACCATATTTTAGCCTTTGGACCAACCATCACTTGGCCATGCATTCTATCCAACTATAGACCAAAAGTAGAAGCATTTAGACACTCGTTCCTTCACGTAATCTTAGCACTTGACATAGAAAAACAATGCCAAACAAGTTCCTTTTCTACAGGTTATTTTATTTATCTTTAGAATACATCCATAAAGTCCAGCTCGCAGGCTAATCCATAATCCGCCCGAAGGCAATCCATAATCCGCCCGAAGGCTATCTAGCAATCCAAAGGGATTACTAATCCAAGATTCTGCTCGTAGACTAGTATGCGGGCCTCGAGATCCAATCCCAAGTCACGTTGGCCTCTTGTGCAAGGCCCAGAAGGCAAGGGATTTATGGCTAGAGCCCCCCTCGCACCCAAGCATCCTCCTGCTCCAAGTAGCGCTCAACAGAGAGACCTCACGCGACGGGTTCAGTCCATGTTCCTGGCGCGACTAACAACCCCCTTGGTTAGGGTCAGGTAGACAGTCGGGGGTAACTGATGCTGCCTCTCCCTTCATGCCTTCAACCTGAAGCATTAATTATCTTTTCATCTTTTAGTTCTTTGAGAAAACAATGCAAACAGTGCTCCTAAACTGTTATAAGGACAACAATCAATCTAGTGGTCATTTATTTGGCCAACTGCTAAGGAGTGAATCCTTCTCTTTGAATGCATCCGGCATTCGATCCAGGATTAATTGTGACTTGGTAAGATCCCCCAAGGATTTTTTTGTTCGCCCTTTTGTCCTTGGGTTAGGGTTATACCCTGTTAACCCAACTTAACCAACACCTTAGGTTTCATAATTCAATAGTAAATCCAGGCGACCATATCACTCTAACTTGATTGATCCTTTACTTCCAAGCAAAGACATGTCTTCCCTTAACTTGGCAATTGTCCCCAAGAAAGGTGATGCAATATGATGATTATTCATCCTCTTGCAAGTTAAACTTGCGTAAGAACCTGCCAACCTCATTCCAAGGAATGGCAAAACTCTCTTGTGATCAAACCACAAGGCCATGCGATGTTGCAACTTGTTGCACAAGTGTCGTATCTAATCTATGGGATCATTTCACCCATTGAACGGCATTTTCGGGTCAAGGAATTATGTTTAGACAAGAAGTAGGGTTTAGGGTGTCTTCTTACCCAACGTAATCCTAATTGCACTAGGCCGACAACATTTGGTCCTAGGGATTCCAAAGTCAACCCGAGTTTTAACATTAAGTCGATCGATCCTTAGGGTAGAGACCCTAGATCATTATTTCCATGAGCGTCCCATTGACCCAACATCCCGTGAATGTGGGTAGGACCTTTGGGTTTTTGACTTGGCAACAAGTGCGAAACTAGGCCGAATCCTTAACGTGCTATACCCTAGTAAGCACTTGGGGTATTTATCGTATCGACTGAACCATGTCTATACGAATCCTTTGCGGGTTAGGCGATTTAGATAATTCGATCTACTTGTCTTGCGACAAGGACGAGCCATTCCTAGAGATGATAAACTTGATCTAAAAGAGAAAATTAGTTCCAACATATCATAATACACGTAAACACGTGATTCATTGCTTCTACGTACCACTAATTCGCAATAACCCTATCCTTTCTTGTTAAAATAAAAACGCAAGATAATTTGCACAATAACTTTCATAGAACCTACTAGGACTTACATCAAAGAATCATGCCTACAACCCTTTTTCTAGGCTTGGGAATTTTATGCTTTAATAAACCATGCAACTTTCCCCTAAATACAACTCTTGATGAATGAATTTTTTGCATGACGAACGTGCAACATGCAACCCTTTCCTAACCAGAATATAGTTACATGAAGTTCATGCAAAGTGAATATTGTAGGACTAGTGTTGGCTTATTCCATTTTGCAAGCACATGCCACATGCAAATCCATAGATTCATTTTCATACTTTGCAATTACTTTTCGGATAACATCCTAACGGGTGTTAACGACTTTTTCCCATGAACCATTACAATGAAGATTTTTCCTAAAAATGTGACATACGCTTATTCTTTCCATGTCTAGTCAAAAGTGCACTTAATAATTTTAACCTTATAATGATAGGCAATAGGCATTTTAGGCTTGTCACTTTGAAATGCATGACAAGGCAACATGCTACTAAGGTCATAAGATGGATAGACAATTTGTGTTCTTTATATTGAAAATGGCAATAACCCAGTTGCATGTCATGAACTAATTCTAGTAATCGACCAAATAGGCAATTTTTCCTCAATTGCATTTTAACTAGGCTACGTGAATTTGATCATGCATAGGTGCTTCCTATTCCATGAAAGTTATCATACACTTAATGCATTATTTTGTGTAGAATCAAAATAGAAAAACCTAGGCTTGTGGGCTCGGGGAGATGTCCACGTGACTATTAGGAGAAGGACCTCCCGCAGGCATGCCTTGCGACTTCTTGGGGGCCATCATAGGTGTGATTACGGACTTCCAGTTTGCCTTTACCCTTACGCGATCGGTGAATTTCCTCTAGCCTTGGTAAGAAGCCTCAAGATCTTGTCCTTCTCCCTCGTACGCAGGAGATACCTTCACCGAAATGCAGATCTTTGAAAATACCGTGGCTTGTGGGATTTGGGCTTATGGAAGGGCTTGTGGGAACAGGGCTTTTAGGAGGAGTTTTTAAACACCCGGGGTGGCCACACGGAAACAGGCCTTAAGGAAGCCCCCTTATGGAAGCATCCAAGGAATCTTCTATGCTTCAGAAGCTTATGTGGAAGAGGGAGGGAATTTGCAGATTAACGTCGTCGAGGGGGGGCGGCAAATAAAGCTTATGACTGGTTTCGTCAGGGAAATGGCGGCGGCCTGACAGCCTATGGCAACCCAAAGTGACGGTATTGGTGGACTGTCCTGGGCGGCGACCTCCATGGCTGGGGGCAGGAGTTCACCGTCCTCTCCTTCTCTCCTTGTCCGTGTCATGGCAGCCTCTTCCTCCTTTTGTGCAGCATGGCCACGTTCGTTAGCTGGCAGACTATCGTCTGCTCCTCACGCACAGGTGGCGGATATTCCTTGCACAGCAACCTATTCTCTCTCTCACCTCCCCCTTCCTCCCCAAGGCTAAGGGGGGTTTATATAGGGCTTAAGGGGGGAAGAGGGGAATCACCACGTGGCTATGCATGGCTCCCCCCCTAGACACCACTTCACCACATCACCACCTTCTCCCATTGCCTTCCCTCCAACGATGCATCGCCTGGGGGAATTAGTAAAAAATTTTGCCTTATTTCCATCATTATCCATTTTCCCCCCTTCCAAAAGGGTGTTTCCCTGCGGTTATGCAATCTTGAACCCTCGGGCTCGATTTCACAATGCGGAGGCCTCGTTTTTACACGTGCGGGCTATGGATTAAACTGCCGAAAGTTACAATGCGGGAGATAACCTTGCACAGGTTTTTATGCGGCATGTGGGGAGTCAAGTTTGGTAATATTTTTGAGCGGGAATACTACATGGACCCTATGTAGTCTACGCTATAGAGCCTAGTCTAGCAAAGATCTCATCAGCTAACGTGACTCTACAACTCTCCTTAAATAATGAAGACATATATGATGACTCATCTAAGCATGGTTGGTAGCCTACCCTACAAAGAAGCTATACACACTCTTCCATGAATGAATCCTCATATTAATCGCATTATTACTTATTATTACTCAATGTGGAATATGTATGTTCTATCTCATCTCGTTGCAAAAGTTGCAAATTTATCCAAAATACTAATTAGTTAAAGTCACAAGTAGTGTTACATCTATTTGTTGTCAATCTCCACAATATGCCATAGTGAATTTGTGAAGCTTCTCATATTTCATTTAAGTTGGGGAATCCATTCAAACAAAAATTACTTTTGTAGAATGGTGAGTATCTATTTGTAGAAAATGACTACACATAATATACACAAACTTGAAGATCTCTAAGAGAGCTATTTAAATTAAAAGCCCACATATAGAAAGCTATAATGTAGTGGACTATTCTTTCATAAACTAGGGATACAGAGATCTAATGATAATACTGTGTAATTGAAAGAATGGATCCCTCTTTAAAGACCTATCTACTCACAGTAGGACACAATTTTCCAAATGTACACATACACTAAATACAATAGATCATATGCATGGCAAACCAAGTGGACACTTTCAAGGAGTAGTTTTGGCTTATGATAACTATGACAACTACACGAAAAGCAACCTCCCAACCGCAACTTTTCATTTCTGTACCTTATAGGCAAGGAATAGTCTTACCCAAAAATACGATAATTTTCCCAAGCTCTACATAAGTCACACACAGGATAACAACATGTCAAACATATCATTATTTACTAGGTCTATTCTTACTCAAAGTGTGACAAAGAATTTTAATATCTAAACATAATTCTCACAATTGGACTAAGTATTCTGGATCCAAGAAATGTAACGTATCAAGCCCTAATGTTGCCAAATCAAGGACCAATATTTCAATCCATGTAATATAAAAGGTCACAATTATACTTTCCAAATATGTTGCTAGGTGGCACCTATACGAGGGGTGAGCACCTTCAATGTTTCTCCTTTGTGTGCACATTGACAGGATGAGTGCCTTGAATGGTTCTCTCTTACCGCTATGCATGTTTCCAAGAGCTAATTACTTTTTGTCTTGGGTGGAAGCATGATGAGGATGCCTATCCTTTTCGAGTGTGAGACTTGCACGTGTTAATGTGGGTGAAGCCGTACATGGGTGATACTGTTGGACAGTGCGAGGGAGATGAGGAACGGAGGAAGAGAGAGGAGAAGAGAGATATGAGACACCAGAAGTGGAACCCCAGAAGTGTGTCAACTGAGCACACATGATAGGTGTCAAGAATCGCATCAAGAATCGCGTGGTGGGGGGAGTTACTCAAGATGCTGCGCCGAACACACACAGAATGCACAAGGAGAAGCTGACTCATCAAGAGACAAGAAGAGAGATGGAGGCCAAAACGTTTTCTTGCTAATTTCTTCTTCTTCTTCACACACTTTTACAATGTACACAAAGTATAGATAAGATACAACATAAAAGGAAAGTGGTCTACTCAGTCAAATAATGCATAACCGACTACACTAGTCGACTGGCGCTATAACTATGCCAGCTGTAAATAGGTGTAACAACCTGAATATAATAAGTAATGAGTTAGTGGCCATGTGAGAGTCATAATGACCACCGACGTGCTAAGTGTAGACGTGTGGACCTATCTAACCAGGCGGTCCATTATCAATGTCTGCATGTGTTGAGCTTGTCATCTCAACACTCCCCCTCAAGCTCAACTACATCTCTGCAACTCCAAGTAAGCTTCGAAACTTTTGAAGCTTCTCTGTACCCAATTCCTTCGTGAAGATGTCAGCTATCTGATCCTGTGTGCTGACATACACCAAGTCAATCTCACCTGCTAGTACCTTCTCTCTCACAAAGTGGTAGTGTACCTCAATATGTTTTGTCCTGGCATGGAACACAGGGTTCCTAGCTAACTGTATACTGCTCATGTTGTCACAATAAATGACAACTCGACCTTCCACCTACACATCCAAATCAGCCAATAGCTTTTGTAGCCATACTACCTCACATGCTGCAATAGCAGTACCTCTATACTCATCCTCTGTACTCGACAAAGCAACTGTAGATTACTTTTTGCTGCTCCATGCAACTGCTGCACTACCAAGAGAGAACATGTATCCACTGGTAGATCTTCTATCAGACATACTACCAGCCCAATCTGCATCTGTGTATCCAAACACCTGTACATCTGTACCTGCCTCATAGAAAAGTCCATAATGTAATGTGGAGTTCACATATCTCAATATGTGTCTGACTGCATCCAAATGTGGCTTTCTAGGTACTTGCATAAACTGACTCACAAGACCAACAGCGTAGCTCAAGTCTGGCCTTGTAATGGTCATGTAGATCAAACTCCCCACTATCCTCTTGAACATAGTAGGGTCTTCTATCTCATCCCCAACATCAGCACTCAGCTTTACATTCTGCTCCAACGAGACTGAAAGTGGTTTGCATGCAGTCATACCATACTTGGACAACATATCCAAGCCATACTGTCTTTGGGACAGCCATATACCATCATCACATCTGATCACCTCAATGCCAAGGAAGTACCTTAGCTCACCTAAATCCTTCATCTCAAACTTCATCTTCAAACAGCCCTTGACTTCAGCAATCCCACTATCACTATCACCTATTATAATCAAGTTATCCACATAGATGACTATGATGACCAAACCTGCATCTCCCTTTCTCACCTAAAGTGAGTGATCAACATCAGAAACATAAAAGCCAATATTGACAAGATACTCTCTGATCTTGTCAGACCATGCTCTAGGTGCTTGCTTGAGCCCATAGAGTGCCTTCTTCAACTTGCACACATACGTGGGATGCTCTAAATCTTCATAACCTGTTGGGTGATCCATATACACTTCTTCCTGCAAATCACCATGCAAGAAGGCATTCTTTACATCCATTTGCTGCAACCTCCAACCTTTGGATGCTGCCAAAGCAATCACACATCTGACAGTTGCCATCCTAGCAACTGGACTGAAGGTTTCATCATAATCTATGCCATATGTTTGGGCATAGCCTTTTGCAACCAGCCTAGCTTTGTACCTGCTAATAGAACCATCTGCATTGTGCTTAATCTTATAAACCCACTTACATCCAATAGCTTTTTTTCCCTTTGGCAATGATACTAGATCCCAAGTCTTATTGGCCTCTAATGCAGCCCATCTCCTCATCCATTGCTGCATCCCAATGAGCATGACCAACAGCCTCCTCAAAACATGTGGGCTTAACATCCTCAACTAGTTTCACCATATAAGCATAACGGTGAGCTGCATAATCTTCAAAACTAAATCTTTTAATAGGGTATCTCACCTTGCTAGACCTGTGTACCATTGGATCACTCAATGGAGTATTTGCATTAACGCGTGCTCTCTGCACACCTGGAGTCCTCACTGAAGGAATGCCAAGTTTATCATCCAAGCTCTCTGAGCCACTGGAGTCTCCATCAAGAACTGCATCAATGCCTTCTGACACTTTATTCTTTCCTTTGTCTTTACCTGTAGTGCTACTAGATGCACCTGAAGATGTAGAGGTACTCCTTAGTCTCCCAGACCAAGGACTACTAGATGATGTCTCTGGTCCACTAAGAGTCCGTGATTCTTGCTTTTCAGCCTGCACATGAGTATCATGATCATCATCAACATCCAATGCATCACCACTAGATGCATACCAACTGCTCATTTCATCAAAGATGGCATCCCTGCTCACTCTGAACTTACATGTGACAGGGTTGTAACAGCGATACCCTTTCTGCTCTAAAGAGTATCCAATAAAGATACACTTTTCAGCCTTTGGATCCAGTTTCTTCCGCAACTCATCTGGCACATGAACATATGTAATGCAGCCAAACACTTTCAAGTGTGAAACATCAGGCTTCTTATCTGTAAAACATTCTTCCGGGGTCATACCATGAACTGCAGCTGTGGGAGTTCTGTTCATAATATAAACAGCAGTATGAACAGCCTCATACAAAAAATACTTAGGCATATTCTTTTCAGCCATGAAGGCGCGTGCAACTTCTGCAATATGCCTATTTTTCCTTTCTGCAATCCCATTTTGCTGTGGGGTATACCTGCATGTGAACTGTCTCTTTATCCCATGAGATCTCAGAAAATCACTGAAACCTACATGCTGGAGCCAACTCTATCATAAGCTAGTTCAACATAGAAAATAAAGAATTGAGACGACTAATGCTTCTAAGGTAAGAACAAATACATCCAAAAAGAAAACAACTAAGAAGTAAAAATAGTAGATCTATATGTGGATCCAAGAGTTCCACTTATTGATACTGCCATCAACAATCATTTGTTAAGTGAAGTACCATTGGATGATGGTTCAAAAGTTAGTTTAATGACAGCTCATACGATGGAAGAATCAGGGTTGAAGAATCTAGAAGCTATCCATATAGTTTTATGTGTGGATGATCAAAGTAGAGGTAAATACCATACATAGCCTAAAAAAGGAGAAGAAGTGAGTATTGGTGAATATACTACTAACTTCTCATCAGATAATAACAATCGTAGCAATATTACCCATTGGTTATCAATGTCCAAAGAGACAACCTTGGATTACTTAATGATCTCAACAAAGGAGGATAGACATCTTGATGATGTAATCCATGAATTCAATTATTTGAATGATTCATTTGTTGAAGCATGTCTTGGATTTCATAAATATGAGAAGGAAGGTGACCATGGGGATGCATTTTTGGCATATAACAGGTCAAAAATCTTTTCCAAGAAGGACTCAAAAGAGGGAGACATAGATGAAAGGATGACAGATTCTTATGAAGTAATGAGGAAATTGGCACTATTGAGGATGATTATGGTGAACCTTATGATAGTTATGTTACTACATATCCTTACTATGAGGTAGATGTTCTACTTTTTGGGTTTGAACAACTTCCAGTTGTTACTAAAATATCTTATTATAGTCAATCAAGAAAGAGGAAAAGAGATAGGAGAAATAAGGATGTTTGCAAACCCTAACAATCATTGACATGGACTAAGATAAGGATGACCCATCTTTGGCCTTACAAAGATTTGTGTAGACGTCCAATGGATGTCAAGGCAGTTATTAAAAACAATTAAAGAATTGAATGAGACATAAAAAATAGAGCATGAGAGGCAGCAACACTGATTGTTGCGAATGAAGCAATAAAGAAAAATTTTGAGCTACCAAAAGAGAAGTTAGAATTCCAATTTAGGGAGAGATGATATTTAGAAGAAATTTCACTTCTAGAGCTATAGTTAAAAGAGCAAGAATATAAAAGAAATAGTGATGTGCAAGAAATGGGACAAATTTTACCTATTTTCAGGGAATTCTTGGTTGGATGTGAGCAAATAAATAAAATTTGAAAGAAAGACAAGTCTATATCTATCTTTTGAATTAAATTGCGAGTGAAAAATCTCACTGTGGCTCATTGCTTGTATCATTTCTCTAAGTGTTCAAGTGGAAATAAAGTGTAATATGTATTGTTATTCTAAGGGGCGGCTCGTGGATATCCTAGAAGCCAACGAGAAGCCATCTTAAATCAGTCAATGCTCCATTGCAAAATATGTGCGAGGTCGTGTTACCCCATCCAAAGGAAAGTTTAATGGATTTTATTATGTATGGGGATGGGATTTTATTATGTAATGTATTTTATTATGCTCCATTTTCATGTGATCGAGAGGAGATCTCCCAAACAATTGGTTCTATTAAGATCATGCTCACAATAATAACAACTCATAGGGATTTGAAGACTACCTTGCATTGCTTGAGTAAAAAGCAAGGACGATATACTAGAAAGACATTACTTGATGTATCAAATTAATGTCTATAAGATATAAACTAGGTACGATACTCAGGAAAACTTAGCTATTGTATTTATAGCGCCTTACCCTTGGTTTATTATGTGAATGTTGAGGAAAAATCACTAGATTCGAGTGCAAGGCATGTTTTACTTGAATGTGTTTCAATGAAAATATCTAGAGATGTGCCTATAGTAAAACCTCGCAATATATATTTTTAATATGTTGAAGAGCCTAAAGTGGAGATGGTAAA
This sequence comes from Lygodium microphyllum, assembly GCF_053477565.2. NCBI lineage: Eukaryota > Viridiplantae > Streptophyta > Polypodiopsida > Schizaeales > Lygodiaceae > Lygodium > Lygodium microphyllum. Next base: position 8,584,063 of record NC_141150.1, on the reverse strand, counting down.
AAGAGAAATGAAAGAAGGAAAATACTTACATCTAGGGGCTCAATTAGAACCCCACGATTGAGAAAGATTTGAAGAAATATTATATCGACTTAGAACTAGGTATAAGGATTGTTAGTCAACCTCAATGGATGATAAATCTTGTGTATGAAGAATTGGTCAAAGCTCTAATTTCTAAGCTTCTAGATGCACAATTCATATATCTTTTTTCTTATAGCGAATGGGTATTTCCTATCGCGGTAGTATAGAAGAGAAATAGCAAAAAAATCTATATTTTTGTTAATTATAGGGAGCTTAACAATAAGACACGAAAATATCATTTTCCTTTGTCATTTATAGATCAAGTACTTGATAAAGTCTTTGGCCATGAACTATATTTTTTATGGATGGGTTTACTAGGTTATAATAAAGTATTAATTCATCATGAGGATAGTTATAAAGCTACTTTTAGCACTGAATGGGATACATTCACTCACAAAGTAATGCCTTTTGGTTTGTGCAAGGCACCCCATACCATTTGAAAGGGTTATGATTCCAACCTACCAAGATTATCTTTGATAGTAGATGGAAGTGTTTTTGGACAACTTTTGTATGGATGTAAAAAGAAATTACTAAAATTGTTGTCACAAGTATTTGAATGTAGTAATGAAGTGGATATTTCATTGAACCTGATAAATGTATTTTTTGAGTTCCAAATGGAACTATTGTTTCTAAGGAAGCTATTGCCATGGATCTTACTAAAATTGCCAAGATTTCTAAATTTCCACCACCTAGTCCAAGAAATCTTAGACAACTATGCAATTTTTTTGGGCATTTAAATTATTTTGGATAGTTTATTTTTTATGTTATAAAGGTGACATTATCCTTAACAAAACTTGCTATGAAAGGACACTTCTTTTAATTGGGATAGTGTCTGTTAGGAAGCATTTGATTTTCTGAAGTAAAAGTTAATTGAAGAACTAGTATTGGCACCCTCCAATTGTATGAAGGAATTTCACTCCAATCAGATAAATCTATGTATGATGTCAGAGCTATTTTATGTCAAGAAAATAACTATAAAGGGGATAATCTAATTTTTTATGCAAGCCATAATCTATGTGATGCAGACATTTCTAATTTTCTTCGTAGTGCTCGGTATCCAGCTAGTGTAGATAAATGAAGAAAGCTAGAGATATTCATGCAAGAATGCTCGTATGGATGATAAGGGGGTTAGCTATATAAATTCTTCCCTAGAGAGGGCATTTATCATTGATGTGTATAGGAAGATGAAGTTCAAGTGGTTTCAAAGTTATTGCATGATGAACCTTGTGGTGGCAATTTTGTTGGTAAATTAATACCAAGAAAGGTTCTATTATCTAGTTATTGGTGGCCTAGCTTATTTAAGGATGCATATTATTATTTTCGAAAATGTGACGTATGTCATAGGATTGGTTGATCTTCTAAGAGTTTCGCTATACCTTTGAGAACTATATTTGCATTATATATCCTCTTTTGAGAAATAAAGCATTGATTTTGTGGGTCCAATAGATCAGACTACAAGATATCAATCCAATCAAGATATCTTTGTTTGTACTTATTATATTACTAAGTGGGTAGAAACAGAAGCTTGTAAGACAAATAAAGCCATTAAGGTGACTATGTTCATGTATAAAAACATCATAACACATTTGGTTGCCCACTCAAATCAGTAGAGGTGATCAAGGTTCCCATGTCTTGAATGGTCTAATTAGCAAATTAATAGAACCATATAAGATTAAGCATCACAAATCAGTGCTTTATTACCCTTGAGGGGTTGACATGAACTAAGATAAGGATGACCCATCTTTGAACTTAAAAAGATTTATGTAGACGTCTAATAGATGTCAAGGCAGTTATTAAAAAGAATTAGAGAATTAAATGAGACATCAGAAATAGAGCATGAGGAAGCAATAATGATTGTTGTGAATGAAGCGATAAAGAAAAAATTTGAGCTACCAAAAGAGAAGTTAGAATTCCAATTTAGGGAGGGGCGATATTTAGAAGAAATTTCACTTCTAGAGCTATAGTTAGAAGAGCAAGAATATAAAACAAATAGTGATGTGCAAGAAATGGGACAAATTTTACCTATTTTCCAGGAATGGTTGGTTGAATGTGAGCAAATAAATAAAATTTGAAAGAAAGACAAGTCTATATCTATCTTTTGAATTAAATTGCGAGTGAAAAATCCTACTATCTCTCCTTGCTTGTATCATTTCTCTAAGTGTTCAAGTGGAAATAAAGTGTAATATGTATTGCTATTTTGAGGGGCGGCACGTGGATATCCTAGAAGCCAAGGAGAAGCCAACTTAAATCAGTCAATGCTCCATTGCAAAATATGTGCGAGGTCGTGTTACCCCATCCAAAGGAAAGTGTAATGGATTTTATTATGTATGGGGATAGGATTTTATTATGTAATGTATTTTATTATGCTCAATTTTCATGTGACCAAGAGGAGATCTCCCAAATAATTGGTTCTATTAAGATCATGCTCACAGTAATAACGACTAACAGGGATTTGAAGACTACGTTGCATTGCTTGAGTAAAAAGTAAGGAAGATATACTAGAAAGACCTTACTTGATGCATGAAATTAATGTTTATAAGATATAAACTACGTATGATACTCAGGATAATTAGCGATTGTATTTATAGGGCTTTACCCTTGGTTTATTATGTGAATGTCGAGGAAGAATCACCAAATTCGAGTGCAACGCATGTTTTACTTGAAAGAGTTTCAATGAAAATATCTAAAGATGTGCCTATAGTAAAACCTCACAATATAGATTTTTGATATGTTGAAGAGCCTAAGTGGAGATGGTAAAAAGAGGAATGATAGAAGGAAAATACTTAGATCTAGAGGCTCAATTACAACCCCACGTTTGAGAAAGATTCGAAGAAGTATTATGAGCACGTTTGAGAAAGATTCGAAGAAGTATTATGAGCACGTTTGTAAACCTGAATGGATAATAAATCCTGTGTATGTGTAATGAAGAAGACCTAACTGTCCTAACTAAGGGGAAAGAGAGAGAGAAGAACTGCAGAAGAAGAGGGAGAGGAGAGAGAAAGGCAAGAAGAAGAGAGATAAAGAGGGAAAGAGGAAGAAGAAGAGGAAGCCATGGAAGCTTGAGAAGGTGAAAAGAGAGTTTCTTGATAATTTCTGTGATGCCTCAAAATACCCTCTTACACCTTATATACTATTAGTGTGACTGGTATGTTCCCATGCCATATTCCCGTGATCCCCATTCATTATAAACCATCCCGTCTCATGAAGTTTTTGTCCTAGAAAACAAGGGATGTAGTCATGGACTGTAAGAGTGTGCTGTAGGAAATCAGCCATAACTTTGTGTGGGCAGCTCCGAATGGGACAATTGAGGTGTCGTTACGAAGCCCATGAGATGTACTTTCAGCCCATGTGGCTGGGGCAGGGCTGCAATCAGGTCAGGATCAACACTGGTACAAAATAAAGGGCTGTCCAGGAATTTCTAGTGTGCAGTCCCAGATGGTATGGCTAGAGAAAAACAACCATAACTTCCACTAGGGAACTCCGATCGGGGCAAATAAGGTGTCGGAACGGAGCCCTCGAGGTATACTTTCTGGCCATGTATGGAGGATGGGGCTGAGAGTGTACCAAGACCAAATCTGGTACAAAACAGGTGGCTGTCTAGATGCAGACTACAGCCCAGAACAGGGGTCATGGTGAGGTGCCAGCCAACACAGCCTCCTTGAGGTGTGGGAATTCATCCAATATAGATGCTGGGCACCAAGAGGCTTCCTCTATTGGTAGGACTTTCCATTTGATCAAGTATTCATGTATGGAATGAGTGCAGAGTTGCTTTTCACGTTGCCCAATGACCGCTTCCAAAATGTACTGAATAAGGCCTTCCTCATCTATGGGTGGGAACTCCTCTACATGATCTTTGGGAGTGCCAATGAAAGGTTTCAATTGGCTCACGTGGAAAATATCATGGATCTTAGTGGTGGAAGGGAGTTGGAGGCGGTAAGCCAAGTCCCAGACCTTCTTAATGATCTTGTAGGGCCCATAGTAACGGTGTGCGAACTTGTTGCAAGAGCCGTCCTTTAGTGTGGTATAACGGGATTTGGGGACCTTGAGGAGTACCATTTCACTGTCTTGAAAGTCAAGGGGTCTTCTTTTTGCATCAGCATGGAGCTTCATGTGCTCTTGAGCCCTTTTGAGGTTTACCTTACATTGTTGAAGTAGAGCTTGCATGTGGTCCAGCTCTTCTTTTCCCAAGGGGTTGAGCTTTTCATTGAAGATCATGGTAGGAAGGGGCACTCGATAACCATACAATGCTTCGAAGGGAGAGACTCCAATGCTTGAATGAGTGGAGTTGTTGTATGAAAATTCAGCCAAGTGCAGCCATACATCCCAAGAATTCTACACATCATGACAAAAATATCGCAAATAAGTTTCAAGCCACTTATTGACTCCTTCGGTCTGCCCATCTGTTTGGGGATGATAGGCTGTAGACGGAGCCAATTTGGTCCCCATGGAGCTGAAAATGGTCTGCCAAAACTGACTCATAAATTTGGTGTCCCGATCATGTACTATGACTTGGGGCAAGCCATGCAGCTTAAAAACATGCTCCATAAACTGAGTGGCAACTTGGGATGCTGTAAACTGGGATTTTGTAGGGATGAAATGGGGTGCTTTAGTGAGTCAGTCAACTACCACGTAAATGCTATCCCAACCCTTCTTGGTTGTAGGTAAACCAATGATGAAATCCATGGTAATGTGGGTCCATTTTCCTTCGGGAATAGGTGAAGGCTGCAACAAACCACCCGATTTAAGAGAGCTATCTTTATTTTGTTGGCAAGGCACACATCTAGACACAAAGTCTTTTACATCCCGCCATAGGCCTTTCCAATGGAAGCTTTTTGAAACTCGATCATATGTTTTGAAGACCCCTAAGTGGCCAGCAATTGGGGAAGAGTGCATCTCTTCAAGGATCCTTTGGGTGAAGGGAGAGGCATGGGGAATCACAATACGGCCATGGATCCAAATGAGGCCATTATGGAGCTGATATTGGAAATTCTCATCCAGGACACCTTATTGTAATTTCTTGAAAAGAGGGCTGAATTCAGCATCAAGCAAGTATGCCTCTTGGAGCTCTTCAATCCAATCATGGTGGAGTTCAGTGATGGATGAGACCTTGCATGCCCACATGCGAGAGAGTGCATCGGCCACTACATTGTCCTTTCCACGGGTGTGGGTAATCTCAAAGTCATAGTTTTGTAGTGTCGCCACCCATCTATGTTGTTTTGGGGTGAGGTTGGGCTGAGTCAAGAAATATTTGAGCACACGGTGGTCACTTTTTACCTTAAATCTGCTGCCATACAAGTAGTGATGCCACTTTTTGATAGCATGAATGACTGCCAACATCTCCTGACCATAGACATGCAACTCTCTCTCTTTATCATCCAATTTTTGTCTCTCAAATGCTATTACCCCATGTTCCTGCAGCAAAACTGCACCAATGCCCCGTCCACTAGCATCACGCTGGATGGTAAAATCCTTTGAAAAATCGGGGCATACGAGGATGGGGCTTGAAGTGAGCAAGTCTTTCAACTGCTGAAAGCTGCGGGCAGCCAATTCATCCCATACGGAAGCCTATTTTTTTAGCTGGTCTGTTAACAGGGCTGCAATTGTGGCATAATGGCGAATAATTCTCCTATAAAAGGAGGAGAGACCAAGAAAACCACACAAGGAGGTAGTGGTAGTGGGGGTGGGCCACTCCTGGACACATTGCACTTTTTTAGGATCAGCTTGGATGCCTTTTTTACTAACGATGTGCCCTAAGTACTCAACCTCCGTTTGCATAAAGACACACTTGCTTTCTTTGGCAAAGAGGCGGTGCTCTCTCAGTACATAAAAAATCTATCTAACATGCTTCAAGTGCTCATGCATTGACTTGCTGTAAATGAGTATATCATCAAAGAATACCAACACAAACTTGAAAAGCCATGGCTGCAATATCTTGTTCATTAAGCTCTGAAATGTGGTGGGGGCATTTGTGAGCCCAAATGGCATGACAAGGAAATGATACAAGCCATGGTCAGTCCGAAAGGCTATTTTGACTTCATCACCCGCCCGCATTCTGATTTGGTGGTAACCGGATCGCAAATCAATCTTAGTGAAGTAGCGTGCACCCTTGAGTTCATCAAGCAAGTCATCAATTCGAGGGATGGGGTATCTATTTTTTATAGTGATCTTATTGAGATCACGGTAGTCAATGCACAACCAGAAAGATCCATCCTTTTTCTTAACCAATAGGACCGGGGAGGCATAAGGGGAAGAGCTAGGCTCGATGAATCCCATCTCAGTGAGCTCCTTGACTTGCTTTGCTACTTCCTCTCTCTTACATTTAGAGAGTCTGTATGGGGGTTTATTGATGGGCTTGGAATGGGGCTCCAAGTCGATCGGCTGATCCACCAATCTTTTAGGGGGAAGGGTAGTGGGAGGCTGAAATAGGTCCTCATACTCAGCCAAAAGTGCTTTTAGTGCTGCATTTTGCTTCCCCAAGGTGTGTTGGTCATCATTATCCTTATGCAAATGCAAGACAAAGATTTGGGAGCGCTTCTTGAATTCCTTTTTGAGTTGTCTTGTTGTTATAAGCTGAAAATCTACATTTTCTTTGATTCCCTCCAAGTGTACAAGCTGCCCATGCATTACAAACTCCATGTACAGCTGAGAGAAGTCCATAGAGATTTTTCCCAACTGCTGAAGCCAATCACATCCCAATACAACATCCACGGGGCCCATATCAAGGGTAATCAAGTCTACCTGTGCTGTGTAATTTTCAGCCAGTGTGAGAGACACTTGTGTCCATACATGGGAGCTCACTTCCTCATTTCCATTGGCCACATGAACCCAAAGGGGTTGCTGTAATTCAGTGGGAACACATGCCAAACGGCTAAGAGTTGATTTATTTACAAAGCTATGTGTGCTGCCACTATCTATGAGGATGTATACACTCTTGCCATCAATGTTACCATGCACCCGTAAGGTGTTTGGACTCCTAGAGCCGGTCCATGCATCCATGGAGATTGAGCAGGCTGATATAGCGGTGAATGAGGGGTGCCAAGGGTCATTCCCAAGCATGTTATCAACGGGGCAGCCATCGGGATCAAAAGGGAACCCGTCCAGTGAGTCATAAAACTGATCGGGATCAATTTCCTCCTCATATTCAGCATTTTCAGCAAGTGTCATTATTTGAGAGCTGTCATGCATGTCCTCTTCTAGCTTGTCACTATCTTCCAGTACATACATGCTATTAAACTTGATAGTGGCGTTCTTAAAGGGGCATTTGGATGCATGATCAGTCGTGTACTTATCCCTGCATTTGAAACACAAGCCTTTGGTTTTTCAGTCCTTGACAACTTCAGGAGGAATGAACTTTTGACCGTTGGGACCGAAGCCATTCTTGGCCTTATTTTCAGCATACTTTGGGTCACTTTTGAAGGGTGGTACTGTCCCAAAACTGCCATATTTCCTTTCAGCATTAAGAGTGGGGTAAGTAGGAATTTTGGGGCTGCCATTCCCTGCATTATTGCTGCGATAATTAGTAGCATATGGGGGTTGCCTACTAGGGTATCTTTGCTGTCCGGCAATGGGCTGCTTGCTCTCATTGTGGCGGTACTTTCGACCATAGTGTTCGGCCAATTCTATGGCTGCAAACAAGGTGGCTGGCATTTGAGCCATTACATCAACTGAGAGATGCGCATCCAACCCATAAATGTATTTATGCAATTTGGCCTCATCACTAACTGCCTCAACATACATGGATAAGTTCATAAATTGTTGGTGTACTCCCTCACGATGAGATTTCGTTGATCAAACTGATACCATTGCCTAGCCAAGCGTTCTTTTTCCACCGGGGAGACAAAAACTTGGATCATATGCATCTTGAACTCTTCCCAATCACGAAACTGCTGGTTTTCTCATTGAACAAATCTCCACCATGTGTGGGCAAAACCTTCTAAGTGAAAGGAGGCAAAAATGATCTTTGCTTCATCGGTACGGGGGTAGATGAGAAAATAGGCTTCCAATTTAGAGGTCCATTCCTCTAGTTCAGCTGGGGATGAGGATTTCCCATTGAATTTTGTAAACACAATCTTGTCACGTAGCTCATTTGGGCCTGGTTGCCCATGAATGTCATGTGCTACATGTTGTCCATACATGCCTTGCTGTCCAAAATTCCCATGGGGGCCATGTTGCCCGTGCATTACATGAGGACCAAATTGCCCATTAGGACCTTGCTGTCCAAAATGTCCATGCTGCCCATTGCCATATACATGCTGCCCATTGCCATATCATGCTGCCCATGCACTCTGTGCAATCCATGCTGCCCAAGGTTTGCATTGGGTCCATTCCCTTGAGTGTGCAAGTAGCTTCCATTACAGGGGAGTTGGGGTGCCAATGATGGGCTGGAAGGATTCATAATGGGGGAGGGAAGGAGGGGCTCATCATGCCGAGCAGAGGGCTCACCCGTCTCATAAGTGCTATGGGGGATGCCATGGGTACCACCAAGACCTTGTGGGGTGCGCCCGGTCTCCAAGGGGGGACGGCGGTTAGCCTCACGGGGAGGGACATACTCCTTGGGTCGATCCAAGGGGGGGGCAATGGCGGAAATGAGGGCGCCCATGCGCTCTATGAGTAAGTCCATCTTGGCCATCATCTCAGAATGACACTGATCTTGGCGAGTTTCCATCTCCTTGTGGCATTGCTCCATCTCTCGATGTCGATCTGCATGACGGGTCTCATGTTGGCATAGGGTTTGGTTGAGCAGAGACAAGTGATCTATCTCGGGGGCACCTTCTTCAAACAAGTCTTCATGATCCTCCTCGGCTGAGCTAGGATCGTTCATTGAGGCACGGGAGTCCCTTATTTCACGCTGAAATTCCTCCTGGGCCTTTGCTTTACCCTTGTGGCCTGCCATCCCAAGTGTAGTCTACCGGACCCCTTGTTACAGAAATGATGATAACTTGAGCTAGGGAACTCTGATTGCCAAACTTTTTGATTCAAATGAGATCCCTCGATCCCCTCTATTAGGCTATGTAAAAATATCTCCGACAGTAAATGATCAGGGCTTTGGTGTAATCACTTTTTGTGGGCTGACTATGTAGGACTACTGCCTGTCCCACAGTACCTCTCGGTGCAAAACTAAGTGTATCTCCCAAAGCGTAGGGCGAAATGGGGAGATTTTCAGCTCAAATCAAAGGCAAAAATGCCCTCTTCTAATCAAGCTATAGAGCTCATGCTTAGTCACACGAGAAGGCTTTGCTGTAATCAATTTTTGTGGGCTGACTGTGTAGGACTGTTGCCTGTCCCACAGTACCTCTGAGCACAAAAGTGAGTGTATCTCCCAAATCGTAGGGTAGAATGGGGAGGTTTTTAGCTCAGATTGAAGGGAAAGATGCCCTCTTCAAGTCAAGCTATAGAGCTTGTGCTTAGTCACACAAAGGGGCTTTGTGGTAATAAATTCTTGCGGGCTGATGTGTAGGACTAGCTGTCTGCAATATCCCGCAAAGGCTTCCTCAAGAAGCATACTTTATCCCAATGGTGAGGGTATTATCCCAGACATCCAGGGCCTCAATGGTGGCTCTCAATGCCCCATAAATCCATACATTCTTTGCATCCATAGCTCATTGCTGAGACCAGTTCCACACTGCATTCCCTGCCCTTCTTGCATTCCATCCAGCATACATTACCAAGTGGTTTATGACATTACCAATGCATGTAGGGGTTTGTAGGCTCAAGTGATCAAGGTTCGGGCTATTCCATCAAATGTACCTACACCTGTAATAATTATTTGGGCTCCAGATCACCGGGAGGTAGGCAAAGTCCCCCCCGGACCGGGTTGTGCATCCCTTCAGGGTCTTTGATGGCAAGGGGGGGTCACCCCTCTTTTGTCTTGCCACCTCGCCTGGCATCGGGCTTTTCCTCACCCAGAATATACATGGTAGACATTTATTAATTAAACAACCAGCATGAGATGCATTTCAGAATTCAAAATTTTGGGCTTTTCATGAAGTGCAAGGAGAGACTCACGGGGACCAAGGAACCAAAATCCCCCAGGACTCCCGAGGACCAAGGAGAGACCAAAATCTTCAGGATTTCTGAGCTTGATGCCAAGGTTCCATGGCTGCAATGGACTGCACTAGACCAGGGTTTCTTCAGTTGCAAAGGGCCAGGACTGAAACCAGAAAGGAGGGGAGAGCTGGGGGGGCTGCCCTGCAGGCCAGGAAGCAACCCGTTTTTTGCGCCGCAAATTGCGGGCTGCTCCTGGGGGCCACAAGCAGGGTTAGACTAGGGGTGCTACTGCTCAATGTGCTCCTCCCAGTGAGGGGTACACCTTAGGAGAAGCCAATCTTGCTGAGGAAGAGGAGGGGGAGAAGAATTTCTGAATTTCTTGAGCTGGAGCTTCCATGGCAGCTTGGGAAAAGAGGAGAGAGAAGGTCCTCTTGAAAAGTAACTGAGTTTTTGGCCTTCTCTAACTGTACTACCCTCCTTTTTCCCAAAACCCTAAAAAAATTGCATGAAAATTAGTGACGACCTGTCAAATTTGTGTGCCCGCCTCTAGATTTGTCCATGGTTCTTGGAAAAGCTCCAAGAAAGGCTGCCACAGTCTTCAAGAGGGCTGACAGCCTGCCTGAGTACTCCTGTGTACCTATGAAAGAGATGTAACTGGAGCTTTCTAACTGTGGGAAACTGTGAGAGCCCTAAATCTATGGGGAAAGAGAAGGATCAAGGACAAAGCTCTGATACCACTTGTAATGAAGAAGACCTAACTGTCCTAACTAAGGGGAAAGAGAGAGAGAAGGACTGTAGAAGAAGAGGGAGAGGAGAGAGAAAGGCAAGAAGAAGAGAGAGAAAGAGGGAAAGAGGAAGAAGAAGAGGAAGCCATGGAAGCTTGAGAAGGTGAAAAGAGAGTTTCTTGATAATTTCTGTGATGCCTCAAAATACCCTCTTACACCTTATAAACCGTCAGTGTGACTGGTATGTTCCCATGCCATATTCTCGTGATCCCCGTTCATTACAATATAGGGAGCTTAACAATAAGACACGAAAATATCATTTTTCTTTGCCATTTATAGATCAAGTACTTGATAAATTCTTTGGTCATGAACTATATTTTTTATGGATGGGTTTACTAGGCTATAATAAAGTATTAATTCATCATGAGGATAACTATAAAGCTACTTTTAGCACTCAATGGGACACATTCACTCACAAAGTAATGCCTTTTGGTTTGTGCAAGGCACCCCATAACATTTGAAAGGGTTATGATTCCAACCTACCAAGTTTATCTTTGATAGTAGATGGAAGTGTTTCTAGACAACTTTTGTATTGATGGAAAAAGAAATTGGTCAATTGTTGTCACAAGTATTTGAATGTAGTGATAAAGTGGGTATTTCATTAAACCTGATAAATGTATTTTTCGGGTTCCAAAAGGAACTATTGTTTCTAAGGAAGGTATTGCCATGGATCTTACTAAAATTGCTAAGATTTCTAAACTTCCACCACCTGGTCCAACAAATCTTAGACAACTATGCAGATTTTTGGGGCATTTAAATTATTTCGATAGTTTATTTTTGATGTTACAAAGGTGACATCATCCTTAATAAAACTTGCTATGAAAGGACACTCCTTTTAATTAGGATAGTGTCTATTAGGAAGCATTTGAATTTCTAAAGTAAAAGTTGATTGAAGAACTAGTATTGGCACCCTCCAATTGTATGAAGGAATTTCACTCCAATCAGATAATTGTATGTATGTTGTCAAAGCTATTTTATGTCAAGAAAATAACAATAAGGGGGATAATCTAATTTTTTGTGCAAGCCATAATCTAAGTGATTCAAGCATTGCTAATTTTCTTCGTACCGCTCGGTATCCACCTGGTGCAGATAAATGAACAAAGCTAGAGATATTGATGCAAGAATGCTCCTATAATGGATGATAAGGGGGTTAGCTATATAAATTCTTCCCTAGAGAGGGCATTTATCATTGATGTGTATAGGAAGATGAAGTTCAAGTGGTTTCAAAGTTATTGCATGATGAACCTTATGGTGGCCATTTTGTTGGTAAATTAATAGAGTAAGGAAGGTTCTATTATCTAGTTATTGGTGGCCTAGCTTATTTAAAGATGCATATTATTATTTCGGAAAATGTGACGTATGTCATAGGATTGGTTGACCTTCTAAGAGTTTCGCTATACCTTTGATAACTATATTTTCATTATATATCCTCTTTTGAGAAACGACAAAGAGCTTCATCTTCGGTTGTTAGTAGCTTACTCAATACATGAATCACACACGCACACGCACACACACACATACACACACACACACTCTCTCTCTCTCTCTCTCAAAAATGAAGAAAATATGATAAAATCGGACATAATGGTTCTCAAGCATTGCAGTTATAGAACTTTGGCAGCATGGATGCACAAGAAGGGTAAATACAATTGAGAGCTCCCATCCTTATCTAGACCAAAATTAGGGTTAGGGGTGGGTCACTTCTTAATGGTGGCACCTTGTTTGCATTTCAAAGATTGTAGTTCTTTTAGGTTTAAAGTTTCCACAATTGTGAATTATAGTTTCCACCCTCTGCCTCATAATCGTAAAGTTTATGCAAGACAAAAGTAAAGTGTGTCTCTATATTAAAAAAATCCATGCATTTTGGCTTTGTACTTCCTTTAATATGTGCTATCATTGTTAAATTCTTTGTGATTTGCTAGGGTATTTAGTGGGTCAACATTGTAAAGCCATGAGCATGATAAATTGTGTGTGTAACTTGTAAAAGTTGAAAGGTTTTAATACTTCCCATATTTTCAAAGGCCTCCTTTCTAAGGTTTAAGAATAATCATGTAAAAAAAAACTTATAAGAAATATGAAAAGGTGGGATTGCGAGTCATCTGATTTTGAAGAAAAGGTGGATGAGATTTCTACCTTCTAGGGTGACCCTTACAATTGACCCCATGATTGGTGTTAATACTGGAGCACAAGAGGAGTAAGGTCCGGAGGAAGAAATTTTGCAATTAAAAGGAGTTGCAAAGGAATATTCCCTTGCCGACTAGTGGAGGCTCATATGGTAGGTTGGTTAGGCCGACCTAATAGCCTTCGCGGGCTATAAAAGCTAAACCCCTTCACAGCCGTCGATCACTCATCTTTCACCCTGACAGAGTTGTTGTTCCAACTAGCCTTAAGCTCTTCACCTATCTTCTGTCTAGATCGCCATCTAGGCTTCACACAGTGAAAGCGCACGGGTGGACAGAGCCATCTTTGTATCAGTTGTTTGGAGTTAAAGAATTTACTGATTCTTCTCTTATCTGTTGTGTACTCTCTATCTTTTTCTCAGATTATGCTCGCTGCGCCGTGTAATATTTTACACCGGGACCACCCAATCGTAGGACGGACCCATGGCCCATCCTCTGCACTTTCCTTGGTTTGTTTTAGTTAGGTAATCATCTAACACGCTAGTTGGACATGTAACAATCAACTTCTTTAATTAAACCGTTAAGCACTGGTTCCTTCACGTAATCTTATCACATGACATAGAAAAACAATACCAATCAAGTTCTTTATTAACATATCATCATATTTATCTTTGAAATACAAGGAGATCTGCCCGTAGGCTTGTCCATAATCCGCCCGAGGCTATCCAGTAATCCATAGGGATCACTATTCCAAGCTTCCCCCTGTAGACTAGTATGCGGGCCTGGAGATCGAATCCCGAGTCACATTAGCCTCTTGTGCAGGACCCGGAAGGCGAGGGATTTACGGCCACAACCCCCCCTAGCACCCAAGCGTCCTCCTGCTCCAAGTAGAGCTCAACGGAGAGACCTCTCACGGCGGGTTTGGTACACGTTCCCGGTGCAGTCAACAACCCCCTTGGTTAGGGTCAAGCAGGCAGTCGGGGGTAACTGAAGCTACCACTCCCTTCAGGCCTTCAACTTGAAGTATAGATATTCATTTAATTTGTAATTACTAAATCAAATAGTGCTCTAAAATCTCTAGCAAGCACAACATTTCCATTAATCGATCTTGTTGTTGGCAACCTGCTAAGGAATGATTCTTTCCTTTCGAATGCATCAGCACTCGATCCAGGGTGTCTTGCAACTTGGCAAGATCCCTTATATTCTGGGTTAGGGCATACCCTATTAACCCAACTTGGTCAACCCTAAAGTTCATTGGATACTTTAGTTTCCAGTTTTTAACCTTCCTTACTTAGAAGGATATCAAAGAATACATCCTTTTGCAAGATAACTTGCGTAAGGATCCGCCATCCTTGTTGAGGGTATTTAACCTTTCTTCTTGTGAATCAATCACAAGACCATATGACTTCGTACTTGCTGTGCAAGTCCTACATCATAATATGTGATGAAACAATCCATTTCAGTTTCTTTAAGCTGACGTTTGTCAGACCTAGGGGAAGGTGGGCAAGTATTTAAGGTATAAACGTTTCTTGGATTTTAAATCATTCCCAATGCATATTTTGTATCATAGGTATTTCTAAGTTTATATTAATTCGGATAACTTTTAGAAGGTAATATCGAGATCACCTCGGCACGATTTGTTATCCATGTGACAATTGATTTTTTCACTCCTATATTTTATTGCTTTGAGGTTATGTAAATTCAATTAATCTTCATTTTTCCATGCGAACAAAACTAATGCCAAATAAACAATCTTTTCCTTGCTAAGATATGCAGTTAGCAATGATAACTTCCTAGAGTTTAAGCAACGTAAGAAACCTTTCATGAATTTCACCTTCTATGATGATTCGTTGTAAAAAGAATAGGGGTTAATGGTGCAAGATGTAGTTTTTATACCTTCAAGATTTAATCGAAATATACTACTATAGTGGATAGATAATCTTGCTCGTAATTCGTTTCAATGCATAATGCTATTTGAAGGAAAATTATGTTTTATACTTTATCCATTTTTGCATGTTCAATTAAACTAAATTCCTTCATCGTAAATAACTAGGACAGAATATGTCTTGTCCCTAACTCAGTTGATGTGTAGAGATAGCACGAGGAAAGCATTGGAGGATAGTAAGTATTCGATTTATCACTTATATTTTGATGGGCGCATACCTTAGGCATGGCGCCTATATTTTGTCGCGCCTATTTATTGAGGCGTTGGATATTTATTTATTATTTGTTTATGCGCATGGGCGCACGATTATGTTATTTGTACTTGGACATTGTATTGGGCATGCCAGACTCTTTGGGCACCGCCCATTAGCTTTATTTTTATTTTGTGCTAAAGCAAACTCAAAAGCTAAAAGCTTGCTATTTTGTAATTTGGGCTATTATTTGAGCTTGAAGATGATTAATACATAAAATACATGCTTTGTGGAGCGCTCACACAAGGCATGGGGGGAGATTGCACCCAATTGGTCTCTTGTTCATGTCGTTCATGTTTTTTACCTTGAGTTTTGTGCAAAAAGTAGAGTTTTTATGTTCTTGGGGACCTTCCGGCATTCACTACACAAGCGTATAGCATCCGATCTGCGTACCATTATGTTAGTAAAATAATTAATTGAATAAATACAGCTAGCCATAATAAATCAAATAATCATTGAAATTTAATTAAATAATCAAATCATGTAGATGTTAATGCTTGAATATGAATATTGTGATATCACCCATGTACGGCTTCACTCACATTAACACATGCAAGTCTCACACTTGAAAAGGATAGGCATCCTCATCATGCTTCTGCCCAAGACAAAAAGTAATTAGCTCTTGGAAACATGCATAGCGGTAAGATAGAACCATTCAAGGCACTCATCCTGTCAATGTGCACACAAAGAAGAAACATTGAAGGTGCTCACCCCTCGTATAGGTGCCACCTAGCAACATATTTGGAAAGTATAGTTGTGACCTTGTACATTACATGGATTGAGATATTGGTCCTTGATTTGGCAACATTAGGCCTTGATACGTTACATTTCTTGGATCCTGAATACTTAGTCCAATTGTGAGAATTATCTTTAGATATTAAAATTCTTTGTCACACTTTGAGTAAGAATAGACCTAGTAACTAATGATATGTTTAACGTGTTGTTATCCTGTGTGTGACTTATGTAGAGCTTGGAAAAATTATTGTATTTTTGGATAAGACTATTCCTTGCCTATAAGGTATAGAAATGAAAATTTGCAGTTGGGGGGTTGCTTTTCATGTAGTTGTCATAGTTATACTGTCGCATTCCATTTGGATGTGATTCCGGGTTTACCATTTTCAGCTCCTACCAGCTTGCAACGTTCATACGTGTTGGAGGTCGTCCAAGAAAACCTTCCCTGAGTTCATGATCCTCTGGTAAGAAAGCGGCATGTCCTTGATATACCATCTTCTTCATGGTTCGTGACCTTTGGGAGTCTAACTGTGGCCCACACAATGGACATGCATGATAATCTGAGGTAACCAGACCTGTAAGGCGAGCCACGACCTAGTGAATACTTGATTGAATGAAATAAAATATAGATATTACTAGCGAGAACGGAGGTCTTCTCACCTGAGCACTCTCCCAATCCCGGAAAGTCATGCATCGTCCACATGAGAATGGCTCGAATGTTGGCTGACCGCCGACCATCGCGCCTGCTTATATCTTGCACAGTGACCCCCTCCTCCCACAAAATCTTAAGCTCATCGACTAATGGATGAAGATACATGTCCATATTTTTTACTTTGTAGCGGCTCGGGATGAGCAAGCTAAGGATGAGATGTCCTTTCTTCATAGAAAGCCATGGAAGGATGTTGTAGTTGACAAGCACTATAGGCCACACACTGTAAGAAGTCGAGCGTAGACCAAATGGGTTCACACCATCCATGGCGAGACCGAGCCGAAGAGTCCTTGGCTCTCGCGCAAAGCCTGGGAAGGTAGAGTCAATGTGGCTCCATGCACACGAATTCGCTGATATTCATTGAACTCCATCGGTGGACCTATTCTGCACATGCCACATTGTCAAGCTTGCCATGCCAGACGTGCGAAACATGTGGTTTATGCGGGGGATGAGCGGAAAGTGTCTGAGAACTTTTTAAGGGATGGTTTGCCCTTGCAAGTCCTATCAATACCTGTGAGCACCACACTTTGGACATGTCTCCATAGTCTCGTATTCATCTCGAAATAGTATGCAGTCATTGATACATGCATGGATGTTATTGTAGTCCATGCCAAGCTTCCGTAAAACATGTCGTGCATCATCACGAGACTCAGACATGGTATTTACATGTGGTAATATATGATATTTCAATAACCTGAAAAAAATCATAAAACACCTTGAAAAAGCACAAATGTTTGCAATAATACTGTAAAAAATAAAAATCAATGAAGCCTATGTGGAAGGTACCTGAGTAACTCAGTCACACTTGTATCACTCCAACCGTATTTTGCTTGCACACTTAAGAGTGCAAGCAATGTCTTCAATCGAGATACTCGTCACCCATCATATAATGGTATGGATACTTCCTCTCTAAGCAGGTCAGATATCTCAACATCCATGGGAATCAATGCATCGATCATTGCCTCCATCTCAGGCTCCAAGATTGTAGGTAGGTCGGGAAGGTTGTATCTCTCCTCTGGCATTGATGGTATAGATGGGCCTTGCGAGTGGTGGATTGGCTCCTGCAATCCATCCATCGCACATCCATGAACTCTTCTAATTGTCCGCAAAGGGTGCACTCCCCCTTGGGTCGAGACATCACCCCCCTGGATAGAAAATTTGCCAACAAGACCCAATCTTATTGTGTATGGTTTTCAATTAGCTTGCGAGTACAATGCATGATTAATATTAACTTCAAATTACCGTTTGCTGAAAATCGGCAATCGCCTGATCAATGATCTCAGATTGAAACTCACCAAATCGTCGTACGTGTTCTATAGACAATCGACGTTTTCGTCTAATTGCCAGCTTGCATTGAGAGCAAGGACATGACATGGGACACGCTGATTAAGATACGTCTTGCGATCTTGAATTATAAGACCTTCTTATTTTTCCATCTTATCTACATTACAACAAACGAGGCTTAAATGGATAGCTTTATGGAGATGTACGTCAAGTTGCAAGTTGACCATAAATCTTGCATTGTACATAGTAGTTGAGAGATTTTTTGATGTTATATCTCGGCCTTGTATCATGCTCAAGGATTTGTTTGTCCCGGTAGATAATTATTTGTTATTGTAAAAAACTGCACTAGAGGGCTTTGAGTATAAGTAATCCATTTATGAGCATCATTGAGGATCTCTTAGTCTAATAATAAATCAGTCTCAACAAAAAGCATCTTAGAAATGTGGTTTTTTTGTCCTAGGATCGTGTATTAAAATTAATCTCATCTATGAAATTTATCAACTATAGTAATAAAATTTATTTCAATCAATTCTACTCATAGTCATAAGACCTGAGAGAAAATATCCTATACTCAATTTAAGGGATTCTTCTTCTATAACAATACTTTTGGGTTCATTTTGATGAAGTACCGTAATGACCATTAGCTAGGGTATCATTTTCTTTTAGTCCTTCCGTTGACTAGTTGGCATGATTTCTAATTTGTTATGCCTATAAAGTTAATACAAAAACATTGAATTATGCATATCACAATTAGATCCCCTACTTGGACATTATGAAGGACATGACCAATTTTAAGCCATCTTAAAGAGTCACCAATGTACGTGGCCCATGGTAAAGCACATTGCATACCATTATCGATAAGGCTATTGTCGTGCATCTTAAATCTCCTAATTAGACTTTATAAACGGTATGACTAATTTTTAGCCCCCTTAAGGAGTCGATGTAATGGTACCCATAAAAAAAGTAAAGTGGATATCATTACCATAATATATGTTATCTTTCTCTTTCTCTCCCTCTCCCTCCCTCTCTTTCTCTTTCTCTCGTATTTCCTCTCCCTCTCACAATATATCTTAACACTCTCCAAAAGCAAAAGAGAGAGGGAGAGAGAGAATGCACTCTCCCTCCCTCTCCCTCTCCCTCTCCCTCTTGCTCTCTTTCTCTTTCTCTCCCTCTCTTATTTCCTTCCCCTCCCTCTCCCTCTCTTTCTCTCCCTCTCCCTGTCTCTCCCTCTCCCTCTCCCTCTCTTTCTCTCTCCTTTCCTCTCCTAAATAAGTAGAAAAGAAAGTGATTCAAACATTAAACAAGCAAGAGGGAGAGTGAGAGAGAGAATGCACTCTCCCTCCCTCTCCCTCTCCCTCTCTTTCTCTTTCTCTCCCTCTCTCATTTCCTTCCCCTCTCTCTCCCTCTCCCTCTCTTTCTCTCTTTCTCTCTCATTTCCTAAACAAGAAAAAAATAAAGTGATTTAAACATTAAATAAGCAAAAGGGAGACGGAGAGAG
The DNA here is from genome assembly GCF_053477565.2 of Lygodium microphyllum. Taxonomy (NCBI): domain Eukaryota; kingdom Viridiplantae; phylum Streptophyta; class Polypodiopsida; order Schizaeales; family Lygodiaceae; genus Lygodium; species Lygodium microphyllum. The sequence continues at coordinate 8,564,675 of NC_141150.1, read as the reverse complement.
ACAATGCACTCTCCCTCTCTTTCTCTTTCTCTCCCTCTCTCATTTCCTTTCCCTCCCTCTCCCTCTCCCTCTCCCTCTCTTTCTCTTTCTCTTTCTCTTTCTCTCTCTCTTTCTCCATCTCCCTCTCCCTCTCCCTCTCTTTCTCTCTTACTCTCTCGTTTCCTCTCCTAAAAAAGCAAAAAAGAAAGTGATTTAAACATTAAACAAGCAAAAGGGAGAGGGAGAGAGAGAATGCACTCTCCCTCTCCCTCCCTCTCCCTCTCTTTCTCTTTCTCTCCCTCTCTCATTTCCTCCCCCTCCCTCTCCCTCTCCCTCTCCCTCTCCCCTCTCTTTCTCTTTCTCTCCCTCTCTCTCCCTCTCCCTCTCTTTCTCTCTCATTTCCTCTCCTAAACAAGCAAAAGAGAGTGATTTAAACCTTAAACAAGCAAAAGAAAGAGAGAGGGAGACTCACCGATGAGATATGGCGAGTGTGGGGCAGCTCCTCTTTGCGACGAAGGCTCCTCCTCTCCTTCCCGAACAACGGCGGCGGCGACGGCAGCAAGTCTTCTTCCTCTCCTTCTCTCATGACGGTCGCTCTCTCCCTTGCTCTCGCTCTCAAAACTCACAAGCCGCAAATGCGAAATGAAAACCGCGCTCCGTTTCGGCCGCTTTTTTACCTATGGAGCGTCACTAGCGACGCAAATAACGACGCTATTAGCGATGCCAATAGGGACGCCGCTATTCGTGTCGCTAATCGGCATCGCTACTAGCTCAAATCCTTGTAGTGAATAAAGTGTAATATGTATTGTTATTCTGAGGGGGGGCTCGTGGATATCCTAGAAGCCAATAAGAAGCCAACTTAAATCAGGCAATGCTCCATTGCAAAATATGTGCGAGGTCGTGTTACCCCATCCAAAGGAAAATGTGATGGATTTTATTATGTATGGGGATAGGATTTTATTATGTAATGTATTTTATTATGCTCAATTTTCATGTGATCGAGAGGAGATCTCCCAAATAATTGGTTCTATTAAGATCATGCTCATAGTAATAACGAGTAACAGGGATTTGAAGACTACCTTGCATTGCTTGAGTAAAAAGCAAGGAAGATATACTAGAAAGACCTTAGTTGATGGATGAAATTAATGTCTATAAGGTATAAATTACGTATGATACTCAGGATAATTAGCTATTGTATTTATAGTGCTTTACCCTTGGTTTATTATGTGAATGTTGAGGAAGAATCACTAGATTCGAGTGCAAGGCATGTTTTACTTGAAAGTGTTTCAATGAAAATATCTAAAGATGTGCCTATAGTAAAACCCTCGCGATATAGATTTTTGATATGTTGAAGAGCCTAAAGTGGAGATGGTAAAAAGAGAAATGATAGAAGGAAAATACTTAGATATAGAGGCTCAATTACAACCCCATATTTGAGAAAGATTTGAAGAAGTATTATGAGCACATGTTAAGGGATTTTCTTGTTCTTGTAAGAACCTTAATGATATTTAAGCTCAACTTTGTCAGTCAATATTATATTGACTTAGAACTAGGCACAAAGATTGTTAAGGGATTTTCTTATTCTTGTAAGAACCTTAATGATATTAAATCTTAACTTTGTCAGTCAATATTATATCAACTTAGAACTAGACACAAATATTTTTAGTCAACCTCAATGGATAATAAATCCTGTGTATGCAGAATTGGTCAAAGCTCTAATTTCTAAGCTTCTAGATGCACGATTCACATATCTTTTTTCTTATAGCAAATGGGTATTTCCTATCATGGTAGTATAGAAGAGAAATAGCAAAAAAATCCATATTTTTGTTAATTATAGGGAGGTTAACAATAAGACACGAAAATATCATTTTCATTTGCCATTTATAGATCAAGTACTTGATAAAGTCTTTGGCCATGAACTATATTTTTTATGGATGGGTTTACTAGGTTATAATAAAGTATTAATTCATCATGAGGATAACTATAAAGCTACTTTTAGCACTGAATGGGACACATTCACTCACAAAGTAATGCCTTTTGGTTTGGGCAAGGCACCCCATAACATTTGAAAGGGTTATGATTCCAACCTACCAAGATTATCTTTGATAGTAGATGGAAGTGTTTCTGGACAACTTTTGTATGGATGGAAAAAGAATTTGCTCAATTGTTGTCACAAGTATTTGAATATAGTGATGAAGTGGGTATTTCATTAAACCAGATAAATGTATTTTTCGGGTTCCAAAAGGAACTATTGTTTCTAAGGAAGGTAGTGCCATGGATCTTACTAAAATTGCTAAGATTTCTAAACTTCCACCACCTAGTACAATTAATCTTAGACAAGTATACAGATTTTTGGGGCATTTAAATTATTTTTTATAGTTTATTTTTTATGTTACAAAGGTGACATCATCCTTAACAAAACTTGCTATGAAAGGACACTCCTTTTAATTGGGATAGTGTCTGTTAGGAAGCATTTGAATTTTTGAAGTAAAAGTTGATTGAAGAACTAGTATTGGCACCCTCCAATTGTATAAAGGAATTTCACTCCAATCAGATAAATCTATGTATGTTGTTAGAGATATTTTATGTCAAGAAAATAACAATAAGGGGGATAATCTAATTTTTTGTGCAAGCCATAATCTAAGTGATGCAAACATTGCTAATTTTCTTCGTACTGCTCGGTATCCACCTAGTGCAAATAAATGAAGAAAGCTAGAGATATTGATGCAAGAATGCTCCTATAATGGATAATAAGGGGGTTAGCTATATAAATTCTTCCCTAGAGAGGGCATTTATCATTGATGTGTATAGGAAGATGAAGTTCAAGTGGTTTCAAAGTTATTGCATAATGAACCTCGTGGTGGCCATTTTGTTGGTAAATTAATAGCAAGGAAGGTTCTATTATCTAGTTATTGGTGGCCTAGCTTATTTAAGGATGCGTATTATTATTTCCAAAAATGTGACATATGTCATAGGATTGGTTGACCTTCTAAGAGTTTCGTTATACCTTTGACACCTATATCCTCTTTTGAGAAATGACAAAGAGCTTCATCTTCGGTCAGTAACTTGCTCAATACATGAATCACACACGCACATACACATGCACACACACACACACACACACTCTCTCTCTCTCTCTCTCTCTCTCTCTCAAAAATGAAGAAAATATGATAAAATAGAACATAACGGTTCTCAAGCATTGCAGTTATAGAACTTTGGCAGCATGGATGCACAAGAAGCGTAAATACAACTAAGAGCTCCCATCCTTATCTAGACCAAAATTAGGGTTAGGGGTGGGTCACTTCTTAATGGTGGCACCTTGTTTGCATTTCAAAGATTGTAGTTATTTTAGGTTTAAAGTTTCCACAATTGTGAATTATAGTTTCCACCTTTTCTGCTTAATAACCGTAAAGTTTATGCAAGACAAAAGTAAAGTATGTCTCTATATTAAAAAAATCCATGCATTTTGGCTTTGTACTTCCTTTAATATGTGCTATCATTGTTAAATTCTTTGTGATTTGCTAGGGTATTTAGTGGGTCAACATTGTGAAGCCATGAGCATGATAAATTGTGTGTGTAACTTGTAAAAGTTAAAAGGTTTTAATACTTCCCATATTTTCAAAGGCCTCCTTTCTAAGGTTTAAGAATAATCATGTAGAACAAAAACTTATAAGAAATATGAAAAGGTGGGATTGCGAGTCATCTGATTTTGAAGAAAAGGTGGTTGAGATTTCTACCTTCTAGGGTGACCTTTACAGTTGACCCCACGATTGGTCTCATTACTGGAGCACAAGAGGAGCAAGGTCCGGAGGAAGAAATTTTGCAATTAAAAGGAGTTTCAAAGGATAACTCTAAGGATGTAGATCCTAACACAGAGCTACATGAATGAGACTCTCCTCAATAATATTCTAATCAGGTATTATCGCCCATGCCACTAGGAAATCTCAAATTTTAGGTGGGTGTAGCTCCTTTTTGTGAAAGACTAGTATCTCCAACGGAGGGAAGCACAGAGCAAGTGGAAAAGGTGAACAAGGCTATGATTTTTGGGAAGTATTGGAGAAAGTATATTTAACAATTAATCTCAAGAGGGTGCTTGGAATAGAACCTACATGCGACAAACAACTCTATCATAAGCTAGTTTGACATACAAGAAAAAGAATTGAGAGGACTAATGATTCTAAGGTAAGAACAAATACATCCAAAATGAAAACAAATAAGAAGCACAAATAGCAGATCTATTTGTGGATCCAAGAGTAGCAGTTTCTGATACTACCATCAACGGTCTTTTGTTAAGTGAAGTACAATTGGATGGTGTTTCAAAAGCTAGTTTAATGACAGAGCATACGATGCAAGAATTAGGATTGAAGAATCTAGAACCTATCCATATAGTTTTATGTGTGGATGATCAAAGTAGAGGTAAATACTATACATAGCCTAAAAAAGGAGAACAAGTGAGGATTGGTGAATATACTACTAATTTCTCACCAGGTAATGACTTTGATAGCAATATTACCCATTGGTTATCAATGTCCAAAGATAGAACCCTTGATTACTTAATTATCTCAACAAAGGAGGATAGACATCTTGATGATGTAATCCATGAATTCAATTATTTGAATGATTCAATTTTTGAAGCATGTCTTGGATTTCATAAATATGACAAGGAAGGTGACCGTGGGGATACATTTTTGGCATATAACAAGTCGAAAAGCGTTTCCAAGAATGACTCAAAAGAGGAAGGCATGGATGAAAGGATGACAGATTCTTATGAATTAATGAGGAAATTGGCACTATTGAGGATGATTATGGTGAACCTAATGATAGTTTTGTTACTACATATCCTTACTGAGGTAGATGTTCTACTTTTTGGGTTTGAACAACTTTCAATTGTTGCTAAAAGATCTTATTATAGTCGATCGAAAAAGATGGAAAGATATAAGAGAAATAAGGATGGTTGCAAACCCTTACAATGGTTGACATGAAATAAGATAAGGATGACCCATCTTTGGCCTTAAAAAGATTTTTGTAGACCTCTAATGGATGTGAAGGCATTTATAAAAAAAAATTAGAGAATTAAATGAGACATAAAAAATGTTGAGAGAGAGAGAGAGTACGAGAGAGATACACAAGACATGCTTCCAAAGAATGATTCATATTGATGTAGAGTTAGTATATATATAGGTGAGATCCAAGTCAAGTGAGAGATGATATATATAGTTGTAACATCCCCATTCAAACAAAGGTCTCTGGCTGCGAGTGAAAAAACCCTTGGGGAGAACAAGGGAAAAACCTGAGCCTCTACACATACCTACGATACAAAAAATGATTTACTATAAAGTTTTCTTGAATATAATGTACATGCCTCAATCAGTGAGACAAGAACTTGGAACAATACCAAGTGTATGTCTTAATGAACTAAAGCGAGCTTCAATAAGAGCTTTTGTGAAGATATCTGCAACCATTTGATCACTGGGACAATGCTCGACCATAATGGAACCTTTCTTGACTTCATGTCGAACATAATGATAATGAATAGCAATATGCTTTGATTTACTATGTTGTATATAGTCTTTGGTAAGACTAATAGTACTTTGGTTATCGCATCGAAGAGGTGTACTAGATGATGAAGGATGTCCTAAATCTGCAAGTAATTGTCGAAGCCAAACTAGCTCGCGAGTTGCTAATGATGCAGCAACATATTCGGCCTCAGTTGTAGAAATCGCAACACATCGTTGTTTCTTGCTGGACTAAGAAACCAAACATCCATTTACAAAGAAACAATTCCCACTTGTAGATCGCATGGATAAGTGTGAACTTGCCCAATCATCATCTGTATATCCAATAAGTTCAAGAGAAGTTGAAGAAGATAAAGAAGAATCCTCTTGATGACGATAAATAAGACCAAATTTCTTAGTACCCTTGAGGTACTTAAGAATACATTTTGCAGCACTCCAATGAATAGTGGAAGGGGAAGAAAGATATTGTCCCAAAAAGTTAGCTGTAAATAAAATATATGGTATTGTGTTTAAACCAATAAATTGAAGACAAGCAACAAGATTAGCAGAAGGTTGATGAATGGCTGATTCTTCATTGCGTGTGGTAGATGTACCCTTGGTAGAGCTCAAAAGAATGGGAGTGTTGGCGGAGTGCGCATTTGTCAACCCAAACTTCTTAACAATATCATTAATAAACTTTGTCTGGCGAAGAAGAAGAATGCCTTGTGTCGGTGTCGTTGAACTTGAATACCTAAACAATAATGTATCTCACCAAGATCCACCATTTCAAATGCAGTCGATAAAAGCTTCTTCATAGCATCCAAGAAAACAATATTATTTGACACAAGAATAGTATCATCAACATATAGAGCAAGAATAATAAAACATTTGTCCTCCCTTTTGATGTAAAGATTTGGGTCAGCAAAACATGCAACAAAACCTTTAGATGTGAGGAACTGATCAATCTTAATATACCAAGCACGAGAGGCTTGCTTCAATCCATACAATGCACGATGAAGCTGGCATACAAGATGCTCCTTTCCTGCAATCATAAAGCCTTCAGGTTGCTCCATATAGATTTCTTCTTCAAGATCTCCATTGAGAAAAGCCGTTTTAACATCCATTTGGTGAATTTCTAGATCAAATAGTGTTGCAAAAGCCAAAATCATACGAACAGTTATGGAGCGCACAACGGGAGAAAATGTTTCTTGATAATCTACTCCTGCAATCTGCGAGTAACTTTTTGCAACAAGTCGTGCTTTGAACTTATCAAACGAGCCATCAGCTTTGGTCTTGGTTTTATAAACCCATTTACATATGATAGGAACACGATTTGGGGGGAGTTTAGTAAGAATCCATGTACCTTTAAAGATTAAAGAATCGTACTGAGCTTGCATAGCTTCTTGCCACTGATCCCTTTGAGATGAATTGATAGATTCCATAAACGATATTGGATCCTCTTGGACAAACAAAGCATCATCAAAGACATCATATTCAATAGAATAGAATCCATGCTCTATCTCAATAGGAAGATCGACATAGATCTCCAAATTTTCATCAATCTTCTTTGGAGGCGAAGGAGGTTTATGATCATCAGAATTAGTAGACTCACAAAGCAAGTAAGGAAACACACTAAGAAAAGATTTTGTATCATCTGAAACATCTGACGACCATGTGCCACCCATAGTCTTCTCATCAAATATTGCATCATGACTAATGATAACCTTTTGAGTAGAAGGATCATAAAATTTGTAACCTTTGGAATGATCTGAATAACTAAGAAAAATAACCTTCAAACCTGGAGGATCCCGAGTGTCCTTGGACACATCAATATAAGCAATGCGGCCAAATGTGTGAAAGTGAGAGACTGAAGGTGTCTTCCCTGTCCAGATTGTTATAGGAATTTTACCAGCAGGTGCAGTTGTTGGAAGATGATTTTGAATAAAACCAGCTGTTAGAAGTGCTTCAGTCCAAAACTTTCGAGACAAACCAGAGTGTATAAGCATGCAACGTATAGCATTAAAAATAGTGCAATTTTTGCGCACCGTAAACCATTTTGCTGAGGAGAATAAGGAACTGTAAACTCATGATGAATACCTTGATCCTTACAGAAGTCATCAAATAGATTGGATACATATTCACCGCCATTGTCACTGCGAAGCGTCTTTATAGAGAATCCAGTTTGAAGCTCCATACTTATCTTGTATTTTTTAAATATAGATAAAGCCTCAGACTTGTGTCGAAGAAGATAGACATGTGTGTACTGTGAGAAATCATCAATGAAAGTTATAAAATATCGATATTGAGACTTTGAGGCAGGAAAAGGACCGCAAATATCAGTATGAACCAAATCCAAGAGAGCACATGAATGTGATGAAGTAGAAGTGTGGAAAGGAAAACGATGGTGTTTTCCAAGTGCACAGTACTCACATATTCCCATACGTGGATGAGATTTAAGATCCATACCTTGCACAAGACCATGACGATGAAGATCAAGAATTTTGGCAAAATCGGAGTGTGCAAATCGTTGATGCCATAATTTGCAATCTGCATCTCCAGGGACAGTAACAACATTTGCAACTGTATCGTTCAATGATAGCGCAAATAGATTACCAGGTCGAGGGGCCACTGCTATAGTATGTTGGTCTTTCTCTATACGACATTGATTATGATCAAAGCCAACAAACAAACCAAGATCAACTAGACGAGCAACAGAAAGAAGATTTCTTTGCAAATGTGGAACATGAAGAACTCTTAATATTCTAGTGGATGAAACAGTCCCCAGATATAAATCACCCACTCCTTTGACTTAACAAGTCGTATCATCCGTAAGGTAAACAAACTTCTTGACAGGAAGAGAATGATAATTGTGAAGCCACGGCGATTGGTATGTCATGTTTCCAGTGGCACCTGAATCAATGATGAATAGAGAACCATCATGAACATGAAGTACCTTTTCTGGAGAGATATCATGATGGACGAAATTGAGCTCCTGATGATTATGATCATCATCAGTTGTAGTTTGTTGAACAATATAAGCTCGAGAATGTTCTTCATCATATCTGTGTTTATAACAACGACGAGATGGATGATCTGTATGCGCACAATAATCACAAGGAGGAAAACTTTTGGACAAGCGAGGTTGCTTTGTAGTAACTCCATGCTCCTCATCATATTGACATGCCCAGCAATCAGAAGCCACATGTCCTTTCTTATCACAATAAGAACAATGTTTGTTAGGATAAGCAAGACAAGAAGATTTACTACCTTGATTAGAGCATCCACCATGCTGAAAACGTGAAGCGGGATGCTTGCGAGCAACAAAAGCAGCATCAACATCAAAATCCCTTTGTTCGCAAGTGACCAAAACAGCATCATATTTTTCCAAATGATGCTTATGATGTTGAGAATATTCAATAAGAGATATACATGCTTTGTCAAAGTGGATATCATCCTTGTTAGACAAAATAGTGATGATATTATCATATATAGGATTTTTGATGGTATGAAGAAGTTGAGTAACAATCTGATTTTTAGCAACAGGAGCGCCGGCAGCACCAAGCTGATTGATAATGTCTTTATAAGCCTCGATATGAGAGTGCATAGAAGTACCAACCTTATATTGAAGATTCTTCAAACAAGTTTGGAGATATAAAATTTCGGTGAAACTGATTTCTTCTCAAACGTTGAGATAAGATACTCCCAATTAGCATGAGAGGTTTCCAGATGAAAGACATCCAACATAAGTGAGTCAGGAAGTGTAGACAATATATAACGACGAGCCGCTTTGTCACGACAAACCCAATCATTATGATCAATTTTCAATTATTCAAATAACGGGCCATCAGTAATCACAGAATTGTTATTCATCATATCAATAGGTTGAACTGGGTAAGACAGGTTGCCCAAAACAATATCAAATAATTTGTCACCTTCAAGAATTAGCATCATCTTTGCTTTCCACCCAGGAAAGCCTTGTCCTTGGAAGAAGGGAACGGAACGTTGGCCATACGGATATCTGTTAACAATTACGCAATTGGCCATGCCTGTATATCGAGAGAAAATAAATAAGATGAGATCGCAGAATCTGCAAACCATGATCAAGACAAGCATAGTTGAGACGCAAGACAATCAAAATAGGGAGATGCACATAAGAACGTTGAAAAGTATTGATATTTTTCTCATAAAAATTGCAAGAGAAGAGAGCCCTGCACTGTGGGTATGGTTTTGTATTAAACCTTAATGATAAGAAATAAATTGTGTATACTATTTAGAAGATTATCAAAATTGCAAAGAAATTAAGAATATAATTTTTGAGTTTCAATAAATTTTTTGATTTTTTATAGAAAGAGATACTAATTCAAATGTATTCTCAAAACAAAAATTCACATGAGAATGTTATATTTGCAAATGTATACAAAATTTTCAAGAGATACTCTTTTTAATGCATTCTCAAAAGGAAAATACACATGAGAATGTTATGCTAATTTGTGTCACACATTAATTATCAAAGTTACTAATGAAATTATTAAAAAATTTGTTATAATTTATAAAAATTATAACTCATGTGAAAAATATACTATAATTATTAGCTTTCTTAATTATACATTATAATTAAAGGTATACTTATAATTATAATATATTGGAGTTCGAAGATATTGATGTTGTCTATTTATCCATGTTAGAAGTTTTGAGATTGAGTTTACCATAAATCTCTTGGGGGGAGGGCAAATATTCACTTTGAAAACCTCAACACTCCCACTCTTTTATGACTTTTAATCTATGAGATTATTGTGGTTAGGTAAGGTAGGAATACAAAACCAGAACCATATGCAATCTTTAAAGAGCTAGTGCAAAGTCAAGTTAAGATTGTTAAAAAGTAGAACAAAGCCTTGTACTTCACCAGGTGTTCCAAGACCTTTTAGCTAGAGAGGAGTATGTACTAAGGTTGCATTGAACATAGCATTAAACAAGACACTAATAAAGGACTCATAGTGAAGATCCTTTAAGAGGTTTTAGCAACCATCTAGAATACTACCATTAAGGAAAATTAAAAGATATTCGGTCATGGATGTTTAGTCCTTGAATTGCATTGACACTTGGTAAAAGACGAAACTCCTTGGCCAAAAAAGGAATCTATAGAGTTTCGCATCAAAGTGGGCCCACTTTGGAGGTAGAATAATGGCACCTTTGTATACTATCCTTAGGAAAGGATATAGAAGTGTTGTATTCTTAGGCCATTTTCCCCTATTATTGGGCTATATGGGTCCCTGACATAGCATACACGATTGCATTTATAACAAATTACATTCTTGAAATTGGTATTTGAGAAACTTGGATTAGCATTTTTAGGTTCACATGAGTTTAGAAAATTAGAGAGCAAAGTAGAACTCTTGGGATTAGAATTTGAAGTAGGGCGGTCTACATTATTATAGAAATCTCTTATGCAAGGTCCGCAAGTAAGATGATTCTTTCCAAATTGAAAGTTGGAAGCATGAAAAGAGTTAAAATGACAGTTGTCATTACCCATATTATTTTCCATGAAAGCTAAAAGTTGTTGCTCATTGATCTTTAGTTTTCTTTTTGGGATGTCATACACCAAAGATATTGCCTTGTCCAATGTGTTGGGTTTAAACATGTTGACTTTAGTTTGGAAAAATGAAATAAGGCAAACACATACTTCGTTTTAAAAGGTGATTCAGCTACAAGTTTCACAATTTGCCGTTATAGCAAAGTGCTCCAGAATCTTCAGATGTACTACTGATCTCTAGAGCAAGACACTAATAAAGAACTCATAATGAAGATTCTTTAAGGAGTTTTAGCAACCATCTAAGATACTACCATTAAGGAAAATTAAAAGATATTTCGTTCATGGGGGTTTAATCCTTGAATCGCATTGACACTTGGTAAAAGAGGAAACTCCTTAGCCGAAAAAAGAATCTACAGAGTTTTGCATCAAAGTGAGTCCACTTTGGAGGCAAAATAATGACATTCAAGGATGGTAAGAGGGCTAGCCCGTCATATCTTGCAAAGCTACATGGGATTTTGTTAGAGAACATATTGGTACGAATGTGGGCATGCACTATCCTCCAATCACCTCCAGTACGCAAGGTAATTGAGGAAGTGTTAGTTGCAAGGCTAGTGAATAGAAGAGATTCCATTCAAGAATACTATGTGACTTTGTCACTTCTATGTTTACTCTCTCTCTCTCTTTCACTCACTCACTTAGACATACACACACACACACACACACACTCTCTCTCTCTCTCTCTCTCTCTCTCTCTCTCTCTTTCTCTCTCTTTCTCTCTCTCTCTCATGTTTAATGCTTGTATGTGTGTGTGCCTTATGTCGTTTGAACCTCAAGCCAAATCACTAGAAGAACATTGGCTTGAACCATCAAAACAATTTACCTGCCTAGCATATAGTAAAACAATGATTTGATAAAATTAATGAGAGTCAATTTGAGGGACTCTTTTGGGAAACATACCAGTACTCATACATCCTTGTATACTATCCTTAGGAAAGGACATAGAAGTGTCATATTTCTTAGGCCATTTGTCCCCTATTATTGGGCTATATGGATCCTTGACATAGCATATATGATTGCATTTGTAACAAATTACATTCTTGGAATTGGTATGTGAGACACTTGGATTAGCATTTTTAGGTTCAGATGACTTAAAAAAATTAGAGAGCAAAGTAGAACTCTTGGGATTATAATTTCAACTAGGGCGGCCTACATTATTATAGAAATTTATTATCCAAGGTTGGCGAGCATCATGATTCTTTCCAAATTGAATGTTAGAAGCATGAAAAGACTTAAAATGACAGTTTTTGTTACCCATATTATTTTTCAAGAAAGCTAAAACTTGTCACTCACACTGATCTTTAGTTTGTTTCTTTTCGACACCATGCACTAGGGAGACGGCCTTGTTCAATATGTTGGGTTTAAACATGTTGACTTCAGTTTGGAAAAATGAAAGAAGGCCGAATATATACTTTATTTTAAAAGGTGGTTTGACTACAGATTTGACCATTTGCCATTATAGCAAAGTTCTCTAGAATCATTCGATGTACTGATGAGGATATCTTGCTCTTGCTGCATAAGGATATTCTATTGTTATTGCATGTGGAACTCAAATTGGCAAGAAGGAAATAAGTGAGAGCCTTCTTATCGAATGCCGTCCACATAAGAGGATGATTAGTGATCTTGCATATGACATAACACCATAAAGAAGCTTTCTTGATAAAATTATGTGAAGCACACTTGATTTTATCATTTTCAATATAACTTTTATTATCAAAATATGAGTTGAATTGACTTAGCCAAGAGGTAACCTTACAACATCTTTAATATTATTGTTAGTATTAAATTTAAAGATAAGTTTTCTTATCTTCGTCTCTTTGCGGATGGATTCATTTCAAGGGTGGCATTGATCTTGGAGACCATAGCGTCATCCGCAGAATAAATTTGGGATGTAGAACACTTAGGATATCGTAGCTCTTGCTCTAGTTGGGCTCAATGTTGACGCTCTTCTTCTAGTTGCATGGCCAATGAATCTATATATTGCTCCATGGTTGGTTTAGTAAGTGGTGATGTGGAGTCTAAATTTGTAGTGTTGGATAGTCCTTCCTAAGACATGGTAATTGGTTAAAAATTGGTGAAATGATCCAAATAATAGAGATGCCTTGTAATTAAAGAGTCACTTTGCTCATGGTAAGAAAATTTTGGTGTGTAGGTATCAAAATAAAGAGCAGCTTCTTGACAAAATTAGAAGACGGAATAGTCAAGAAAGACCACAATTTTTAATAGTATTTTGATGAAGCTTCGCAATCTTGGAGTGACTGCACAAGAATCTCCTCTCTTGTGAGAAATGTAAGTCAATTGTCATTTAGGCAGATCAATGAAGTGTGTAGTTGACGATAACAAAAAACGATCCCCCACAAAATTCAAAAGAAGCTTTAAGCTTAAGCTAAGCTTAAGACAATAAGGATTAATTAATATCTCTTAATCTTCTTTGGCCACAAAAGCTTCAGAATGATGGCAGCATGCTAAGGAGATATGATTTTTTAATGTTAGACTAGACTTAGAAATTTTTGGATAGAGATAGGGGGTTTGGGGATGATTTTGGAGCCTTGGGAATCTAGCATGAAGTCGGTTTTGGGTTGAAATAGACCGTAGAGGCCAATTGTTCCAGCAAGCTTACCTTTGCATAAGAGGATAGGCGATTGGAAGCCCTATGTTGAGATGACAAGCTCAACACATGCGGACATTGATGATGGACCGCCTGGTTAGATGGTCCACACGTCTACACTTAGCACGTCGGTGGTCATTATGCATCTCACATGGCCACTGACTCATTACTTATTATATTCAAGTTGTTACACCTATTTACAGCTGGCATAGTTATAGCGCCAGTCGACTAGTGTGGTCGGTTATGCATTGTTTGACTTAGTAGGTCACTTTCCTTTTATGTTGTATCTTATCTATACTTTGTGTACATTATAAAGAGTGTGGAAGAAGAAGAAGAAATTAGCAAGAAAACGTTTTGGCCTCCATCTCTCTTCTTGTCTCTTGAGTGAGCTTCTCCTTGTGCATTCTGTGTGTGTTCGGCGCAGCATCTTGAGCAAACCCCTCCACCATGCGATTCTTGACACCCTAGATGTAGGTTGGGCTCTCTGATATCACTCTTGCACACATTAGATAGAAGAATTGCACACATCGAGTAGAAGAAGCGCTACCTCACACTCTTTTACTCATAAAAATGAAAGCATAACTCATAAAACTCAAAACGGACTTAAAGAATAGTAAAGAAAAATTGAGCAACACACTATTGGATGCAATCTCCCCCTATATGGAGTGGGTATCTCCTCCATGCCATATTTATAATATTAAAATGAGTCTTGCTTTGCCCGAAGATACGCCCTTTATAATCACTATTTTCATAAAAGAATTTGATTTTATTAAATAAATTATTGCAATCAATTGCACTACTCACAACTATTGAGAGCCGTAAAATATTTCAAGAATACTTTTATTCTATCTCTAAAATCTCATGTATTAATAAATATTTACAAAGAGGATATATGCACTCCATATTATACACAATGATGCAAGTATTTGTATAATAAAATGAGGGAGTTTATAGAATAAAGTGTGGTTGCTATGTGTATCCAATTCATGTTGCTCTACACATTAGCTCTGCCAAAGATTTAGAAAATCATGTTAGAAAAATAGTTAACTGAATAAATATAGCTAGCCATAATAAATCAAATAATCATTGAAATTTCATTAAATAATCAAATCATGTAGATGTTAGCGCTCGACATATAAATATTGTGGTATCTGTTGGACAACGCAAGGGAGATGAGGAATGGAGAAAGAGAGAGGAGAAGAGAGATATGAGACACCAAAAGTGGAACCCTAGAAGTGTGTCAACTGAGCACACATGATAGGAATATATAGAGGGGACCTGGGGTGCTATATATAGATAGACTATATATATAGATAGACTATATATAGCTAACACCCCCGCTCAAATAAAGGTCCCTTACTATGGATGAAAAAACCCTTGGGGGCTCAAGGGAAAAACCCACAGCTCTATATAGGCCTACTATTATATTAATATTCAAAATATACAATTACAAAGTTGAACTTTCAAGAGCCTATTCATAGGCATCAAAGGAGCTATATCACTCCTAAATATACAACATGTAAAATAAGGATAGGCGACAGCACTGCAAAAGATAAAATCTCCAAGAAATTCCTTCGACTGAACTTGGGATGTAATCAATATATCTATCACATCAAAACTTAAAGAAAAACGTTACAGTGACATTAGAACAACACAAGGTCTATAGAGACGGTTCGCGACGCCGCTATATAGACCACATAACACATGTGGGGCCCCATGAGCAGAATATAAATAAAACAATTTGTCATCAGCTGGAATATAGATGCTCATCAGCGGGAAAGAATATAAATGAGACAATGTATCATCAGCTAGAATATAGACGCTCATCAATGGAATAATGAACGAGGATGATCATCATGAAGCATGGCAATATCAACATCCAAAAGTAATGTTGATATAGACGCTCATCAATGGAATAGCGAATGAGGACGATCATCATGAAGCATGGCAATATCAACATGTAACCTAACGTCATTCTGAATGGAATATACTCCTCCTAGATGACCATGCTTGTCAAGGAAGCATCGTCAGAGTGCCATGAGAGCCATAGAAAATGCTCAAACTAGAACAAGAGTCATATAATCTAACATACATCAAAAAGATCGAGAAACTCTCTCTCTCTACACTGCACTACTACTATAGAGACCACACTAGTTAATATGCTTTAAAAATGACTTTTGATCTGAAAATATGACCAGGAAGAGCCAAGCCATCAGCCAAAAGACAGAGAGAGAGAGAGAGAGAGAAATCTTATCTGCTAAGTGGCTCTCCTAAGCTACCTTTCATTAGTTTGAGTCTCTTTGACAGCAACCTCAATCCACCCTACCAACAATAGATTCCAGTTACAATCAAGAACTACTTTAGACACAGCAGCAGACTTGAATTTCCCTCCAAAGAGTGACTTGAATCCTGTGTGTTTCCACTTGCAAATCCAGGAATCGTATAGCTCTGTGGCAACCACAATTTGAGAATTTGATGGATTTTCTATTAACACGAGGAGTTTGTAGTGATTGTCATGGCTATCGTATAGCTCAGTGGCAACCACAATTTGAGAATCTGATGGATTGTTAACACGAGGAGTTTGTAGTGATTGTCATGGCTGCGACAAGGTAACTCTTTCCAACGCTGAGTCACAGGATTGTAGACAATAAAGCCGACAGATTTCAACGAGTTTGCTGGCTCAGGCCAGAGGCAAAGCAGGCCTCCACTTGCAAAAACAACTATATAGTTCATGAATGGGGCCATTGAAGGGGTTGGGAGGAAGCTCAAGGTAATGGAATACCATTGTTCTTAGGGTAATGGAATACCATCGCTTAGCATGCAAATCGTATGTAGCCAGCCATGGCGTTTGATCCTTACAGCTCCGCTGATCGCATAGAAACATAAGCACAGATGATCCGCCATTGTAAGACTTCGAGAAAACCTTGCGAAAATTAGGAGAAGATGTGATCAAGTTCCACCGCTTGGAGACGACACAAAAACGCACGGCGTCAGGGACATGAAGAAAGGCGATGATACGCTCGATGAAGTAGAGGAAGCTCTCTAGGGATGCACATTGTCGAGCACGTGTGGGAGACAGAGCTGACCGAGGAGGGGGAATTCCTTGAGGAGAGGAGTGCGGGTGAGCATCCATGGAGATTTCAAAGGTTGCTCCAGTTGGATTCCGAGAGAAGTTTTCTCCCTTTGGCCCTAGGACACTTGATAGGCCCTGGGATGGGGAGGCTGCGGAACCTGTGCCCTGTCTGCCACTTCCTGTGCCTGAGGAGAGGGACTTGGTCAGTATTGGCATATGCGCTAGTACCGTAACTTTGACCAGATCCATAGTTGGAAGGCCCGCCATAGCTTTTAGACTTATGCTGATATAGTCTGTCTATATATAGCGCCCCAGGTCCCCTCTATATATTCCTATCATGTGTGCTCAGTTGACACACTTCTGGGGTTCCACTTCTGGTGTCTCATATCTCTCTTCTCCTCTCTCTTCCTCCGTTCCTCATCTCACTCGCGCTATCCAACAGTATCACCCATGTACGGCTTCACCCACATTAACACGTGCAAGTCTCACACTCGAAAAGGATAGGCATCCTCATCATGCTTCTCCCCAAGACAAAAAGTAATTAGCACTTGGAAACATGCATAGCGATAAGAGAGAACCATTCAAGGCACTCATCCTGTCAATGTGCACACAAAGGAGAAACATTGAAGGTGCTCACCCCTTGTATAGGTGCCACCTAGCAACATATTTGGAAAGTATAATGGCGACCTTTTATATTACATGGATTGAGATATTGGTCCTCGATTTGGCAACATTAGGCCTTGATACGTTACATTTCTTGGATCCTGAATACTTAGTCCAATTGTGAGAATTATGTTTAGATATTAAAATTCTTTGTCACACTTTGAGTAAGAATAGACCTAGTAACTAATGATATGTTTGACATGTTGTTATCCTATGTGTCACTTATGTAGAGCTTGGGAAAATTATTGTATTTTTGGGTAAGACTATTCCTTGCCTATAAGGTACAGAAATGAAAAGTTGCGGTTGGGGGGTTGCTTTTCGTGTAGTTGTCATAGTTATCATAAGCCAAAACTACTCCTTGAAAGTGTCCACTTGGTTTGCCATGCATATGATCTATTGTATTTAGTGTATGTGTACATTCGGAAAATTGTGTCCTACTGTGAGTAGATAGGTCTTTAAAGAGGGATGCATTCTTTCAATTACACAGTATTATCATTATATCTCTGTATCCCTAGTTTATGAAAGAATAGTCCACTACATTATAGTTTTCTATATATGGGCTTTTAATTTAAATAGTTCTCTTATAGATCTTCAAGTTTGTGCATATTATGTGTAGTCGTTTGCTACAAATAGATACTCACCATTCTACAAAAGTAATTTTTGTTTGAATGCATTCCCCAACTTAAATGAAATATGAGAAGCTTCACAAATTCACTATGGAATATTGTGAAGATTGAAAACAAATAGATGTAACACCACTTGCAACTTCAACTAATTAGTATTTTGGACAAATTTGCAACTTTTGCAAAAAGATGAGATAGAATATAGATATTCCACATTGAGTAATAACAAGTAATAATGCGATTAATATAAGGATTAATTCATGGAAGAGTGTGTACAGCTTCTTTGTAGGGTAGGCTACCAACCATGCTTAGATGAGTCATCATATATGTCTTCACTATTTAAGGAGAGTTGTAGAGTCACGTTAGTTTATGAGATCTTCGCTAGACTAGGCTCTATAGCGTAGACTACATAGGGTCCATGTAGTATTCCCGCTCAAAAATATTACCAAACTTGACTCCCCACACACCGCATAAAAACCTGTGCAAGGTTATCTCCCGCATTGTAACTTTCGGTAGTTTAATCCATAGCCCGCATGCGCAAAAACGAGGCCTCCACATTGTGAAATCCAGCCCGAGGGTTCAAGATTACATAACCGTGGGGAAACACCCTTTTGGAAGGGGGGAAAATGGATAATGATGGAAATAAGGCAAAATTTTTTACTAATTTCCCTAGCCGATGCATCGCTGGAGGGAAGGGAATGGGAGAAGGTGGTGATGTGCTGAAGTGGTGTCTAGGGGGGGAGCCATGCATAGCCACGTGGTGGTTCCCCTCTTCCCCCCTTAAGCCCTATATAAACCCCCCTTAGCCTTGGGGGGAAGGGGGAGGTGAGAGAGAGGATAAGTTGCCGTGCAAGGAATATCCGCCGCCTGTGCGTGAGGAGCAGACGATAGTCTGCCAGCTAACGAACGTGGCCATGCTGCACAAAAGGAGGAAGAGGCTGCCATGACACGGACAAAGAGAGAAGGAGAGGATGGTGAACTACTGCCCCCAGCCGTGGAGTTCGCCGCCCATGCCAGTCCACCAATACTGCCACTTTGGGCTGCCATAGGCCATTAGGCCGCCGCCATTTCCTTGACGAAACCAATCATAAGCTTTCTTTGCCCCCCCCCCCCCCCCCCGTCGATGTTAATCTGCAAATTCCCTCCCTCTTCCACGTAAGCTTCTGAAGCATAGAAGCTTCCTTGGAAGCTTCCATAAGGGGGCTTCCTTAAGGCATGTTTCCGCGTGGCCACCCCGGGTGTTTAAAAACCTCCTCCTAAAAGCCCTGTTCCCACAAGCCCTTCCATAAGCCCAAATCCCACAAGCCCCGATATTTTCAAAGATCTGCATTTTGGTGAAAGTATCTCCTGCGTACAAGGGAGAAGGACAAGACCTTGAGGCTTCTTACCAAGGCTGGAGGAAATTCACCGATTGCGTAAGGGTAAAGGCAAACCGGAAGTCCGTAATCACACCTACGATGGCCCCCAAGAAGTCGCAAGGCATGCCTACGGGAGGTTCTTCTCCTAATAGTCACGTGGACATCTCCCCGAGCCCACAAGCCCAGGTTTTTCTATTTTGATTCTACACAAAAGTAATGCATTAAGTGTAGGATAACTTTCATGGAATAGGAAGCACCTATGCATAATCAAATTCACGTAGCCTAGTTAAAATGCAATTGAGAAAAAATTGCCTATTTGGTCGATTACTAGAATTAGTTCATGACATGCAATTGGGTTATTGGCATTTTCAATATAAAGAACACAAATTGTCTATCCATCTTATGACCTTAGTACCATGTTGCCTTGTCATGCATTTCAAAGTGACAAGCCTAAAATGCCTATTGCCTATCATTATAAGGTTGAAATTATTAAGTGCACTTTTGACTAGACATGGAAAGAATAAGCATATGTCACATTTTTAGGAAAAATCTTCATTGTAATGGTTCATGGGAAAAAGTAGTTAACACCTGTTAGGATGTTATCCGAAAAGTAATTGCAAAGTACGAAAATGAATCTATGGATTTGCATGTGGCATGTGCTTGCAAGATGAAATAAGCCAACACTAGTCCTACAATATTCACTTTGCATGAACTTTATGTAACTACGTTGTAGTTAGGAAAGGGTTGCATGTTGCACGTTTGCCATGCGAAAAAATCATTCATCAAGAGTTACATTTAGGGGAAAGTTGCATGGTTTATTAAAGCATGAAATTCCAAAGCCTAGAAAAAGGGTTGTAGGCATGATTCTTTGATGTAAGTCCTAGTAGGTTCTATGAAAGTTATTCTGCAAATTATCTTGCGTTTTGATTTTAACAAGAAAGGATAGGGTTATTGCGAATCTAGTGGTATGTAGAAGCAATGAATCGCGTGTTTATGTGTATTATGACATGTTGCAACTAGTTTTCTCTTTTAGATCAAGTTTATCATCTCTAGGAATGGCTCCTCCTTATCGCAAGACAAGTAGATCGAATTATCTAAATCACCTAACCCACAAGGGATTCATATAGGCATGGTTCAGTCGATACGATAAATACCCCAAGTGCTTACTAGGGTATAGCACGTTAAGGATTCGGCCTAGTTTCTCACTTGTTGCCAAGTCGAAACCCTCAAACTCAAAGGTCCTACCCACATTCACGGGATGTTGGGTCAATGGGACGCTCATGCAAATAATGATCTAGGGTCTCTACCCTAAGGATCGATCGACTTAATGTTAAAACTCGGGTTGACTTTGGAATCCCTAGGACCAAATGTTGTCGGCCTAGTGCAATGAGGATTAGGTTGGGTAAGAAGACAACCTAAACCCTACTTCTTGTCTAAACATAATTCCTTGACCCGAAAATGTCGTTCAATGGGTGAAATGATCCCATGGATTAGATACAACACTCGTGCAACAAGTTGCAACATCGCATGGCCTTGTGGTTTGATCACAAGAGAGTTTTTCCATTCCTTGGAATGAGGTTGGCAGGTTCTTACGCAAGTTTAACTTGCAAGAGGATGAATAATCATCATATTGCATCACCTTTCTTGGGGACAATTTCCAAGTAAAGGGAAGACATGTCTTTGCTTGGAAGAAAGGATCAATCAAGTTAGAGCGATATGGTCACCTGGATTTACTGTTGAATTATGAAACCTAAGGTGTTGGTTAAGTTGGGTTAACAGGGTATAGCCCTAGCCTAAGGACAAAAGGGGGAACAAACAAATCCTTGGGGGATCTTACCAAGTCGCAATTGATCCTGTATCAAATGCCAGATGCATTCGGAGAGAAGGATTCACTCCTTAGCAGTTGGCCAAATAAATGACCACTAGATTGATTGTCCTTGTAACAGTTTAGGAGCACTATTTGCATTGTTTGCTCAAAGAACTAAAAGATCAAAAGTTAATTAATGCTTCAGGTTGAAGGCCTGAAGGGAGAGGCAGCATCAATTACCCACGACTGTCTACCTGGCCCTAACCAAGGGGGTTGTTAGTCACGCCAAGAACATGGACTGAACCCGTCGCGTGAGGTCTTTCTGTTGAGCGCTACTTGGAGTAGGAGGATGCTTGATGCGAGGCCAACGTGACTTGGGATTGGATCTAGAGGCCCGCATACTAGTCTACGGGCAGAATCTTGGATTAGTAATCCCTGTGGATTGCTAGATAGCCTTCGGATGGATTATGGATTGCCTACGGGCGGATTATGGATTAGCTTGCGAGCTGGACTTTATGGATGTATTCTAAAGATAAATAAGATAACTTGTTGAAAAGGAACTTGTTTGGCATTGTTTTTCTATGTCAAGTGCTAAGATTACGTGAAGGAACTAGTGTCTAAATGCTTCTACTTTTGGTCTACAGTTGGATAGAATGCATGGCCAAGTGATGGTTGGTTGAAAGGCTAAAATATGGTCACATGATTTACATGTAGTTGAAAAGAGAAAGGTCAATGATAGTGAAATGTCTCATCTAGGGCAAGACATTCGTGGCATAACTGGTTGGGAATCACCGGTAGATGCATATTCAGTGTTTGCATATTTAGCAAAGGTACAAAACATGGATGTACTTGTGGAAGAAAAACAAAAAAGAGATGAAGATATTGCATGGACATCTAAAAGAATGACAAGAAGAAGTGTGGATTAGCCTAAAGCTGCAAATTAGCCACCTCCCGATCATGTTATGGAAGAGGTCAGTCATCACAAGAAAAAACAAGATAACAAACAAGAGGGCAAAAATAAGGGCAAGCAACTAGGATATAAGTTGCAATCTGACATTGAGACAGCCACATATCTTAAGAAGGTTCTTGAAGAACGGATCTTAAATAGTCGGGTGGAATTTAGCTTGGGAGAGGTACTTGGCATTGCCAAGCAAGAATTTCATGATAAAATCATTGACATGATTAAAAGAAAGCATTAGTTTCTTGGTGATACCACTAGTGCATTGGTGCAATTTGAAGAGGAAACTAGTTTGTTGGGTATTTGGTCTGAATATGAGCATGAAGTAAGTACAAGATTGTCTATACAGGATGCTACTAATCAATGGACAGCATGTGAAAAGGAGAAGAAAGTGACTGAAAATGCATTGTCTTGTAGCAATATACATGGTGGAGTAAGGCAAATGCAACAATATGGAGTAGAGACTCTAGGATTTACTCCTCGAAATCACTATACAAGAAATCATTGGGCTAGAGCTACCACATGAAACAGTAGTGAAAATAGGGCAATGTGAAACTCCTTGTGTTGCTTTACTTGACCATGGGTCTAAGGAGATAAATGTCATTGAGCAGGGATTATATTAAAATGGTGCATGGCCTATAGACAATGATCATGGTTGGTGAATGAGGGCTACAAATAATTCTTCACATGAGCTTTATGCTGCATATCCTAATGTAAAAGTGACGATTGATGATATACAGGAAAAGCAACACTTCTTTGTGCAAGATAATTCCTTGAATGCAATGATTTTGGGACAGTCCTATCTTACATGTGTGTATATGGAAACAAAGGTGCTTGATGATGGTTCTACTTATGCAAGAGTCAAAAGCAAGGATGGGAAAAAAGCAATCCAATTTCTTACTGTTTGTGTTAATCATCCTAGAAATCGGGATACGATTCGAGAGTCTCCTTTGGTTCCAAATGCAAGGGAATTCAAAGACCTGAATTTTCATTAAGCACTGCTATAATGCGGGGCTATAGTAGTGTTGTTTAGTGGGTGTACTTGCCTCTTGATGAAATAAAGCATGTATTTACTATTGTTAATTCTCAGTTTACAGCAAACAATTCATGTTGGTTTAAGCCCATGGAAGCTATGTGTAAGGCTGAATGCATATCTATGTAAAGGGCTACTAAGAAACTGAGAGAATTGGGGTTGCTAGTTGAAAATGATGGCATTTCAAGCATCTTTTATGGGCTGAATATTACTGAGACTATGGCTCAAAATTTCAGCAACTATACATACAGATAATGAGGTTGAAAACAGAGTGTTGTCAGTATGTTCTTTGGATATATATGGTGTTATAGCATTGTTTTCTGAGCAGAAGGATTACAATGGACTAAAGCACTTGTGGAAACAAAGTATAAGATAGTTGACAAAAAGGTGAAACCAATTGCTTTGCCACTTCCACCAGAGAGTGAGGGTATGTATGAAAAAGTGTCAAGGTAGCTAAGCTTACGGGATCCTAAAGATATAGGTCATCAGTCTACATCTGAAACATTACAGGAATTGAAAGTTGGTGCAAAAGGGTTTCTTTTACTTATGGAGAGAGATTGTTTTATGCGGATGTTGGCTAGACATGGGAATGCATTTGCATTTCAGCCAAGTGAAATAGGTTGTGTGGATCCAAATGTTGTCTCTCCTATGGTCATATTTACTATGCCACATTTACCATGGAATTGGAGGCCTGTTCCAGTGCCTAAAACTTATTTGCCAAAGCTGATAGATTTGCTAAATGAAAAGATTCGCATGAAGATCTTGGAGCCTTCTTCAGCCCTGTACTCAAATCGTTAGTTTACTATGCCCAAAAAGAATGGGACTTTGAGATTTATTCAAGACATGCAACTGGTCAATAAAGTGACCATAAGAAATGTGGGTGTAGATCCTGTGGTTGATGAATTTGCAGAGGCTTTTGTAGGTAGAGTGATCTATTCTTTGGATGATCTTTACTTGGGTTATAATCAGTTTCAGCTTGCAATTCAAAGCAAGGATATCACAACCATGAAGACTCCTTCGGGGTTATTACGGATATGTACTCTCCCACAGGGTGCAACAAACTCAGTGGCACACATGACAAATGCTATGAATAGGGTACTCAGAGATTTTATACGACAATTGATTATGCGATTCTTGGATGATGTTCCAATCAAAGGGTGTGCAATGGATGAAAATAATGAAGAGATGGATGCTCATGGATACAAACAGTTTGTTCAGACCATATTGTGGATTGTGAAAGGATTTTGACACGTCTAGAAGAGGTGCATTTAACTCTTTCTGGAAAAAAGTCAGTCTTTGGAGTTGAAGAGGTTTTGATTGTTGGGCATATGTGTGGGCCTTATGGGCGAAAGCCATCACTAGTAAAAATAGATGGGATTGATAGAATGCAAGATGTATGCACGAATGTATCAAAGGTGCATAGATTCTTGGGTGCATGTGTGTTCTATTTGATATGGATTCCTCACTTTGCACATGTAGCTGATGCTCTTTATTAGCTTCTAAGGAAAGATAAGAAATTTCATAGAGAAACAAAGCATCAGAAAGCAATGAAGAAATTGAAGCAACTTTAAAAATCTGCTCCTATATTGAGAAAGGCTGACTATTCACATGGGAAGTCTATCATTATTACTGTTGATACAAGCCCAATCGGGATTGGATGGGCAATTGGGCAAGATGATGAGAAAGAACAAAGATATGAAATTCACTTTGGTGCTAAAGTATTGAATGAATGATAAAGAAGATATCAGTAGATTAAAAGAGAATTATGGGGAATGGTGACAGCCCTTAAATGTGATAAGGAGTATTTTATGGGTACTCATATAGTCATTGAGACCGATTGTTTGCCAGTATTGGGTATGATTACTAGTTATGCTACTCCGGATATTGCTATGCTTCGGTGGATTGCATATATCAAATCTTTGAACCCTGAATTTCAGCATATTGTAGGAAGAGATAATCTAGTGTGGCAAACATGTTATCTCGAGCACGTTATGAGAATGACTGTAACGTGTCCACTTGTATTTTCAGGACACGTCTTAGCATTCCATCGGAAAGGATGTTTAGAAAGCTTCGCCTGGCACTCCCATGGAATGTTACGGGGTTTGCGATCTGGGCTTTCCGCGTCTGCCACGTAGCGGAAGTATTCCGGCCGTTCCCACTTAGGATCGACTTGAATTAGGGTTTTCCTGATTGGTCATTTCCTGTAATTTCCTAACACCAACTGGAGTCAGACACAAGTGAACTACTTTACGCAGAAAAGCCAGATCTGAAGCGGATTCACGCTCCACTTGGTTCAAGGAGAATGGAAAACGAGAGGGATGCAAAGCTCAACCTCTCTGCCATAAGGCATAGTCCCATTCCGTTCCCCGAAAACATCGTAAATCGGGTTCACTCATAACTCTAGTCAACACTTTAGTTGTTCGTGTTCTTTGTGTTTTAACTATATATATAATCTCTCACTTGACTTGGATCTCACCTATATATATACTAACTCTACATCAATATGAATCATTCTTTGGGAGCATGTCTTGTGTATCTCTCTTGTACTCTCTCTCTCTCTCAACATGGTATCAGAGCTATGGATGCGTAGCAACTTCAAGGAAGATAAGTTGTTTATACTTGATTGAATTCTTTGCACAAGTGATGATTTGATACATGAACTTGTTCAAATTAGAAGTATTAGTTAATTTTGTCTCAAATCCTGTCGAATCTCGTTGTGCTCTCGAATCCTATCAAAACGGCTTGTCAATCGGAGTTCTGGATCAAAAGTTATGACAGTTCAGGATTCAAGACAACAATTCTGCTCGAATCTATGATTCTTTATTTAAAACTGTAATTCTAATTACAGTTCGTTAATCTCCAATTACAGTTCATTAATCGCTTGTCTTTGTTAATGACGTTGATTACGATAAGAAAACATCTTGCTATTTTTAGCGATGTTTTATTATCGTTCACGTTCTTTGTTCGATCGAAATAGCACTTTTCTTATACGAGTTATCTCGTCTTGCACGTTACGGCAACATCACTGCAAAAGATAAAATCTCCAAGAAATTCCTTCAACTGAACTTGGGATGTAAGCTGTATATCTGTCACATCAAAACTTAAAGAAAAAGGTTACTGTGACATTAGAACAACACAAGGTCTATAGAGATGGTTCGCGGTGCCGCTCTATAGACCACATAACACATGTAAGGACCCATGAATAGAATATAAATAAAACAATTTGTCATCAGCTGGAATATAGACGCTCATGAGCTGGAAAGAATATAAACGAAATAATGTATCATTAGCTAGAATATAGACCCTCATCAGCTGGAAAGAATATAAACGAAACAATGTATCATTTGATACCACAATTGTGAAGATCAACTGCAGATGGGAAGTGGGTTGGCTTCTCCACAAGCTTTTGAGTTTGAGGTCCACCCCCTGCTGCCTTGTTCACATGACAATCGTTTGGATCACACTTTTGGGCGATCCAACGTCATGTGACTGCACACTGGTAAAATTTTCTGAACTCGATCAGATCATGTGTAAAAAATAATTTTGTGAGCTTGATCAGATCATGTGTAAAAAGATGCTCGCTCGATGCCCTGCATAGAAGCAATTCTGGAAAGCCTCAATACTGCGTTTTTTACAGCTTCGCTGGTGGAAGTCAGACGCAGGGATTCCTTTCAAATCATCACTTGTTGGTTCCAATCACAACAGGAAAATGATTGCAGCCACTGCTAATACTTTTGTGACTATTCCCATAACATTGGGTTGCCCCACATTTTGCACAACATCTTCTCTGTATAACCCAGTAAATCTAGGTTCCTCTCGTATTCTTGGGATAGCTAGTTCTGCACCTTCAGCTTTCCTTGACATTGACCGCAATAGTCCAAATAGCGATCTCCTGTAAGGATTGCCATCCCTCGAGTCAAGTTTTGGAACAGAAAAATAGTCAACGTACATTGGATTTGACTGAAGAGCAGAGATTGAGATAAGAAAACAAGCAGCCTGCGTCTTTGAATATGAAGTCAGGTTGTAGAAGGAAGGTGCTGAAGCTCATGGAACAAAATTTCCGACCAAATCATGAAGATTTCACCCCTGGAAGACAAAAACTGAGATTGCTCTGGTTGAGGAGCTCTATGAGAAGGAAGAAAACCTTAACTCCAGGGGATTCCACCTTGATGGCAATCAATTTTTAATGTTGCTTCAATCTAGTTTCAGGCAACACGCATACGCTCTCTCCGCCATTTCAAGAAGAAATCGGAGGATCACCTCATGCCAATAGCTAGTGAGAGTTTTCAAAAACAGCGAAAAGAGGGAAAGCTGTGGGACAGCCGGTTCTGCACCTTCAACTTTCCTTAACATTGACCGCAATGGAACTTCAGTACTAGACTCCTCATCGAGTTCCATCCTGAATGCATCACCCGCACAACAGTCTTGTTTGTTGTTGTACGGCTATTGCAAAAGTGATGTATGCCATGAAGGCATTAAAAGTTGTTGCAGGTTGAGATTATCCAGATGATCTTGAAGTGTTTGCTGTTGTACGGCTATTGCAAAAGTGATGTATGCCGTGAAGGCATTAAAAGTTATTGCAGGTTGAGATTATTCAGATGATCTTGAAGGGACTCAGCAACAGCGAATGATCTGAAGGCGTTCTCGATGTCGAATGCGTCCAAGATCCTGCCTTTTGCACCCTGCGTCCTAAAGACAACACCCTGCTACGTCCTGATTTCAGATGATCTTGAAGGGACTCAACAGAGCAGCGAATGATCTGAAGGCTTTCTCGATGTCGAATGCGTCCAAGGTCCTGCCTTTTGGACCCTGCGTCATGAAGACAGCACCCTGCGCGCTGAAAAAAGTACCTCGACCGCGGATCCCTTGGATCCCTTGCCACGCAAGATGAACAAATGGCGAGTGACGTAGCGCTACAGGAACAAAGGTTGTGTGACCTCCCACGAAGCATGTGCTTCTCCCCGAGGTCGCTGTGGTACACGGGTGGAGTCCCACAGCCCACACTAGTAGGCATCGAGCATGCCCTTGATGGAGAGCATGCCCTTGATGGAGAGCACCCATTCCTTCTCCTCCAGCTCGAGCGTATTTGTGCGCTCTGATACCATGTTCGAAACTGCAAGGAAGACGAGAGACGAGAGGAAGAGAGGAGAGAAGACAGATATGAGACACCGGAAGTGGAACACCAAAAGTGTCTCAACTGAGCACACATGATAGGAATATATAGAGGGGACGTGAAGCGCTATATATAGACAGACTATATATAGTTAACAATCTCCCTTACTAACCCTCTTTTCTTCTTGCTCTTGAGATCAAGGCTAGGATGAGAAGAACAAACATACATCAAGGGCCTCTCAAGAGAAAACATCACAATGCTAATATTAGAACCCATGATGAAGATTAAGCTTGGTGCTAGAGATTGATATGCTTAATGTAGCTCTACTGCTAAAGAACTACAAACTATGGTTTTAATTGTAGCTCTATGGCTGAATTGGTACAAACTATGATATTAACTATGCAACTAAAATATGTTATTAACGTAAAATATATTATGGGTTAGATTCTTTTTTCAATCTTGGAGTTTTGTTTGTGCAGAAGCTCATAATTTCATCAACCTTGGATTGAAGATTGAAGATACTCAAGTAAGGGAGGTCTTCTTCTACAAGCTCATTAATAAAATGTATATGTGACTATAAGTGTGCACATGGTATTGAAGGTTGGCAATTACTGAATCCTAGTACTTATTTTAGACACGTTAAAAATGACATGCTTGGGATTATGCATTCTTCTCTAGAAATATCCCATATTAGTGAACCAAGCGACTCAAACGTGCAACGAGATCATATTGAGAATTGAAGGCATGAATAATCATCTCCAGTGCATGGTGGAAATAACATAGACGATTTAAATAGACAATGTACGTGGCATGATTGCATTGCATATTGTAATAGTGGGAGGAGTATTGGTCCACAAACGTTTCTTAGGCACTAAGAGTTGAATGCCAAATATGATGCACTAAGTATGCAAATTGGTCTTACTACTTCTAATGAAAGGCAACCTGAACAAGGTAATGATCAAACTATTAATACTTTTGTAAGTCCCCCCTTCGGTCGTGACAACAACTCAATTAACCATGCTGAGTCTCCCCAAATAGACCCTTCTATAGAAAATCACATATCTATTATTGGGCGATCATTATATCAACAAACTATACAAATAATAATTGAGCTTCAAGCTCTTTAGGATGAGAACCAAATATCAATCGGTCCACAAGAGAACATACTCCAATTATTTTTTGGAGGAATGGGCAATCCAAGGCCTAGGACTCAAAGAGTTGAAGAATGCAAGCCAAGTTTAAGTAAGCTATAAGTGCAACTACCTGATACATGGGATGCAAACCTTGATGGAGTGAGAGTCCCAACATCTTGGGAGCAACTTGACTCTGTGTATCATGGTATTGCATTGGCATGGTCCAACCTGAACGCTATAGGTTTTGCATGGGAAGTAAAAACAATGATCATGAAATTGAACTTCTTACACCTAGTAAAGAAAATATCCGACTCTTTTTCAATAGAAAATATAGCACCAATGCTCTAAACCAAATTAGAGGGTGTATTTTGCACTCTTACCTTATAGGTGGTTCTATAAGCCCAAAGAGCCTCATACGGATGGTCATCCCAATCTTATTTATAAGAAATGACTGTTTTAGTTAAAATCCCACAAATAATTTGATTAATTACTTCTACTTGGCTATGAACTCTAGGGTAATAAAGCATTGATTTGCAATTCTTAATCTTATATAGTTCTATTAATTTGCTAATTAGACCATTCAAGACATGGGAACCTTGATCATCTTACTGATTTGAGTGGGCAACCAAATGTGTTATAATGTTTTTATACATGAACTTAGCCACCTCAATGGCTTTATCTATCTTACAAGCTTCTGTTTCCACCCACTTAGTAATATTATAAGTACAAACAAAGATATCTTGATTGGATTGATATCTTGTAGTCCGATCAATTGGACCCACAAAATCAATGCTTCATTTCTCAAAAGAGGATATATAATGCAAATATAGTTGTCAAAGGTATGGCGAAACTCTTAGAAGGTCAACCAATCCTATGACATAGGTCATATTTTTGGAAATAATAATGAGCATCCTTAAATAAGCTAGGCCACTAATAACTAGATAATAGACCCTTCCTTGCTATTAATTTACCAACAAAATGGCCACCACAAGGTTCATCGTGCAATAACTTTGAAACCACTTGAACTTCATCTTCCTATACACATCAATGATAAATGCCCTCTCTAGGGAAGAATTTATATAGCTAACCCCCTTATCATCCATAGGAGCATTCTTGCATCAATATCCCTAGCTTTCTTCATTTATCTGCACCAGGTGGATATCGAGTGGTACGAAGAAAATTAGAAATGTCTGCATCACTTAGATTCCTTATTATTATTTTCTTGACATAAAAGAGCTCTGACAACATACATAGATTTATCTGATTGGAGTGAAATTCCTTCATACAATTGGAGGGTGCCATTACTAGTTCTTCAATCAACTATTACTTCAGAAATTCAAATGCTTTCTACCAGACACAATCCCAATTAAAAGGAGTGTCCATTCATAGCAAGTTTTGTTAAGGATGATGTGACCTTTGTAAAATAAAAAATAAACTATCGAAAATAATTTAAATGCCCTAAAAATCTGCATAGTTGTCTAAGATTTATTGGACCAGGTGGTGGAAGTTTAGAAATCGTAGCAATTTTAGTAAGATCCATGGCAATACCTTCCTTAGAAACAATAGTTCCTTTTGGAACTCGAAAAATACATTTATCAGGTTTAATGAAATACCCACATCATCAGTACATTCAAATACTTGTGACAACAATTGAGCAATTTCTTTTTCCATCGATACAAAAGTTGTCAAGAAACACTTCTATCTACTGTCAAAGATAATCTTGGTAGGTTAGAATCAAAACCCTTTCAAATGTTATGGGGTGCCTTGCACAAACCAAAAGGCATTACTTTGTGAGTGAATGTGTCCCATTCAGTGCTAAAGGTAGCTTTATGGTTATCCTCATGATGAATTAATACTTTATTATAACCTAGTAAACCCATCCATAAAAAATATAGTTCATGTCCAAAGACTTTATCAAGTACTTGATCTATAAATGGCAAAGGAAAATAATATTTTCGTGTCTTATTGTTAAGCTTCCTATAATTGACAAAAATATAGATTTTTTTGCTATTTCTCTTCATGCATCTAGAAGCTTAGAAATTAGAGCTTTGACCAATTTTGCATACACAGGATTTATTATCCATTGAGGTTGACTAACAATCACTACAACAAAAAGGGTTCATAGACGCGCTTGTAGACACAATATTTGAATTGTGAAAAAAATGTCGGGCGTGTTTATTGATGCGTCTATTTACGCATCTACAAAATCGCGTCTACAAGCGCGCTTATGATCAGTGTTACACGCACACTTAGATGCGCCTATATACGCGCGTATAAATGCTCTACGTAAATATATAATCATATTTATAAAAAAGTGGACATATTCATATTCTACGTCTATACAAGCGTGTATCTACGCGTCTAAAATCGCGTTTACTCTGAAAGTTTTTGACGAGAATAGACGCGCATTTATCCTGCAATTTAGACGCGCTGAGAGATGCGCAAAACAGAGGTATGAAAAAAAAACCAGAGAGCATGTGGCTTTGCAAGACACATGCTCTTTGGGTTTTTTCCCCCCATCAACATCAAATTGTATGCTTAGGAAAAACAGAGAAAGATTATTTCGAAGATTGGATACTGAAAACAAAACAATGTATGTAGCACACGAAATTTCATATATATAGATGAAACGTGTTTACATTATGACATGCTCTTTGGGTTTTTTCCCCCCATCAACATCAAATTGTATGCTTAGGAAAAACAAAGAAAGATTATTTCGAAGATTGGATACTGAAAACAAAACAATGTATGTAGCACACGAAATTTCATATATATAGATGAAACGTGTTTACATTATGAGTTCCAGTGCTTGTGACGTCATGGTCGCAAGCACTAGCTGAAAGTAATATCAAAAATGAAAATTACAAGCCAAGGGGAGGCATGCATGCATGGGGATCCTCTATATCTCCTCAAAAGAGGCATCATCATCGCTACCACCACCGTTGCGTCTGCCGCTGCCGTTGCCGCCACCGCTACTGCTAGTCCCCCCTTCGCTATCCTCAACTGCATCAAGGTTCGCCTACACAAAGGATTAAGATATATAAATACCATTACAAACAATAAATTAGAGTTGTCTATACTTTTTATGTAAAAAATAAAACATACCTCTTCTGGTGGTGGAATCCACATGGTGCGATTATATTGCTCCTCCGTGATGAGTCCCTCCTCATAGAAATGCTGCCAAGTGGACGCCCGGTTATGACCCTGAAGGTAGCCTACCTCTCTAGAAGTAGGCATCCTACCAACGATATGATACTACAAAACAATTTGAACATACAACATATTAAAACACACTACATAATGAAGTGAAACAAATTACAAAATTAAATTTAAAAAAAGAAATCAAATAAAACTTACAAACTCAGCCTCCCATGACTCCTTGCCACCCGATCCATAATGCGACGATCCCATGGTTGCCATCTGGATACGTCGCGCCTCTGCATGCTGGCGACTTGTCATTTTCTCCGTTGCTCTCTTCTTGGCCTCTTTCCACTCCTTGCGGTGGCAATTGGGTGGTTGGCCATATCCAGGGCACCCCTGCTCTTGTCTCCGTAATGACTCCTTGGTGCGCATCATAAGGTGAGACCTCTTGTTATGAAGCGCGTCTCTCACCTTTGACCGTCCCCAATCATCTGAGAATCGTGAACTCTCCGGATTAGGGTACCTTTTATGTACTACCCGCAACATCTCTTACCACAAACCATTTTTTTGGTGCTTGAAGGGAATCATGCAATCTTTATATGTGGCATGCATAACACTCCTTAAGTAGGCTATCACTTCCCTCCCCTCAAAGTCATGCAAGATACCACCAACATTAGTGATAGAGTAGTACATTTGTGGAGGCTCACCTCTCTCATTTTCCGGTGAGGGTGATCGAGAGCCACCACCTAGGCAACCCCCACAAAGCCCTCGACCTCCTCGTCCTCCCGCACCACTCCCCCTCCTCCCTCGACGTGCACTACCCTCTACCTCACTTGATATACGTGCTTCTACAGATGCACGTGCTTCGGCCGATCCATGTACCTCAGCTGATCCCCGTATAGGCAAAGATGTGATAGGTATCCTAGACATCACACTGAAAACCTCATCTGCAGTGGGAGGGCGACCAAGATAATTGGTCATCTCCCCCATGAATTGCTCCTTGGTGAATGGGGTGCTGGAGGATCTAGGATTCCACATCTACACAAGAAAAATCATATTATCCTGTGTAGATAAAACATATTACATAGAGTGTCTATACCTGCATCTTTGTGTGCATCTATACCTGCGTCTCTGTGAGCGTATGTCAGCACGTCTTTGTGAGCATCTGTGAGCGCATCTATTCCCACGTCTATAGTTGCGTCTACACTGTTATCTGGACGCACTGACAGACGCGCACAATCGCACCATTTCTTCTCAAACTTGCTTAAAAAACAAAGCTAAAAAACCTCCATAGATGATAAGATCCAGCATGTGAAGAGAGAGACAAACAAACATAGAAACCAAACAAGATTGAGAGAGAGAAGAAGAACTCACCTTCTTTGCTTGTTCCAACGGGTGGCGGCGGCTAGGTTGCAAGCTCCTTGTCCTCCTTCTCCCTTCCTTGGTAAGTTGCTTCAATCTTGTTCTCTTCCTTGCTGGTTGGCTCTTGTTCTTTACTCTTTGGCTCTTCTTTCCTCTTGTTCTCTTTTCACTCTTATTTCCTTGCCTCATTGTCTTCATGAAGTGATAGATAGGCACGAGTAGTGATGTCGAGCTCGAACTGCAGAAAATGGGCAAAAAATGTAGGAAAGCACAGGTTTGAAAAGAAAGCCACAACTTTTTTTAAATTTTTCTATACTTGCGTGGCGCATTTGTCAGCGCGTGTATATGCGTAGATAATTCCTGTTACACACGCTTACAGACGCGTAGAAACAATTTAAGAAATCAATGCATGCATTTAGGGAATCAATTGACCTATGTGGTGACATATATAACAAAGCTTGAGGATAAGAGATAACACGTTGGCAAGTCAATTGGCACATATATATGTAGTGACTTACTAGACCATCCCACTTACAATTGCATATTATCCCACTTACATATCAATAGATGGATAAAGCACGAATGGTTTTTAGCTAGATCAGAAAGATAATGCAATGAAGGTGTACACGAAAGAGAGAGAGAAAGGCATATTATCCATCAATCAATCAAAGATATGTGAGCTATAAGTGCACCTTGACATGATTGGAATAGCTTGCATATGCACAAGCCAACTGATTTACATCAATCTACTCATGCTATGAATTGGCATGCATGGCTAGGTTAAGTGCACAACATTAAATGAGACATGTGAGTGTATTGATCAGTTATATATATATATATATATATATATATATATATATATATATATATATATATATATATATATATATATATATATATATAGTGCAAATGCACAAGTCAACCTTTGATTTATATATACATCCAATCATCATCCCCTATCCAATCACATTTGTATAGGACATAATTGGATGTATATAGGGCATGAAATCACATATATGTAATTAGCTTTGAATGATTGGATGTATATTTGTAATACTCACAAAGAAGTAAAGTTGGTAATGTATATCATGTCCTATGCATGTATATGCCCTATACATGTATATCATGTCGTATATACATGTATATCATGTCCGTATGATCCTATACATGTATATCATGTCCTAGCGTATGATCTAGGTGTAATTATGTCATATATACATCCAATCATACCCTGTCCAATCATGCCCTATTCAAAAAAATACTAGCTGTTAAGAGGTTTGGTCATATTTAGGTAACCTCTTGCTTGCATGATATGTTTTAAACTACTCAGAATCTTGGGAAACTTAAAGAAAAGATAGGATTCTTTGCCACCCAAGCCTACCCTGCTTACTCTATTTTTTCCTGAGATATTGCTGCAGGGGCTTCCCCCAATTATGAGGTCAATCTTTCCCACTGCATCCGCAATCTCAGCCAACTTATCATCAATAAGATCTCTAACATCATCCTCCATTTGAAATTGGCCTGTTTGGAAGGTTTTGTTCCACTAGCTGGCTATTATGTTTCTACATTTATCATTGATCTCCACAATAACAATAGCCTTCAAAATTATACCCAATTTGTGCATTGCCACTTTTTTCCCACCAAGGCTCGAGAATAAGGACAGAACTGTTAAACCTTGCGAATATAATTCTTTCAATGGTGAAAGACTGTACGCAATAGTATTGACCTGAAATGAGTTGCCCAATGCATCATACCGATTTGAAAGGGTAGAGTAGCCTCAAGTGTGGTCATGATCATATACAAGCACCAGCTCAATCTCATGGGATTCAAGTGGGGCAGCTTGGCCTGGGCTGACCCAAACCAAGTTCCATATTTTGCATGACAGGACAATCTCATGTTGAAGATAAGAAGGTATCTTGCTTTCTTTGTGGAAAGAAAATATTTTTCTAATCAATCCACATATAGTGCTAGCGGCACCCCGTGTGTTTATGCAATTCAGCTTCTCTCTCGAATCCCATGGGGGCCAATACTTCTTTGTTTTCAGAAGCACCTCAAAGATTTTCATGGGAGCAGGGGGAAGGATCAACCTTCTTCCATCTACTGGAAGGTTATAAACATAACCACCTCAGCCTAAAGCATGCTAAAAAATATCTAGAGTCTGTGAACTCTGGATCTATGCCATTAAAATGCTATTTGATGGTCTCCCTCTCTGAATTGGGAACGTTCGCAACATTTTCAAAATAGAAAAAGGGAGGGCCTTCCATCAAACTATTCAAGCCAGGAATTCCAAACCCCATGCCCTTTTTGAACTTGAAGGGTGGGATAGAACCTAGATGTGGACGTGATGTTTTTCCATTCATAGATTGAGTCTCGAGCCATAAAACACTCGAGTCTTCACTGGCACTTTTATCCAAGTCTAGAGTAGAAGTAATGCTGATCTTTGTTTTAAGGCCCAAGTAAGTGTACCATAGCTTAAGGGCTCTTTCATCTACCCAGTATATTTTGCTACAGACACCTCATGAGGGTCCAGCATGTCTAGTTATTTGAACACCTCGTGAGGGTCCAGCATGTCTAGTTTGATCTTTTATCTTTTACGACTAGTGCACATTATTCAATGCACTTTGGTGTGAGGGTAAACATCTTCGAACTCAACGTATAGATGAATAGAGAAATACCCAAGATTGTGGTGTCCTTGCTCACTTCGAGGATGCCAATGGTACTTTGAGTAATTATTAACTCTATTTTTTTAATTCAATGATTCAATGTGTATTCTTAATTCTATGGTTTTTATCATGCGCACATGTGCATGCTCAAGAATCAATTTTAGGTGGTTAAATCATTATTAAATTTGGTTTTTTAATTATGTGAATTGCAATTTTAGGTGGTTAAATAATTTTGCGTCTGTTGGCGCGTCTATATTAGCGTCTATTTGCGCGGATATATAGACGCACAATTCGTGTCTATTTACACGCATGTTTACATACGCTTATAGACGCTATGATAGACGCGCCCGACTTTGCGCATCTAACATGCGCGTCTATGCCTCGTTTCTGTTGTAGTGAATCTTTGTGTCTAGTTAAGCTTTAATATGACTAAGGTTCTTATAAGACCAAGAAAATCCCTTAACATGTGCTCATAATACTTCTTCAAATCTTTCTCAATCGTGGGGTACTAATTGAGCCTGGAAATCTAAGTATTTACCTTCTATCATTTCTCTTTTTACCATCTCCACTTTAGGCTCTTCAACATATCAAAAATCTATATCGTGAGGTTTTACTATAGGCACATCTTTAGATATTTTCATTGAAACACTTTCAAGTAAAACATGCATTGCACTCGAATCTAGTGATTCTTCCTCGACATTCACATGATAAACCAAGGGTAAAGCCCTATAAATACAATAGCTAAGTTATCCTGAGTATCGTATGTAGTTTATATCTTATAGACATTAATTTATATCTTATATTATACGTAGTTTATATCTTATATCATACGTCTTTCTAGTATATCTTCCTTGCTTTTTACTCAAGCAATGCAAGGTAGTCTTCAAGTCCCTATTAGTTGTTATTAGTGCAAGCATGATCTTAATAAAACCAATTATTTGGGAGATCTGCTCTCGATCACGTGAAAATTGAGCATAATAAAATCCATTACATAATAAAATCCCATCACCATACATAATAAAATCCATTACACTTTCCTTTGGATGGGGTAACACAACCTCGCACATATTTTGCAATGGAGCAATAACTGATTTAAGTTGGCTTCTCGTTGGCTTCTAGGATATCCATGAGCCGCCCCTCAGAATAACAATACATATGACACTTCATTTCCACTTGAACACTTAAAGAAATGATACAAGCAAGGAGAGATAGTAGGATTTTTCACTCGCAATTTAATTCAGAAGATATATATAGACTTGTCTTTCTTTCAAACTTTATTTATTTGCTCACATTCAACCAACCATTCCCTGAAATATATGTAAAATTTGTCCCATTTCTTGCACATCATTATTTCTTTTATATTCTTGCTCTTCTAACTGTAGCTCTAGAAGTGAAATTTCTTTTAAATATCGTCTCTTCCTAAATTGGAATTCTAACTTCTCTTTTGGTAGCTCAAATTTTTTCTTTATCACTTCATTCACAACAATCTGTGTGTGTGTGTGTGTGTGCATATTTGATTCATGTATTGAGCAAGTTACTGACCGAAGATGAAGCTCTATGTGGTTTCCTTACTCTTCTTCTTCTTCTTTATTAGGTTTTTTGATTGGTGGTGTGCTTCCTAGTAGATGGGAAGGAGCAACAACATTGGATTATTTTGTTTTGGTGGTGAAACCATGTTCAAGCACTCAAGCTTTTGCAATATAACATGAGGAGGTAAGATGTCTGAGTTTACTACTCCTCCAAGTTGGTCTTGTATTCTTGCTTTCTTAAATTAGGGAGAAGGATGCATGGTTAGTTAGATTGGAGTGTCTCAATTGATATCTCTTGAGAGTAGTGGTTGTCAAGGATGTCATAGTAGGATGAAGAGATAAGGAGGTAGAAGGAAAATCAAGACTAGAAGAAGGGAGAGGACATAGCTCTTTCGTGCCACCACCACCTCCTCACAAAAGTATTGCATATTATGACTTGAATGATGAGGCTAGCATTGAGCAAGACATATATCTTAGACTTCAAGCTCATCTTTCTGTCTTTGATATGACTGTAACCGACCTTTGAGTTGTGCAGCTATACTACATGATGCGGATATTTAAATAAGTCGGTACTTAGGACTTAGTTGTTTTGTATAAATGATCCTTGAGATCTTAGGTTGCAAACAATCATTTAAGTTATGTGTTAAGATAATGCAATAGATGAGTGAGAGCTCTCTGCTCCTCAGAGTGTTTGCTCCAACTCTTCTCTGACTTCAAACATGGTATGAGAGCCTCATCCATGAGGCTGTGGGAGATGGAGAATAACTATTCCGCACTATGGAAAGGAAAAAGTCAGACATGACGAAGAAGATGATGACCTCCAGGTGAAGTCAAAGCTCTTCATTTGGTCTCTACAAACTGTTGAGCCTATTGAGGCTTGGTCCTTGGTTTATTTAGCATATGAACAAGCTTCTAAGGTTGAAGCATTGACACAAAAACATGAGTTGCTTGAAGATGTGTTGACAAATGGATTATGCATGTTTCCTACTGTTGACAATGAGGGAAGAATGGTGATTTTCATGAGCTATGTTTGAAGCTCATTGGGTGAGTTTGCATTTAGAGTGAATGCTCATGTATGAGCTGTGAAGACCATCAGCAAAAAAAAAAGTGTGAGACATGAAGAAAATGTCAGATAAAATGCGTTGATTCGTAGCCTAAAATGTGTCGATTTGCAGCCTAAAATGCGCCTATTTGCAGCCTTTGTGATGCTTGATACGAAGCATATTGCCCCTTCCAATAAAATACCATATGATGAAGCATATAATTAGCAGTATCCAGGCTTGAATGTACATAAGCATCTTCATCATTACCTCCAGAATAAACACTGCAGAGTGGGCCTATTCAAACAACGTGAGAATTGCATATGGCGCCTGAGTGACAGGCTAAATGCCTGGTTGAAATCTGGGTACTGGATGACTACTGTGTGGTTTAATGCTTGATAAAGCATCCTTGGAATGCTATTGAAGACCCTGGAGCTCTAATGCTTGCATGGGAGCTTAGTTATGAACTGCGGGACAGTCGTACAGAGCTGAAATAAGGTCAAATCTGCTGTTAATATTGACACGCAACATATATTTGGACATCCTTGAAGCATTGAAGGTATATGACATGCATTCTTGGCTCCATTCAAGCATACCTAAATCCTAGAAGACACATGCGTAAATCTCATGCTTTTGAACTGAGATTTTGTCCAAATACTCAAATCAGGTCTTCAAATCTAAAAATGAACGCAGTTGTAGATGTGCCCTAAACTTCTTTTCCTAATTCACAAAACACATCTGCAACCATCTTCCTTCTAGTGTGTGTTACATATATACGAGTGGAAATAAAATTTGTAAGAGTGACAACCAGAATCACAATCGCAGTCATCCAAACATTTCAAAGTAACTATCATTTCAAAGCATGCATTGGCGATAGAAAAAGGATTGTTGAGGAGAGTACCTGAAGCCTACCTACTTTACGGTGAAGCCTACCAACTTCACGGTCGAAAGGTACATAGCATGCTAAGGCGAGTCTACTCTTTCGAGAGTGTTACTTTTTCTTCCCTTGTGTTACCATGTGATGGTTACAGCGCCTGCATCCCAACGACAGCAAACCACCACAGGCTAAATGGTAACGTGGCGCTGCTGCATGCGTAAGCCTAGAGCCACCGACCTAGAGTAGGAGGAAATAGCGATCATCCCTTTCGCTTAAGTCAAGAACACCGAACCCCAGCCATAAAATGGAGAGCTGATCCTCTTTGAACCGCAGCTGTCTGAGTCCGCCGCATTGTCGTCATTCGCACCGCCGAGTTATTCTCAATGCACGGCATTGATGCACGGTTTTAATCAATTTTTGCCAAGAGAGCTTGCCGCTGGGAGATATCTGCGACTGCACTGGCTGGCCCACAACAACGAGCATGCGTATTCGTGAAGACAGCAGCGTATTACAGAGAGAGAGAGAGAGAGAGCGCAATGGACAAGAACCTGCCGCTGATGATCGCCGGTGGCGACGGAATTATGACTAATATTGGTCATGATGAGTTTCTGCAATACTGCCCCTTGGACCGTAGATGCCATCCCCTTCGGACGTCGCTGGAGGAGCAGAGCCGCGAGTGGACTACCGGCCTCTTTAAGGCCCATGGCCTCCCCCACGAGCAGCTGCAAAATCTTCTGGACATGAACTACGCCAGCCTGTCGTGTTTGATGTACCCCAGCGGCACCTCAAAGGCCCGCTCCTTCACCCTGGTGAAGCTCCTGCACTGGATATTCCTGCTAGATGACCTCTTCGATGACGGCCAGCACATCCTCGGCCTCAACCTCGAGTGTGCTCGCGCCTTCTGCTCCCGCCAGCTCATCACGATGTTTGGGCCCGCTGCCGTGGCCGCGGCCGGCCTTACTGACGTGTTCCACAGCTCCCTTACGAATGAGCCTAAAGGTATACCATTTCCATAACGAGGCTCAAGGAGGCTTCCATGGGGAGCTCGAATGAGGCTTCCATGGAATGACCCATCTTCTTCATTTATGCTAGGAAAGATGTTTTCATCCCCCCGTTACTTTCATTCCGAGTGTTACAATATCAAAACTTAGCACTAACTTTAAAGAAATACGGGGCTTTTCTTTGATACAGGCATCTCCAAACACCAATCATCCCAACAAGAGTTGGTGATCGAGATGGGAGTGCAGTGGGCAGCTGATATGCAAGCTCAAGGCATGTCGCCTAAGCACTACAAGCGTGTGCAGGAAGCAGTTGTGGACTATCTCACCGGTGTGATGCTTATTGTAGCATTGAGAGAGGAGAACAAGCTCCCTAGCCTCCAGCAATACATCCCCCTTTGTCGTAAGGATGGGGCTGCTAAGATTTGCCTCGTTGCTTGTGAGTTCGACCTTAACATGGAGCTTGACGATGAGGCTTTATCACAACCACTCTTGGAAAACCTATATCAAGCCATGGCTGATCAAGTGCTTTGGATCAATGATGTTCTTTCGTTTAATGCTGAGTACTGTAAAGGGGACTACATCAACCTAATCACAATATTGCACTATCAGAATGACCGAATGGTTTCTTGCCCAACTCACAAGATCATGGACTTCCAAGAAGCTCTCTCTCAAGCTTGTGCTATGATCAAGGACAGGGACAAGGATCGTGTACAATTATCTCACGACATCATTACATGGAATCCATCCTTGCAAGGCTATGTTGAGGCTACTAACGACACCCTCTTTGCAATCATTACTTGGACCCTATGTAGTCCACGCTATAGAGCTTAGTCTAGCGATGATCTCATCAACTAACGTGACTCTACAACTCTCCTTAAATAGAGAAGACATATATGACGGCTCATCTAAGCATGGTTGGTAGCCTACCCTACAAAAAAGCTGTACACATTCTTCCATGAATAAAGCCTCATATTAATCACATTACTACTTGTTATTACTCGATGTGGAATATCTATGTTCTATCTCATCTCGTTGCAAAAGTTGCAAATTTATCCAAAATACTGATTAGTTAAAGTCGCAAGTAGTGTTACATCTATTTGTTGTCAATTTCCACAATATGCCATAGTGAATTTGTGAAGCTTCTCATATTTCATTTAAGTTGGGGAATCCATTCAAACAAAAATTACTTTTGTAGAATGGTGAGTATCTATTTGTAGCAAACCACTACACATAGTATGCACAAACTTGAAGATCTCTAAGAGAGCTATTTTAATTAAAAGCCCATATATAGAAAACTATTATGTAGTGGACTATTCTTTCATAAACTAGGGATACAGAGATCCAATGATAATACTATGTAATTGAAAGAATGCATCCCTCTTTAAAGACCTATCTACTCACAGTAGGACACAATTTTCCAAATGTACACATACACTAAATACAATAGATCATATGCATGAAAAACCAAGTGGACACTTTCAAGGAGTAGTTTTGGCTTATGATAACTATGACAACTACACGAAAAGCAACCCCCCAACCACAAATTTTCATTTCTATACCTTATAGGCAAGGAATGGTCTTACCAAAAAATACGATAATTTTCCCAAGCTCTACATAAGTCACACACAGGATAACAACATGTCAAACATATCATTAGTTACTAGGACTATTCTTACTCAAAGTGTGACAAAGAAATTTAATATCTAAACATAATTCTCACAATTGGACTAAGTATTCAGGATCCAAGAAATGTAACGTATCAAGGCCTAATGTTGCCAAATCAAGGACTAATATCTCAATCCATGTAATATAAAAGGTCACAACTATACTTTCCAAATATGTTGCTAGGTGGCACCTATACGAGGGGTGAGCACCTTCAATGTTTCTCCTTTGTGTGCACATTGACAGGATGAGTGCCTTGAATGGTTCTCTCTTACCGATATGCATGTTTCCAAGAGCTAATTACTTTTTGTCTTGGGCAGAAGCATGATGAGGATGTCTATCCTTTTCGAGTGTGAGACTTGGATGTGTTAATGTGGGTGAAGCCGTACATGGGTGATATCACAATATTCATATGTCAAGCGTTAACATCTACATGATTTGATTATTTAATGAAATTCCAATGATTATTTAATTTATTATGGCTAGCTATATTTATTCAATTAATTATTTTTGTAACATGATTTTTCAAATCTTTGGCTGAGCTAATGTGTAGAGCAAGATGAATTGGATGCACATAGCAACCACACTTTATTCTATAAACTTCTTCGTTGTATTATACAGATAATTGACTTACATTTCTCACAAGAGAGGAGATTCTTGTGCAGTCACTCCAAGATTGCAAAACTTCATCAAAATACTATTAAATAATTTTGTCTTTCTTGCCTGTTCCGTCTCCTAATTTTGTCAAGAAGCTGCTCTTTATTTTGATACATACACACCAAAATTTTCTTACCATGAGCAAAGAAACTCTTTAATTACAAGGCATCTCTATTATTTGGATCGTTTCACCAAGTTTTAAGCAATCACCATGTCTTAGGAAGGACTATCAAGCACTACAAATTTAGACTCCACATCACCACTTCCTAAACCAACCATGGAGCAATACATAGATTCATTGGCCATGCAACTAGAAGAAGAGCGTTAACATTGAGCCCAACTCGAGCAAGAGCTACGATATCATAAGTTTTCTACACCGCAAATTTATTCTGTCGATGATGCTATGGTCTCCAAGATCAATGCCACCCTTGAAATGAATCCATCCACGAAGATAAGAAAATGTATCTTTAAATTTAATACTAACAATAATATTAAAGATGTTGTAAGGTTATCTCTTCGCTAAATCAATTCAACTCTTATTTTGATACTAAAAGTTATACTGAAAATGATAAAATCAAGTGTGCTTCACATAATTTTATCAATAAAGCTTCTTTATGGTGGTATGTCATATGCAAGATCACTGATCATCCTCTTATGTGGATGGCATTCCATAAGAAGGTTCTCACTTATTTCCTTCTTGCCAATTTTACTTCCACATGCAATAACAATGGAATATCCTTATGCAGCCAAAGCAAGAGATCCTCATCAGTACATGGAATGATTCTAGAGAACTTTGCTATAATGGCAAATGATCAAACCTGTAGTCAAACCACCTGTTAAAAGAAAGTATATATTCGGACTTCTTTCGTTTTTCCAAACTGAAGTCAACATGTTTAAACCCAACATATTGA
Organism: Lygodium microphyllum; assembly: GCF_053477565.2. Classification (NCBI taxonomy): domain Eukaryota; kingdom Viridiplantae; phylum Streptophyta; class Polypodiopsida; order Schizaeales; family Lygodiaceae; genus Lygodium; species Lygodium microphyllum. The sequence goes on along the minus strand of NC_141150.1, from coordinate 8,520,402 downwards.
ACAAGGCCATCTCCCTAGTGCATGACGTCGAAAAGAAACAAACTAAAGATCAATGAGTGACAAGTTTTAGCTTTCTTGGAAAATAATATGGGTCACAACAACTGACATTTTAAGTCTTTTCATGCTTCCAACATTCAATTTGGAAAGAATCATACTACTCACGATCTTGGATAATAAATTTCTATAATAATGTAGGCCGCCCTAGTTGAAATTATAATCCCAAGAGTTCTACTTTGCTCTCTAATTTTTTTAAGTCATCTGAACCTAAAAATGCTAATCCAAGTGTCTCAAATACCAATTCCAAGAATTTAATTGGTTACAAATGCAATCGTATATGCTATGTCAGGGACCAATATACCCCAATAATAGGGGACAAATGGCCTAAGAAATATGACACTTCTATGTCCTTTCCTAAGGATAGTATACAAGGATGTATGAGTAGTGGTATGTTGCCCAAAAGAGTCCCTCAAATTGACTCTCATTAATTTGATCAAATCATTGTTTTACTAAATACTAGGCACATAAATTGTTTTGATGGTTCAAAACAATGTTCTTCTAGTGCTTTGCCTTGAGGTTCAAATGACATAAGGCACACACACATAAAAGCATTAATCATGAGAGAGAGAGAGAGAGAGAGAGAGAGAGAGAGAGAGAGTGTGTGTGTGTGTGTGTGTATGTGTGTGTGTCTAAGTGAGTGAGTGAAAAAGAGAGAGAGAGTAAACATAGAAGTGACAAAGTCACATAGTATTCTTGAATGGAATCTCTTCTATTTACTAGCCTTGCCACCAACACTTCCTCAATTACCCTGCATACTGGAGGTGACTGGAGGATAGTGCATGCCCAGGTTCCTACCAATATGTTCTCTAACAAATTCCCATGTAGCTTTGCAAGAGATGATGGGCTAGCCCTCCTCTGCCTCCAAACTGGACTCACTTTGATGCAAAAATCTGTAAATTCCTTTTTTGGCTAAGGAGTTTCCTCTTTTACAAAGTGTCAATGCAATTCAAGGACTAAACACCCATGAACAAAATATCTTCTAATTTTCCTTAATGGTAGTATCTTAGATGGTTGCTAAAACTCCTTAAAGAATCTTCACTATGAGTTCTTTATTAGTGTCTTGCTCTAGAGATCGTTAGTACATCCAAAGATTCTGGAGCACTTTGCTATAATGGAAAATTGTCAAACTTGTAGTAGCTGAATTACCTTTTAAAAGAAAGTATATGTTTGCCTTATTTAGTTTTTCCAAACTAAAGTCAACATGTTTAAACCCAACACATTGGACAAGGCAATATCTTTGGTGTATGACGTCAAAAAAAAATAAATTAAAGATCAATGAGTGATAACTTTTAGCTTTCATGGAAAATAATATGGGTAATGACAACTGTCATTTTAACTCTTTTCATGCTTCCAACTTTCAATTTTGAAAGAATCATCCGACTAGTGGACCTTGCATAAGAGATTTCCATAATAATGTAGACCGCCGTACTTCAAATTCTAATCCCAAGAAATCTACTTGGCTCTCTAATTTTCTAAACTCATGTGAACCTAAAAATGCTAATCCAAGTGTCTCAAATACCGATTCCAAGAATGTATTTTATTATAAATGCAATCGTGTATGCTATGTCAGGGACCCATATAGCCCAATAATAGGGGGAAAATGGCCTAAGAAACACAACACTTCTATATCCTTTCCTAAGGATAGTATACAAAAGTGCCATTATTCTACCTCCAAAGTGGACCCACTTTGATGCGAAACTCTATAGATTCGTTTTTTGGCCAAGGAGTTTCCTCTTTTACCGGCAAGTGTCAATGCAATTCAAGGACTAAACACCCATGACCAAATATCTTTTAATTTTCCTTAATGGTAGTATTTTAGATGGTTGCTAAAACTCCTTAAAGGATCTTCACTATGAGTCCTTTATTAATGTATTGTTTAACGCTACTAATGGCACATTCTAAAGCTTAATGCAAACTTAGTACATACTCCTCTCTAGCTAAAAGGTCTTGGAACACCTGGTGAAGTATAAGGCTTTGTTCTACTTTTTTACGACCTTAACTTGACTTTGCACTAGTCTTTAAAGATTGCATATGGTTTTGGTTTTGTATTCCTACCTTACCCAACCACAATAGTTGCATAGATTTAAAGTCGTAAAAGAGTGGGAGTGTTGGGGTTTTCAAAGTTAATGTTTGCCCTCCCCGCAAGAGATTCATGGTAAACTCAATCTCAAAACTTCTAACATGGATAAATAGATAACATCAATATCTTCGAACTCCAATATATTATAATTATAAGTATACCTTTAATTATAATGTATAATTAAGAAAGCTAATAATTATAGTATATTATTCACATGAGTTATAATTTTTATAAATTATAATAAATATTATTATAATTTCATTACTAACTTTGATAATTAATGCGTGACACAAATTAGCATAACATTCTCATGTGAATTTTTGTTTTGAGAATACATTTAAATTAGTATCTCTTTCTATAAAAAATCCAAAAATTTATTGAAACTAAAAAATTATATTCTTAATTTCTTTGCAAATTTTGATAATCTTCTAGATAGTATACGCAATTTATTTCTTATCATTAAGCTCTAATACAAAACCATACCCACAATGCAAGGCTCTATTGCTAAAGTACTACAAAACCATACCCACAGTGCAAGGCTCTATTTAGCTTGGTGCTAGAGATTGATATGCTTAATGTAGCTCTATTGCTAAAGTACTACAAACTATGGTTTTTAATGTAGCTCTATGGCTGAACTACTATAGACTATGATATTAACTGTGCAACTAAAATATGTTATTAACGTAAAATATATTATGGGTTAGATTGTTTTTTCAATATTGGAGTTTTATCTGTGCAGAAGCTCATAATTTCATCAACCTTGGATTGAAGATTGAAGATACTCAAGTAAAGGAGGTCTTCTTTTACAAGCATATTAATAAAATGTATATGTGACTATAAGTGTGTACATGATATTGAAGGTTGGCAATTAGTGAATCCTAGTACTTATTTTAGACATGCTTGGGATTATGTATTCTTCTCTAGAAATATCCCATGCTAGTGAACCAAGTGACTCAAACGTGCAAGGAGATCATATTGAGGCATGAAGAATCATCTCTAGTGCATGGTGGAACTAACATAGATAATTTAATAGACGATGTACGTGGTGTGATTGTGTTGCATATTGTAATGGTGGGAGGAGTATTGGTCTACAAACTTTTCTTAGGCATCAATAGTTGAATGCCAAATATGATGCACTAAGTATGCAAATTGGTCTTACTACTTCTAATTAAAGGCAACATGAACAAGGTAATGATCAAACTATTCATACTTCTGTAAGTACCCCCTTCAGTCATGACAACAACTCAATTAACCATGCGGAGTCTCCTCAAATATACCCTTCTATATAAAATCACATATCTATTATTGGGAGATCATTATATCAACAAACTATACAAATAATAATTGAGCTTCAAGCTCTTTAGGATGAGAACCAAATATCAATCATTGCACAAGAGAACATACTCCAATTATTTTTTCAAGACATGGGCAATCCAAGGCCTAGGACTCAAAGAGTTGAAGAATGCAAGCCAATTTTAAGTAAGCTATAAGTGCAACTACTTGGTACATGGGATGCCAACCTTGATGGAGTGAGAATCCCAACATCTTGGGAGCAACTTGACTTTATGTATCATGGTATTGGCATGGTCCAACCTGAACGCTATAGGTTTTGCATGGGAAGTAAAAATAATGATTATGAAATTGAACTTCTTACACCTAGTAAAGAAAATATAGGACTCTTGTTAAATAGAAAATATAGCATCAATGCTCTAAACCAAATTAGAGGGTGTATTTTGCACTCTTACCTTATAGGTGGTTCTATAAGCCCAAAGAGCCTCATACGGATGCTCATCCCAATCTTATTTATAAGAAGTGACTCTTCTAGTTAAAATCCCACAAATAATTTAATTAGTTACTTCTACTTGGCTATGAACTCTAGGGTAATAAAGCATTGATTTGTGATGCTTAATCTTATATGGTTCTATTAATTTGCTAATTAGACCATTCAAGACATGGGGACCTTGATCACCTACTAATTTGAGTGGGCAACCAAATGTGTTATGATGTTTTTATACATGAACTTAGTCACCTCAATGGCTTTATTTGTCTTACAAGCTTCTGTTTCTACCCACTTAGTAATATAGTAAGTACAAACAAAGATATCTTGATTGCATTGATATCTTGTAGTCCGATCTATTGGACCCACAAAATCAATGCTTTATTTCCCAAAAGAGGATATATAACCCAAATATAGTTGTCAAAGGTATAGCGAAACTCTTAGAAGGTCAACCAATCTTATGACATATGTCACATTTTCGAAAATAATAATGCGCATCCTTAAGTAAGCTAGGCCACCAATAAGTAGATAATAGAACCTTCCTTGCTGTTAATTTACCAACAAAATGACCATCACAAGGTTCATCATGCAATAACTTTGAAACCACTTGAACTTCATCTTCCTATACACATCAATGATAAATGCCCTCTCTAGGGAAGAATTTATATAGCTAACCCCCTTATCATCCATACGAGCATTCTTGCATCAATATCTCTAGCTTTCTTCATTTATCTACACCAGGTGGATACCGAGCGGTACAAAGAAAATTAGAAATGTCTACATCACATAGATTATGGCTTGCAAAAAAAATTAGATTATCCCCTTTATTGTTATTTTCTTGACATAAATAGCTCTGACATCATGCATAGATTTATCTGATTGGAGTGAAATTCCTTCATACAATTGGAGGGTGCCAATACTAGTTCTTCAACTAACTTTTACTTCAGAAATTCAAACTCTTCCTAATAGACACTATCCCAATTAAAAGAAGTGTCCTTTCATAGAAAGTTTTGTTAAGGATAATGTCACCTATATAACATCAAAAATAAACTATAAAAAATAATTTAAATGCCCCAAAAATCTGCATAGTTGTCTAAGATTTGTTGGACTAGGTGGTGGAAGTTTAGAAATCTTAGCAATTTTAGTAAGATCCATGGCAATACCTTCCCTAGAAACAATAGTTCCTTTTGGAACTGAAAAAATACATTTATCAGGTTTTTATCCACTTCATCACTACTTATATTCATCTCAATTCTTTATCTTCTATGTTGAACTAGCTTATAATAGAGTTGTCTCCGGCATGTAGGTTATATTCCAAGCACCCTCTTGAGATTAATTGTTAAATACACTTTCTCTAGTACTTCCCAAAAATCATAGCCTTATTCACATTTCGCTCTTGCTCTGATGTTCCCTCCATTGAAGGTACTAGTCTTTCAAGAAAAGGAGCTACACCCATCTGAATTTTGAGATTTCCTGGTGGCATGGGTGATAACACATGATCTGAACAGAGTTGAGGAGAGTCTGATTCACGTAGCTCTATATTAGGATCTACATCCTTAGATTTATCCTTTGCAACTCCTTTTAATTGCAAATTTTCTTCCTCAAGACCTTGCTTCTCTTGTGCTCTAGTAATGACACCAATCATGGGGTCAACTATAAAGGTCACCCTATGAGGTAGAAATCTCAACCACCTTTCTTAAAAATCACATGATTCCCAATCCCACATTTTCATATTTCTTAGAAGCTTTTGTTTTACATGATTATTCTTAAACCTTAGAAAGGAGGCCTATGAGGATTTTGTTGAGAGAGAGAGAGAGTACGAGAGAGATACACAAGACATGCTCCCAAAGAATGATTCATATTGATGTAGAGTTAGTATATATAGGTGAGACCCAAGTCAAGTGAGAGATGATATATATAGTTGTAACATCCCCACTCAAACAAAGGTCTCTAGCTACGAGTGAAAAAACCCTTGGGGAGAACAAGGGAAAAACCCGAGCCCCTACACGTACCTACGATACAAAAATGATTTACTATAAAGTTTTCTTGAATACAATGATACATGCCTCAATCAGTGAGACAAGAACTTGGAACAATACCAAGTGCATGTCTTAATGAGCTAAAGCGAGCTTCACTAAGAGCTTTTGTGAAGATGTCTGCAACCATTTGATCACTGGGACAATGCTCCACCATAATGGAACCTTTCTTGACTTCATGTCGAACATAATGATAATGAATAACAATATGCTTTGAGTTACTATGTTGTATATAGTCTTTGGTAAGACTAATAGCACTTTGGTTATCGCATCAAAGAGGTGTACTAGATGATGAAGGATGTCCCAAATCTGCAAGTAGTTGTCGAAGCCAAACTAGCTCGTGAGCTGCTAATGATGCAGCAACATATTCGGCTTCAGTTGTAGAAACCGCAACACATCGTTGTTTCTTGTTGGACCAAGAAACCAAACATCCATTTACAAAGAAACAATTCCCACTTGTAGATCGCATGGATAAGTGTGAACTTGCCCAATCAGCGTCTGTATATCCAATAAGGTCAAGAGAAGTTGAAGAAGATAAAGAAGAATCCTCTCGATGACGATAAATAAGACCAAATTCCTTAATAGCCTTGAGGTACTTAAGAATACGTTTTGCATCAGTCCAATGAATAGTGGAAGGGGAAGAAAGATACTGTCGCAAAAAATTAGCTGCAAATAAAATATCTGGTCTTGTGTTTAAACCAATAAATTGAAGACAACCAACAAGATTAGCAAAAGGTTGATGAATGGTTGGCTGATTCTTCATTGCGTGTTGTAGATGTACCCTTGGTAGAGCTTGAAAGAATGGGAGTGTTGGTAGAGTGCGCATTTGTCAACCCAAACTTCTTAACAATATCATTAATAAACTTTGTCTGGCGAAGAAGAAGAATGCCTTGTTGTCGGTGTCGTTGAACTTGAATACCCAAACAAGAATGTATCTCACCAAGATCCACCATTTCAAATGTAGTCGATAAAAGCTTCTTCATAGCATCCAGAAAAGCAATATTATTTGACACAAGAATAGTATCATCAACATATAGAGCAAAAATAATAAAATCTTTGTCCTCCCTTTTGATATAAAGATTTGGGTCAACAAAACATGCAACAAAACCTTTAGATGTGAGGAATTGATCAATCTTAATATACCAAGCACGAGAGGCTTGCTTCAATCCATATAATGCACGATGAAGCTGGCATACAAGATGCTCCTTTCCTGCAATCATAAAACCTTCAGGTTGCTCCATATAGATTTCTTCTTCAAGATCTCCATTGAGAAAAGCCGTTTTAACATCCATTTGGTGAATTTCTAGATCAAATAGTGTTGCAAAAGCCAAAATCATACGAATAGTTGTGGAGCGCACAACGGGAGAAAATGTTTCTTGATAATCTACTCCTGCAACCTGTGAGTAACCTTTTGCAACAAGTCGCGCTTTGAACTTATCAAACGAGCCATCAGCTTTGGTCTTGGTTTTATAAACCCATTTACATTTGATAGGAACATGATTTGGGGGGATTTGAGTAAGAATCCATGTACCTTTGGAGATTAAAGAATCGTACTCAGCTTGCATAGCTTCTTGCCATTGATCTCTTTGAGACGAATTGATAGCTTCCATATACAATATTGGATCCTCTTGGACAGACATAGCATCATCAAAGACATCATATTCAATAGAATAGAATCCATGCTCTATCTCAATAGGAAGATCGACATAGATCTCCAAATTTTCATCAATCTTCTTTGGAGGTGAAGGAGGTTTATGATCATCAGAATTAGTAGAATCACAAAGCAAGTAAGGAAATGCACTAAGCAAAGACTGTGTATCATCTGAAACATTTGACAAACATATGCCACCCATAGTCTTCTCATCAAATATAGCATCACGACTAATGATAACCTTTTGAGAAGAAGGATCATAAAATTTGTAACCTTTGGAATGATCTGAATAACCAAGAAAAATAACCTTCAAACCTGGAGGATCCAACTTATGTCGAGTGTCCTTGGGCACATGAATATAAGCAATGCAGCCAAATGTGCGAAAGTGAGAGACTGAAGGTGTCTTCCCTGTCCAAATTGTTATAGGAATTTTACCAGCAGGTGCAGTAGTTGGAAGATGATTTTGAATAAAAATAGCTATTAGAAGTGCTTCAGTCCAAAACATTCAAGACAAACCAGAGTGTATAAGCATGCAACGTATAGCATTAAGAATCGTGCGATTTTTGCGCTCAGCAACACCATTTTGCTGAGGAGAATAAGGAACTGTAAACTCATGATGAATACCTTGATCCTTATAGAAGTCATCAAATAGATTGGATACATATTCACCGCCATTGTCACTGCGAAGCGTCTTTATAGAGAATCCAGTTTGAAGCTCCACACTTATCTTATATTGTTTAAATATAGGTAAAGCCTCAGACTTATGTCGAAGAAGATAGACATGTGTGTACCATGAGAAATCATCAGTGAAAGTTATAAAATATAGATATTGAGACTTTGAGGCAGGAAAAGGGCCGCAAATATCGGTATGAACCAAATCCAAGAGAGCACAGGAATGTGATGAAGTAGAAGTGTGGAAAGGCGAACGATGGTGTTTTCCAAGTGCACAATACTCACATATTCCCATACGTGGATGAGATTTAAGATCCATACCTTACACAAGACCATGATGATGAAGATCAAGAATTTTGGCAAAATCGGAGTGTGCAAATCGTTGATGCCATAATTTGCAATTTGCATCTCCAGGGGTAGTAACAACATTTGCAACTGTATCGTTCAATGATAGCTCAAATAGATTACCATGTCGAGGAGCCACTGCTATAGTATGCCCGTCTTTCTCTATACGACATTGATTATGATCAAAGCCAACAAACAAACCAAGATCAACTAGACGAGCAATAGAAAGAAGATTTCTTTGCAAATCTGGAACATGAAGAACTCCTCTTAATATTCTAGTGGATGAAATAGTCCCCAGATATAAATCACCCACTCCTTTGACTTGACAAGTCATATCATCCGCAAGGTAAACAAACTTCTTGACAGGAAGAGAATGATAATTGTGAAGCCACTGCGATTGGTATGTCATGTTTCCAGTGGCACCTAAATCAATGATTAATAGAGAACCATCATGAACATGAAGTACCTTTTCTGGAGAGATATCATAATGGACGAAATTGAGCTCCTGGTGAGTATGATCATCATCAGTTATAGTTTGTTGAACAATATAAGCTCGAGAACGTTCTTCATCATATCTGCGTTTATGACAATGGCGAGATGGATGATCTATATGTTCACAGTAATCACAAGGAGAAAAACTTTTGGATGAGCGAGGTTGCTTTGTAGTAACTCCATGCTCCTCATCATATTGACGTGCCCAGCAATCAGAAGCCACATGACCTTTCTTATCACAATAAGAACAATGTTTGTTAGGATAAGCAAGACGAGAAGATCTACTACCTGGATTAGGGCGTCCACCCTGCTGAAAACGTGAAGCAGGACGCTTGCGAGCAACAAAAGCAGCATCAAAATCCCTTTGTTCACGAGTGGCCAAAACAGCATCAGATTTTTCCAAATGATGCTCATGACGTTGAGAATATTCAATAAGAGATATACATGCTTTGTCAAAGTGGATATCATCCTTGTTAGACAAAATAGTGATGATATTGTCATATAAAGGATCTTTGATGGTATGAAGAAGTTGAGTAACAATCTGATTTTTAGCAACAGGAGCGCTGGCAGCACTAAGCTGATTGATAATGTTTTTAAAAGCCTCAATATGAGAGTGCATAGAAGTACCAACCTTATATTAAAGATTCTTCAAACAAGTTTGGAGATATAAAATTTCGGTGACCGATTTCTTCTCAAACATTGAGATAAGATACTCCCAAATAGCATGAGAGGTTTCCAGATGAAAGACATCCAACATAAGTGAGTCAGGAAGTGCAGACAATATATAACGACGAGCCGCTTTGTCACGACGAATCCAATCAATATGATCAATTTTCCATTGTTCAAATAATGGACCATCAGTAATCATAGAATTGTTATTCATCACATCAATAGGTTGAACTAGGCAAGACAGATCGCCCAAAACAATATCAAATAATTCGTCACCTTCAAGAATTAGCATCATCTTTACTTTCCATCGAGGAAACCCTTGTCCTTGGAAGAAGCAAACCAAACGTTGGCCAGACGGATATCCGTTAACAATTACGCAATTGGCCATGCCTGTATGTCGAGAGAAAACAAATAAGATGAGATCGCAGAATCTGCAAACCATGATCAAGACGAGCGTAGTTGAGATGCATGACAATCAAAATAGGGATATGCACGTAAGAACGACGAAAAGTATTGAGTGACTAAAAAGAAAGCCCAAAATAGAGAGGCGTAATGTGCAAGATGAGATGACGCATATAAGAAAAGTGCTATTTCGGTCGAGCAAAGAACGTGAATGATAATAAAACATCTCTAAAAATACCAAGATGTTTGCTTGTCGTAATCAACATCATTAACGAAGACAAGCGATTAATAAACTGTAATTGGGGATTAACGAACGGTAATTAGAAATACAGTTTTAAATAAAGAATCGCAGATTCGAGCAGAATTGTTGTCTTGAATCCTGAACTGTCATAACGTTTGATCCAGAACTCCGATTGACAAGTGGTTTTTAAAGACAAAATTAACTAATACTTCTAATTTGAACAAGTTCATGTATCAAATCATCACTTGTGCAAAGAATTCAATCAAGTATAAACAATGAAACAACTTATCTTCATTGTTGTTGCTACACATCCATAGCTCCGATACCATGTTGAGAGAGAGAGAGAGTACGAGAGAGATACACAAGACATGCTCCCAAAGAATGATTCATATTGATGTAGATTTAGTATATATAGGTGAGACCCAAGTCAAGTGAGAGATGATATATATAGTTGTAACAATAATTTCAACCATTGAACGTCATTTCTGGGTCAAGAAATTATGTTTAGAAAAGAAGCAGGGTTCAGGGTATCTTCTTACCCAACCCAATCCTAATTGCACTGGGCCAACAACATTCGGTCCTAGGGATTCCAAACTCAACCCGATTTTTAACATTAAGTCGGTCGATCCTTAGGGTAGAGACCCTAGATTGTTATTTGCATGAGCGTCTCATTGACCCAACATCCCATGAATGTGGGTAGGACCTTTGCGTTTGAGGGTTCCGACTTGGCAACAAGTGCGAAACTAGGCCCAATCCTTAACGTGCTATACCCTAGTTAGCACTTGGGGTATTTATCGTATCGATTGAACCATGCCTATACGAATCCCTTGTGGGTTAGGTGATTTAGATAATTCAATCTACTTTTCTTGCAACAAGGATGAGCCATTCCTAGAGATGATAAAATTGATCTAAAAGAGAAAATTAGTTGCAACATGTCATAATACACGTAAACATGCGATTCATAGCTTCTACGTACCACTAGATTCACAATAACCCTATCCTTTCTTGTTAAAATCAAAACGCAAGATAATTTGCATAATAGCTTTCATAGAACCTACTAGGACTTACATCAAAGAATCATGCCTACAACCCTTTTTCTAGGCTTTGGAATTTCATGGTTTAATAAACCATGCAACTTTCCCCTAAATGCAACTCTTGATGAATGAATTTTTCGCACGACGAGCATGCAACATGCAACCCTTTCCTAACTACAACGTAGTTAAATGAAGTTCATGCAAACTGAATATTGTAGGACTAGTGTGGGCTTATTCCATCTTGCAAGCACATGCCACATGCAAATCCATAGATTCATTTCCGTACTCTGCAATTACTTTTCGGATAACATCCAATGGGTGTTAACGACTTTTTTCCATGAACCATTACAATGAAGATTTTTCCTAAAAATGCAACATACGCTTATTCTTTCCATGTCTAGTCAAAAGTATACTTAATAATTTCAACCTTATCATGATAGGCAATAGGTGTTTTAGGCTTGTCACTTTGAAATGCATGACAAGGCAACATGCTACTAAGGTCGTAAGATGGATAGACAATTTGTGTTCTTTATATTGAAAATGCCAATAACCCAATTGCATGTCATGAACTAATTCTAATAATCGACCAAATAGGCAAATTTTCCTCAATTTCTTTTTAACTAGGCTAGGTGAATTTGATCATGCATAGGTGCTTCCTATTCCATGAAAGTTATTGTACTTAATGCATTACTTTTGCATAGAATCAAAATCAAGAAACCTGGGCTTGTGGGCTCGGGGAGATGTCCACGTGACTGTTAGGAGAAGAACCTCCCGTATGCGTGCCTTATGACTTCTTGGGGGCCATCGTAGGTGTGTTTACGGACTTCCGGTTTGCCTTTACCCTTATGCGATCAGTGAATTTCCTATGGCCATCATAGGTGTGATTACGGACTTACGGTTTGCCTTTACCCTTATGCGATCAGTGAATTTCCTACGGCCATCATAGGTGTGATTACGGACTTTTGGTTTGCCTTTACCCTTATGCGATCAATGAATTTCCTCCAGCCTTGGTAAAAAGTACCCTCAAGATATTGCCCTTGTCCCTCGTACACAAGAGATACCTTCACCGAAATGCAGATCTTTCAAAATACCAGGGCTTGTGGGATTTGGGCTTATGGGAGGGCTTGTGGGAATGGGGCTTTTAGGAGGAGGTTTTTAAACACCCGGGGCGGCCATGCGGAAATAGGCCTTAAGGAAGCCCCCTTATGGAAGCTTCCAAGGAAGCTTCTATGCTTTAGAATCTTACGTGGAAGATGGAGGGAATTCGCAAATTAACATTGGGGTGGGGGGGGGGCGGGGGGGGGGGGAAAGAAAGCTTATGATTGGTTTCGTTAGGGAAATGGCGGCGGCCTGATGGCCTATGGCGGCCCAAAGTGGCGGTATTGGCGGACTGGCCTGGGTGGTGACCTCCACGGTTGGGGGTGGCAGTTCATCGTCCTCTCCTTCTCCTTGTCCGTGTCAGGGAAGCCTCTTCCTCATTTTCTGCAGCATGGCCACATTCGTCAGCTAGCAGACTATCATCTGCTCCTCATGCACAGGCCGCGGCTATTCCTTGCACGGCAACCTATCCTCTCTCTCACCTCCCCCTTCTCCCTCAAGGCTAAGGGGGGGTTTATATAGGGCTTAAGGGGGGAAGAGGGGAACCACCACATGGATATGCATGGCTCCCCCTTGGACACCACTTCACCACATCACCACCTTCTCCCATTCCCTTCCCTCCAGCCATGCATCAGCTGGGGAAATTAGTAAAAATTTTTGCCTTTTTTTCAATCATTATTCATTTTGCCCCCTTCCAAAAGGGTGTTTCCCTACGGTTATGCAATCCTGAACCCCCGAGCTTGATTTCACAATGCGGAGGCCTAATTTTTGCATGCGGGCTATGGATTACACTACCAGAAATTACAATGCGGGAGCTAACCTTGCACAGGTTTTTACGTAGCGTGTGGGGAGTCAAGTTTGGTAATATTTTGGAGTGGGAATATTACATTCTCTCCCCCTTGGAGGAATCGAGATGTCCTCACCTCGAGAAGAACTATGGGTATTGTTGGTTGAGAGTGCTTTCATCCATCCAAGTGGCATCCTCCTCGGGATAATCTTTCCATTGGACGAGGAATTCTCTCAAGATTATGGATCTCAATTGTCTCTCCTTAACATCTAAGATCCTGTCAAGCCATAGCTCAAGGACACCTTGGCTAGGCATTACAACTTGTTGATCATCAAGTACATGGCTAGGATTACCTTTAGGTTCTCATGGAGTTGCAGTCTATAAGCATTGGGTCCTAGGCACTTGAGGATCTTGTGTGGTCCACAATACCTTGGACTTAGCTTCTTGCAATCTCCTAAGGATAGGGAACTCTTCTTTGGGCGTACGCGAATGAAGACTATGTCTCCTTCCTCGAAGGTTCTATCTTGACCTTTCAAATCCACGTAAGCCTTCTATCTATCCTTGGCAGCTTGGATGTCGTGTCTTATTGACTTCATTTGGTCATCCATATCTTCTAGCATTTGCCTTAAAGCTTCAACCCTCAGGCTTGGATCCGAGAAGTTTAAAGGACTTCGACAGTCATGCCCATACAATGCTTGAAAAGGGGTCATCTGAATACTTTGTTGGTAAGAAGCATTGTAGGCAAACTCAACCAATGGCAAGTATTGAATCCACCTTTTTGGTTTACGGTAGCAGTGTGCCCTTAGCATATCCTCGATGACTTGGTTGACTCACTCTATTTGACCATCAGTTTGGGAATGGTAAGCTGTACTAAAATAGAGTTGAGTCCCAATGGCTTCAAAGATAGCTCTCCAGAAGTGTGATATGAAGAGAGAATCACGATCACTAATGATTCTTCTGGGAAATCCATGTAGCTTGAATATCTCCTTGATGAATAACCTTGCAATGTCAGAGGCTTTATAGTTTGTCTTAATAGAAATAAGGTGTGTAACCTTAGTGAGCATATCCACCATGACCAGGATGGAGTTGTATCCTCCCTCAAGTTGAGGTAGGCCAACAATAAAGTCCATACTGATGAATTCCCATTTCATTTAGGAAATGTCAAGTGGTTGCAACTTTCCTGGCATTTTGACATGTTTGGCTTTAATACGTTGACAAGACAAACATTTAGTGACATATTTGAGAACGTCACCTTTAACCCTCTCCCAATAGTAGCTCTATATAGCCAGGATGTCCTGAGAAAGGGGAATCATGAGCTCCCCAAAGTATCTTCTGCTTGAGTGACTGGCTTGCCGGTATACATAATCTCGTTCTATAGTAGACAAGTCCACTATTGATAGAGAATTCATGATACTTAGCCTATAGCATTTTGTCCTGATCCTTGATAGGAATCTCCCTTAGCATCTTTTGATAGGTTGGATCATGGCAAGCTTCTTCTCTAGCTAGCTCAAGTATTCGATTGTTTGGCATGGATACCTTTGTGGCTAGAGATCTAGCTATTGATGGATTTTGCAAGATTAGAGAATTAAGGAATGCCTTCCGAGTAAGTGTATCGGCAACTACATTCTCCTTTCGAGGCTCGTATTTGATTTCAAAATCATACTCCTCCAGCACTTCAATCCATCAATGTTGCCTCATGTTGAGTTCGTTTTGGGTAAAGATCCACTTGAGACTTTTATGATCCCTCACTAGGGTAAACTTGTTACCCAGTAGGTAGTGTCTCCAAAGCTTGAGAACATGGATGACAGCTAACAGCTCTAGGTCATGGATAGCATAATTCTTCTCATGGCTCTTCAGTTTCCTTGAAGAGTATGCTACAGGATGACCTTCTTGCATAAGCACACATCGTAAGGCAAGCATGCTAGCATTAGTTACTACTTCGAACTCCGTATTGAGGTCCAGAAGTTTCAGGATAGGTGCTGATACCAAACTTTGCTTTAATCTATCAAAGCTAGATTGTTCAGCAGGTGACCATGCAATCGATGTTTGCTTCTTTAGCAAATCTGTTAGAGGTGTTGCAATCAAAGCATAGTTTTGGATAAAGACCCTATACCATCCTCTCAATCCAAGAAAACTGTGTATTTGTTTGACAGTTATTGGTACTGGCCATTCTAGAACATCTCTGTCGGATCCATTGAGATTCCTTCCGCTGACACAATGAATCCTAGATATTCAATCTGACATTTGAAGAATACACACTTCTTCATCTTGGCATAAAGCTTGTGTACCCTCACTGTCTCAAGGACAATGCGAAGCTGGGGTTCATGATCTTCTTCCTGTTTGGAATAGACTATAGTATCATCGAAGAAGAAAAGTACAAAGTCATCAAGATATGGCCTAAAGATATCCTGTATTAACCTATTGAAGGTGGCAGGTGCATTCGTAAGCCCGAATGACATGACTAGGAACTGAAAGTGTCCATATCTTGTGTTGAAGGCCGTCTTTGGGATATCTTCTTCCTTGATCCTTATCTGATAGTATCCTGACCTAAGATCAATCTTGGAGAATATCTTTGCACCTTGAAGACGGTCAAGAAGTTCATCTATTCTAGGAATAGGGTACTTGTTCTTAATGGTTGATTGATTCAACCCTTTGTAATCAATACACAACCGAAGCGTTCTATCCTTCTTCTTCTGGAACAACATTGGAGCTCCCCATGGTGAACTGCTACGATGGATGTAGCCCTGATCTAACAGTTGCTTGAGTTGCTCCTTCAACTCAATAGCTTTTGGGATGGACATTCTATAAGGCCTCTTTGCAATGGGCGTAGCTCCCGGCACTAGCTTGATCTCATGATCAACTTCCCTTTGAGGCGGAAGTTCTGTTAGCTCTTTAGGAAATACATTCGCGTACTCCTTTAACCATAAAGGTCCTTCACTAGACTCCTGCTTCTGATCTAGCTTATTAAGCTTAATCAAGTAGACAGGTAGTCCCTTCCTAACTCCCTTTATAATCTGAGATGCCTTGGCCAATTGAATTTTTGGCTTTCCAGCCTCTCCTTGAGTTGTGACCAATTCCCCTTCAGAGTCTCGAAAGGAAACTTGGCCCTTTCCATAATGAATGTGGGCATCATTAGGTTTAAGCCAATCCATTCTGAGCAAACTCTCATGGATACCTAGGTTCATGACCCTGAATGTGACTGATGTCAACTTTCCTCCCAGAAGGAATTCCATCTTAGCAGTTTTCCTGGTACAAGTGACCTCACGACCATTTGCTAATTCCATAAGCAAGGTAGGTACTTCTATTGTGGCTATTCCTAATCTTCTTGCACAAGTTGGTGAAATAAAGGAATGTGTACTGCCACAATCAATCAAGGTTTTGAAGTGTTTACCTTGATAGTCCAATGGTGTCTGAATCACTGAAAACTGGCAATTCGGGCCTTTCTTATGAAGGGCAGCATGGACTGTTGCCCTCTCAAACTCTACTTCCATAGTCGGGTCTTCTTCTTTGCACATTTCCCTATTTGCAACACAGGCGGTTCTTTCTCTGCCTCGAGTGGCAGCTCCTTGGCCACGGGCAATTCCTTGGAAAGTTCCTTGACGTTGTCCTCCGCCAAGTTTGGGACATTGCCTTTTGAAATGACCGGGCTCGTTGCAATGGAAGCAACGGAGATTGTGGCCATTACCTTGGGTAGGGACAAAGTTATTGACATTATTGATCGTTGCTTTCTTTCTTTGTCCCCGGTTTTGACCTTGAATTCTCTTTGCTTGGGGCCTCTATGCTCCTTTGTTCTGATCATTATAAGTCTAAGTCTTGTTACTTCTTGGCCGAGCCTGCACCTCCTGAATTATGGGCACAGCTTGAATGAGTGCATCCTGAAGATCTGTTGGGAGCATTGATTCGAGGGGGGTATTTATAGGTGGGTTTAAAGTGGCATAAAATTTCAACACATGTTGTGTCATATCCATTGGTGGCACATACTTCAGAAGAGAGACGAACTTTGGGTAGTCTGCATCAAGAGTCAGACCCAGCTGTTTCAGCTCATAGAACTCATCCATCTTCTCGGTGCGATACGCGGGTGGTAAATATCTTCCCTACACAGCTTTTTTCAACTTTTCCCAAGTAACAGACCCTTTCGTGATTCCTTGGTCTCTGCACCATTGCTTCCACCAAAGTTTGGCTTTGCCGGTGAGCTTCAGCTTGGCGAACATTGCCTGGTTGGCGGGTGCGGTTGCGGCCGCTTCAAAGTAATCTTCCATGGACTCTATCCAAATCTCATTATCAGCTTGGACAGTCCTTCCTTTCCGGTCGAATTCTGGCGGCTTGATCTCCTTGAGAAGAAACTTCTTCTCCTGAATCACAGCCGTACTTGATGTAGGGTTTGGACTAGAAACCTGTACCTGGGGTTGTTCCTGGGTAAAGGATTCTTAACATTAAAAACTCGCTAGTAGTTACTATTATATTTTATACCCAATTCAACTTTCAACCAAGAAACCTAACCACTTAACTTTTTATCAATACGCATGGACAAGACAATCATTCATAAAAAGAAGTCTTATTTCATTCGTATAGGCGTAGCCCTTTTGGAGTAAAATATTTCTTGGGATGGTAGAGCAAGTTGATACATTAATTCTGTAATATGTCAAACGTTGAAAAATTTATGGAATTTTTTTTAAATTCACCGTCGGTGATGGTCATGCTGGAGAACGGAGAGGGAATTAGTAGGCTAGCAAGCTCCTCGCTGGAGCTTGCTCGGCATCATGGCCATGCAGGGCGACACGAGGAGAGGAAGGATTTACTTCCTTCTCCCTATTAAAAAAAACCCCCACTTCTGAAGAGAAAGGAAGGAGGGATGACTGAACATTGCGATTACGGACGGAGGGCCAGAGGCTTTGGGGAAGAAATGCCGTATGCCATAGTTGCAAAGAGGGAGAGAGTGAGCCTCTCCCCTCGACTCATGAGGGTGCGATACCCGCTGCCAGACGTCCTAGCACCACTGCCTGCAGGAGCAGGCCTCGCCGCCTCACAGAAGTGCAGCCAGTCCACCGTCGCCACCACAGTGCTGAATCTTCCTCCCTGCCATGTAAGAAGCTCTGGAAGCTTCTAAAGAGAAGCTTCTAGGGGGGGGGGCTAGTTAAGCCCCGTTTCACCCCTCGGGGTTTTAAAACCCCTTAAGCCCCCTTTCACCCCCTTGTTATTGCCTTTCAAACCCCCCTCCCCCCCGGTTTTTAAAACCCCTTAAGCTCCCTTTCACCCCCCCTCCCCCTGGGTTTTAATCCTCTTAAGGCCCTTTCAATCCCTTGTGGTGCCTTCCAAAAAGAAAACCTTATGATTACCCCCCCCCCCCCCCCCCCCGGTTTTTAACCCCTATAAGCTCTTTCCATGGTATTTTGGAACCCCCCCTCCTAGTGTTCTTAATATTCATTTAGCCCTTACGTTTGGTTTCGGAACTATCCCCCTCCCCCCCCCCCCCCCCATGCTTTAACCACTTATAACCCTTTTTTTTGGGCTTTACAAGGCCCTTTTCCCCCCAAAAGTACTAAGGCTTTGAAAAGGTCTTACTACCCCCCTCCTCGTGGTTAAACCCCTTAGCCGTTCCTTGCCCTTTCAAAATACCCTTGGGACTTTGGTTTTTCCCCTACTCGAAGAAAAATAAGAAGAGTATTGAAGTGCAAGGGAGTGACGATGGAATTTCGAAAAGAAGTGTAGAGCTGCTTCAACGTTCGAAGGACTACAATTGCGATGCCTCCTAAGAAAGTCCAAGGCGTAGCCGCGAGAGGATCATCTCCGGGCATCCATGTGGATATCTCACCCCAAACCCAGGTTTTCCTTTCTAAATTATTATTCGATATTGTTGTAATTCAATCTTGCAAGGTTAAATGTTAGAAATAGGATATATTTTTCATCCTAGTTGTTCACATCGAAGGAACTTAGTCATCAATACTATTAATGGAAAATGCCAATTAAAGAAAGTATAAACACATTCCTAGCAAATAGCTTTATGCATTGAAATGAATTATAAGCTAGATTATTACCCATTGAAATAGCATACTTTGATTAAACCTAGAAGTATAAACTGCATCTCATATTATTAATCCATATCCTCTTTGCGATGAATCATCATGGAAGGTGCAAGCATGAAATGATTCTTACGATGCATAAACTCTAGGAAAATATCGTTTATTAATAGCCTATACCTTAAATACTTCCCCACATTCCCTGAATGTAGGGATAGTGAATTGTAATCGTAAAAGGAACTAGGGTTTGTTCCTAAAAATCTTACAAAAATGAAACTTGGAAACCCTAGGTCTAACGACGTCCGTCTAAAAGAACCTGAAATAGATTGTTTCATGACTCCATTGTCGCATAGAATGATGCAACACTGGTACAACAAGTACAAAGTCAGACTAATTGGAAATTAAAGACTAGAAACTGAAGTACCCAATGAACGTTAAGGTTTGACCAAGTTGGGTTAATAGGGTACGCCCTAACCCAGAATGTAGTGGGATCTTGCCAAGTTGCAAGTCATCCCGGATCGAGTGCGGGATGCATTCAAAAGGAAGGATTCATTCCTTAGCAGTTTGCCAACAACAAAAACGATCAATGGAAATGTTTGTGCTTGCTACAGATTTTAGAGCACTGTTTGGCTTTTTTTGACCAATGAATTAAAAGATAAATGAATATCTATACTTCAGATTGAAGGCCTGAAGGGAGAGGCAATTTCAATTACCCCCGACTGCCTGCCTGACCCTAACCAAGGGGGTTGTTGACTGCGTCAAGAACTTGGACCGAACTCACCGTAAGAGGTCTCTCCGTTGAGCGCTACTTGGAGCAGGAGGACACTTGGGTGCCAGGGAGGACTCTGGCCGTAAATCCCTCGCCTTCCGGGTCCTACACAAGAGGCTAACGTGACTCAAGATTGGATTTCGAGGCCCGCATACTAGTCTACGAGTAGAAACTTGGAATAGTGATTCCTGTGGATTGCTGGATAGCCTTCGGGTGATTTGTGGATAAGCCTACGGGCTGAACTCTTTGTATTTCAAAGATAAATAAGATGACCTGTTAATAAGGAACTTGACTGATATTGTTTTTCTATGTCAAGTGATAAGATTACGTAAAGAAACTAGTGCCTAGCAGGTTAATTAAAGTGCGGAGGATGGGCCATAGGTCCGTCCTACGGATGGGTGGTCCCGGTTGGCCAGGAACTTTTCTCAAATCACGAGGAACAGGGGGATGATCGTCAAAGGACACAACAACAAAAGCGTTGACCTAGAGTTATGATTTAACCCGATTTATGTTGTTTTAGGGAAACGGAATGGGACTATGCCTTATGGCAAAGAGGTTGAGCTTTGCATCCCTCTTGTTTCCCATTCTCCTTGAACCAAGTGCAGCGTGAATCTGCTTCAGACCTGGCGTTTCTGTGTAAAGTAGTTCGCTTGGGTCTGACACTAGTTGCTGTTAGGAAATGACCAATCAGGAAAACCCTAATTCAGGTCGATCCTAAGTGGGAACAGCCAGAATACTTCCACTACATGGTAGACGCGGAAAGCCCTAGATTGCAAACCCCGTGACATTCCATGGGAGTGCCAGGTGGAGCTTTCTAGACATCCTTTCCGATAGACTGCTAAGACGTGTCTTGGATGATACTAGTGGACACGTTACAAATTCTGGGAGAATAATGTTGTGTTACATTCAACTATGGGAACTGGGTAGTACTATGGATTTGGGTCATGGATCTTCAGGAATGGATAAGTCATCGGAAGATTAGGGTATCCTTTCCTTTTGTACCCATTCTTCTCATAGCATCACAACACCTTGATCTTATCGGCGGGGATTATCCGGGTCACTTTCTCGTACACATACGTGTTCAGCTTGACCTTCTGACCTTCGACATGTAAGGTTGCATTTACATGAGCCTCAACAAAAATGAACAACTTCACGATCTTCAAGACCTCCAACCACTTGATTCTCTTTAAGTTGGTTCGAAGGTAAGCAAACCGGTGGGCAGCTATGTAATAGATTCCGGAATCACTCGTCCATCTCTGTTCCATGTACAGAGGCGATGGATTGTAAATGCGGTCTAGGATGTTCATCATATCGATCCTTAGTCGATAATCTGAGGCATGCATCGCGGTCATAAACATGACTTGGAACACTAAGAATCTGTTCCATGCTTCATAATTTTGCAAGATAGCATCGGTAAGTAAGGAAATGTTCTTAACACCAACATTTGCTTTATTTCTTCTTATTAAGTTTTCTTATAAAGAGAGATCCTTCGTTGGTTCACTTTGATACCAACTGTAACGTGTCTACCTATTCCCTTACAGGACATGTCTTAGTAGCCCATCCAAAAGAGGGTCTAGAAGGCTCTACCTGGCACTCCCATGGAATGTTACGCGGTTTGCAATCTAGGTCTTTCCGAGTCTGCCACGTAGCAGAAGTATTTTGACCGTTCCCACTTAGGACCGACCTGAATTAGGGTTTTTCTAATGGTCAATTTTCTAAAACGGCAGCTAGCGTCAAATCCTAGGCAAACTACTTTACGCAGAAACATTAAGGTTGAAGCGAATTCATGCTGCACTTGGTTCAAGGATAATGGGAAACGAGAGGGATGCAAAGCTCGACCTCTCTACCCATAAGGCATAGTCCCATTCCGTTCCCCTAAAATAGCATAAATCTAAATTCTAGTAGCCTAAACTCTAGGTCAGCGCCCTTGCTATTCATTTCCTTTCAGAAGAGCTCCTTCCTGTCCATTTCGATTGAGAAAAGTTTCCGGCCAACCGAGACTACCCATCCGTAGGACGGACCCATGGCCACATCCACCACACTTTCCTCAAGGTTGCTTTAGTTATCTAATTACCTACAACATATAGTTGGACATGCATCAAGCAACATCCTTAATTAGCCAGTTAGACACTGGTTCCTTCATGTAATCTTAGCACTTGACATAGAAAAATAATGCCAAACAAGTTTCTTTTCTACAGGTTATCCTATTTATCTTTAGAATACATCCATAAAGTCCAGCCCGTAGGCTAATCCATAATCTGCCTGAAGGCTATCCAGCAATCCACAGGGATTACTAATCCAAGATTCCACTCGTAGACTAGTATGCGGGCCTCGAGATCCAATCCCAAGTCACGTTGGCCTCTTATGTAGGGCTCGAAAGGCAAGGGATTCACGACCAGATCCCCCTAGTACCCAAGCGTCCTCTTGCTCAAAGTAGCGCTCAACAGAGAGGCCTCACAAGAGGGGTTTGGTCCACGTGCCCGGCGTAGCTAACAACCCCCTTGGTTAGGGTCAGGTAGATAGTCGCGCGTAACTGATGCTGCCTCTCCCTTCAGGCCTTCAACCTGAAGCATTAATTTACTTTTCATCTTTTAATTCTTTGAGCAAACAATGCAAATAGTGCTCCTAGATTGTTACAAACACAATCAATCTAGTGGTCATTTATTTGACCAACTGCTAAGGAGTGAATCCTTCTCTCCGAATGTATCCAGCATTCGATCCAGGATCAATTGTGACTTGGCAAGATCCCCCAAGGATTTGTTTGTTTTCCCTTTTGTCCTTGGGTTAGGGCCATACCCTGTTAATCCAACTTAACCAACTCCTTAGGTTTCATAATTCAACAGTAAATCTAGGCGACCATATCGCTCTAACTTGATTGATCCTTTACTTCCAAGCAAATACATGTCTTCCCTTAAGTTGGCAATTCTCCCCAAGAAAGGTGATGTAACACAATGATTACTCATCCTCTTGCAAGTTAAACTTGCGCAAGAACCTGCCAACCTCATTCCAAGGAATGGCAAAACTCTCTTGTGATCAAACCACAAGGCCATGCGACGTTGCAACTTGTTGCACAAGTGTTGTATCTAATCCATGGGATCATTTCACCCATTGAACGGTGTTGGCTCAAGAAATTATGTTTAGACAAGAAGCACGGTTTAGGGTGTCTTCTTACCCAACCCAATCCTAATTGCACTAAGCCGATCCTAGGGATTCCAAACTCAACCCGAGTTTTAACATTAAGTTAGTCCATCCTTAGGGTAGAGACCCTAGATCATTATTTGCATGAGCGTCCCATTGACCCAACATCCCGTGAATGTGGGTAGGACCTTTGCATTTGAGGGTTTCGACTTGGCAACAAGTGCGAAACTAGGCGAATCCTTAACGTGCTATACCCTAGTTAGTACTTGGGGTATTTATCGTATCGACTGAACCATGCCTATACGAATCCCTTGTGTGTTAGGTGATTTAGATAATTCGATCTATCTTTCTTGCGACAAGGATGAGCCATTGCTAGAGATGATAAACTTGATCTAAAAGAGAAAACTAGTTGCAACATGTCATAATACACGTAAACATGCGATTCATAGCTTCTACATACCACTAGATTTGCAATAACCCTATCCTTTCCTATTAAAATCAAAACGCAAGATAATTTGCATAATAACTTTCATAGAACCTACTAGGACTTACATCAAAGAATCATGCCTACAACCCTTTTTCTAGGCTTTAGAATTTCATGCTTTAATAAACCATGAAACTTTCCCCTAAATGCAAATCTTGATGAATGAATTTTTCACATGATGAAGTGCAACATGCAACCCTTTCCTAACTACAACGCTGTTAAATGAAGTTCATGCAAAGTGAATATTGTAGGACTAGTGTTGGCTTATTCCATCTTGCAAGCACATGCCACATGAAAATCCATAGATTCACTTTCGTACTCGGCAATTACTTTTCGGATAACATCCTAAGGGTGTGAACGACTTTTTCCCATGAACCATTACAATGAAGATTTTTCCTAAAAATATGACATACGCTTATTCTTTCCATGTCTAGTCAAAAGTGCACTTAATAATTTCAACCTTATAATGATAGGCAATAGGTGTTTTAGGCTTGTCACTTTGAAATGCATGACAAGGCAACATGCTACTAAGGTCGTAAGATGGATAGACAATTTGTGTTCTTTATATTGAAAATGCTAATAACCCAATTGCATGTCATGAACTAATTCTAGTAATCGAGCAAATAGGCAATTTTTCCTCAATTGCATTTTAACTAGGCTAGGTGAATTTGATCATGCATAGGTGCTTCCTATTCCATGAAAGTTATTGTACTTAATGCATTACTTTTGCGTAGAATCGAAATCCAAAAACCTAGGCTTGTGGGTTTGGGGAGATGTCCACGTGACTGTTAGGAGAAGAACCTCCCGTAGGCATGCCTTGCGACTTCTTGGGGGCCATCGTAGGCATGATTACGGACTTCCGGTTTGCATTTACCCTTACGCGATCAGTGAATTTCCTCCAACCTTGGCAAGCAACCTCAAGATCTTGTCCTTCTCCATCGTACGTAGGAGATACCTTCACCGAACTGCGAATCTTTGAAAATACCAGGGCTTGTGGGATTCGGGCTTATGGAAGGGCTTGTGGGAATGGGGCTTTTACGAGGATGTTTTTAAACACTCGGGGTGGCCACGTGGAAATAGGCCTTAATAAGGAATCCCCCTTATGGAAGCTTCCAAGTAAGCTTCTATGCTTCAGAAGATTACCAAGAAGAGGGAGGGAATTTACATATTAACCTCAAAGGGGGGGGTGAAAGAAAGCTTATGATTGGTTTTGTCAGGGAAATGGCGGCGGCTTGACGGCCTATGGCGGCCCAAAGTGGTGGTATTGGCAGACTGGCCTGGGCAGCAACCTCCATGGATAAGGGCGGCAGTTCACCGTCCTCTCCTTTTCTCCTTGTCCGTGTCATGGTAGCCTCTTCCTCCTTTTGTGCAGCATGGCCATGTTCGTCAACTCGCAAACTATTGTCTGCTCCTCACGCACAGGCGACGGCTTTTCCTTGGACGGCAGCCTATCCTCTCTCTCACCTCCCCCTTCCCCCCCAAGGCTAAGGGGGGTTTATATAGGGCTTAAGGGGGGAAGAGGGGAACCACTACATGGCTATGCATGGCTACCCCCCTGGACAACCACTTCACCACATCACCACCTTCTCCCATTCCCTTCCCTCCAGCCATGCATCGCGGCTTGGGGATTTAATAAAAAAATTTGCCTTATTTTCATCATTATCCATTTTGCCCCCTTCCAAAAGGGTGTTTCCCTGTGGTTATGCAATTTTTAACCCCCGGCTCGATTTCACAATGCGGAGGCCTCGTTTTTGCACGTGCGGACTATGGATTAAAATGTCGGAAGTTACAATGCGGGAGATAACCTTGCACAAGTTTTTATGCGGTGTGCGGGGAGTCAAGTTTGGTAATATTTTCAAGCAGGAATATTACATGGACCCTATGTAGTCTACGCTATAGATCCTAGTCTAGCGATGATCTCATCAACTAACGTGACTCTACAACTCTCCTTAAATAGTGAAGACATATATGACGACTCATGTAAGCATGGTTGGTAGCCTACCCTACAAATAAGCTATACACATTCTTCCATGAATGAATCCTCATATTAATCGCATTATTACTTGTTATT
Organism: Lygodium microphyllum; assembly: GCF_053477565.2. Lineage (NCBI taxonomy): Eukaryota > Viridiplantae > Streptophyta > Polypodiopsida > Schizaeales > Lygodiaceae > Lygodium > Lygodium microphyllum. The sequence continues at coordinate 8,494,582 of NC_141150.1, read as the reverse complement.
ACTCAATGTGGAATATCTATGTTCTATGTCATCTCGTTGCAAAAGTTGCAAATTTGTCCAAAATAGTGATTAGTTGAAGTTGCAAGTAGTGTTACATCTATTTGTTGTCAATCTCCACAATATTCCATAGTGAATTTGTGAAACTTCTCATATTTTATTTAAGTTGGGGAATCCATTCAAAAAAAATTTACTTTTGTAGAATTGTGAGTATCTATTTGTAGCAAACCACTACACATAATATGCACAAACTTGAAGATCTCTAAGAGAGCTATTTTAAATAAAAGCCCATATATAGAAAACTATAATGTAGTGTACTTTTCTTTCATAAACTAGGGATACAGAGATCTAATGATAATACTATGTAATTGAAAGAATGCATTACTCTTTAAAGACCTATCTACTCACAGTAGCACACAATTTTCCAAATGTACACATACACTAAATACAATAGATCATATGCATGGCAAACCAAGTTAACACTTTCAAGGAGTAGTTTTGGCTTATGATAACTACACGAAAAGCAACCCCCCAATCGCAAATTTTCATTTTTATACCTTATAGGCAAGGAATAGTCTTACCCAAAAATACGATAATTTTCCCAAGCTCTACATAAGTCACACACAGGATAACAACATGTCAAACATATCATTAGTTACTAGGTCTATTCTTACTCAAAGTATGACAAATAATTTTAATATCTAAAGATAATTCTCACAATTGGACTAAGTATTCAGGATCCAAGAAATGTAACGTATCAAGGCCTAATGTTGCCAAATCAAGGACCAATATCTCAATCCATGTAATATACAAGGTCACAACTATACTTTCCAAATATGTTGCTAGGTGGCACCTATATGAAGGGCAAGCACCTTCAATGCTTCTCCTTTGTGTGCACATTGATAGGATGAGTGCCTTGAATGGTTCTCTCTTACTGCTAGGCATGTTTCGAAGAGCTAATTACTTTTTGTCTTGGGTAGAAGCATGATGAGGATGCCTATATCCAAAAATTTCTAAGTCCATTCTAACATTAAAAAATCATATCTCCTTACCATGCTGCCATCATTCTGGAGCTTTCGTGGCCAAAGAAGATTAAGAGATCTTAATTAATCTTTATTGTCTTAAGCTTAGCTTAAGCTTAAAGCTTCTCTTGAATTTTGTGGGGGGTCGTTTTTTGTTATCGTCAACTACACACTTCATTGATCTGCCTAAATGACAATTGACTTATATTTCTCACAAGAGAGGAGATTCTTGTGCAGTCACTCCAATATTGCAAAACTTTATCAAAATACTATAAAAAATTTTGGTCTTTCTTGCCTATTCTATCTCCTAATTTTGTCAAGAAGCTGCTCTTTATTTTGATACCTACACACCAAAATTTTATTACCATGAGCAAAGTGATTCTTTAATTACAAGGCATCTCTATTATTTGGATCGTTTCACCAATTTTTCAGCAATTACGATGTCTTAGGAAGGACTATCCAACACTACAAATTTAGACTCCACATCCCCACTTCCTAAACCAACCATGAAGCAATACATGGATTCATTGGCCATGCAACTAGAAGAAGAGCGTCAACATTGAGCCCAACTAGAGCAAGAGCGACGATATCCTAAGTGTTCTACATCCCAAATTTATTTTGTTGTTGACGCTATGGTCTCCAAGATCAATGCCACCCTTGAAATGAATCCATCCGCAAAGAGACGAAGATAAGCAAAAGTATCTTTAAATTTAACACTAACAATAATATGAAAGATGTTGTAAGGTTATCTCTTGGCTAAGTCAATTCAACTCATATTTTGATAATAAAAGTTATGCTGAAAATGATAAAATCAAGTGTGCTTCACATAATTTTATCAACAAAACTTCTTTATGGTGGTATGTCATATGCAAGATCACTGATCATCCTCTTATGTGGACTGCATTTGATAAGAAGGTTCTCACTTATTTCCTTCTTGCCAATTTTAGTTCCACATGCAATAACAATAGAATATCGTTATGTAGCTAGAGCAAGATATCCTCATCAGTATATCGAATGATTCTAGAGAACTTTGCTATAATGGAAAATGGTCAAACCTATAGTCAAACCACCTTTTAAAAGAAAGTATATATTCGGCCTTCTTTCATTTTTCCAAACTGAAGTCAACATGTTTAAACCCAACATATTGAACAAGACCGTCTCCCTAGTACATGATGTCAAAAAGAAACAAACTAAAGATTAGTGAGTGACAAGTTTTAGCTTTCTTAGAAAATAACATGGGTAACAAACACTGTCATTTTAAGTCTTTTCATGCTTCCAACATTCAATTTGGAAAGAATCATGCTGCTCGCCAACCTTGGATGATAAATTTCTATAATAATGTAGGCCGCCCTAGTTGAAATTATAATGCCAAGAGTTCTACTTTTCTATCTAATTTTCTTAAGTCATCTGAACCTAAAAATGCTAATCCAAGTGTCTCACATACCAATTCCAAGAATGTAATTTGTTACAAATACAATCGTATATGCTATGTCAAGGACCCATATAGCCCAATAATAGGGGACAAATGGCCTAAGAAATATCACACTTCTATGTCCTTTCCTAAGGATAGTATACAAGGATTTATGAGTAGTGGTATGTTTCCCAAAAGAGTCCCTGAAATTGACTCTCATTAATTTTATCAAATCATTGTTTTACTTTATACTAGGCACGTAAATTGTTTTGATGGTTCAAGCCAATGTTCTTCTAGTGATTTGCCTTGAGGTTCAAACAACATAAGGCACACACACATACAAGCATTAATCATGAGAGAGAGAGAGAGAGAGAGAGAGAGAGAGAGAGAGAGAGAGAGAGAGAGAGAGAGAGAGAGAGAGAGAGAGAGAGAGAGAGAGAGAGAGAGAGAGAGAGAGAGAAAGAGAGAGAGAGAGAGAGAGTGTGTGTGTATGTCTAAGTGAGTGAGTGAAAAAGGGAGAGAGAGTAAACATAAAAGTGACAAAGTCACATAGTATTCTTGAATGGAATCTCTTCTATTTACTAGCCGTGCCACTAACACTTCCTCCATTACCTTGCATACTGGAGGTGACTGGAGGATAGTGCATGCCGAGGTTCCTACCAATATGTTATCTAATAAAATCCCATGTAGCTTTGCAAGAGATGATGGGCTAGCCCTCTTACCATCCTTGAATGTCATTATTCTGCCTCCAAAGAGGACCCACTTTGATGCAAAACTCTGTAGATTCCTTTTTCGGCTAAGGAGTTTCCTCTTTTACCAAGTGTTAATGAGATTCAAGGACTAAACACCCATGAACGAAATATCTTTTAATTTTCCTTAATGGTAGTATCTTAGATTGTTGCTAAAACTCCTTAAAGAATCTTCACTATGAGTTCTTTATTAGTGTCTTGCTCTAGAGATCGTTAGTACATCTGAAGATTCTGGAGCACTTTGCTATAATGGCAAATTGTCAAACTTGTAGCTGAATCACCTTTTAAAAGGAATTATATGTTCGCCTTATTTCTTTTTTCCAAACTAATGTCAACATGTTTAAACCCAACACATTGGACAAGGCAATATCATTGGTCTATGACGTCCCAAAAAAAAACTAAAGATCAATGAGCAACAACTTTTAGCTTTCATGAAAAATAATATGGGTGACGACAATTGTCGTTTGAACTCTTTTCATGCTTCCAACTTTCAATTTGGAAAGAATCATCCTACTTGTGGACCTTGCATAAGAGATTTCTATAATAATGTAGACCGCCCTACTTCAAATTCTAATCCCAAGAGTTCTACTTTGCTCTCTAATTTTTTTAACTCATCTGAACCTAAAAATGCTAATCCAAGTGTCTCAAATACTAATTCCAAGAATGTAATTTGTTATAAATGCAATCATGTATGCTATGTCAGGGACCCATATAGCCCAATAATAGGGGAAAATGTCCTAAGAAATACAACACTTCTATATCCTTTCCTAAGGATAGTATACAAAGGTGCCATTATTCTACCTCCAAAGTGGTCCCACTTTGATGCGAAACTCTATAGATTCCTTTTTTGGCCAAGGAGTTTCCTCTTTTACCAAGTGTCAATGCAATTCAAGGACTAAACACCCATGACCAAATATCTTTTAATTTTCCTTAATGGTAGTATTCTAGATGGTTGCTAAAACTCCTTAAAGGATCTTCACTATGAGTCCTTTATTAGTGTCTTGTTGAACGCTAGTAATGGCACATTCTAAAGTTCAATGCAACCTTAGTAAATACTCCTCTCTAGCTAAAAGGTCTTGGAACACCTAGTGAAGTATAAGGCTTTGTTCTACTTTTTTACAACCTTAACTTGACATTGCACTAGCTCTTTAAAGTTTGCATATAGTTCTGGTTTTGTATTCCTACCTTACTCAACCACAATAGTTGCATAGATTTAAAGTCATAAAAGAGTGGGAGTGTTGAGGTTTTCAAAGTGAATATTTGCCCTCCCCCCAAGAGATTCATGGTAAACTCAATCTCAAAACTTCTAACATGGATAAATAGACAACATCAATATCTTCGAACTCCAATATATTATAATTATAAGTATACCTTTAATTATAATGTATAATTAAGAAAGCTAATAATTATAGTATATTATTCACATGAGTTATAATTTTTTATAAATTATAATAATTTTTTTATTAATTTCATTAGTAACTTTGATAATTAATGTGTGACACAAATTAGCATAACATTCTCATGTGAATTTTACTTTTGAGAATGCATTTAAATGAGTATCTCTTGGAAATTTTGTATACATTTGCAAATATAGCATTCTCATGTGAATTTTTGTTTTGAGAATACATTTAAATTAGTATCTCTTTCTATAAAAAATCAAAAAATTTATTGAAACTCGAAAATTATATTCTTAATTTCTTTGCAAATTTTGATAATCTTCTAAATAGTATATGCAATTTATTTCTTGTCATTAAGGTTCAATACAAAACCATACCCACAGTGCACGGCTCTCTTCTCTTGCAAATTTTATGAGAAAAATAAGTTCTTATAGTGCAAGGGTCTCATCTCCCTTACTAACACAGTTTTCTTCTTGCTCTTGAGATCAAGGCTAGGACAAGAAGAACAAACATACATCAAGGGCCTCTCCAGTGAAAACAGCACAATGCTAATATTGGAACCCATGATGAAGATTAAGCTTGGTGCTAGAGATTGATATGCTTAATGTAGCTCTACTGCTAAAGTACTACAAACTATGGTTTTAATTGTAGCTCTATGGTTGAACTGGTATAGACTATGATATTAACTATACAACTAAAATATGTTATTAACATAAAATATATTATGGGTTAGATTTTTTTTTTCGATCTTGGAGTTTTGTTTGTGTAGAAGCTCATAATTTCATCAACCTTGGATTGAAGATTGAAGATACTCAAGTAAGGGAGGTCTTCTTCTACAAGCTCATTAATAAAATGTATATGTGACTATAAGTGTGCACATGGTATTAAAGGTTGGCAATTAGTGAATCCTAGTACTTATTTTAGACATGTTAAAAATGACATGCTTGGGATTATGCATTCTTCTCTAGAAATATCCCATGCTAGTGAAACAAGTCACTCAAACGTGCAAGGAGATCATATTGAGAACTGAAGGCATGAAGAATCATCTCGAGTGCATGGTGGAACTAACATAGATGATTTAATAGACGATGTATGTGGTGTGATTGCATTGCATATTGTAATGGTGGGAGGAGTATTGGCCCACAAAATTTTCTTAGGCACCAATGGTTGAATGCCAAATATGACGCACTAAGTATGCAAATTGGTCTTACTACTTCTAATGAAAGCCAACATGAACAAGGTAATGATCAAACTATTAATACTTCTGTAAGTCCCCCCTTCGGTCGTGACAACAAGTCAATTAACCATGCTGAGTCTCCTCAAATATACCATTCTATAGACAATCGCATATCTATTATTGGGCGATCATTATATCATCAAACTATACAAATAATAATTGAGCTTCAAGCTCTTTAGGATGAGAACCAAATATCAATTAGTGCACAAGAGAACATACTCCAATTATTATTTGTTGAAGAATGCAAGCCAAGTTTAAGTAAGCTATAAGTGCAACTACCTGATACATGGGATGCAAATCTTGATGGAGTGAGAGTCCCAACATCTTGGGAGCAACTTGACACCGTGTATCATGGTATTGGCATGGTCCAACCTGAACGCTTTAGGTTTTGGATGGGAAGTAAAAACAATGATCATGAAATTGAACTTCTTACACCTAGTAAAGAAAATATCCGACTCTTTTTCAATAGAAAATATAGCGTCAATGTTCTAAACCAAATTAGAAGGTGCATTTTGCACTCTTACCTTATAGGTGGTTCTATAAGCCCAAAGAGCCTCATACGGATGCTCATCCCAATCTTATTTATAAGAACTGACTGTTATAGTTAAAATCCCACAAATAATTTGATTAGTTACTTCTACTTGGCTATGAACTCTAGGGTATTAAAGCATTGATTTGTGATGCTTAATCTTATATAGTTCTATTAATTTGCTAATTAGACCATTCAAGACATCAAAACCTTGATCACCTACTGATTTGAGTGGGTAACCAAATGTGTTATAATGTTTTTATACATGAACTTAGCCACCTCAATGGCTTTATCTGTCTTACAAGCTTCTGTTTCCACCCACTTAGTAATATAATAAGTACAAACAAAGATATCTTGATTGGATTGATATCTTGTAGTCTGATCAATTGGACCCACAAAATCAATGCTTCATTTCTCAAAAGAGGATATATAATGTAAATATAGTTGTTAAAGGTATGGCAAAACACTTAGAAGGTCAACCAATCCTATGACATATGTCATATTTTTGGAAATAATAATACACATCCTTAAATAAGCTAGGCCACCAATAACTAGATGATAGACCCTTCCTTGCTATTAATTTACCAACAAAATGGCCACCACAAGGTTGATCATGCAATAACTTTGAAACCACTTGAACTTCATCTTCCTATACACATTAATGATAAATGCCCTCTCTAGGAAAGAATTTATATAGCTAACCCCCTTATAATCCATAGGAGTGAAATTCCTTCATACAATTGGAGGGTGCCAATACTAGTTCTTCAATCAATTTTTACTTCAGAAATTCAAATGCTTTCTACCAGAGACTATCCCAATTAAAAGGAGTGTCTGTTCATGGCAAGTTTTGTTAAGGATGATGTGACCTTTGTAAAATAAAAAATAAACTATCGAAAATAATTTAAATGCCCCAAAAATCTGCATAGTTGTCTAAGATTTGTTGGACCAGGTGGTGGAAGTTTAGAAATCTTAGAAATTTTAGTAAGATCCATGGCAATACCTTCCTTAGAAACAATAGTTCCTTTTGGAACTCAAAAAATACATTTATCACGTTTAATGAAATACCCACATCATCACTACATTCAAATACTTGTGACAACAATTGAGCAATTTCTTTTTCCATCGATACAAAAGTTGTCAAGAAACACTTCCATCTACTATCAAAGATAATCTTGGTAGGTTGGAATCATAACCCTTTCAAATGTTATGGGGTGCCTTGCACAAACCAAAAGGCATTACTTTGTGAGTGAATGTGTCCCACTAAGTGCTCAAAGTAGCTTTATGGTTATCCTCATGATGAATTAATACTTTATTATAACCTAGTAAACCCATCCATAAAAAATATAGTTCATGCCCAAAGACTTTATCAAGTACTTGATCTATAAATGGCAAAGGAAAATAATATTTTCATGTCTTATTGTTAAGCTCCCTATAATTAACAAAAATATAGATTTTTTTGCTATTTCCCTTCTATACTACCACGATAGGAAATACCCATTCTCTATAAGAAAAAAGATATATGAATCGTGCATCTAGAAGCTTAGAAATTAGAGCTTTGACCAATTTTGCATACACAAGATTTATTATCCATTGAGGTTGACTAACAATCTTTGTGCCTAGTTCTAAGTCGATATAATATTGACTGACAAAGTTAAGCTTTAATATCACTAAGGTTCTTACAAGACCAAGAAAATCCCTTAACATGTGCTCATAATACTTCTTCAAATCTTTCTCAATCGTGGGGTTCTAATTGAGCCTCCAAATCTAAGTATTTACCTTCTATCATTTCTCTTTTTACCATCTCCACTTTAGGCTCTTCAACATATCAAAAATCTATATCGCGAGGTTTTACTATAGGCACATATTTAGATATTTTCATTGAAACACTTTCAAGTAAAACATGCCTTGCACTCAAATCTAGTGATTCTTCCTCGACATTCACATAATAAACCAAGGGTAAAGCCCTATAAATACAATAGCTAAGTTATCCTGAGTATCTTATAGTCAGGATAACTTATAGACATTAATTTGATACATCAAGTAAGGTCTTTTTAGTATATATTCCTTGCTTTTTACTCAAACAATGCAAGGTAGTCTTGAAATCCCTATTAGTCGTTATTACTGCAAGCATGATCTTAATAGAACCAATTATTTGGGAGATCAGCTCTCAATCATGTGAAAATTGAGCATAATAAAATCCATTACATAATAAAATCCCATCCCCATACATAATAAAGACCATGAGTGAGAGATGGCTGCGAAGGGGTTTAGCTTTTATAGCCCGCGAAGGTCGTTAGGTCGGCCTGCTGACCGCCGACCTACCATATGAGCCTCCACTAGTCGGCCAGGGAATATTCCCTTTGCCATCAGGCCCCCGGACCCCACAATAGGGGCCCCTTTTTATTCCCTTACCCTGCAACTCGATGCAATGCGCCTCGAGTTGCTACCAGCTTCACCACTCCATCTAACCCAAAGATTAGACCCACAACGGTAACCTTTTTGCCATCCGGTCACATAGACCTCATCTGATATACAAGTCAGGACTCCACCAATGTCCGGGCTCACTCTTGGCTTCTCCTCATAATGGGGGCCTTACAACTTTGAGCACCATGGATCATTGGTAGCACCTAATGAGGGTGGGGCATTGATCATATCTAACACCCCCCCTCAATGTCCACCCATAGGTGAACTATCTCCTCGGCCCAATGCCAAGTCTCTGAAGATGAACTTGAAGCAGATCCTTCGTAAGTGCTTTGGTGAAGATATCTGCTCCATTCTCTTCTGTTGGACAGTAGACCAATTCCACTATCCCATCCTCCATCAAATCACACACATAGTGATACTAGATCTCTATATGTTTGGTGCGTGCATGAAACACTGGATTTTTGGCAATGGCGATGCAACTCTAATTGTCATATCTCAGCACAGTTGGTTCTTCATCCTGCACTCCCATATGCCATAGAATCCTTCTCAACCATACGGCCTCACATGCAGCAAAATAAGCTGCCTTGTACTCTGCTTCGATAGAAGACAATGCCACTGTTGGTTGCTTCTTACTAATCCAAGAGAAAATTCTTGAACCCAAAGAGAAACAATAACCAGAAACTGACTTCTTGGAATCAATGTCTCTTTCCCAATCTGAGTCAGAGTTCCCCACAAGAGAAGTTTCGAAACTATATGTGATACCATAGTCAAGAGTTTTCTTCAAGTATTTGAGCACCCGCATCCCAACCTTCCAATGACTCTCATGAGGTTTGTTTGAGAACCTGCTCAAAACACCAACAGCAAAACTGATATCTGGTCTGGTGTTACACAAGTAGATCAGACTGCTGACCAACCTCCTATACCTCCCAATGTCTGCTAGTGCTGATGTATCCTCGACAGATAACTTTGCATTCACCTCCATAGGTGTAGCTATCTCCTTGCACTCGGTCATGCCAAATGCCTTCAAGATCTCCCATGCATACTTCTTCTGAGAGATGAAGATCTTTCCTAGCTCTTGCCAGACTTCAATCCCCAAACAATAGTGCAACAAGCCCAAGTCTGTCATTTCAAACTCAGTTTTCAAAGCCTTTCGAGTTTGGTTGATCATATCTTCATAGTCACCTGTAATAAGAAGGTCGTCCACATATAGGACAATCACTACAAACTTTTTACCATCCCTGTAAACATACGAGTTAGCATCTGAGGCACATCTTTTGAATTTTAGGTTTAAAAAGAACCTATCTATCCGCTGGTACCATGCTCTGGGGACTTGTTTCAGCCCATACAATGCCTTCTTCAGTTTACACACTTTGTTCTCAGAATGGGGGGCCTCAAACCCTGGTGGCTGAGCCACGTACACCTCCTCCTTGAGGTCACCATTTAAGAATGCTGACTTAACATCCATTTGGTACATTGGCCACTTCTTGTGGGCAGCCACTGCAAGTACTCTACGAATAGTGGTCATTCTGGCAGTTGGGGCAAAGGACTCTTGAAAATCAAACCCTTCAACTTGTGAAAATCCTTGGGCAACCAGTCTAGCTTTGTACTTTTCTAAGGTACCATCAGCCTTGTACTTTACCTTCCAAATCCACTTGGTGCCAATAACCTTCCGCTTTGTCGGTCGATCCACTAGCTCCCAAGTGTCATTCTTCATTATGCTGTCATACTCCGCCTGCATAGCAGCCTTCCATGATGGATCTGCAAGTGCTTCTTCTAAGTCAGTTGGCTCCTTTACTTCTCTCATAATCTCAACCATCAAGGCCATATTGACTATGTGAGCAGAAGCCCTCCTTTGCTCCTCTATTCTCTAGGACCTCCTTGGTCCGTCTGCCTTCTCCTCAACAGATGCAAGCATAGGATTATTGTGGTCATAGAGCTGCTTCACCCAACGCGGCAATGGCTTTTCCGGTGGGGTAATGTCAGGTTGGTGAACTTTTTCCTCATCATCTGAAGATGATGCTTCCTCCTCCTTAAGGATAGGGATAGCTCTCGGGACAGGTTCATAGTGGAATACTTCTTTGCTTGATGATAAAGTGGAAGAACTTGCCTTCTCCTCCTCCACTGTATGTGGCTCCTCCTTGAAAACCACATCACGGCTTGCGATGATATTCTTTGCCTCTTGGTAATATAATTTGTAAGCCTTCTGCTCATCACTATAACCCAAGAAGATACATTTTTTGCTTTTTGGTTGTAACTTGTTTCTCTTCTCATCTGGAACATGTGCATAACATTCAAATCCAAAAATTCTGAAATGTGAAACAAATGGTTTCTTACCAGTGTAAGCCTCATGAGGTGTTTTTCCCTTGAGAGCCTTTGTATAGCTCCGATTTAGAATGTAGACTGCAATATTAACAGCTTCAGCCCAAAAATGGTCCCTTGCCCTTTAGCATGCATCTTGCCATCTCTACAATGGTGCAATTCCTGTGTTCCACAACACCGTTCTACTGAGGTGTGTGAGGCGTCGTCAATTGACGCTTGATCCCTTTGCTCTTGCAAAAGCCTTCAAACTCCTTTGAGTTGAACTCACCACCACCATTTGTTCTAAATTTCTTCACACTTTTCCCTATTTCATTCTCAACAAGTATTAGCCATTCTTTAAACTTACCAAAAGCTTGAGCCTTATCACGATGAAAGTACACCCACATCTTCCTACTGTAGTCGTCGACAATTAACATAAAATAAGAAGATCCCCCCAAGGCCTGTGTAGGCATCTTACCACACAAGTCAACATGCACCAACTCTAGAGGAGCCTGTGCTCTATTCTTGCTTTCTTGTGGAAATGCCTTTCTATGTTGCTTGCCCATCATACAAGCTTCACATGGTTCCTCCAATTCAGTTATTGTAGGTAGGTGAGCAACCATACCTTGCTTTTGCATCTCCTTCAATACTACAAATCCAACGTGTCCAAACCTTTCATGCTAAAGCTTACTTGTGCCCACTCTAGCGGTGGCTGTAAGAGCACTTAGCTCATATAGGTTATTCCTTCTTTCTCCTTTGCCAACAATTGTACCAGCACTATCAATAATTTCTGCACATGTCTTCTTGAACCTCACTTCATGACCAAGATCAGTTATGGCAGATAAGAGATTTCTCCTGATTTTGAGAACATACAACACATTTGAAAGCTTTTTGACTTCACCATTTGCAGCAACAAAAGAAATAGTACCTGTGCCCGTAGCAGGGCATTTAGCATCATTTCCAACCGTCACAGTGATGGATTCTTGTAGAGGCTGCATAGAACTGTATAGACCTTTCTTGTTGGTCATGTGACGGGAGGCCCCACTATCCAACACCCATGAGTCAGTGGTAGATTCTTCTTGCGTCGAGGAGCACACTTCCTCAATGGTCGCCATGAATAATTCCAACTCTGCTTCAACCGTATTGGCTGTCTCTTTCCCTTTACTTTTAAGGGTACCATTCTTTTCATCTGCCTTCTTGACACGACAATCTGCAATTGCATGTTCTTTCTTCTTGCAGTAGAAGCACTCTCCTTGAAACTTCTTCTTGCCGTCCTTCTTCTTTTTGTCACCATCATTTTTGGTGGAGGAAACACCTTTGCCTTTTGCATTGGCAAAGAATGCAACATCTCCATTGTTGCTTCCTTCTTGAGCTTTCAGCCTCAACTCCTCCTCCATTAATAATGCACAAAACTCCTCAAAAGTCAAAGCTTGAGGTCTCACCTGAGTATTAAGAGCAATTACTAGTCCAACAAACTTTTGTGGACAAATCCGAAGACACCTCTGAGCTAGCTCTTTGCTAGTCTTTTGTATCCCAGCGCCAACCATCTAGTCGCGCAGATTCTTAATCCGAGTGATGAATGCTTCAACCGTCTCTCCTTCAGCAAAATTCTCCACTGCTAGTTGATTCTCCAAGTTTTGAATCCTTGTTTGGTTTCGTGTTTCATATTGACTCCTTAGTACATTCCAAGCCTCTGACGCTTTGGTTGTATGCTGAATCAGAGTCAAAACACTATCAGAACTACTTGTAACTAAGGCACACAATGCATTTGCATTCCTTCGTTTCCAAGCTCGTAGAAGATATGCATTCGGAGGAATCATCACACTAGGATTTGATGGGTCGGGGGTAGTCTATGGTTCTACGTCAGTCCCCATCATAGTCTCCAGAAGCTCATAAGAATCAAGGATAGTTGTAATTTTGAACTTCCACAAGGTGTAGTTTGTACCATCTAACTTTCCTTCGCTGAAGGTTGGTGGACGAATCCTCAGTGTTTGAATAGCTGCTACAACAACACCACCTCCTGCATCTCTTCCGGAAGTCGACATAGTTTCTCTTTGTTGTTGAAGCCTTTGCCTCTTGCACGCTCTCTGATCTCTAGAGTCCCCTGGGCTCTGATACCATGTAAAATATTACACGGTGCAACGAACAGAATCTGAAAAAGAGATAGAGAGTACACAACAGATAAGAGGAGAATCAGTAAACTCTTTAACTTCAAACAACTGATACGAAGATGGCTCTGTCCACCCATGCGCTTCCACTGTGTGAAGCTTAGATGGCGATCTAGATAGAAGATAGGTGAAGAGCTTAAGGCTAGCTGGAACAACAACTCTGACTGGGTGAAAGATGAGTGAGAGATGGCTGCGAAGGGGTTTAGCTATTATAGCCCACGAAGGTCGTTAGGTTGGACAGACCTACCATATGAGCCTCCACTAGTCGGCCAGGGAATATTTCCTTTACCATCAGGCCCCCAAACCCCACAATAGGGGTCCCTTTTAACTCCCTTACCCCGCAACTCGATGCAATGCGCCTCGAGTTGCTACCAGCTTAACCACTCCGTCTAACCCAAAGATTAGACCCACAACGGTCACCTTTTTGCCATTCGGTCACATAGACCTCATCTGATATACAAGTTAGGACTCCACCAATGTCCGGGCTCATACTTGGCTTCTCCTCATAATGGGGCCTTACAACTTTGAGCACCATGGATCATTGGTAGCACCTAATGAGGGTGGGGCATTGATCATATCTAACAGAACCTACCGCTCATGATCACCGGTGGCGATGGAATTATGACTAATATTGGTCATGATGAGTTTCTGCAATACTGTCCCTTGGACCGTAGATGCCATCCCCTTCGGACGTGGCTGGAGGAGTAGAGTCGCAAGTGGACTACCGGCCTCTTTAAGGCCCATGGCCTCCCCCATGAGCAACTGCAAAATCTTCTAGACATGAACTACGCCAGCCTGTCGTATTTGATGTACCCTAGCGACACCTTAAAGGCCCGCTCCTTCACCCTAGTGAAGCTCCTGCACTGGATATGTAACGTGTCCACTAGTATCATCCAGCACACGTCTTAGCAGTCCATCGAAAAGGATGTCTAGAAAGCTCCGCCCGGCACTCCCATGGAATGCTAAGGGGTTTTCGATCTAGGGTTTTCCGCGTCAGCCACGTAGCGGAAGTATTCCGACCATTCCCACTTAGACCTGAATTAGGGTTTTCTTGATTGGTCATTTCCTAAGAGCCACTAGCCTCGGATCCAAGCAAACTATTTTATGCAGAAACGTCAGTTTCGAAGTGGATTCACGCTGCACTTGGTTCAAGGAGAATGGAAAACGAGAGGGATGCAAAGCTCAACCTCTCTATCGTAAGGCATACTCCCATTTCGTTTCCCTAGAACATCGTAAATCGGGTTTAATCATAACTCTAGGTCAACGCTTTTGTTATGCATGTTCTTTGACGATCCTCCTACTATCCATCACGATTTTAGAAAAGTTCCCGGCCAATTGGGACCACCCATCCGTAGGAGGGACCTATGGCCCATCCTCCGCACTTTCCTCGGTTGTTTTAGTTATTTAATTACCTAACACATTAGTTGAATATGTAACAACTAGCTTCTTTAATTAACTCGTTAGGCACTGGTTCCTTCACGTAATCTTATCACTCGACATAGAAAAACAATGTCAGACAAGTTCCTTATTAACAAGTTATCATATTTATCTTTGAAATACAAAGAATCTAGCCCGTAGGCTTATCCACAATCCACCCAATGGCTATCCAGCAATCCACAGGGATCACTAATCCAAGTTTCTGCCCGTAGACTAGTATGCGGACCTCGAGATCCAATCACGAGTCTCGTTAGCCTCTTGTGCAAGACCCTGAAGGCGAGGGATTTACGGCAGAGCCCCCCTAGCACCCAAGCGTCCTCCTGCTCCAAGTAACGCTCAATGGAGAGACCTCTCGCGGCGGGTTCGGTCCAATTTCCCGGCGTGGTCAACAACCCCCTTGGTTAGGGTCAAGCAAGCAGTCGAGGGTAACTGAAGCTGCCTCTCCTTCAGGACTTCAACCTGAAGTATAAATATCCATTTATCTTTTAATTAATTGATCAAATGAAGCCAAACAGTGCTCTAAAATTTGTAGCAAGCACAAACATTTTCATTGGACGTTTTTGTTGGCAAACTGTTAAGGAATGAATTATTCCTTTTGAATCCGTCCAGCACTCGATCCGGGATAACTTGCACTTGGCAAAATCCCCTATATCCTGGGTTAGGGCGTACCCTTTTAACCTGACTTGGTCAAACCTTAAGTTTTTCGGTTGGGTCTTTAGTTTCTAAACAATCTTCCTTACTCAAGAAGGATACTAAATTAGGATGATTATTCATCCTCTTGTAAGATAATTTGCGTAAGGACATGCCAACTTCATTGCGAGAGTTTGGTCATTCCCTTGTGATCCAATCACAAGATCATATGACTCTGCACTTGTTGCGTAAGAGCTGCATCAAACCATGAGACTATGGAGTCACGAAATAATTTGTTTCAGGTTCTTTAAGCTGATGTCATTAGACCTAGGGTTTCCAAGCTTCATCTTTGTAAGATTCTCAAGGACAAACCCTAGTTCCTTTTACGATTACTATTCACTGTCCCTACATTCAGTGAATGTGGACAAGTATTTAAGGTATAGGAATTTCTTGGAATTTAACTCATTACAAACGAGTACTCTGTGGTTTAGGTGTTTTAGGTTTTATGCCAATTGGGTTAACTCTAGAGATAATTTCAAGATTGCTTCCACATGATTCATTGACTATGCGTAAATTGATTTCTTAACTCAACGGTTTGAGGTCATTAGGTTAATTTCAACTAATCTTCCCTTTTCTTTGCGAACAATATTCATGCTAAATAAGAAACCTTTTTCTTGCTAATTTATGCAATTGACAACGATAATCTCATAGAGTTTATGCATCGTAAGAATCATTTCATGCTTTCCACTTTCCACGATGATTCATTACGATATGGGTTAATAGTGCGAGACGCAGTTTATACTTCTAGGATTAACCAAAGTATTCTATTTTAATGGATAATAATCTAGACTTATAATTCATTTCAATGCAAAAGCTATTTTCAAGAAATACATTTATGCTTTCTTTAGTTTGCATTTTTCATTTAAAAGTATTGATGGCTAAGTTCCTTCGTCGTGAACAACTAGGACGAGAATATATTCTATTTCTAACAATTAACCTTGCATGATTGAATTACAACAATATCAAATAAAAATTAGGAAGGAAAACCTGGGTTTGGGGTGAGATATCCACATGGATATCAGGAGATGACCCTCCTGCGGCTACGCCTTGGACTTTCTTAGGAGGCATCGCAATTGTAGTTTTTCAAATGTGGAAGCAGCTTTACAACTCCTCCTAGGAATTCCACCATCGCTCCCTTGCACCGCTTGTCGAAAGTAGTTTTTGGAAGGCTCCCTCCTTGAAGTCGGGGAATTCGAAAGGGTGTTTCAGAATCTTTTATGACTAAGACCCATGGGGAAGGCTTAATGGCCTTTGAATGACTCGTTCAAACGAGGAATGAAAAGGGATGGAAAAGACACAAGGTGCGGGAGAGAACTCCAAGGGAATATAGTAATCGTAAAGGTTATAAGTAAGGACGAAGGACCCTTAGGTCAAACTTGGAGAAAAGGGGTTTCAATATGCCACAAGGGGAGGGGCTAGGGAAGGTTTAAACACGGAGGAAAGAGGGGTGGTTCCAAAGCCAAGGGATAGGGGTTTAAGGGATTAACACCGGGGGTGTGGTTGCAAGGAAAAGGGGGCTTAAGGATTTATAAAAACACAGAGGAAAGAGGGGTGGTTCCAAAGCCAAGGGATAAGGGGTGGTTCCAAAGCCAAGGGATAAGGGTTTAAGGGATTAACATGGGGGGTGTGGTTCCAAGGAAAAGGGGGCTTAAGGATTTATAAAAACACGGAGGGGGGGTGATCCCAAATCCACGAAAAAAGGGGGCTAAGTAAGCATTAAAGCACGAGGGTAATAAAAAGGGTTTCAAGCCCATAAGGAAGGGGCTTAAGGGAATTCTAAAACCCGGGGGGTAATAATAATAAGGTTTTTGAAAGACACAACAAGGGGGTGAAAGGCCCTTAAGAGGATTTAAAACCGGGGGTTAATAAAAAGGTATAGGAAGGGGGGTTAAGGAGGCCCCCCTTTTGGAGGCTTCCAAGCTTCAGAAGCTTGGGGGGGTGATTAAGACCGTCAGTCTCGACGGCGCAATGGAGGCGGCTCCTCCCTCCCTCGACGGCGTCGTGTCCCTCTGCCTAGGCGGCCAGCACAGCGAGTCCGTCCCCCTCTTTGTCCTTCAAGCGGCACAGGCGAAATACTTCTCCCTCATGGTGGCAGCACTACCCTCACGTATATCATCCCTCCCCTCCCACAAGGAACTTTAGACACCTATCCATATAGAAAAAAAAGAGAAATTTTCTAGATACTTATCAAAGTATCTAGAAAAAGTCTCAACTAGTAAAAGTGGAACACTTTACAAGTTAGTGATCTAGTAAAATATTTCTATATAGAAAATTTTTAAAATTCCTAGTTGATGATCTAGTAAAATATTCCTAGATAAGAAAACTAGTTGACACCATACATATACTAAAATTTTCCTATACGAGAAAACTAGTCGGAACCATTAATACAAGCCATTATCGCACTAATATATCATTTTGAGAAAACTAATCACGATTTGTTCACAATGTTGTATTGTTAGCAATAGAATTGTGATTGAATCCACTTAAAAAAATTTGTATTGAACACTACATTCTCTCTACTTCACCATGTTCTACAGCACCTAAGGTAGGTCTAGAGTTGTCATCCTCTTCGGATCTACTCCACCATTAAAAAAATTAAGTCTTGTTAGCTCTTCCTAAGCCTCCCTTCCTTTTTTTTAAAATGTAGATCCTTGTTGCTTCACCAACAATGTTGTCCCTAGATGCATTTTGTGCTTACAATTAGCAAGGATATCAAAAGGCTCAAACATGTACATAGCGAAAAAAGCTTAGAGCAAAAAGAGAAGACCTACCATTTTTAGCAAACTTCCTTCCCTTTGATCCTAAAAGCACTGCAATCTCCCATAGCTCCACAACATAGATCTACTCTACTGGTTGTATGCTTCAAACCCTGTAGTCCTATCCACAATAAGACAAATAATGAAATGTTATTTAAATCATTTGCTCATGGAACCATATTGTATCATACTTACTAATGGGGATAAATGTAATGCCCATCCAAATCAATGAATACTCTTGTGGGAATATGCAAAGCTATCTAGACTCTCAAACAATACGATTTACCAAACACATATGCTAGTGTTGAGTTTGCCCACAAGATAGGAATCCAATAGATTGAAGTATCATACCAAGTCAAATTGATTTAGCTTACCACTACATGCAAATAGGATATCAAAACCCTCAACTTACATTCTTCATTTTCAATGTTTTAGCAAGTTTTTTAGATAGGTGGATGAAACATACAAATCCATCAAGCTCAAACTTCAACCAATCTAACCTTTTATTGGGCTTGCTACAACCAAAGTAGCAAGAGGTGCATCTAATGTAAGAGCACCAAAGTAGCAATAGATGTACCTTCTATGGATTTCCTTCATAAGGATACATACCTTGTGGTGGCAGTCCAAGGTTTGATATGCTTCACCTCCTCCAAGCACATTGTTGGCATTGCCCGTGTCTACACGAGCTCCTACCATGACCACTCTGACTCCATAGGCAAAAGTTGCTAGATAGAACAAGCCTCTCAGTAGTGAGGTTTCAAGTGCGCATAGGTTTCATCTAAAAGATTAGACAAAGATTCACAAGAAATAAGCCTTGATTTGCTCAAATACTAGCTAAACATTGATACTCTTATTAGAAATGATGATGTTGATGAAAAATGTCCTACAAGCAAGCCATATTTCACAAGAAGTTAGATTGGTCCTAGCTATTGAATATCCAAGGTGAACTAAAGTACTAATCCATAGATGGTCTCAAGAGAACTCAAGAAGCCACTCCTTCAAATCCAATATGCCCAATGATTCTTATTAATTCATTAAGCTCCAAGAAGTCGATACAAAAGGGATCATTTTTTAGTTTACTTCTACATATTCTGTGCATCATGGAATTTAGCATGAAGTCTATTAAATACATCTCCTACTTCTTCCACATGTCACCATGAGCCTGCAGTCCTTAGCTTACCCATTTCTGCTAGTGATATTTGCACTGATGAGACTGTACTCCCAAACATGTCTATCCACATGATTATTGACAGGGCCTATGATAGGGGGTGCTTCAAAGGAGAAAGGCATGCACTATGTTCTTAATTGCTGTCCTCGAAAAAAATTTGATAGTGATTGTGCATCAAAATTAAGATTTTTGTTGGTGAAAATTCGTACATGAGCAATGTAGGGATCAATAATTTCAAATGATGTGTTGTTGCTCCCTCAGCGACGATAACCTGTTTGAAGAGTTAAAATTAGCACCATGTAAAGTTGCAGCTTGCGATCCCTTCACGTGTGTTAGCTATATATAGTCTATCTATATATAGCACTTAGCTATATATAGTCTATCTATATATAGCGCCCTAGGTCCCCTCTATATGTTCCTATCATGTGTGCTCACTTGACACACTTCTGGGGTTCCACTTTCAGTGTCTCGTGTCTCTCTTCTCCTCTCTCTTCCTCCGTTCCTCGTCTCCCTCTCGCATATTGTTCAACATGGTATCAGAGCAAGCACAGGTCCGTAGCTGAGAGTATCTTGCCATCGGCCATGGTAACCTACCCCCTCCATCTCTCCTATTATGTTCGTTGCCAGGAGGCTCCTCTGCCTCCACCATCACTAGCATAAGGCAAGAATGCCCAGTCGAGCTCTGTTTAACAATCTGTGCGCCCTACCAGACCACAGACCAACAAGGGTATGCGCTTGATGCGCAGGGATTGGCCCTCCTTGAACATGCATATGCATCACAAGAGCGGCAAGATTGGAAGGATGCCGAGCCACAGGCAGTCGCTGTGACATCAGGCAGGGCGTAGCGGTCTACATGCGCGAGCCTCTGCCATCCCCTTCGAGGTGTTAGCTATATATAGTTTGTCTATATATAGTGCCCCAGGTCCCCTCCATATATTCCTATCATGTGTGCTCAGTTGACACACTTCTGGGGTTCCAATTCCGGTGTCTCATATCTCTCTTCTTTCCTCTCTTCCTTTGGTCTCTGGTCTTCCTCACAGTTTCCAACATGGTATCAAAGCTGAAGCCCTGTCCTACTGCCGATGTTGTTGCGCTCACGGGGAAGGATCCTCTCTTGCTGCACCTCCAGAAAAACGCAAAGCAGAGATAAAATCTCTCTGTTTCTCTCTGAAGATCTAGTAGCGTCAGGATCTGAAGGGCAAAAACTCCCAGAGACTAAGAAAAGCTTAGTTGAACAGAGCCTCTCGCACCCCATGCGAGAATCATACCACTAGTGCCAGGAGCAGTGCTGCCTGTAGCGCCCTTGCTTCAGCCTGGGAGCCCACTTGTTAGCCTGTTTGTACTTAGCAGTGCCTCCCCTGTGGCCATGCTTGCCCCCTGGCCCTATCCATGTGCCTGCCAACTGTGATGTCAGATCTGCTAGTTGTGACACCCGTGGAGCTTCCTGCCCTGTGTCACGCCGCTAGGCTGCCTCCATGGCTTTTCCCGAGCTCTGCAACAACCGTGGTCATAGCAGAACCGTGATCATAATGATGGTACACTGCTTGATTACTGTGGTTGTTAGGCATGCTTCGTTTTTACTATATAGAACGGCTTAAAGCTTCTCTCTTCTTGAAGCCTATAGCATTCAGGCCATTTTGTGCACCTTGGAGTGGCTTCCTTGAAGGCCTTCCTACAGCATACACAGGACCCCATGGGCTTTCTGACAAGGAACTGGACAAGCAATGATCCTTGTGGAGATCACTGAGTGTCCGCTCTATTGTGGATCTAATGCACAAGCACAGTTTCTAAGAAGTAGTAGCTTCGCCCTCTAGGAGATTTGTGGATTGGGAGGAGCAGTTTATCTCTCAAATTCCAATTTTATCAGATGTCCTCCACCCTGTCTCATTCGTTATTCCATTGATGAGCGTCTATATCAACATTACTTTTCGATGTTGATATTGCCATGCTTCATGATGATCAACATTACTTTTGGATGTTGATATTGCCATGCTTCATGATGATCAACATTACTTTTGGATGTTGATATTGCCATGCTTCATGATGATCATCCTCGTTCGTTATTCCATTGATGAGCGTCTATTGTTTCATTTATATTCTTTCCAGCTGATGAGCATCTATATTCCAGCTGATGACAAATTGTTTTATTCTATTCATGGGGCCCCACGTGTTATGTTGTCTATAGAGCGGCGTCGCGAACCATCTCTATAGACCTTGTGTTGTTCTAATGTCACTGTAAAATTTTTTTTAGTTTTGATGTGACAGATATACTGCTTACATCCCAAGTTCAATTGAAGGAATTTCTTGCAGATTTTACCTTTTGCAATGATGTCGCTTATCCTTATTTTACATGTTGTATATTTAGGAGTGATAAAGCTCTTTTGATGCCTCTGAATAGGCGATTGTAATTCAGGAGTGATGTAGCTTCTGAGTGATGTAGCTCCTTCTCCATTGATGTAGCTCCTTTGATGCCTATGAATAGGCTCTTGTAAGTTCAACTTTGTAATTTTATATTTTGAATATTAATATAACGGTAGGCTTATATAGAGCTGTGGGTTTTTCCCTTGAGCCCCTAAGGGTTTTTTCATCCATAGTAAGGGACCTTTATTTGAGCGAGGGATGTTAGCTATATATAGTTTGTCTATATATAGCGCTTAGCTATATATAGTCTATCTATATATAGTGCCCTAGATCCCCTCTATATATTCCTATTATGTGTGCTCAGTTGACACACTTCTGGGGTTCCACTTTCAGTGTCTCGTGTCTCTCTTCTCCTCTCTCTTCCTCCGTTCCTCGTCTCCCTCTTGCACACTATTCAACAATGTGCAGATGGCTGTAAATTTTGGAGTTAGTATATTGATAGCATTATAAAGAAACCAAATTCATTGTTTATACACTCATACATACAAAGCTTTTAGTTGGTTACACCTTAACACCACCTAATACTATAGAATCACAGAAAAACCTAGTAATAGTGTTTTACAAAATCATAAGGCAGCCCCTCCCAACAGAAATTCCACGATTCCTCCTCCATCATCTATCATAGTAGTGAACTCTTGTTGCTTCTTTTGCTTCATCAATTTGTAAAATTAATTGGTCGAAGCACTAGCTTCATAAGATACCATTTCCCTTAGACTAAATTTTGGCAACTTCACCTTTATGTTTTTGCAAATCCTCCATGTAATGCTCCACTTCTTTGAGAAGTTGATAAGACATCCCAATACTAGAACACTTAGCAAGAGTTGTAATAATATACTCCCTGCATTGCTAACTACTAACATGCAACCCTCTTTGAAGTCTATCTTGATCTTTGCCATACATCTTGGTAATCTCAATGATGATAGCTATGGATCTCATCTAATTCTACATTGGATTAGCCATTGGATTGTTGGTTTTTTTCCAAGCATCCTTCAACTATAGGTTGAATCCTTCCTTTTCTAGAAAAGGAGCTATTGAAAGAGAGGGGCTTCCATTTCTTTCTCCTACTAAACACATCCTTCTTGGATGGACTTCCTAGGCACCTCACATTCCAAGAGATCATAGTGAGCTAGCTAATTAGCATTATATATTTGTTTGAACCTCTATAATCCAAAATAGCAAATAGCCTTGTCAACAAAACATTTGCAATAAGCTTTTAAAGGGAAAGTTTTTATTTCTTACCTCCATTAGACTTCAAAGAATTTGGTAGTTGAATTTATTTGTTTCCATCCTGCTTTAAATTTGGCATATCTAGGATCATGCTTGATAATTAGGTTGCTCCTTAGGTTCCTCCTTCTGAGGCTTGTTTGTTTCCATGAATTTACCCTCCTCAATCTATGCTTTTTTCTTTTTACTTCTTTTGAAGTTCTTCCTTATCTCCACTATTTTCTCCTTGGGTTCTTCTTAGCTCAATTCCTTTTTGGGCATTCCTTTGCAAAGCACCCATCTTCTTGACATTGACCAACAACTCAATCCCATTAAGATCAAAAAGCTAGAACATCTCAAGGATCTTCTTTCTCTTATCCCAAAGTACGAGAGGCCACTTGCTCCACTAGTTGATATTATTGTAAGAACATGGAACGCTCTAGCTAGCACTTCTACTAGCACATTAACTTCTCTATCTGGCAAAGTAGAAAGTTCATGAAAACTATCCCATATTGGACATTCAATTTGCAAGACCTCCTCAGGAATAAAATCAACATCCCATGGAAGCATGTAAACAAGGCTCACTTTAAGCCAAACAACTGAACCCAAAACCCAATCTCTTTTTGCTTTAGATGAAAGCAAGACCCAAAAGATACCTCATGGCAAGCAAAACAATGTGAGTACCACTTTGACCCAGAGGTGAGTCAAAACAATCTAGCAAACTCATCCTCAAGGGGGACCTTCCCTTAAAAATACATATACATGTTGCATAGAGAATACTTAGCATTGCTTTGCTGATGCATGGCAAAAAGATACCACTCATGCACATACCACTTACTCCCCAAATTCTATTGTGACTCTCTTTTAATTCTCATTGAAATAATTTTGGTCACCCCACATCTTCTTCTCTAGCTCTTCCATGTTCATGCTAGCAATGACAATGTTAGCATAATCCATCTCCATCCCATTGCCTTGCTTCTATTGTTTTATGTTTGTGCTATGTGTTCCATCATCTCTTACTCCTTGTTTACCCCCTAAATATGCTACATGCATGAAAGGGGGAGCATATACCACATGTTGGTAGGAAATGTTTCTTTTTTAATGAACTTAATACAGCTACCCTAGTCAATAGACCATGTACCATGACTGTCTATTGAGAGCTTCCCTCTTCAAGTTTCCACATACTCAAAGAGATTTTATGTCATTCATTTAAGGAAAAGGCTATTACAACTTGAACTATTTCTATTTTGATAATGCATGGATATGCTCCTAGTTTGTAAGGGGCTCAAATAACTTTCGATAACTATTTACGCTTATATAGATGCTAGGTATATCCCACACTTCAAGGGGAATTTAAGGGGAATTTCAAAATTTAAAGCCATGGCATTGAGTTGAATTGAATGAGATTATTCTTTGTTTTAATGTGACAAGGAAATATTTATATTGTTAAAAATGATATTTTATTTGTGGATATGTAAACTATTTGTGCCATGTGAGTAAGAATTAAAAGTTATCAAAATGCACAAATGTATCTTGTAGCACATGTACATTTTGGATGCATACAAACATATCAATTACAAATGTGTATCAACATTGTCTTATTTGAGATTGATTACATGGCTGATGGTTAGGCCTATCAATTGTAATGTATATTACTTAACATGACTATATAAGCATGAGTATGTTAGATGTTATATACAAATTTGTTTTGATTTACTGTGCATGCACATTATCCTATGATCAATAGCTTCATAATTTTATCCAATAAACATGGCTATATTGGGTGATATATAGAAATTCACCTTGCTTTACCATATAGACACTTATTTTACTAGTTATAGCTTCACATCTATCTAGTAAAACTAAAAATCTAGTTTCAAATTAAAAAATCCTAGTTACTAACTAGAAAAAATTTTGCATTTACTAGATATAAGCCTATTTACCATCTAGTTTAGTGTCTAAAGTTCCTTGTGTCCTTCCTTTTTTTCAGCCTACGGCCCCCTGTTAAATAGGGGAGGGAGGGGATCCTCCCTCTCCCTTCGTGTCCCGAGGCATGGCCATTGAGGCTGTTGGAGCTTGCTGGCCTTTCTAAATCCCTCTCCCCCTCCAGCACGAACCGTCGCTGACAGGAAAAAAATTTCCATGAATATTTTAATATTTGATATATTACTAGATATTCCTGCTAGATGACCTCTTCGATGACGGCCAGCACGTCCTCGGCCTCAACCTCGAGTGTGCTCTCACCTTCTGCTCCCGCCAGCTCATGACGATGTTTGGGCCCGCTGCCGTGGCCACGGCCGGCCTTACTGACGTGTTCCACAGCTCCCTTACGAATGAGCCTAAAGGTATACCATTTCCATAACGAGGCTCAAGGAGGCTTCCATGGGGAGCTCGAATAAGGCTTCCATGGAATGACCCATCTTCTTCATTTACGCTAGGAAATATGTTTTTACCCCCGCGTTACTTTCATTCCGAGTGTTACAATATCAAAACTTAGCACTAACTTTAAAGAAATACGGGGCGTTTCTTTGACACAGGCGTCTCCAAAGACCAATCATCCCAACAAGAGTTGGTGATCGAGATGGGAGTGCAGTGGGCTACTGATATGCAAGCTCAAGGCATGTCGTCTAAGCACTACAAGCGTGTGCAGGAAGCAGTTGTGGACTATCTCACCAGTGTGATGTTTATTGTAGCATTGAGAGAGGAGAACAATCTAAAGATACTAGGTCTATTCTTACTCAAAGTGTGACAAAGAATTTTAATATCTAAAGATAATTCTCACAATTGGACTAAGTATTCAGGATCTAAGAAATGTAATGTATCAAGGCCTAATGTTGCCAATCAAGGACCAATATCTCAATCCATGTAATATCCAAGGTCACAACTATACTTTCCAAATATGTTGCTAGGTGTCACCTATACGAAGGGTGAGCACCTTCAATGTTTCTCCTTTGTGTGCACATTGACAAGATGAGTGCCTTGAATGGTTCTCTCTTACCGCTATGCATGTTTCCAAGAGCTAATTACTTTTTGTCTTGGGCAGAAGCATGATGAGGATGCCTATCCTTTTTGAGTGAGACTTGCATGTGTTAATGTGGGTGAAGTCGTACATGGGTGATATCACAATATTTATATGTCAAGCATTAACATCCATATGATTTGATTATCTAATGAAATTCCAATGATTATTTGATTTATTATGGCTAGCTATATTTCTTCAATTAATTATTTTTCTAACATGATTTTCTAAATCTTTGGCAGAGCTAATGTGTAGAGCAAGATGAATTGGATGCACATAGCAACCACACTTTATTCTATAAACTTCTTCGTTGTATTATACAAATAGTTGCATCGTTGTGTACAATAAGGAGTGCATATACCCTCTTTGTACATATTTATTAATACATGATTTTAGAGATATATTGAAGGTATTCTGGAAATATTTTACCACTCTCAATAGTTGTGAGTTGTGCAATTGATTGCAATCATTTATTTAGTAAAATCGAATTCTTTTATAAAAATAGTGATTATAAAGGGCCTATCTTCGAGCAAAGCAAGATTCATTTTAATATTATAAATATGGTATGGAGGAGATACCCACTCTGTGTAGGGGGAAGATTGCACCCAATAGTGTATTGCTCAATTTTTCCTTACTATTCTTTAAGTCTGTTTTGAGTTTTATGAGTCATGCTTTCATTTTTATGAGTAAAAGAGTGTGAGGTAGAGCTTCTTCTGCTCGTTTTGTGCAATTCTTCCATCTGATGTGTGGAACAGTGATATCAGAGCCCAGCCTACATCTAGGGCTTCCAATCGCCTATCCTCTTATGCGAAGGCAAGCTCGCTGGAACAACTGGCCTCTACGGTCTATCTCAACCCAAAACTGACTTCATGCTAGATTTCCAAGGCTCGAAAATCCTCCCCAAACCCCCTATCTCTATCCAAAATTTTCTAAGTCTAGTCCAACATTAAAAAATCCTATCTCCTTACCATGTTGCCATCATTCGAGAGCTTTTGTGGCCAAAGAATATTAAGAGATATTAATTAATCTATATTGTCTTAAGCTTAGCTTAAGCTTTGAGAAGTTTAAAGCTTCTTTTGAATTTTGTGGGGGGTCGTTTTTTGTTATCGTCAACTACACACTTCATTGATCTGCCTAAATGACAATTGACTTACATTTCTCACAAGAGAGGAGATTCTTGTGCAGTCACTCCAAGATTGCAAAACTTCATCAAAATACTATTAAAAAAATTTGTCTTTCTTGCCTATTCCTTCTCCTAATTTTGTCAAGAAGCTGCTCTTTATTTTGATACCTACACACCAAAATTTTCTTACCATGAGCAAAGTGACTCTTTAATTACAAGGCATCTCTATTATTTGGATCGTTTCACCAAGTTTTTAGCAATCACCATGTCTTAGGAAGGACTATCCAACACTACAAATTTAGACTCCACATCACCACT
Source organism: Lygodium microphyllum (assembly GCF_053477565.2). Lineage (NCBI taxonomy): Eukaryota > Viridiplantae > Streptophyta > Polypodiopsida > Schizaeales > Lygodiaceae > Lygodium > Lygodium microphyllum. Next base: position 8,467,215 of record NC_141150.1, on the reverse strand, counting down.
TCCTAAACCAACCATGGAGCAATACATAGATTCATTGGCCATGCAACTAGAAGAAGAGCATCACCAACTCGAGCAAGAGCTACGATATCATAAGTTTTATACATCCCAAATTTATTTTGTCGATGATGCTATGGTCTCCAAGATCAATGCCACCCTTGAAATGAATCCATCCGCAAAGATAAGCAAACAAATCTTTAAATTTAATACTAACAATAATATTAAAGATGTTGTAAGGTTATCTCTTTGCTAAGTGAATTCAACTCATATTTTGATAATAAAAGTTATACTGAAAATGATAAAATCAAGTGTGCTTCACATAATTTTATCAACAAAGCTTCTTTATGGTGGTATGTTATATGCAAGATCACTGATCATCCTCTTATGTGGACGGCATTCCTTAAGAAGGTTCTCACTTATTTCCTTCTTGCCAATTTTAGTTGCACATGCAATAACAATGGAATATCCTTATGGAACCAGAGCAAGAGATCCTCATCAGTACATCGAATGATTCTAGAGAACTTTCCTATAATGGCAAATGGTCAAACCTATAGTCAAAATACCTTTTAAAAGAAAGTATATATTCAGACTTCTTTCATTTTTCCAAACTAAAGTCAACATGTTTAAACCCAACATATTTGAACAAGGCCGTCTCCCTAGTGCATGACGTCGAAAAGAAACAAACTAAAGATCAGTGAGTGACAAGTTTTAGCTTTCTTGGAAAATAATATGGGTAACAACAACTATCATTTTAAGTCTTTTCATGCTTCCAACATTCAATTTGGAAAGAATCTGTTGCTTACCAACCTTGGATAATAAATTTCTATAATAATGTAGGCCACCCTAGTTGAAATTATAATCCCAAGAGTTCTACTTTACTCTCTAATTTTCTTAAGTCATTTGAACCTAAAAATGCTAATCCAAGTGTCTCAAATACCAATTCCAAGAATGTAATTTGTTACAAATGCAATCGTATATGCTATGTCAGGGACCCATATAGCCCAATAATAGGGGACAAATGGCCTAATAAATATGACACTTGTATGTCCTTTCCTAAGGATAGTATACAAGGATGTATGAGTAGTGGTATGTGTTGCCAAAATTCTTGATCTTCATCGTCATGGTCTTGTGCAAGGTATGGATCTTAAATCTCATCCACGTATGGGAATATGTGAGTATTGTGCACTTGGAAAACACCATCGTTCGCCTTTCCACACTTCTACTTCATCACATTCCTGTGCTCTCTTGGCTTTGGTTCATACCGATATTTGCCGTCCTTTTCCTGCCTCAAAGTCTTAATATCGATATTTTATAACTTTCATTGAAGATTTCTCGCAGTACACACATGCCTATCTTCCTCGACATAAGTATGAGGCTTTATCTATATTTAAACAATACAAGATAAGTGTGGAGCTTGAAACTGGATTCTCTATAAAGACTCTTCACAATGACAATGGCGGTGAATATGTATCCAATCTATTTGATGTCTTCTGTAAGGATCAAGGTATTCATCATGAGTTTACAGTTCCTTATTCTCCTCAGCAAAATGGTGTTGCTTGTAACGTGTCCACTAGTATCATCCAGGACACGTCTTAGCAGTCCATCGGAAAGGATGTCTAGAAAGCTCCGCCCGGCACTCCCATGGAATGTTACGGGTTTTGCGATCTAGGTCTTCTCGCATCTGCCACGTAGCGGAAGTATCCTAGCCATTCCCACTTAGGACCGGAATTAGGTTTTTCCTGATTGATCATTACCGAACAGCAACTAGCGTCGGACCCAAGCAAACTAGTTTACGCAGAAACGCCAGGTCCAAAGCAGATTCACGCTGCACTTGGTTCAAGGAGAATGGGAAACGAGAGGGATGCAAAGCTCAGCCTCTCTACCATAAGGCATAGTCCCATTCCATTTCCCTAAAACAATGTAAATTGAGTCACTACAAGGGACTGGGGCAATAGCGACGCCGATTAGCGATGGCGTTTATCGGCATCGCTATTGGCGTCGCTATATGCGTCGCTATTTGCGTCGCATTTGCGACGCAAATAGCGACGCCGCAGGGAAAAAAAGCGCGACCGAAACCAGAGCGTCGTTTTCATTTTGTTTTCTTCGCCTTTTGAGAGCGAGAGCGAGGGAGAGAGCGAGGGAGAGAGCCAAGGCTTTGTGAGAGAAGAGGAGGAAGAGACTTGCTGCCGCTGCCACCGCCACCGCCACCGTCGTTGTTCGCGAAGGAGAGGAGGAGCCCTCGTTGCAAAGAGAAGCCGCCCACGCTCGCCATATCTCATTGGTGAGTCTCCCTCTCTCTTTCTTTTACTTGTTGAAGGTTTAAATCGTTCTCTTTTGTTTATTTAGGAGAGGAAAAGAAAGAGAAGGAGAGGGAGAGGGAGAGAGAGGGAGAGAAAGAGAGGGAGAGGGAGAGAAAGAGAGTGAGAGTGCATTCTCTCTCTCTCTCTCTCCCTTTTGCTTGTTTAATGTTTAAATTACTTTCTTCTTTGCTTGTTTAGGAGAGGAAACGAGAGAGTAAGAGAGAAAGAGAGGGAGAGGGAGAGGGAAAGGGAAAGAAAGAGAAAGAAAGAGAAAGAGAAATAGAGGGAGAGGGAGAGGGAGGGGGAGGAAATAGGAGAGGGAGAGAAAGAGAAAGAGAGGGAGAAGGAGGGAGAGTGCATTCTCTCTCTCCCTCCCTCTCCCTTTTGCTTGTTTAATGTTTGAATCACTTTATTTTTTGCTTGTTTAGGAGAGGAAATGAGAGAGAAAGAGAGTGAGAGGGAGAGGAAGGGGAAGGAAATGAGAGAGGGATAGAAAGAGAAAGAGAGGGAGAGTGCATTGTATCTCTCCCTCTCCCTTTTGCTTGGAGGATGTTTAAATCACTTTATTTTTTGCTTGTTTAGGAAATGAGAGAGAAAGAGAGATAGAGAGGGAGAGGGAGAAAAAGAGAAAGAGAGGGAGATGGAGAGGGAGAGGGAGAGGGAGAGGGAGGGGGAGGGGAAGGAAATGAGAGAGGGAGAGAAAGAGGGAGGGGGAGGGAGAGGGAGCGAGGGAGCGAGGGAGAGGGAGAGGGAGAAAGAGGGAGAAAGAGGGAGGGAGAGGGAGAGGGAGGAGGAGGGAGGAAATGAGAGAGGGAGAGAAAGAGAACGAGAGGGTGAGGGAGAGGGTGAGAGAAAGAGAGGAAGAGAGGGAGAGGGAGAGGGAGAGGGAAGGGAATGAAATTTAAGATAATATACGTATCGATAATGGTATGCAATGTGCTTTGCATACGGCCACGTACTTCATCAAAATTAACCCAAAATTATTGTTATAGAAGTGGAGATCCCTTAAATTGAGTATAGGATAATTTCTCTCAGGTCTTATGACTATGAGTAGAATTGATTGAAATAAATTTTATTACTATAGTTGTAAAATTTCATAGATGGCGCGCATTAATTTTAAAATGGATTACTTATACTCAAAGCCGAGATATAACAAAAAATTATCTACCGGGACAAACAAATCGTTGAGCATGATACAAGGCCGAGATATAACATCGGAAAATCTCTCGACTACTATATACAATGCAAGGTTTATGGTCAACTTGCAAGTTGACGTACATCTCCAAAAAGCTATCCATTTAAGCCTCGTTTGCTGTAATGTAGATAAGATGGCAAACGAAGAAGGTCCTATTGTTCAAGACCGCGAGTCGTATCTTAATCAGCGTGTCCCATGTCCTTGCTCTCAATGCAAGTTGGCAATTAGACAAAAACGCCGATTGTCTATAGAACACGTACGACGATTTGGCGAGTTTCAACCTGAGATTATTGATCAGGAGATTGCAGATTTTCAGCAAACGGTATTTTCAAGTTAGCATTTTTCATGCATTGTACTCTCAAGCTAATTGAAAACCATACACAATAAGATTGGGTCTTGTTGGCAAATTTTGTGTCCAGGGGGGTGATGTCTCGACCCAAGGGGGAGTACACCCTTTGCGGCCAATTAGAAGAGTTCGTGGACGTGCGATGGATGGATGGCAGGAGCCAATAGACCACTCGCAAGGCCCATCTATATCGTCAATGCCAGAGGAGACAGACAACCTTCCCGACTTGCCTACAATCTTGGAGCCTGAGATGGAGGCAATGATCGATGCATTGATTCCCATGGATGTTGAGACATCTGACCCGCTTAGAGAGGAAGCATCCATACCATTATATGATGGGTGCCGAGTATCTCGGTTGAAGACATTGCTTGCACTCTTAAGTGTGCAAGCAAAATACGGTTGGAGCGATACGAGTGTGACTGAGTTATTCAGGTACCTTGCATACAGACTTCATTGTTTTTTTTTAAAACAGTATTATTGTAAATATGGATGGATTTTTCAAGGTGTTTTATGATTTTTTCAGGTTATTGAAATATCATATATTGCCACCTGCAAACACCATGCCTGAGTCTTGTGATGATGCACGACATGTTTTACGGAAGCTTGGCATGGACTACAATAACATCCATGCATGTATCAACGACTGCATATTGTTTCGAGATGAATACGAGACTATGGAGACATGTCCAAAGTGTGGTGCTCACAGGTATTGACAGGACTTGCAAGGGCAGACCATCCCTCAAAAAGTCCTCAGACACTTTCCGCTCATCCCCCGCATAAACCACATGTTTCGCACGTCTGCCATGGCAAGCTTGACAACGTGGCATGTGCAGAATAGGTCTACGGATGGAGTGCAACGAATATCAGCAGATTCGCGCGCATGGAGCCACATTGACTCTACCTTCCCAGGCTTTGCACGAGAGCCAAGGAATCTTCGGCTCGGTCTCGCCATGGATGGTGTGAACCCATTTGGTCTGCGCTCGACTTCTTACAGTGTGTGGCCTATAGTGCTTGTCAACTACAACATTCCTCCATGGCTTTCTACGAAGAAAGGACATCTCATCCTTAGCTTGCTCGTCCCGGGCCGCTACAAAGTAAAAAATATGGACGTGTATCTTCGTCCATTAGTCGATGAGCTTAAGATTTTGTGGGACGAGGGGGTCACAGTGCAAGATATGAGCAGGCGCGATGGTCGGCGGTCAGCCAACATTCGAGCCATTCTCATGTGGACGATGCATGACTTTCCGGGATTGGGAGAGTGCTCAGGTGAGCAGACCTTTGTTCACGCCGGTAATATCTATATTTTATTTCATTCAATCAAGTATTCACTAGGTCGTGGATCGCCTTGCAGGTCTCGTTACCTCAGGTTATCATGCATGTCCATTGTGTGGGCCACAGTTAGACTCCCGAAGGTCACGAACCATGAAGAAGATGGTATATCAAGGACACGCCACTTTCTTGCCGGAGGATCATGAACTCAGGGAAGGTTTTCTTGGACGACCTCTAGCACGTATGAACGCTGCAAGCTGGTACGAGCTGAAAATGGTAAACCCGGAATCACATCCAAATGGAATGCGACGGTTCTCAGTTTTCTACGAGTTGCCATATTGGACCCACTTACAGGTCAACCACTTGTTGGATCCCATGCATATTTTCAAAAATGTGGGCAGCTTGCTATGGGACCACATCACAGGAAAGAGAGACACTATAGGGTCACGAATGGATTTAAAGGAGGTAGGTAAGATGGAGGCGCTTTGGCCGCAGTCGAGTGCTGAAGGGGGAGTGCGACTTCCTCGCGCTCCCTGAGTTTTGTCTACCAAAGAAGAGCGCATTGTGAAGCAAGTAATCAAGTCTATCCGCACTCCGACGAGTATGATGCGTTCTCTCAGGTCCGCATTTTCTAAAGATGACCAAATGTCTGGGCTAAAATCCCATGATTGGCATAAGATATGTCAGGTTTGTGAACAGAATGGATTTTAATTAGCGTGGACATTTTGAAATTTGAAAAGTGACCATTATTCTTAATGCTTTCTCATTTGTGGCAGTTTGTCCTACCGATCGCGATCGCGGGATGCCTAACTCCAGAAATTCGCGGGGCCATTTACAAGCTGTCGACTTTGGTGCAATGGATCTCACAGAAAGAGATTAAGACGTCCTCTATTGAATCCGCAAGGCGGGGAGCAGTTGAGACGGTCTGTCTCTTTGAGAAATACCTGCCCACTAGCATGCTCACGATACAAGTTCACCTTCTTGTGCATCTTGTGGACGAAGTGGAGATTGCCGGACCTGTCCATACGCGATGGATGTTCTTCCTGGAGCGCTTCATGAAAACCCTGAAAGGCTTTGTGCGACAACGAGCTCGTCCGGAAGGTAGCATGGCGGAGGGTTGGTTGGTGTCAGAGGCATTAGTGCATATCTCACAATGGCTACCAACGGTGGAACCAGACAATGAAATGCTATGGACGCTCAAGGACGATGACAGGGTGACTGGAGATGTGGTGGTTGGAAATGGGGTAGAAAAAAGAATGGATGCCTTAATGGAAGAGAAGGTGAATCGCTTTTGTATGTTGCACCATGCCTCCATGGAGACGTGGCTCGCCAAGTACCAAATTGCAAGGCAAGATCGAGAGGAAGCGCGAGCTGAATTCCGACGCAGTACGTGTCACCGACCGATTCGATATCCCGAAGGCATGGAGGAGATGCCGCGGTTTATGTCAACACGATGGTTGCATGGAGCCTTGATCGCAGCATCCAGCGAAGGGGCAGAGGTCTCAATGGAGGAGTGGGAGTTCTCGAGGGGATGTAGTCCAAAGGTAATGAGGGGTTTAGAATGTGTCGTATCTGAATTTGTTTGCTACATCTAATTTGAGTGTTTCAATGTGCAGTACAAAATATATAGTGCAGCGTGGTCGCGCGGACGGCATTTTCGGGTGGAGCGTATTGACAAAATGCGCTCCACAATGGACTGTGGTGTCATGGCAAGGTTTGAGCAAGAGAGCCGGCGACGAGCAACGGATCCGAATACGGTTGTGGATGAGATGGAGTATTTTGGGAATTTGCAAAGTATTATTACGGTGGATTACCGTAGCTTCTCCATGATAATATTCGATGTGCAGTGGTTCAAAGTGGTACTTGGAGGAGCTGGCGCAACGGTTCGACGAGGTCCATCTGGATTTCTCGAAATAGATTCCGAAAAAAAATGGATGGATTTGTGCAACACCTTTGTGTTGTCGGCACATTGTGAACAGGTAATCTTCTAGTCATTTGCTTGCTAATTGTAATACGACATGCTTTATGTCACAATGGTTTGAAGACGGTTTGTAAGTGTTTGTGAACAGGTAATCTTCTATCCAAATCCCCGACAACCTCGATGGTGGTATGTTATACCTTCAACTCCTCGAGGTGCGAGAGTATACGATCAAAGCGATGTTCCAGGCATAGATGAAGAATATATGCAAATAGAGGGATCGAAATTACAAGGGGTGGAGGCCACCGCAAGCTTGGAGCCCGCATCGGCTAACAATGATGGAAATACAGAAGTCGTAGAATTTTTTGAGAACGAGGCAGACTCGTTCTTTTGTGGTGACATGTCTATCGACCTTCCAGTGTATGTAGAGTTATGTCAGGAGATTAACATGGGACCATAGAATACTTCATTCTTGGAGAATTGTATTACTCAATTCGTTGTTTAGATCTTCCATAAAGGTAGATAAGATATGCATTTTAAGATGGATTTTTCAAAAATGATTTATATTAATGCGCTTTGTATAGTTTCAATTGATTATTCTAACATTATTTTTTATCTCTGCAGGTATCGATATTTTCAGGATGAGTCAAGGGATGAGCGATGAGGAGTTTCAGGAGATGATGGAACGTATGTCTCCAGATCAGCTCGTGAGATTCAGAGAGATAGCAGATCAGGAGCTGTCTCGTTCTTCGTCAGGGCGCTCTGCTAGATCAGCTTCAGTGCGATCAGATGCTTCAGCTTCGAGCAGACGATCTCGACGCTCGCGACTTGGGCCAGAGGGAGGGACTGTGACTGCAGGAGGATCAGGGGGTGCTGCTGTGGAGACACGGACGCGGTGTCTCCGTCTCGTCGTTCAGCTAGAGCTCGGTCACCTCCAGGATTTGTCACACCTGTGGGGACGTCCACTCCAGTTACTCCGGCTTTTGCGCAGCCGTCGGCAGATGTCACGCCTTTTGGTGGCACTCCTTTTGGTGGCACCCCCTCTGGTGGCACTCCTTTTGGTGGCACCCCCTCTGGTGGCACCCCTTTCAGTGGCACTCCGGGAGAGGGTACCCCCGTCGGTACACCGGATGTTCAGGGGTCTCCTGGATATGCCCAGGAGCGTGGATGGAGATGGGAGAGGGCCCATACGAGGCACACTCCTAGGGATTATGGATACCTAGTGGATGGCAGGTCAGGAGCTATCATCATGAATGATGAGGGGAGGAGGGTGATGGCTCGCATGAGGGAGTTGTGCCAACAAGTTTTTCGGCACAACGTCCTGGATCATTGGAGGAACATACCGGAGGGGAGCAAGGAGTACATAGTAGCATCCTTGCACGAGGAGTTCCCGGTGCCAGCCGCAGTGGATAGATTCTCTACGGGCTGGATGATGGATTGCATGCGTGCATACATGTCACATAGACGATCCGACGCACGCAAGGCAATCAAGAGTGGGGCTCCAAATCCCGAGTGGTTAGATGCAGAGGACTGGCGCCGACTGAGGGAGGAGGCTACAAATTCGCCAGGACGTTGGAGTCAGCAGCGGGAGGCGGCGAGGGCACGAATCGAGGCCGGATCAGTACATCATCTTGGGAGTGGCGGCCACAGGACATATTTGGAGGACTTTGTAAGTTTCTCTTTTGTTTTGCTTATTTGTTTTTTTGAGATGTTATTGTACTGACAATCATGTTTTTAACAGTTAGCATTTTGTTTTCTTTGCAGCACTCCATTACAAATCGTGATCCGCAAGGCCTTGAGACTCAATATGCAGAGAGGCACGGTCTCAAATCATTGATCGACCGATTGTACAGACGCGGCGGCCCAGTAAGTCTCTCATCTTTCATGTCCGTAGTTACCATGAGATATTTGAATGCATTATTGTATGGTGGATTGATATGTTGTTTCTTTTTCTGTAGAATCCGTTTGATGCTCCTTTGCAGAGGGACGAGCTTTCGGGGGACGACAATTTGTAGCTCGCCCTCGGATCCTTAGCGCTCACATACCTTTAGTTTTTAGTCGCCCGATCTATGTAGACATTTTCTATGTATTAGTGATATTGTTTTATGATTGTACCAATCGCATTTTATGCGATATCATGTATTTATTTCATCTATCAGTTTTATGATTTCAGTATAGATTCTTTTTGTTTTCAAACGCTTTGTATGCAGCAGTGCAGAAACTATTTTGTATGGCTCTCATACAGCACACAGTGCTATATGTGGCAGGGCAGCTTGCTGCCCTGCCACAAAATTTTTTTTTTCTCTGTTACTGTCACTATTTGCGTCGCAAATTTACTGCAGGCGTCGCTATTATCGTCGCTATCAGCATCGCAAAATCTCTGCAATCGTCGCTATATGCGTCGCTATTTGCGTATAGCGACGCATATAGCGACGCAAATAGCGACGCATATAGCGACGCAAATAGCGACGATTCTATGGCGTCGTCAATAACAACGCTTTTTGCGACGACGGGGGCAAATTTTGTTGTTTGTATTTTTGTCGCTTTAAACGTCGCTATAAGGTCTATATCTTGTACTGAGTAAGACATAACTCTAGGTCATCGCTTTCGTTGTTCGTGTCCTTTGACGATTATCCCGCTGTTCCTCAAGATTTGAGAAAAGTTCCCAGCTAACCGGGACCACCCAACCGTAGGACCCATGGCCCATCCTCCGCACTTTCCTCAGTTTGTTTTAGTTATATAATTATCTAACACATTTTTTTGACATGTAACAATCAACTTCTTTAATTAAACTGTTAAGCACTGGTTCCTTCATGTAATCTTATCATGTGACATAGAAAAACAATATCAAACAAGTTCTTTATTAACATATCATCATATTTATTTTTTGAAATACAAGGAGTTCCGCCCATAGGCTTGTCCATAATCCGCCCGAAGGCTATCCAGTAATCCACAGGGATTACTATTCCAAGCTTCCGCTCGTATACTAGTATGCCGGCCTCGAGATCCAATCCCGAGTCACATTAGCCTCTTATGCAGGACCCGGAAGGCGAGGGATTCACGGCGAGAGCCCCCTTGGCACCCAAGCATCCTCCTGCTCCAAGTAGAGCTCAACGGAGAGACCTCTCGTGGCGGGTTCGGTCCACGTTCCCGGCGCGGTCAACAACCCCCTTGGTTAGGGGCAGGCAGGCAGTCGCGGGTAATTGAAGCTACCTCTCCCTTCAGGCCTTCATCCTGAAGTATAGATATTCATTTAATTTGTAATTCCTAAATCAAACAGTGCTCTAAAATCTCTAGCAAGCACAAACACTTCCATTAACCGATCTTGTTGTTGGCAAATTGCTAAGGAATGATTGTTTCCTTTCAAATGCATCAGCACTCATTCCAGGGTTTCTTGCAACTTGGAAATATCCCTTATATTGTGGGTTAGGGCGTACCCTATTAACCCAACTTGGTCAACACTAAAGTTCATTGGATACTTTAGTTTCCGGTTTTTAACCTTCCTTATTTAGAAAGATATCAAAGAATACATCCTTTTGCAAGATAACTTGCGTAAGGATCCGCCATCCTTGTTGAGGGTATTTAACCTTCCTTCTTGTGAATCAATCACAAGACCATATGACTTCGTACTTGCCGCGCAAGTCCTGCATCGTAATATACGATGAAACAATCGGTTTTAGTTTCTTTAAGCTGATGTTTGTCACCTAGGATCTCTTTTTAAGAACCTCAGGGACAAACCCTAGTTCTGTTTTAATTACGATTTATTAACCCTACAATCAGGGAAGGTAGGCAAGTATTTAAGGTATAAGCGTTTCTTGGGTTTTAAATCATTCCGAAGACATTTCGCAGCATAGGTATTTCTAAGTTTACATTAATTCGGTTAACTTTCAGAAGGTAATATTGAGATCACCTCGGCATGATTTGTTATCTTTGTGACAATTGATTTTTCAGTTCTAAACTTTATTGCTTTGAGGTTAGGTAAATTCAATTAATCTTCCTTTTTCCTTGCGAACGAAACTCGTGCCAAATAAAAATCTTTTCCTTGCTAAGATATTCAGTTAGCAATGATAACTTCCTAGAGTTCAAGCAACGTAAGAAACCTTTCATGAATTTCATCTTCTATGATGATTCGTTGCAAAAAAAAAAAGAATAGGGGTTAATGGTGCAAGATGCAGTTTTTATACCTTCAAGATTTAACCGAAATATACTACTATAGTAGGTAGATAATCTTGTTCGTAATTCGTTTCAATGCATGATGCTATTTGAAGGAAACTATGTAATTTTATACATTATCATTTTTGCATGTTCAATTAAACTAAACTCCTTCATCGTAAATAACTAGGACAAAATATATCTTATCCCTAACAATTCATCTTGCATGATTGAATTAAATCCGATATAAAACCAAGAAGGAAAAACCTGGTTTTGGGGTGAGATATCCACATGGATACTGGGAGATGACCCTCCCGCAGCTACTCCTTGGACTTTCTTAGGCGGCATCGCAGTTGTAATCCTTCGAACGTAAAGGCAGCTTTTACTCTCCTTTTCAGATTTCCACCACCGCTTCAATACTCTTCTTCTTTGTGGAACTTACAAGGGAATGGGTGCTTAAATATCGGGTGGGAGTATAAACCCACTTGGAGAAGGCTTGTGGAAGCCCACAAGGAAGGATTTAAGGGCTTGCAATATGAAAAGGGCTTATAGGACCCTAGGGTATTTCATGGGGAAAAACCACAGGGAGGATTTTTAAATCCTGGGGAGGGTGAAAAAAATAGGTTATAAAACCCTTCAAGAGGAAGGCCTATTAAAACCACGGAGAGGCTTAATGGGTTTTGAGGCTGAGGGGAGAGGGGCTTAAACACGGGTTGGGGTTTAGTGGCTCTACGGAAAGGGTTTAAGGGTTCAAAAAAACCCAAGGGGGTTGAGGGGGGGGGAGAGAATAATGGGGACACGGGGGAAATAAAAAGTGACTTAGGGGGTGTGTTAAAAGGAGTATGGGGGTGAAAGGAAAAAAGGATTATGAGGGGGGTGAAAGGGAAAAAGGAATATGAGTATAGGAAGGGGGGCTTAGAGGAGCCCCCCCTAGAAGCTTCTTGAAGCTTCTATAGGATCATAGGAGCCACGTGGGGGGGGATAATTTGACGCGATGACGGGGGAGGGGGGAGGGTGAAAGTCTGCAGACGGCAGATCATGGCAGATGGACGTCACGCAGCAGCAACGTCTTCCCCGTCCTCTCACGATAACGTAGCACCCTCCCTTCTTCTCACGACTCTCCCTTATTTATATAGGGGAGGGGAGGGAACCCTCCCCCCCTTGACATGTCCATCGGCATGCCCTGTGGAGCCGAGCAAGCTCCAGCGAGGAGCTTGTTGGCTCCTCTATCCCCCCTCTACCCTTCCAGCTCGATGCGCTGCCGCACGAGAAGGAGAAATTCAAAAATATATATTTGATATATTACATTATCTCCCCCTTAGAGGAATCGAGATGCCCTCATCTCGAGATAAACTGGGGATATTGATGGTTGAGAGTGTCTTCATCTACCCAAGTGGCATCCTCTTCGGGATAATCTTTCCGCTGGAGGAGGCATTCTCTCAAGGTTCTGGATCTTAACTGTCTCTCCCTAATATCTAAGATCCTATCCGGCCTTAGTTCAAGGACTCCTTGACTAGGCATTACAATTTGTTGGTCATCAAGTACATGGTTAGGGTTGGGTATATATTTTTTCAATAGGTTGATACGCGATACATTGTGAACCTTTAGGTTCTTAGGGAGTTGTGTTGAGTGTTGAAATGACTTGTTTTTTGGCTGATTTTTGTGGTTTTTGAGAGCTGAATGGTTGATTTTAAGGGATGATTGATTGATTCGGAAGTGGTTTGAGAGTGTTTTAGATGATATTGATTGTGTTTTGGAAGATCGTGATGTTTGTTGATGGTTCTGTGATGTTTTGATAGGTTCTGAATGGTTCTGTATACCTTCTATTTTGCTCTGTTTTGGTCTGTTTTGTTCTGATTGTCTTCTGTAAAGAGGGATGGAGTATTGATTGATGAAGAATGAGATATTGTGAAAGCTTATTGAATGGTTTGTGAGAGTTTGGAATGGTTTGAGAGTGAGTTATGAGGTTTTGATGACCTTCTGTAGGTCTTCTATAGAGCTTCTGCTTCTGTTCTGTTTCTGTTCTGTTCTGTACTGTAACTGTTCTGGTACTGTTCTGTAGACTGTTCTGTAAGTGTTCTGTGGAATGTATGTGTGACTTTGAGGAAAGTTTTCTAGCCTTGGAAAGAGGTGAATACAAGTGCAAAAGAGCTGAAAGAAGTGGAAGAAGTAGCTGTTGAAGACTCAAGAGAAGACTAGAGTAAAGTGACAGTAGTGAGCTGTGAAGAGACACTGTAGTGGCTCTGGTGACCTTTCATATCAGACATACCTCTTGGGAGGGGTATCCACGACCTAAGAGTGATTATTAAGAGTAATTTTGAGAGATTGTAGTGAGGATATGATGTATTATTGATGGAGTGTGTGAGAGAGAGTCAGAGATAGTCAATTCTACAGAAACAGAGTGATTGTATATGAGAGATTGAGAGAGAAGACTATGAAGATATTGAAGATGAATACTATGTGATGTATTTCCAATTCAAAGATGGTGTACTTCTTTGTTTTCTTTGTGATATTGATGGATTTTATGAAGATGTTGAAGAATATGGTTGATTCTATTAAAAACCGTGGGAGATTTACATAATGCTGCATGAGGATTTGTTGTGCCTGGTGTTCTTTTCTTCATTGTGATCATATGAAATATGATAAATAAGCTTGTTGATGTTACAAGATAGATTTTCTTGCAAGAGAATTCCCTTTTCCTTGGTGTTCCTCTCGGGGCTCCATGTTTTTGGTGCGCAGCCGGGGAAACTTGCCATCAACAAGCACCAAAAGAGGCTGAAAATGAAGGAAATGGCATTGCCAAGAAGAGAAGAATTCAATGGATGTTTGTAAAGTTCCTTCTTCCACTGAAGAGTTGGAATCTCTCATAATCAAAGCCACTTTCCACAAGAAGTTCATCCCACAATGGCGGAAACACATCACCATCATGATGCATGCTCTATGTGGTGGACAGTTTCCTCTTCCTATTGAAGCAGCAGAAACTTGCATCTTGGTGGCAAACTGTTTGGGAACAAACTGAAGAGCAGAAACAGAGAGAATGAACATCCATGGAAGATTTGGCATTCATTGAGAAGTTTCCAGACAACATCAAGTGGGAGATTGTGAAGAAGCTTCAGGAGTCTTGGTCTGTAGAGGTTCACAAAGACAAGAAGGAAAAGAGTTGGAATTTGTTCGTGGACGCTCAACAGCAAGATACATGGGATGCTTGGTGTACTGATAATCTTCTGTTTGTTCAGTTAGCAACCCACTGGAAGTTGGTAGACATAGTGTTTTTCACAACCTACACTGTTGAAACCATCAGAAGCTGGCATTACTATGATGATGGCACCACCACAATGCTCAGACGTATGCATTATGACACCTTCAGAACCGAATACCTTCCTCTGTGCAGTGGCATGAAAGCAGAATTCAGGGACGTTGAAAAGAAAGAAGTAGAAGAAATGTTGGCAAGAGAGTCCTCCAGAGACTGAAGCCTTCTGTTAACCCTCTGTGGAGCACTAACAACATAGTGGAGTCAACCCCCTGATGAATGACGCAATAAAAAGGCAAGCGTTAGAACGAGTCCAAAGGTACGTGAGAAGAGAGAAAGCAAGAATCAGAGCCGAGAGCGAGCTAGAAGCAGAAGCCGCCTTTGACGCCCTTGCGGAACTCTTTACAGAAGTCCCAATAGCACATCAAGCCCTTCCTCCTCCTGCTGGAGGTCCACTTCCAAGCCAGATCCGTCCTGGAAATATTGATGACAGACCAGCGAATGTAGTCCCATTGCCAGTTTTTAAGGGAGAGTACAATGAAGACCCTGATCTTCATGTAGCAGAGTTTATGGTAGCATGTGTGGCTAACAATGCCAGAACCCCTGAGCATTGGTTAGCAATATTCCCCGCCACTTTCAAGGGCGCGGCGTTTCAGTGGTATGAGAGACAAGCAGCAGGAACTTTTGGCACATGGGACGACCTGAAGTTGGCCTTCCTCACTAAATTCAGGCGTGAAGGTTTTGAAGAACGGATGAGAGAGGAATTTATGAATCTAAGTCAGTCCTCTGGAGAAAGAGTGGAAGCCTATGTCTCACGAATGGAATCCATCCTGAAGAGATGGACTAACCATAATCTAGATGATGGCATTCAGAAGGGAGTGTTTCTCAGAGGATTACAACCAGAAGTCCGTAAGTTTGTGGAGCTACAAAGACCAACTACACTACAAGCTGCAACAGAAGGTGCAAGACTGTACAATGAAGTGGAAGCTAGATTAGCAATGAATACAGGAAGAGGAGTCTTACCTCCTCTGGTGCCAGGAATGATGTACCCACCAAATGCAGTCCGAGGGACTGTTCCCTACTCCTACCAACAGATGCCCTCGGTATCACAGTACAGTGCACCAAATTCACAGTGGACACAATCCATGCCTCAAATGATGGTTCAACCACAACAACAATGGTCCCAACCAATTTCCTCAATGCAAAATCAGCAGCAACAGTGGAACCCTACCAACTGAAGTCAACAGCCAACAGTTCAAACAGAAGCTCTGAATCAGAACCAGAACAGAGATCCCTCTGTACCAGCCCAACCAGTTTATGCAGTGATTACAGAGACTCCTCAAAACCCTCCTGCCAGTACGTCCGGAGGAGAAAGCTTGAAGGATTATTTATCCAACTTAGTTGCAAACATTAAAAAGGAGTTGATGGATGTGATTACAGAGCAACTACAGACGCTGAAGGTGAACACAGCGAGCATATCCAATGTTGCAGGAGCAGGAAGAGATGTGATGCGGTCAAATACTTGGTGTGGTAAGTGTCATCAAGCAGGCCATTCAGCCACTGAATGTACACGGAAACCAACCATCCCTGGAGCCTTCTGTTCCTACTGTTTGCGGAAGAATCATACAGAGGACATTTGCTCTCTGAAGGAGATGCATGATAGGAGAAGGAAGGAAGAAGACGCAAGATTCAACCTGCTAGAATCCAAAATGACAACACAAGATATTGGACCCAAGCCTAGAGAGTTTGGTCCTAATTTCGGACCCAGAAGATTTCCTTCTCAAAGTTACAGAGGAAGACAGTCTGGCGGTGGTCAGAGATCAGAAGTGGAGTGTTACAGATGCGGGGAAAAGGGACACATCTCACCAAATTGTCCAAATCCTCGAAGGTCAGTGGATTACAAGCCCTTATACAGTCGATGCAAAGGAGAAGGCCACACTGCAAAAGACTGTCCAAGCCCAGCCCCAGTGAAAAACAGTGCTACTGATAGTCCGTCCAAGGCCCAAGAGCCTACCTCCAATTTGGTAGAATTGGAAGTTGCTGCCATCACGCGTGCAAAGCAGAAGGAACCACCTACCCAGAAAGAAAATAATCCTCCTGCCAGAACAGTGAAGTTCAATCTTCCACCAGAAGAACAGAACAGAACAGAGCCTAACAGTGCCGTACAGAGCCCTACAGAGCCACAGAGAGTTACAGAGACAGTTACAGAGACAGGACCAGAGGTCCAGGATACAGAAGAGGAGGAAGTGCCACAAGTGGCAGAAGAAGCTCCTGTAATGCCTCTGTTGGAAGAAAGAGGGAAAATGAAAATGGGTGTTGCTCCATTCCCTAACCGATTAGAAAAGCCAGTGGATCCTATTAAGGAATACGATCTAGTTAGAGATCTAGATACCTTTAAACCAAACCTCACATTCCGACAATTATTGATGTTGTCTCCCAGTTGCCGGAAAAGATTCAAAAGTATATTGACAAGAAGACGTGGTTTAAGGATTGCTCCCTCCACAGTGACAAAGTCCAACAAGGCTCCAGAGCCTGTAAAAGAAGTGGATGTGGCTAACGCTTTCCTAGATCCGGGTACTCCAGAGACTGGTGTATGGATAGAAGGCTGCTTCATTGCAAATGCACTGATTGATGGAGGTTCATCAGTAAACATTATGATGGATGTGACGATGAAGGATCTAGGCCTACAAGGTGTGCAACCAACCCAATGGCTCATCAGACTGGCGGATCAGAGTAGAATCAAGCCTTTGGGCATTCTCCCATATGTGAAGACTACTGTGGCGGGAAAAGATTATTGGCTAACCTATTTAGTGGTGAAGCCAAACTCTTATGGTACATCCTATCCTCTGTTACTGGGCAGACCATGGCTTTTTGAAGCCAGAGCAAGGACGGATTGGTTCAAAGGAATCTTGACCTTAGGTAGAGGACCCAACAAAGTGGTGCTGAAACTGTATGGTTCTCAAAAAGGACATGGATCCACCTCCTTGGAATTATCTTCTGATTCCCCTAAAGAGGCTACAGATGGAACATCAGCAGACGAAGATGCTGTCAAACAGATCCTTCCCAAGAAAACAATGGCACATTCTTTAACAGTGAATACTGTAAGCCGACTTCCAAAAGATGCAAAGCCATTATCAATGGGTGAATACTTCTTGCCTGAACCAGAAATGACTTCGGAAATCACTTCTGACAGTGAGATAGAAGCATGGATGTACTGCTCTCCTTGTTACATGGTCACAGCAGAAGCAGAAGCAGAGACAGAGGCAAGAGAGGAAACAGAGAATCTGTTCTTCTGTTACAGAGCTCTTACAGAAGCAGAAACAGGAACAGAAGCAGAAGCAGAAGCAGAAGCAGAAGCAGCAACAGAGACAGAAGCAGAAGCAGAGACAGAGACAGAAGAGGATGGATATGATATGGACGAAGAAGATTATGAAAGTAAAATGGAAGGGTCTATCCCACTTGAAGAGGATATAATTGGGGACGAAGTTCCAGAAGTATCAGAAGCAGATGAGCTCATGCTATGGGACAGAATGGCAATGATACCATTTGGTCTGGTAAATGGATCTTCTCATATGCAAAACCTTTATAAGAAATGGATTAAGAAGAATAAGCCGTCTTTCAGTAGTGGCTCATGCCGTCCTAACCCATCCTTGCCGAAGAAAGATGATGATGATGCACCGTGCCAACAAGCACCAGTCCAACAAACCCAACAGAAATTAGAGGGTCCCTGCTATGTGACGTTCCTGGATGTATCATCAGAAGAGGAGTCTTCAAGCCAAGAGGTAATTAATTTTGAAACCAAATCCGAAACGGCCCTTATCCCATTCCAACATCTCAAGGAGCAACCTAAGTCTCCACCAAAAGAAGAAATCGGTTCTAGTGGGACATCAGACGAGGACACCACTCCCTTGAAGGAGTCGGATCTCTACCCAGAAGCAGTCCGCGGGACCTTTATCCGTGAAGTAGAAGGTGAAAGGCAGTTAACCTTTATGGATTCAGAAGGCACTGAACGCCACTTGAAGGTGGGTAGCAGTCTCCCAGAAGAGGAGTTGTTAACCTTGTACAACTTGTTGAAAGAAAATTTGGACGTGTTTGCGTGGTCTTACAAAGACCTAAAGGGGATTGATCCCACAATATGTCAACATCATATTGACTTGGAGCCTGATGCCAAGCCAGTACGGCAACGCCAGAGGCGAATGAACCCGAATTATTCCACATTGGTGAAAGCGGAGCTGCTGAAGCTTCTGGAAGCCGAGTTTATCTATCCAGTGGCAAACAGTGAATGGGTTTCACCCATCGTGGTTGTACCCAAGAAGAATGGCAAATTGCGAATATGTGTGGATTTCCGAAAGCTTAATTCCAAGACAAAGAAGGATCACTTTCCTATCCCTTTCACAGACCAACTGTTGGACACAGTGGCAGGACATGAACTTTATTCTCTTCTGGATGGATTCAGTGGATACAACCAAGTGCAAATCGCAGAAGAAGACCAATCCAAAACAACCTTCACCACAGAATGGGGGACCTACGCTTACCGAGTGATGCCATTTGGGCTCTGCAATGCCCCTGCTACTTTCCAACGCGTCATGATGGCTGCATTTCAAAATCATCTGCACGACTTTATTGAGGTATATTTGGATGACTTCTGTGTCTATAGTTTGATCAGTGAACACTGGGGACATTTGGAACAATGCTTTGACCGATGCCGGGAGTATGGGATTTCCCTCAACCCCGACAAATGCATCTTTGGGGTCTCTTCTGGAGTCTTGTTGGGCCACATTGTCTCAGCACAAGGGATATCAACAGACCCTGCAAAAATCGAAAAGATCTCAGCTCTGCAAGCACCCACCAACCTCAAACAGTTGAGGGGATTCCTAGGCCATGTGGGTTACTACAGAAGGTTCATAGCCCATTTTGCAACAAAGGCAACCTCCTTGCACAAGCTCCTGAGGAAAGATGCAGAGTTTACTTGGACAGAAGAATGTGACAAAGCCTTCCACACTCTGAAGCAGTGCCTGATAGAGGCGCCCATCCTACAACCTCCTGATTGGACGAAAGAGTTCCACGTACACACTGATGCATCAATTGAAGGCTTAGGTGCCGTCCTTTGCCAAAAGGGCTCCTCAAAGTTGGATCAACCGATCTATTATGCAAGTCGAAAAGTCACTGATAGGGAACGGAACTATACAGTGACAGAGCTGGAGTACTTGGCAATGGTGTTTGCCCTGGAGAAGTTTCGCCATTACCTCCTATCTACCCACTTTAAATTTTATGTGGATCATGAGGCCTTGTCCTTCTTAATGAACAAAGCAGATGTGAAAGGACGATTGATGAGATGGCTCCTTTTATTCCAGGAGTTTGACTTTGAGGTGATTACTTAGCCTGGTCGTTCCCATGTCCTGGCTGATCATCTGTCGCGTATCCCACAAACTGCAGACGAGGAACGAGATGATCCAGATCTCCCTGATGCTTCCCTATTCTTGGTAGAAACTGTAACTCCCTAGTATGCAGACATTGCCAATTTGCTGGCAACCCAACTGTACCCTCCTGGTATTTCTAGTCGGGAAAGGAAGAAGCTCATGCTAGAATCAGCCCCATACACCCTGCTAGGTGGTGCACTGTACAAGAAAGGCAAAGATGAAGTGCTCAGAAGATGTGTTGCAGGAGATGAGATTGGGATTGTTCTGAAGGCTTGCCACGACGAGCCATGTGGCGGTCACTTTGCAGGAGAAGCTACAGCCAGGAAGGCTCTGTTAGCAGGTTATTGGTGGCCTACTATTCATAAGGATTCCTATGATTACTGTAAAAGATGTGATGCTTGTCAAAGAATGGGGAAACCCACCAAGACAAGTGCCATGCCGCTGCAACCTATCCTTCCGTTAAAGCCGTTTGAGAAGTGGGGCATCGACTTCGTAGGTCCAATCGATCCTCCTACCAGAAGGAAACAGAACCGATACATCCTCGTATGTACAGATTATGT
Organism: Lygodium microphyllum; assembly: GCF_053477565.2. Taxonomy (NCBI): domain Eukaryota; kingdom Viridiplantae; phylum Streptophyta; class Polypodiopsida; order Schizaeales; family Lygodiaceae; genus Lygodium; species Lygodium microphyllum. The sequence continues at coordinate 8,446,808 of NC_141150.1, read as the reverse complement.
CACAAAGTGGTGTGAAGCTAAAGCCCTCAAGCGGGACGATGGTAACAGCGTGGCCCTGTTCATGTACGAGAATATCATCACCCGTTTTGGCAGTCCCTTAGAGCTGGTAAGTGACAGAGGCACTCATTTCCTTAACAAAGTCATGGAAGAGTTGACAGAGTTGTATAAGATCCGCCATCGCAAGTCCACTCCCTATTACCCCAGAGCCAACGGCCAAGTCGAAGTCACGAATCGCATCCTTTGCTCAATTCTGACAAGAACAATTGCCGCACATCGTCGTGATTGGGACGATCGACTTACAGAGGCCCTCTGGGCATACAGAACCTCCCATAAAGCAGCAACGGGACAAACACCTTTCCACTTGGTGTATGGTACAGAAGCAGTTTTTCCTGTTGAACTAGAATTACCCTCTTTGAGAGTAGCTATCAAAGAGCGTTTGGGGAATGATGATTCACTGCAACGCCGTCTCCTGCACTTGGAATGTTTGGACGAAATTTGTAGGATGGCTCTACAGTGCATGGAAGCCACGCAAGCTCGACGTAAGGCTTACCATGACAGTTTCATTAAGCACAAGGAGTTCAAAGAAGGTGATTTGGTCCTAGCCTATGATTCACGATTTGGCAAGTTTCCTGGCAAGCTCCAACAGCGGTGGATGGGCCCTTATAAGGTATTTGCAGTCAACCCTAATGGTTCTGTCCAAGTGCAGACCCTGGATGTCTCTGATGATCCCTTTCTGATCAATGGATATCGCCTGAAGAAGTACTTCCCTCCTTGGGGATCTTGACAATTACGGTCACTTGATCTTTTCCCTCGTTGTCGCGGCACTGTACTTCTTATGTTGACACTTCTGTTAGCCGTTCTTCAATCACTCCTGATGAAGTGGACGCAACCCTCTGTCCCCTCAAAACCCCCTTCTAGCCTTGATCTCTTATCCTCTATTTTCCACCAGCGACAGTGGCGAGGTGGGTTCTGACACATGGTCTTTCTACCATTCCCTTGTTCAATTTGAAGAAAAGAGAAAAAGAAAAAAAAAAGAAGACAAAAACCAAACATATCGGTCATGGGAGAAAAGGACTTAGGTCCCTGTCATGCCGACCTATTCTTCGAGAAAAGGTGGAAACACCCTCGGGAATAGGGGAAAATAAGAAAAAGAAAGAAAAAAAAGAAAAAAAAAACAAAAAAAACAAAGAAGAAAAAGAAAAAGAAAAAAACAAAACAAATCTGTTATGAGAGAAAAGGAAGCAATTCCCTGTCATAGCAGGCCTCGTTCCAAGAAAAGGTGATAAACACCCTTGGGCGGGGAGCTGGCTGTGGAAAAGGTGGTAACACCCAGCAGTCCAGAAAGTGGATTCATTAATTGACATCCCTAGGATCCAATTTCGAAGCTGCCTCCCTTGGTACGCTGTGTCATGGGTCTTTCTGCAAAGTGACTAACTGTCCTCTTACAGACGACATATTCCTATCCAACGCAATGTTCGATTTGATGGCTACCTCCCTGGGTACGCCTCTTCCACAATTGACGACGCGATCTTCATCGACAACCCCTTGAGTGATGTGAGCTTTCATCCTAACCGGATGGGGACGTGAGTATGGTTGCTCTCTGTAACTATCAACAGAGAGTGAGACAGAGGGTGGGGCGAGAGACCAGTCTTTTCCCTTCCAATCGAATGAGAGGTGAGAAGTATGAATGAAGTGTTGCACGCACGGGATGGGCCTCTCAATGCACAAAGCACAATTTGTTTCTGTGCACTGCACCATAAGGCTCCCTGGCCTTCCTTCTCGCACCGTATGCCGGCACAGGGCGGGATGCACAGTTGCACCATCAAATGCGCACAAGGCATACACTTTTGCACAAGTGACTGTGAGGATTACATTAATGGGTTTCAGGAAAAGGCTGCCCTCCTGTATCTATCAACAGAGAGTGAGACAGAGGGTGGGCTGAGTGTGACAGGAGTTTCTTCAATCATTTACCGAGAGGTGAGATTGAGGGACGTTACGACACTTGGAGTCAGGTATGTTTCTGTTTCCCTATGCACCCACGGGATGGGTCTTTACCATCAACACAAACCACATCACCCTGTTCTGTACACGGCATTGTAAGGCTCCCTTGCCTTCCTCCTTGCACCTATGCCAGACGGGTTGGACGCACTAATGCACCGTCAATCGTGCACCCTGGCATACTCCTTCTGCACCATTTCCCCCTTTGTCGATTCCTCAACCGAGTATGAGATATGGGTTTTAATCATTCTTCCTCAAGTGATATTAGTCATGGGGCGAGTGACTGTTCTTTCATTCCAATTGATTCCAATTGAGTAACTGTGAGTTGAGCGCGATATCCCTCATCGACAACGAATTTCCTGCGATTCCTTCCATCAGCTACCTCCCTGGGTGCTGCTGCGTGGTCCCTGCCATGACGAATGTGTGCCAAGAAGATGCCTTGGTTCCTCCAGCGCCGACAACAACACTGGACGTGCCATCGATATTCAACCTTGATTCTTGACGAAATGGGCCAAGTTTTTCTAACCCTACACTTTGGTTTCTTAGTGATGGTCATGTTTTAAGTGTGGGGAAGTTAGTGGATGGTCTGTGGCGCGGTCCTAGGTCCTTGTTGATCGGTTAACCCTATCCGTTAAGGTTTTAAGTGTGGGGACGCGTCCCTGCGTGTCTACAGTGCATACCTTTCTGCATATGCCTTATCTTGCTCATGCATGTATGCCTTGCCTTGCTTTTACCCTCCTGGGGTCCCTTCCCACCCACCCGGTTATGTTCCACCCACCCTTGGGGCTGTGCCCTTGCAGTTTTCCTTCATTCCCTGATTTTGAGGTCCTTCTATGTGAATGCACCCTACGTTCACTTAAATCCACATCCAACCTTATAGCCTTGTTCCTCCCATTGAACGGCCCATTTTTCCTTTTTTCCACACCCTGTTCTGGTGCACGGTTTTTGAGTTATTAATTTTTGAAGCATTTTACATAATTTAGATGGTTTTCCATGTGAACGCGCTTTTCTTGCTTCGGAACCGTGATCTGATGTCATAGCCCTGACCAAAGCTTTTCCCCTGACATTTTTCCTTTTTATTCCGCATCATTTCGATACACGGTTTGTCCAATATTAATTTTCCGGTTTTTTAAGACTTTTTCGTGTGTATTTTTGACATCTTTCCATGTGAACCTGCCCTATTCGTATTGGAATTCCAATTTGATTTGACAGCCGTGTCCCCCGTGCCTTCCCCTACCTTTTTCCTTTTTCCTCCACCCTTTTTCGACTTCTGGATTTTTACTTATTAAATTTTAAATGAGTTTTCGGGAGTATTTTTGGAGTTTTTCACATGTGAACCCCTCCTATCTCTGCCGGCACTGCGTTTTAATGTGATCACCCTGTGCCACCCCTTCTTGCGGACATTTTTCCCTCTTATTGCATGTCATTCCGGTGAACGGTTTGTTCGATATTAATTTCCGATCCCATTTTCGGGTTTGTTTTTTGGGTTTTTCCCGTGTGAACGCGTCTTACCTTCGTCGGAATTCTGTTTTGACATGATAGGATTGTCGGGCACATCTTTTTGCCCAGTTTTCCTTTTTGCTGCACTTCATTCCGATGCACTGATCTTTCGATATTAATTTTTAAATTACGTTTTTGGCTCATTTTTTGTGTTTGTTGCACATGAACGTCCTTTATCCTTCCCGGCACCCCCGTTCCGTATTTTTCCTGTTTCCCTCCTGTCGTCCTGCCCACTTTTTGTTTTTAGGCTATTTCGTTTTGACATCCGGATTGGGAGTTATTAATTTTTTTTCTTTATTTTTACGTTTTTTCGCGCTCGTTTTGCGCGTGCACGCGCCCGTTTTTGATTTAACGCGTCTCCACGCGCCCCGGTCGTGTCCGCGTACCCCGTACCGTCATTCCAGCGTCGTTTCAATTCCGTCACGGCAAATTTTTTTACCCCGCCCCGCGCACGTGCGCGGGACGAGGATCCGCCTCCTCTTGACCCCGCCCATCCTCCCTAGCCCCTGCCCACCCCAACCTGCCCGCCCACCTCTTTTTGAAAAAAAAAAGAAAAGAAAAGAAGAAAAGAAAAAAAGAAAAGAAAAAAAACGAAGGGTACCCCCTCCCGCCAACCGTCTTCCCCCACTTCCTCTCCCCTCTTCTCTCTCTTTCTTCTTCTTTCTCTCTCTCTCCCTCTCTGCGCGTACCCTCTTCCTTCTCCCTCCATCTCCACCATCTCTCTCCTCTCCCTTCTCTCTCCTCCTTCTTTCCTGCCTGCCATCGCCCTCTCCTCCTTTCTTCCTCCTCCCTTCTTTCTTCTCCCTTCTCTTCTCCTTCTCTCTCCCCTTCTTTTCCCTCTCCCTCCTTCTTTCCTCCTTCCTGCCGACCTTCTCCTCCTTTTCTTCTCCCTCCCTCTTCCTCCCCTCTTCCTCCTTCTTCTTCCCCTCTTCCTCCCTTTCCTCCTCCCTCTTCCTCCCCTTCTCCTTCCTCCCCTCTGCGCCGGCCCGCCGTCTGCGCCACGTCGCCTGCCGTCGCCGCCCGGCCCCGTCGTCGCCGCCGCCCACAGCATCCCCGCCGCCCGGCCCCGTCGTCGCCGCCGCGCGCTCTCCGCCGCGACCTCGCCGCCCCGACCGCCACCGCTCCCTTCTCCTTCCCCTCCACCTCCACCCTCCCACTAACCTAGGTTAGTAACTCACTAACCTAAGTTAGTAACTAACCTAACTTAGTTACCACCATGACTAACCTAACTTAGTTAAAACTTAATTAACTAACTTAGTTAGTCAGAACTAACCTAGGTTGATTTCCATGACCACCATGACTAACCTAACTTAAGTAACTTAAGTAACCTAAGTAACTTAAGTAACTTTAGTGACTTGTGACTTATGTGATTTATGTGATTAATGTGACTTACTTAATCACAACATTCATTTTTTCATAAAAAAATTTCAAAAAAATTTCTAAAAATTCCTTCTGTCTTTTGTTAATTTTTGGACCTTTGTCTGCTAGGAATTGCCTTTCCTATAATTTTAGAAAAATCCATCTTTCCTAAAATTACCCATAAATTGCCAAAAAAAAATAGGAAAAGTCATTTAAAAATTTGTAAAAACTTGTAAAAATTTCTAAAAACCTTCTAAAAAATTTCCCTCACCTCCCTTGCTCATTTTCCATTTATTCACACATAAAAAATTACAACTAAACATAAAATAAAAAACCAACATAAATCCAATTAACACATCTGCTAAGGTGTTATTTGTTGTTTCATCAGTGCTTTTTGCTTTTCCTTTCCTGGGACTCTTCCGTGCGCATTCCTGCATTTCATACACACCCTGCCAGGTATTTATTTTTTGTTATTTATTTATTTATTTCCCCCCTTAATCACAATTAATTGTTAAAATAAACCCTTTAATCCACCCACCGTTTCCACGCGCATTCGCGCTAAACACACATTTTTTTTAAATTAAAATCAACCAGCCGTCACATGAGCACGCGCTGGCAAAAAAGCGCTCCACATCACCTTAATTATAATCAATGAATTGCATTTAGAGACCCAGTCGAGAATCGAAGTCCGGGAATCGTATAAAAGCACCGTTTAACCTAATAATTGGTAATTAAAATTGTAATAAGAAACCGCCGTTTTCTTGTTAAGGTTTATCACCTAATAAAAATTCACCCATTTTTAATAATTGATTAAAATCAACCCTTCATTAAAATAATCCCCCCCTCACTGCACTTAATCCCCTTTTTAATGAAGCGTTTCGTGGGATGGGTATGCGCAATCATTAGTGTTATTTTCCATGGTCCAGTCTTGGTTCTATCACAGATGTCGTATTGATATGTGTCGGATATGGTATGGTTTTGGTTTCATGTCTTTGATACGGTTATGGGTACGGTATGCAGTTTTTTTTCTTTTATTGCCTGATACGGGGTTCAGGGTGTTTGTTTGATGTATCGCATGAAGCTTTCGGTCGCATTTGTCTCGAGGTCATGTCAAATTTTTTGTAGGATGTGGTTTGCTTGGGGTTAGTCGGTCGAGTCACGTTTTATTGGTAATTTTCTTATCCTTGGTTTTTGTCTGTTGGTTTGCAGGCATTCTCCTTGATTGTCTGTGTTTGTGGTGTGTGTGTAACCATCTGAATGGCGCCTTCTCATGCTCCTCCCCCTATCCAGTACGTCCCATTAGTTAGTAGGGATTACTCGTCCCTACTTACTTTTGAGCCCCTCACGAAGGCAGGCCTTGCTGCTTTTGTGGCCACTCCTTTTCCATTACTTCCAGAGGATCCGTCCGTCTGTGATGAGTTCCTGGCCTCTTACAGCAAGAAGACAGGAGTAGTCCAAGGCATGTCTATGACATTGACGTCTCGAGGCTTAGGGAAGGCTTTGTCCTTACCCTCCAAAGGGGAACCTTTTGTGACCACTCGACAGCTCTTCTCTAATGAAGAGATTCTCAAACTGTTGCAGAAGCAAACACGGGAGGTCCTTGATGTTAAGAAAGTGATAAACTCTTCAGGAGTTTCGTTTTCTATGATTACTGATCCCGTCTGGAAGACCATGTGCCAGTTCCTTCAGGACAGGTTTATGCCTGCCAAAACGCCATCCCACTATTTGTCCAAAGAGCTTTTCACAGCTTCCAGGATGGTGCTAAAAGGAGTTGCCATTGATTGGAGCACATACCTCCTTACTAAGATGGATCAGCATTTTGTTAAAGTCACGAGGGGTAATGTTACCAATGTTACCTATGGATCCTATTTGTCAGCCTTCTTGACCTATTCAGGTTTACAGAAGACTGTGCCTCCACCTCCTCCATCAGATCCAGTACCTCCTCCTCCACCTTCAGACGAGTCAGCACCTATTGACATTGAGGATGATGATTCTCCGCCTCCCCTGGTCATACAGCGCAAACGCTTGAAGAGGGTAGCGGACAAAGCCCCTGCTGTACTTCCCTCAGTGCCTATCCCTGCTACTTCTGGCAGTGAACTCCCTGGGTTTCTCACTTGCAATAACCTATTCAGAGCACATAGAGAAGGATCCTTGGAGATCTCAGTTCCTTCCCTGAACGGTCTCGTTTCAGGAGATGCCATTCCTTTCCTCTGCAAGGATATTCAAAGTTCCATTGAGTTGTCAATGACAGCCTGTGTTCAACAGCTGTACGCATCTTTCTATGAGGAGCTCATGCAGTCCAAAGACCAGTTGCATAAGGCAACATCTGAATTAGCTTCTACTAAGGATACCCTAGCAGATCTATTTAAGCAAATGGAACAGCAAACCCAACTGGTTGCCACTCAAAGTGATGAGATTTCTTTATTGAAGACCCAGTTACTCGAGGCTCAGTCACAGGTTACTAGCCTTTCAGCAGAGAAGGAGAGGATGTCCAGTGAAGCGAAAGAATTCCAAATTCTCTTAGATGACAAGCTTTCAGCTTTACAAATGGCTAATGACACAGTGGCCAACCAAGCCTCCCAAATCCAGCAGTTGCAGGATCAGCTTGCGAAGTCCCGCTCTGTTCCTCCAAGCCCTCCTGTTCCATTAATTCCTTCTCTTTCACAGCAGGACTTGGCTGCCTTACAGAGACAGGCTACTTTGTGCCCTTTATTCCAAGACAAAGTGGAAAGATTGCAGTCCAGAATGGACTTGTTATGGTCTACCTTTGAACAATTTCAGGAATATGTCTTACCTGACCATTCTTTCTTTGTCCACTACCATTTACAGAAGCTGGTCTTCTATATGAAGCTTTCCACGATGGATTTACCTTTTCCAGAGGATGGCTGGAGTGGGGCTTGGTCTGCTGAGTTGTTGACAGAGATAGTCAGAATGCTCTTTGAAGATTCTGTCACGCCAGACACCATGCTGATGTCATACATGTATCTCCGAGGAGATTTGTTAATTCCAGATGAGGTAGATATGGCATGGTATGTGGGGGATGTGGTCTTACAGGCTGTTCTGTATGTCAATCATTTGGAGTTGCGCATAGCTGATATGTTCCAGAGATATTCCTCCAAAGTGGCTGGTTGTCAGGATAATTCGTGGCATCCCATGATTGATTCGGTGGTCCTCAATCAAAGACAAAACACAGCTCCTACCTTTAACCAGAGTACTAACCAATTGAGGATGGATCTCTTAACCTATCTTTCCAAACATAATCCGTTTGATGCTACTTTCTTTGATGCCTATCATAGACGATCTCTTTTGGGACCTTCTGTTCCTACCCTCCTTTATTATCAACAATTGGCTCACCATTATGCTATCTATTTTTCCCTTTGTCAAACTCATTCCACAGTTATTTTACCACTTCTTTTCCAACCTTCCAATTTTCCTCAAATTCCTATTTTCACTTACTGTTCCTTTATTGAGGATAGGGTATTTTCCCCTTCTCCACCCTGTCCTTCACCCCTCATAAATGTACCCTCCACATTTCCTATTTATCAATTAACACCGTTCCTTAGTGATTCCTTACAAATTTCTACCACTCCTTCTTTAACCTTTTCTTCCTTTTATGATTTTTCCTATCCTTCCCTACATCCACTTTCCCTTATTCCATTACCCTCTCCTAGCACTTCCATATCTCAACCACCTCAGTTGGTTAGTGACTGTGCCGGTTTTGATAATCAGATTTCCAGAAGAAGGGGATGGAGTTCGGATGATTGCCTTACAGGACCGCAGATTAATTGGCCAGTAATTCCAGGGGAATGGACAGTTTCAAGTCAAGCTTATCAAAACTATGTTCATTTTGCCCAACAATATTCACAGTCTGCAGATCCCTCAGTGAGATTAACTGCTCACTTTGCTTGGTATCTGGCGTATATGCATAGGCACTCTCATACTGATTCAAAGCCTATCCCAAAGTTGTGCATGAATGTCAATGTTAGCATTGATTCTCAACAGTTGGAGATATTGTATTTTCATGCCCTCTGTTTGCCTAGCAGATACTTAGTCCTATTGGAAAGGATGTGCTGTCTCCAATTTTTCCAAAATCCTCCTAAAAACTTTGTAGATGAATCCTTATCTATGGATCGATTCAGACAACATCAATCTTTTAAGAGGGATCATCTTCATTGATACCTTTCCAATGTATGGTGCAAGCTTTTTAATACCAAACTCTTCTTTTTGAAGAAGTCATTCAGATGGTTGTGTATTAGTATTAGTATTGTGAGTTTATGTATGTCAAACGAACGTATTGGATCTTGTGTACGAGCTATATTTTGGAGATTTGTAGAGATGGGTCGTGGTTGGAGAGTTGAAGCTGATGCAGAAGAAGAAGAAGCAAACTCTTATATCCTTTACAAATTTGTGGTGATTTTTAGTTTGATAAGAGGTGTTAATGTGTGAAAGAGTTTTCCTTTCTTTGTATTTTTTTATCAGAAATAGGTTATAAGTTGGGGTCGTGGTGGATGGATTCTTTGTGAAAAGATATTGAAGATCAACGTAAAGCTTTTCCTTGAACTTGTATTCCCTTTTTCCTGGGTCGCGAGGACGCTTCCTTATTAAGTGTGGGGATATGTTGAGTGTTGAAATGACTTGTTTTTTGGCTGATTTTTGTGGTTTTTGAGAGCTGAATGGTTGATTTTAAGGGATGATTGATTGATTTGGAAGTGGTTTGAGAGTGTTTTAGATGATATTGATTGTGTTTTGGAAGATCGTGATGTTTGTTGATGGTTCTGTGATGTTTTGATAGGTTCTGAATGGTTCTGTATACCTTCTGTTTTGCTCTGTTTTGGTCTGTTTTGTTTTGATTGTCTTCTGTAAAGAGGAATGGAGTATTGATTGATGAAGAATGAGATATTGTGAAAGCTTATTGAATGGTTTGTGAGAGTTTGGAATGGTTTGAGAGTGAGTTATGAGGTTTTGATGACCTTCTGTAGGTCTTCTATAGAGCTTCTGCTTCTGTTCTGTTTCTGTTCTGTTCTGTACTGTAACTGTTTTGGTACTGTTCTGTAGACTGTTTTGTAAGTGTTCTGTGGAATGTATGTGTGACTTTGAGGAAAGTTTTCTAGCCTTGGAAAGAGGTGAATACAAGTGCAAAAGAGCTGAAAGAAGTGGAAGAAGTAGCTGTTGAAGACTCAAGAGAAGACTAGAGTAAAGTGACAGTAGTGAGCTGTGAAGAGACACTGTAGTGGCTCTGGTGACCTTTCATATCAGACATACCTCTTGGGAGGGGTATCCACGACCTAAGAGTGATTATTAAGAGTAATTTTGAGAGATTGTAGTGAGGATATGATGTATTATTGATGGAGTGTGTGAGAGAGAGTCAGAGATAGTCAATTCTACAGAAACAGAGTGATTGTATATGAGAGATTGAGAGAGAAGACTATGAAGATATTGAAGATGAATACTATGTGATGTATTTCCAATTCAAAGATGGTGTACTTCTTTGTTTTCTTTGTGATATTGATGGATTTTATGAAGATGTTGAAGAATATGGTTGATTCTATTAAAAACCGTGGGAGATTTACATAATGCTGCATGAGGATTTGTTGTGCCTGGTGTTCTTTTCTTCATTGTGATCATATGAAATATGATAAATAAGCTTGTTGATGTTACAAGATAGATTTTCTTGCAAGAGAATTCCCTTTTCCTTGGTGTTCCTCTCGGGGCTCCAAGTTGCAATCTATAAGCATTGGGTCCTAGGCATTTGAGGATTTTGTACGGCCCACAATACCTTGGATTTAGCTTCTTGCAATCTCCTAGGGATAGAGAACTCTTTTTAGGTCGTACACGAATGAAGACCATGTCTCCTTCTTCGAAGACTCTTTCTTGACGCTTCAAATCTGCGTATGCCTTCTGTCTATCCTTGGCTGCTTGTATGTCTTCTCTTATTGTCTTTATTTGATCTTCCATCTCTTCCAACATCTGCCTTGATGCTTCAACCCTTAGGGTTGGATCAAAAAAGTTTAGGGGACTTCGACAGTCACGACCATACAATGCTTGGAAAGGGGGTCATCTGAATGCTTTGCTGGTAAGAAGCATTGCAGGCAAATTCTACCAAAGGCAAGTATTGAATCCACTTCTTCGGCTCTCGACAGCAGTATGCCCTAAGCATATCCTCGATGACTTGATTTACTCGCTCTGTTTGGCCATCCGTTTGGGGATGGTAGGCGGTGCTAAAACAGAGTTGAGTCCCAATAGCTTCAAAGATAGCTCTCCAGAAGTGTGATGTGAAGAGAGAATCTCGATCACTAATGATTCTTCTAGGTAAACCATGTAGTTTGAATATCTCCTTGATAAACAATCTTGCAATGTTGGAGGCTTTATAGTTTGTCTTTACTGGAATCAGGTGTGCAACCTTGGTAAGCATGTCAACCACAACCATGATGGATGTTAACCACAACCATGATGGAGTTGTATCCTCCCTGGACTTGGGGTAAGCCTACTACAAAAACCATACTAATGAATTCCCATTTCATTTGGGGAATGTCAAGCGGTTGCAATTTCCCTGGCATCATGACATGTTCGGCTTTGATACGTTGGCAAGACAAACACTCAGTGACATATTTGAGAACGTCACCTTTGAGCCTCTCCCAATGGTAGCTCTTCCTAGCGCTAGATGATAGTAGGTATTGTGGGGCACCTTCGGCTGAGATGTCTCTTGTGAATGGGGCTTGGGCAGCAAAGCTCTAACACCTACAATTTGCAAAAACGAGGTTGATTGAGTGGGAGGGTAGTGTGTCTATTTATAGAAAGTTTGGGGCTCCGAATGCCAGGATGTCCTACGAAAGGGGAATCATGAGCTTTCCACATTATCTTCTGCTTAAGTGACTGACTTGATGGTATACACAACCTTTTTCTATAGTAGACTAGTCCTTTATCAATGGAAAATTCTTGATATTTAGCTTGCAACTTTTGATTCTGCTCCTTGGTAGAGATCTCATTTAGCATTGTTTGGTAGGCCAAATCATGGCATGCTTCCTCTCTAGCTAACTCAAGTATAGGGTTGTTTGGCATAGATACTTTTGTAGCTAGAGATCTGGCCGTTGATGAATTCTGCAAGATTAGGGAATTTAGGAATGCCTTGTGACTAAGTGCATTGACAACTACATTCTCTTTCCCTAGTCGGTACTTGATTTCAAAATCATATTCCTCCAACACTTCAATCCACCGACGTTTGCCTCATGTTGAGCTCGTTCTAGGTAAAGATCCATTTTAGACTCTTATGGTCGGTTACTAGAGTAAACTTGTTACCCAACAGGTAGTGTCTCTAAAGCTTTAGGGCATGGATGACAGCTAGTAATTTCAGATCATGCGTAGTATATTTCTTTTCATGGTTCTTCAGTTTCCTTGAAGAGTATGATACTGGATGACCTTCTTGCATAAGTACACACCCCAAGGCAAGAATGCTAGCATCAATTACTACCTCGAACTCCTTATTGAGGTCTGGAAGTTTTAAAATAGGTTCTGATACGAAACTTTGCTTCAATCTATCAAAGCTATTTTGTTCGGGAGTTGACCATGTAATGGAAGTCTGATTCTTTAGTAAGTCCGTCAGAGGTGCTGCCATCAAAGCATAGTTTTTGATGAAGACCCTATACCATCCTATCAATCCAAGAAAGCTGCGTATTTCTTTGACAGATACTAGTGTTGGCCATTCAAGCACATCTCTGACCTTGGCTGGGTCTACTGATATTCCTTCTGATGATACTATGAATCCTAGATATTCAATCTGACGCTTGAAGAATGCACACTTTTTCATTTTTGCATACAACTTATGTGACCTCATTGTCGCAAGGACAATCCGCAGTTGAGGTTCATGATCTTCTTCCTGTTTAGAAGAGACTAAAGTGTCATCGAAGAAGACAAGCATGAAATCATCAAGATATGGCCTAAAGATGTCTTGCATTAATCTATTGAAGTAGCAGGTGCATTCATAAGCCCGAAAGACATAACCAAGAACTCAAAGTACCCATATCTTGTATTGAAGGCTGTCTTTGGGATATCTTCTTCCTTGATCCTTATCTGATAGGAACCGGACAATCTTGGAGAAGATCTTTGCACCTTGAAGACAATCAAGAAGCTCATCTATTCTAGGAATAGGATACTTGTTCTTGATTGTTGATTTATTCAACCCTCGGTAATCAATACATAGTCGAAGTGTCCCATCTTTCTTTTTTTGAAATAGTACTGGAGCTCCCCACGGTGAATTGCTAGGCCGGATGTAGCCTTGATCTAAGAGTTGATTGAGTTGTTCCTTCAGCTCAATTGCTTTTGGTATGGACATTCTATAAGGTCTCTTGGCAATTGACGCAGCTCCAGGTACTAACCTAATCTCATGATCCACTTCTCTTCGAGGTGGAAGTTTGGTCAATTCTTGAGGGAATACGTCCGCGTATTCCTTTAGCCAAGAAGGTCCTTCATGAGACTCTTGCTTCTGATCTAACTTGTTGAGTTTGATCAAGTAAACAGGTAATCCTTTTCTGACTCCTTTTATGATCCAAGATACTTTGGCCAATTGGATTTTTGGCACTCCTGCCTCACCTTGAGTTGTGACAAATTCCCTTTTAGAGTTTCGAAAGGAAACTTGACCCTTTCCATAGTGAATGTGGACATCATTGGGCTTAAGCCAATCCATTCCGAGTAGACACTCATGGATACCTAAATTCATGACTCTGAATTTAATTGAAGTCTTCTTTCCTCCCAGAAGGAATTCCACCTTAGTAGTTTGCCTGGTACAATTTACCTCACGACCATTTGCCAATTCCACAAGCAGGGTAGGTGCTTCTACTGTGGCTATTCCTAGAATTTTTGCACATGCTGGTGAGATAAAGGAATGTGTACCGCCACAATCAATCAAGGTTTTGAAACCTTTACCTTGATAGTCCGATGGTGTCTGAATCACCGAGAACTGGTAATTCGTCCCTTTCTTGTGTAAAGCGGCATGGCCTATCGCTCTTTCGAATTCTGCTTCCATGGTCGGATCTTCCTCTTCTTCTTCTTCACCTCTTTGCCCATTGGCAATGCAGGCGGTTCTTCCTCTTCCTCGGGTAGCGGCTCCTTGACCACGGCTTGCTCCTTGAAAAGGCGCTTGGCCATGTCCTCCGCTGAGCTTGGGACATTGCCTCTTGAAGTGAACGGGTTCATTGCAGTGGAAACAACGGAGGTTTCAGCCATTACTTTGAGTAGGAACAAAGTTGTTGACATTATTTGTCCTAGCTTTCTTTCTTTGTCCCTGATTATGACCTTGAACTCTCTTCATTTGAGGTCTGAATGCTCCTCTGTTTGGGTCATTATAAGACCAAGTTTTATTACCCCTTGGTCTAGCTTGTACCTCCTAAATTATTGGTGCCGCTCGAATGAGTGCATCCTGAAGATCTGATGGACGCATAGATTCGAGACGGGTATTTACTGGTGGATTTAAACCCGCACAAAATTTGGACACCTGCTATGTCATGTCCATCTGCGGTGCATACTTTAAAAGTCAGATGAATTTAGAGTAGTATGCGTCAAGAGTGAGTCCTAGCTGTTTTAGTTCGTAGAACTCGTTCATTTTTTGCGTGCGATATGCAGGTGGTAGGTATCTACCCTGCACGGCTTTCTTCAGCTTCTCCCAGGTAACGGATCCCTCTGCGATCCCTTGATCCCTACACCATTGCTTCCACCAAAGTCTGGCTTCGCCGGTGAGTTTTAACTTGGCGAGCATAGCTTGATTGGTGGGTGCAGTACTGGCTGCTTCGAGTAATCCTCCATGGATTCAATCCAAATTTCAGCATCGGCTTGAATGAATCTTCCTCTCCCATCAAACTCGGGTGGCTTAATCTACTTGAGAAGGAACTTCTTCTCCTGGATCACAGCAGTACTTGATGTAGGAGGCGAATTAGGAACCTGTACCTCGGGTTGTGCCTGAATAAAGGTTTTCTTAACGTTATTATATGATAATCGACGTTAGCTTATATTACATCTTTAATTCAGCTATCTCTTAAACAATGTAGCTATTTAACTTTTTATCAACTCTTATGCACAGCCAGACATTGATAAAAAGAAGTCTTTATTTGTATTTATATGGGCATAGTGCTTTCGAATACAACATTTCATGTGATGATAAGCCAATTGTTACATTTAGTTTGGGGAGAACAACGTTGTATTGCATTTATCTACAGAAACTGTGTAATAGTAGGGTTTTGGATCATGGATCTTCAGGAATCGATAAGTATTGGAAGTTCAGGATATCCTTTCCGTTGGAATCCATACTTCTCATGGCAGCCCAACACTTTAATCTTGGGCGGGGATTACACGGGTTACTTCCTCATATACATATGAGTTCATCTAAACCCTCCGACCTCGAATATGTAAAGTCGAATTTGCGTGAGCTTCCACAAAAATGAACAGCTTCACGACTTTCAGGTCTTCCAACCACTTGATCCTCTTTAGGTTGGTCTCTAGATAAGCAAACCGGTGGGCAGCTATATAGTAGATTCCTGAAGCACCTGTCCATCTTCGTTCCATGTATAAAGGTGATGGATTGTAAATCTGCTCTAGGATGTTCATCATCCCAATCCTTTGTCTATAAAGCGGAGAATGCATTGCAGTCATAAACATGACTCAAAATACCAAGAACTTGTTCCACGCTTCGTAATTCTGCAAGACAGCATTGAAGGTAAGGAAATGTTTGGAAAATAACAATTTCTTTACTTCATTTTATTGAGATCTCAAAAAAAACAATTTCGTTGTTAGTCGGTTCTGATACCAACTCTAACGTGTCCACTAGTATCATCCAAGACACATCTTAGTAGTCCATCGGAAAGGATGTCTAGAAAGCTCCGCCCGGCACTCCCATGGAATGTTATAGGTTTTGCGATCTAGGTCTTCTCACGTCTGCCACGTAGCGGAAGTATCCTGGCCATTCCCACTTAGGATCGATCGAAATTAGGTTTTTCCTGATTGGTCATTACCTAACAGCAACTAGCGTTGGACCCAAGCGAACTACTTTACGGAGAAACGCCAGGTCCGAAGTGGATTCACACTGCACTTGGTTCAAGGAGAATGGGAAACGAGAGGGATGCAAAGCTCAACCTCTCTCCCATAAGGCATAGTCCCATTCCGTTCCCCTAAAACAGCGTAAATCGAGTAAGACATAACTCTAGGTCATCGCTTTCGTTGTTCGTGTCCTTTGACGATCATGCCGTTGTTCCTCAAGATTTGAGAAAAGTTCCCAACTAACCGGGACCACCCAACCGTAGGACAGACCCATGGCCCATCCTCCGCACTTTCCTCGGTTTGTTTTAGTTATGTAATTATCTAACACATTTTTTGACATGTAACAATCAGCTTCTTTAATTAAACTGTTAAGCACTGGTTCCTTCACGTAATCTTATCACGTGACATAGAAAAACAATATCAAACAAGTTCTTTATTAACATATCATCATATTTATTTTTTGAAATACAAGGAGTTCCGCCCGTAGGCTTGTCCATAATCTGCTCGAAGGCTATCCAGTAATCCACAAGGATCACTATTCCAAGCTTCCGCCCATAGACTAGTATGCAGGCCTCGAGATCCAATCTCGAGTCACGTTAGTCTCTTGTGTAGGACTCGGAAGGCGAGGGATTTACGGCCAGAGCCCCCCTAGCACCCAAGCGTCCTCCTGCTCCAAGTAGAGCTCAATGGAGAGATCTCTCACGGCAGGTTCAGTCCACGTTCCTAGCGCGGTCAACAACCCCCTTGATTAGGGTCAGGCAGGCAGTCCGGGGTAACTGAAGCTGCCTCTCCCTTCAGGCCTTCATCTTGAAGTATAGATATTCATTTAATTTGTAATTCCTAAATCAAACAGTGCTCTAAAATCTCTAGCAAGCACAAACACTTCCATTAACCGATCTTGTTGTTGGCAAACTGCTAAGGAATGATTCTTTCCTTTCGAATGCATCAGCACTCGTTCCAGGGTTTCTTGCAACTTGGAAAGATCCCTTATATTCTGGGTTAGGGCATACCCTATTAACCCAACTTGGTCAACCCTAAAGTTCATTGGATACTTTAGTTTTCGGTTTCTAACCTTCCTTATTTAGAAAGATATCAAAGAATACATCCTTTTGTAAGATAACTTGCGTAAGGATCCGCCATCCTTGCTGAGGGTATTTAACATTCCTTCTTGTGAATCAATCACAAGACCATATGACTTCATACTTGCCGCGCAAGTCCTGTATCATAATATACGATGAAACAATCGGTTTTAGTTTCTTTAAGCTGACGTTTGTCAGACCTAGGATCTCTTTTTAAGAACCTCAGGGACAAACCCTAGTTCTTTTTTATTTACGATTTATTGACCCTAAAATGAAGGAAGGTAGGCAAGTATTTAAGGTAGAAGCGTTTCTTGGGTTTTAAATCATTCCCAATACATATTTCGTAGCATAGATATTTCTAAGTTTACATTAATTCGGTTAACTTTTAGAAGGTAATATTGAGATCACCTCAGCACGATTTGTTATCTTTGTGACAATTGATTTTTCAGTTCTAAACTTTATTGCTTTGAGGTTAGGTAAATTCAATTAATCTTCCTTTTTCCTTGCGAACGAAACTCATGCCAAATCACAATCTTTTCCTTGCTAAGATATTTAGTTAGCAATGATAACTTCCTAGAGTTCAAGCAACGTAAGAAACCTTTCATGAATTTCATCTTCTATGATGATTCGTTGCAAAAAAAAGAATAGGGGTTAATGGTGCAAGATGCAGTTTTTATACCTTCAAGATTTAACCAAAATATACTACTATATAGATAATCTTGTTCGTAATTCGTTTCAATGCATGATGCTATTTGAAGGAAACTATGTTTTATACATTATCATTTTTGCATGTTCAATTAAACTAAACTCCTCCATCGTAAATAACTAGTACAAAATATATCTTATCCCTAACAATTCATCTTTCATGATTGAATTAAATCCGATATAAAACCAAGAAGGAAAACCTGGTTTTGGGGTGAGATATCCACATGGATACCGGGGGATGACCCTCCCGCAGCTACTCCTTGGACTTTCTTAGGCGGCATCGTAGTTGTAATCCTTTGAACGTGAAGGCAGCTTTTACTCTCCTTTTCGGATTTCCACCACCGCTTCAATACTCTTCTTCTTTGTGGAACTTACGAGGGAATGGGTGCTTAAATCTCGGGTGGGAGTATAAACCCACTTGGAGAAGGCTTGTGGAAGCCCACAAGGAAGGATTTAAGGGCTTGCAATATGAAAAGGGCGTATAGGACCCTAAGGTATTTCATGGGGAAAAACCACGGGGAGGATTTTTAAATCCTGGGGAGGGTGAAAAAAATAGGTTTTAAAACCCTTCAAGAGGAAGGCCTATTAAAACCATGGAGAGGCTTAATGGGTTTTGAGGTGGAGAGGAGAGGGGCATAAACACGGGTTGGGGTTTAGTGGCTCTACGGAAAGGGGTTAAGGGTTCAAAAAAACCCGGGGGGTGAGGGGGGGGGGGGGAAAGAATAATGGGGATACGGGGGAAATAAAAAGGGGCTTAGGGAGTGAGTGAAAAGGAGTATGGGGGTGAAAGGGAAAAAGGATTATGAGGGGGGTGAAAGGGAAAAAGGAATATGAGTATAGGAAGGGGGGCTTAGAGGAGCCTCCCCTTAGAAGCTTCAAGAAACTTCTTGAAGCTTCTATAGGATCACAGGAGCCACGTGGGGGGGGGGATAATTTGACGCGACAACGGGGGGGAGGGTGAAAGTCTACAGGCGGCAGATGCAACGTTTGACAGTGGTCCTTCCTCCTCCCTCAGTGCCAACACAAATGGGCGATGGCTTCGTCCTCCTTTCTCACGGCAGATGGATGTCAAGCGGCAGGAGCATCTTCCTCGTCCTCTCAGGATACCGTAGCACCCTCCCTTCTTCTCACGACTCTCCCTTATTTATATAGGGGAGGGGAGGGAACCCTCCCCCCCTTGACATGCCCATCCGCATGCCTTGTGGAGCCGAGCAAGCTCCAGCGAGGAGCTTGTTGGCTCCTCTATCCCCCCTCTACCCTTCCAACTCGATGCGCTGCCGCGCGAGAAGGAGAAATTCAAAAATATATATTTGATATATTACATTGCTGAGTGCAAAAATCGCACTATTCTTAATGCTATACGTTGCATGCTTATACACTCTGGTTTGTCTTGAAAGTTTTGGACTGAAGCACTTCTAACAGCCGTTTTTATTCAAAATCATCTTCCAACAATTGCACCTACTGGTAAAATTCCTATGTACTTCATGTTCATGATGGTTCTCTATTCATCATTGATTTAGTGGCACTGGAAACATGACATACCAATTGCAGTGGCTTCACAATTATCATTCTCTTCATGTCAAGAAGTTTGTTTACCTTGCGGATGATACGACTTGTCAAGTCAAAGGAGTAGGTGATTTATATCTCGGGACTATTTCATCCACTAGAATATTAAGAGGAGTTCTTCATGTTCCAGATTTGCAAAGAAATCTTATTTCTGTTGTTCGTCTAGTTGATCTTGGTTTGTTTATTGGCTTTTGATCATAATCAATGTTGTATAGAGAAAGACAGACATACTATAGTAGTGGCTCCTTGACATGGTAATTTATTTGAGCTATCATTGAACGATATGGTTGCAAATGTTGTTACTGCCCCTGGAGATGCAGATTACAAATTATGGCATCAATGATTTGCACACTTCGATTTTGCCAAAATTCTTGATCTTCATCGTCATGATCTTGTGCAAGGTATGGATCTTAAATCTCATCCACGTATGGGAATATGTGAGTACTGTGCACTTGGAAAACACCATCATTCGCCTTTCCACACTTCTACTTCATCAGATTCCTGTGCTCTCTTGGATTTGGTTCATACCAATATTTGCGGTCCTTTTCCTGCCTCAAAGTTTGAATATCGATATTTTATAACTTTCATTTATGATTTCTCACGGTACACACATGTCTATCTTCTTCGACATAAGTTTGAGGCTTTATCTATATTTAAACAATACAAGATAAGTGTGGAGCTTCAAACTGGATTCTCTATAAAGACTCTTTGCAGTGACAATGGCGGTGAATATGTATCCAATCTATTTGATGACTTCTATAAGGATCAAGGTATTCATCATGAGTTTACAGTTCCTTATTCTCCTCAACAAAATGGTATTGCTGAGCGCAAAAATTGCACTATTCTTAATGCTATACGTTGCATGCTTATACACTCCGGTTTGTCTCGAAAGTTTTGGACTGAAGTACTTCTAACAGCCATTTTTATTCAAAATCATCTTCCAACAACTACACCTGTTGGTAAAATTCCTATAACAATTTAGACAGGGAAGACACCTTCAGTCTCTCACTTTCGCACATTTGGCTGCATTGCTTATATTCATGTGCCGAAGGACACTCGACATAAGTTGGATCCTCCAGTTTTGAAGGTTATTTTTCTTGGTTATTCAAATCATTCCAAAGGTTACAAATTTTATGATCCTTCTACTCAAAAGGTTATCATTCGTCGTGATGCTATATTTGATGAGAAGGCTATGGGTGGCACATGGTCGTCAGATGTTTGAGATGATACACAGTCTTTTCTTAGTGCATTTCCTTACTTGCTTTGTGAGTCTACTAATTCTGATGATCATAAACCTCCTTCACCTCCAAAGAAAATTGATGAACATTTGGAGATATATGTCAATCTTCCCATTGAGATAGAGCATGGATTCTATTCTATTGAATATGATGTCTTTGATGATGCTATGTCTCTCCAAGAGGATCCAATATCATATACGAAAGCTATCAAATCGTCTCAAAGGGATCAATGGCAAGAAGCTATGCAAGCTGAGTACGATTCTTTAATCTCCAAAGGTACATGGATTCTTACTGAACTCCCCCCAAATCGTGTTCCTATCAAATGTAAATGGGTTTATAAAACCAAGACCAAAGGTGATGGCTCATTTGATAAGTTCAAAGCAGGACTTGTTGCAAAAGGTTACTCGCAGATTGCAGGAGTAGATTATCAAGAAACATTTTCTCCCATTGTGCGCTCCACAACTGTTCGTATGCTTTTGGCTTTTGCAACACTATTTGATCTACAAATTCACCAAATGGATGTTAAAACGGATTTTCTCAATGGAGATCTTGAAGAAGAAATCTATATGGAGCAACCTGAAGATTTTATGATTGCAGGAAAGGAGCATCTTGTATGCTAGCTTCATCGTGCATTATATGGACTGAAGCAAGCCTCTCGTGCTTGGTATATTAAGATTGATCAATTCCTCATATCTAAAGGTTTTGTTGCATGTTTTTGCTGACCCAAATCTTTACATCAAAAGGGATGACAAATGTTTTATTATTCTTTCTCTATATGTTGATGATACTATTCTTGCGTCAAATAATATTGCTTTCTTGGATGCTATGAAGAAGCTTTTATCAACTGCATTTGAAATGGTGGATCTTGGTGAGATACATTCTTGTTTGGGTATTCAAGTTCAACGACACCGACATCAAGGCATTCTTCTTCTTTGCCATAAAAAGTTTATTAATGATATTGTTAAGAAGTTTGGGTTGACAAATGCGCACTCTGCCAACACTCCCATCCTTTCGAGCTCTATCAAGGGTACATCTACAACACGCAATGAAGAATTAGCCATCATCAACCTTTTGCTAATCTTGTTGGTTGTCTTCAATTTATTGGTTTAAACACAAGACCAGATATTTTATTTGCAGCTAACTTTTTGGGACAGTATCTTTCTTCCCCTTCCACTATTCATTGGAGTGTTGCAAAACGTATTCTTAAGTACCTCAAGGGTACTGAGGAGTTTGGTCTTATTTATCGTCGTCGAGAGGATTATTCTTTATCTTCTCCAACTTCTCTTCACCTTATTGGATATACAGATGCTAATTGGGCAAGTTCACATTTATCATTGCGATCTACAAGTGGGAATTTTTTCTTAGTAAATGGATGTTTGGTTTCTTGGTCTCGCAAGAAACAACGATGTGTTGTGGTTTCTACAACTGAGACGGAATATGTTGCTGCATCATTAGCAGCTCGCGAGCTAGTTTGGCTTTGACAACTACTTGCAGATTTGGGATATCCTTCATCATCTAGTACACCTCTTCGATGCGACAACCAAAGTGCTATTAGTCTTACCAAAGACTATATACAACATAGTAAATCAAAGCATATTGCTATTCATTATCATTATGTTCAACATGAAGTCAAGAAAGGTTCCATTATGGTGGAGCATTGTTCCAGTGATCAAATGGTTGCAGACATCTTCACAAAATATCATAGTGAAGCTCTCTTTAGTTCATTAAGACATGCACTTGGTATTATTCCAAGTTCTTGTCTCACTTATTGAGGCATGTATCATTGTATTCAAGAAAACTTTATAGTAAATCATTTTTGTATCGTATGTATGTGTAGGGGCTCCAGTTTTTCCCTTGTTCTCCCCAAGGGTTTTTTCACTTGTAGCCAGAGACCTTTGTTTGAGTGGGGAATTCATGTTGAGAGAGAGAGAGAGAGTATGAGAAAGATACACAAGACATGCTCCCAAAGAATGATTCATATTGATGTAGAGTTAGTATATATAGGTGAGACCCAAGTCAAGTGAGAGATGATATATATA
The DNA here is from genome assembly GCF_053477565.2 of Lygodium microphyllum. Taxonomy (NCBI): domain Eukaryota; kingdom Viridiplantae; phylum Streptophyta; class Polypodiopsida; order Schizaeales; family Lygodiaceae; genus Lygodium; species Lygodium microphyllum. Next base: position 8,424,302 of record NC_141150.1, on the reverse strand, counting down.
GTTGTAATAATATGTTGCCCAAAAGAGTCCCTCAAATTGACTCTCATTAATTTTATCAAATCATTTTTTTACTAAATACTAGGCATGTAAATTGTTTTGATGGTTCAAGCCAATGTTCTTCTAGTGCTTTGCTTGAGGTTCAACAACATAAGGCATACACACATAAAAGCATTAATAGAGAGAGAGAGAGAGAGAGAGAGAGAGAGAGAGAGAGAGAGAGAGAGAGAGAGAGAGAGAGAGAGAGAGAGAGAGAGAGAGAGAGAGAGAGAGAGAGAGAGAGAGAGAGAGAGAGAGAGAGAGAGAGTGTGTGTGTGTGTGTGTCTAAGTGAGTGAGTGAAAAAGAGAGAGAGAGTAAACATAGAAGTGACAATGTCACATTGTATTCTTGAATGGAATCTCTTCTATTTACTAGCCTTGCCACTAACACTTCCTCAATTACCTTGCATACTAGAGGTGATTGGAGGATAGCGCATGCCCAGGTTCCTACTAATATGTTCTCTAACAGAATCCCATGTAGCTTTGCAAGAGATGATGGGCTAGCCCTCCTCTTACCATCCTTGAATGTCATTATTCTGCCTCCAAAGTGGACCCACTTTGATGCAAAAATATGTAAATTCATTTTTCGGCTAAGGAGTTTCCTCTTTTACAAAGTGTCAATGCAATTCAAGGACTAAGCACCCATGAACAAAATATCTTTTAATTTTTCTTAACGGTAGTATCTTAGATGGTTGCTAAAACTCCTTAAAGAATCTTCACTATGAGTTATTTATTAGTGTCTTGCTATAGAGATCGTTAGTACATCCGAAGATTCTAGAGCACTTTGCTATAATGGAAAATTGTCAAAATTATAGCTGAATCACCTTTTAAAAGGAAGTATATGTTCGCTTTTTTCATTTTTCCAAACTAAAGTCAACATGTTTAAGCCCAACACATTGGACAAGGCAATATCTTTGGTGTATGACGTCAGAAAAAAAAAACTAAAGATCAATGAGTGATAACCTTTAGCTTTCATGGAAAATAATATGGGTAACGACAACTATCGTTTTAACTCTTTTCATTCTTCCAACTTTCAATTTGAAAAGAAGCATTCAACTCGCGGACCTTGCATAAGAGATTTTTATAATAATGTAGATCACCCTGCTTCAAATTCTAATCCCAAGAGTTCTACTTTGCTCTCTAATTTTCTTAACTCATCTGAACCTAAAAATGCTAATCCAAGTGTCTCAAATACCAATTCCAAGAATGTAATTTGTTATAAATGCAATCGTGTATGCTACGTTAGGGACCCATATAGCCCAATAATAGGGGGTAAATGGCCTAAGAAACACAAAACTTCTATATCCTTTCCTAAGGATAGTATACAAAAGTGCCATTATTCTACCTCCAAATTGGGCCCACTTTGATGCGAAACTCTATAGATTCGTTTTTTGGCCAAGGAGTTTCCTCTTTTACCAAGTGTCAATGCAATTCAAGGACTAAACACCCATGACCAAATATCTTTTAATTTTCCTTAATGGTAGTATTTTAGATGGTTGCTCAAACTCCTTAAAGGATCTTCACTACAAGTCCTTTATTAGTCTCTTGTTTAACGCTAGTAATGGCAAATTCTAAAGTTAAGTGCAACCTTAGTAGATACTCCTCTCTAGCTAAAAGGTCTTGGAACACTTCGTGAAGTATAAGGCATTGTCCTACTTTTTTACAACCTTAACTTGACTTTGCACTAGTTTTTAAAGATTGCATATGGTTCTGGTTTTGTATTCCTACCTTACCCAACCACAATAGTCGCATAGATTTAAAGTCATAAAAGAGTGGGAGTGTTGGGGTTTTCAAAGTGAGTATTTGCCCTCCCCCCAAGAGATTCATGGTAAACTCAATCTCAAAACTTCTAACATGGATAAATAGATAACATCAATATCTTCGAACTCCAATATATTATAATTATAAGTATACCTTTAATTATAATGTATAATTAAGAAAGCTAATATTTATAGTATATTATTCATATGAGTTATAATTATTATAAATTATAATAAATATTATTATAATTTCATTAGTAACTTTGATAATTAATGCGTGACACAAATTACCATAACATTCTCATGTGAATTTTCCTTTTCAGAATGCATTTAAATGAGTATCTCTCGGAAATTTTTTATACATTTGCAAATATAACATTCTCATGTGAATTTTTGTTTTGATAATACATTTAAATTAGTATCTATTTCCATAAAAAATCCAAAAATTTATTGAAACTCAAAAATTATATTCTTAATTTCTTTGCAAATTTTGATAATCTTCCAAGTAGTATAGGCAATTTATTTCTTATCATTAAGGTTTAATACAAAACCATACCCACAATGCAAGGCTCTCTTCTCTTGCAATTTTTATGAGAAAAATAAGTTCTTATAGTGCAAGGGTTTCATCTCCCTTACTAACCCTCTTTTCTTCTTGCTCTTGAGATCAAGGCTAGGACGAGAAGAACAAACATACATCAAGGGCCTCTAAAGAGAAAACATCACAATGCTAATATTGGAACCCATGATGGAGATTTAGCTTGGTAATAGGGATTGATATGATTAATGTAGCTCTATTGCTAAAGTACTACAAACTATGGTTTTAATCTATGGCTGAACTAGTATAGACTATGATATTAACTATGTAACTAAAATATGTTATTAACGTAAAATATATTATGGGTTAGATTCTTTTTTCAATCTTGGAGTTTTATCTATGTAGAAGCTCATAATTTCATCAACCTTGGATTGAAGATTGAAGATACTCAAGTAAAGGAGGTCTTATTCTACAAGCACATTAATAAAATGTATATGTGACTATAAGTGTGCACATGGTATTGAAGGTTGGCAATTAGTGAATCCTAGTACTTATTTCAGACACGTTAAAAATGACATGCTTGGGATTATGCATTCTTCTCTAGAAATATCCCATGCTAGTGAACCAAGTCACTCAAACGTGCAAGGAGATCATATTGAGAACTGAAGGCATGAAGAATCATCTCCAGTGCATGGTGGAACTAACATAGATGATTTAATAGACGATGTATGTGGTGTGATTGCATTGCATATTGTAATGGTGGGAGGAGTATTGGTCCACAAAATTTTCTTAGGCACCAATAGTTGAATGCCAAATATGATGCACTAAGTATGCAAATTGGTCTTACTACTTCTAATGAAAGGCAACATGAACAAGGTAATGATCAAACTATTAATACTTCTGTAAGTCCCCCCTTCGGTCATGACAACAAATCAATTAACCATGCTGAGTCTCCTCAAATATACCCTTCTATAGACAATCGCATATCTATTATTGGGCGATCATTATATCAACAAACTATACAAATAATAATTGAGCTTCAAGCTCTTTAGGATGAGAACCAAATATCAATCAGTGCACAAGAGAACATACTCCAATTATTTTTTGAAGACATGGGAAATCCAAGGCCTAGGACACAAAGAGTTGAAGAATGCAAGCCAAGATTAAGTAAGCTATAAGTGCAACTACTTGGTACATGGGATGCAAACCTTGATGGAGTGAGAATCCCAACATCTCGGGAGAAACTTGACTTTATGTATCATGGTATTGGCATGGTCCAACCTGAAGGCTATAGGTTTTGCATGGGAAGTAAAAGCAATGATTATGAAATTGAACTTCTTACACCTAGTAAAGAAAATATTCGACTCTTGTTCAATAGAAAATATAGCATCAATGCTCTAAACCAAATTAGAGGGTGTATTTTGCACTCTTAACTTATAGGTGGTTCTATAAGCCCAAAGAGCCTCATACGGATGCTCATCCCAATCTTCTTTATAAGAAGTGACTATTCTAGCTCAAATCCCACAAATAATTTGATTAATTGCTTCTACTTGGCTATGAAATCTAGGGTAATAAAGCATTGATTTGTGATGCTTAATCTTATATGGTTCTATTAATGTGCTAATTAGACCATTCAGGACATGGGAACCCTGATCATCTACTGATTTGAGTGGGCAACCAAATGTGTTATGATGTTTTTATACATGAACTTAGTCACCTCAATGGCTTTATTTGTCTTCCAAGCTTCTTTTTCTACCCACTTACTAATATAATAAGTACAAACAAAGATATCTTTATTGGATTTATATCTTGTAGTCCGATCTATTGGACCCAAACAAAATCAATGCTTTATTTCTCAAAAGAGGATATATAATGCAAATATAGTTGTCGAAGGTATAGCAAAACTCTTAGAAGGTCAACCAATCCTATGACATACGTCACATTTTTGAAAATAATAATACGCATCCTTAAATAAGCTAGGCCACCAATAACTAGATAATATAACCTTCCTTGCTATTAATTTACCAACAAAATGGCCATCACAAGGTTCATCATGCAATAACTTTGAAACCACTTGAACTTCATCTTCCTATATACATCAATGATAAATGCCCTCTCTAGGGAAGAATTTATATAGCTAACCCCCTTATCATCCATACGAGCATTCTTGCATCAATATCTCTAGCTTTTTTCATTTATCTACACCAGGTGGATACCGAGCAATACGAAGAAAAGTAGAAATGTCTGCATCACATAGACTTTTTACTCAAGCAATGCAAGGTAGTCTTCAAATCCCTATTAGTCATTATTATTGCGATCATGATATTAATAGAACCAATTATTTGGGAATTTGCTCTCGATCACATGAAAATTGAGCATAATAAAATCCATTACATAATAAAATCCCATCCCCATACAGCCTGGACATCTAGTAGCAAATTGCCATTCGAAGAAGCCACCTGCCCATATCAATTACCTAGATTCTTCAACCCTGATTCTTCCATTGTATGAATTGTCATTAAACTAGCTTTTGAACCACCATCCAATGGTACTTCACTTAACAAATGATTGTTGATGGTAGTATCAATAAGTGGAACTCTTGGATCCGTAGATAGATCTAATATTTTTACTTATTAGTTGTTTTCTTTTTTGATGTATTTGTTCTTACCTTAGAAGCATTAGTCGTCTCAATTCTTTATCTTCTATGTTGAACTAGCTTATGATAGAGTTGTCTACGGCATGTAGGTTATATTCCAAGCACCCTCTTGAAATTAATTGTTGAATATACTTTCTCTAGTACTTCCCAAAAATCATAGCGTTGTTCACCTTTCCCTCTTGCTCTGTTCTTCCCTTCATTGAAGGTACTAGTCTTTCAAGAAAAGGAGGTACACCCATCTGAATTTTGAGATTTCCTGGTGGCATGGGCGATGACACATTATCCGAACAGAGTTGAGGAGAGTCTGATTCACGTAGCTCTATATTAGGATCTACATCCTTAGATTTATCATTTGCAAATCCTTTTAATTGGAAATTTTCTTCCTCAAGACCTTGCTTCTCTTCTGCTCCAATAATGACACCAATCATGGGGTCAACTATAAAGGTCACCCTATGAGGTAGAAATCTCAACCACCTTTTCTTCAAAATCACATGATTCCCAATCCCACATTCTCATATTTCTTAGAAGCTTTTGTTTTACATGATTATTCAAGGAGGCCTATGAGGATATGGGAAGTATTAAAACCTTTTAACTTTTACAAGTTACACACACAATTTCTCATGCTCATGGCTTTACAATGTTAACCCACTAAATACCCTAGCAAATTATAAAGAATTTAACAATGATAGCACATATTAAAGGAAGTACAAATCCAAAATGCATGCATTTTTTTAAATAGAGACTACATATTTCACATTTTTCTTGCATAAACTTTAGGGCTATTAGGCAGGAGAGGGTGGAAACTGTAATTCACAGTTGTGGAAACTCTAAACCTAAAGGAACTACAATCTTTGAAATGCAAACAAGGTGCCACCATTAAGAAGTGTCCCACCCCTAACCCTAATTTTGGTCTAGATAAGGATGGGAGCTCTTAGTTGTATTTACCCTTTTGGTGCATCCATGCTGCCAAAGTTCTATAAGTGCAATGTTTGAGAACCATTATGTAATATTTTATCATCTTGTCTTCATTATTGAGAGAGAGAGAGAGAGAGAGAGAGAGAGAGAGAGAGAGAGAGAGAGAGAGAGAGAGAGAGAGAGAGAGAGAGAGAGAGAGAGTGTGTGTGTGTGTGTGTGTGATTCATGTATTGGGCAAGTTACTGACCAAAGATGAAGCTTTATTTCATTTCCTTACTCTTTTTCTTCTTCTTTATTAGCTTTTTTGATTGGTGGTGTGCTTCTAGTAGATGAGACGGAGCAACAACATTGGATCATTTTGTTTTGGTGGCGAAACCATGTTCAAGCACTCAAGCTTTAGCAATATAACATGAGGAGGTAAGATGTTTGAGTTTACTACTCCTCCAAGCTAGTCTTGTATTATTGCTATCTTCAATCAGGGAGAAGGATGCCTGGTTAGTTAGACTTGAGTGTCCCAATTGATATCTCTTGAGAGTGGTAGTTGTCAAGGATGTCATAGTAGGATGAAGAGGCACTAAGATAGAAGGACAATCAAGACTAGAAGAAGGGAGAGGACATATCTCTTTCGGGCCACCACCACCTCCTCACAAAATTATTGCATATTATGACTTGAATGATGAGGGTAGCATTGAGCAAGACATATATGCAATGGAGGTGCTAATTAGTTAACTTTGTTCGATCACACATGCAAATTATAAAATATGATTATTGTGCTTTAAAATGAAAAAGGCAGGTGTCTTGTAGAAACCAAGGTTATGCATAAGGTATTCAATATTGTTGATGAGGAAAGATTTATACTAATGAGCAACAAGATATAAGGATCCATGTATCCTTGGCCAAAAGAGGTTCTTGCTAGTGAACCCATACCGTTGGAATCATAACCCTTTCAAATGTTATGGGGTGCCTTGCACAAACCAAAAGGCATTACTTTGTGAGTGAATGTGTCCCATTCAGTGGTAAAAGTAGCTTTATATTGGTCCTCATGATGAATTAATACTTAATTATAAGCTAGTAAACCCATCCATAACAAATATAGTTCATGGCCAACAACTTTATCAAGTGCGTGATCTACAAATGGCAAAGGAAAATGACATTTTTGTGTCTTATTGTTAAGCTCTCTATAATTAACAAAGATTTAGATTTTTTTGCTATTCCTCTTCGGTACTACCACGATAGGAAATACCCATTAACTATAAGCAACAACTTATATGATTCGTGAATCTAGAAGCTTAGAAATCATAGCTTTGACCGATTCTACATACACAGGATTGATTATCCATTGATGTTGACAAACAATCTTTGTGCCTAGCTCTAAGTCCATATAATATTGATTGACAAAGTTAAGCTTTAATATTATTAAGGTTCTTATAAGACCAAGAAAATCCCTTAGCATGTGCTCATAATACTTCTTCAAATCTTTCTCAATGGTGGGGTTCTAATTGAGCCTCTAGATTTAAGTATTTTCTTCTATCAGTTCTATTTTTACCATCTCCACTTTAGGCTCTTCAACATATCAAAAATCTATATTGCGAGGTTTTACTATAGGCACATCTTTAGATATTTCCATTGAAACACTTTCAAGTAAAACATTCCTTGCACTCAAATCTAGTGTTTCTTCCTCGACATTCACATAAAAAACCAAGGGTAAAGCCCTATAAATACAATAACTAAGTTATCCTGAGTATCATTTGTAGTTTCAATCTTATAAACATTAATTTGATACATCAGATAAGGTCTTTCTAGTATTTCTTCCTTGCTTTTTACTCAAGCAATGAAAGGTAGTCTTCAAATCCCTATTGGTCATAATTGCTGCGAGCACGATCTTAATAGAACCAATTATTTGGAAGATTTGCTCTTGATCACATGAAAATTGAGCAGAATAAAATCCACTACATGATAAAATCCCATCCCCATACATAATAAAATCCATTACACTTTCCTTTGGATAGGGTAACATGACCTCGCACATCTTTTGCAATTGAGAATTAACTGATTTAAGTTGGCTTCTTGTTGGCTTCTAAGATATCCACGAGCCACCCCTCAGAATAACAATACATATTATGCTTTATTACCACTTGAGCACTTAAAGAAATGATATGACCAAGGAGCGATATTAGGATTTTTCACTCGCAATGTAATTCAAAAGATAGATATGGACTCGTCTTTGTTTCAAATTTTATTTATTTTCTCACATTCAACCAAGCGTTCCCTGAAAATAGGTAAAATGTGTCCCATTTCTTGCACATCACTATTTCTTTTATATTCTTATATGTTTTTGTTTTACATGATTATTCTTAAACCTTAGAAAGGAGGCCTTTGAAAATACTTTGCTGAGACAACTATTGTTGATGCAATTGCTGCTGCTGCTGCATATACAATTCCAATGCAATTGTTGCTGCTACTGCTGCTGATTTTGAAGCTGCATATACATAGACATATTCTGCAAAATCTACTTTAAATCATCCGTTGAAGTATTTGAAGGAGCACTCAATGATGGAGCTGAAGTAGAGGACAAAGCAGGAATTGTAGAAGAGGCTGAAATTGATGCCGAAGTATCTCCCATCCTGAAATTTATGCGACGCTTTCACGTCGGGTTCACCAAAAGATGTCGAAGGGTTTTCGAAAGCAAAGTCGCGACCACAGAGGACCTTGACTAATTTCAGGATAGAAGATCAATCAAGCGAGATCACATTTAATTACAACCCTGTTCAACATCAATAGCTTCAGCTTCATAAAGGAAACAAATCTGATTTATAAACTGGCTATTCAAAAACTGAAGTTCTTCACGTCCCTTCTTGCTATTTCAAAAACATATAATCTACAAGTTGTCCGTTGATTAGTACTGTATAAGAGTTAAACAATTTGGCATAAACCTAAAACACCTAAACCACGGAGTACTTGTTTAGAACGAGTTAAATTCCAAGAAATTCACTAGGAAATTAATACGTGACCTAATCTTACGTATTGCTAAAACTGAAGCTCCTATACCTTAAATACTTGCCCACTTTCGCTGAAATGTAGGGATAGTGCAACATATTTGGAAGGTGAGCTAGGGTTTGTCCCTAAGAATCTTACAAGATGGAACTTGGAAACCCTAGGTCTAACGACGTCAGCCTAATGTTATCAGGAACAGATTGTTTCGTGACTCCATTCAATGTGACACTTGTGCAACAAGTGTGGAGTCATATGATCTTGTGATTGGATCACAAGGGAATGGCCAAATTCTCGCAACAATGATGGCAAGTCCTTACGCAAATTATCTTGCAAGAGGATGAATAATCATCCCAAATTAGTATATTTCTTGAAAAAAGAAGATTGATTGGAAGCTAAAGACAAGCCGATAAACTGAAATAACCTATGAACTTAAGGTTTGGCCAAGTCGAGTTAATAGGGTACGCCCTAACCCAAGATATAGGGGATCTTGCCAAGTTGTCTTGCCAAGTTGCAAGTCATCCTGGATTGAGTACTGGACGCATTCAAAAGGAAGGATTTGTTCCTTAGTAGTTTGCCAACAAAAACGATCAATGGATATATTTATGCTTGCTACTGATTTTAGAGCACTTTTTGGCTTTGTTTGATCAATGAATTAAAAGATAAATGGATATCTATACTTCAGGTTGAAGGCCTGAAGGGAGAGGCAGCTTCAGTTACCCTCAACTGCCTGCCTAACCATAACCAAGGGGGTTGTTAACCACACCGGGAAAGTGGACCAAACCCGCCGTGAGAGGTCTCTCCGTTGAGCGCTACTTGGAGTAGGAGGACTCTTGGGTGCCAGGGGCAGCTCTGGCTGTAAATCCCTCGCCTTTCAAGCCCTGCACAAGAGGCTAACGTGACTCGGGATTGGATCTCGAGGCCCACATACTAGTCTACGGGCGGAAACTTGGATTGGTGATCCCTGTGGATTGCTGGATAGCCTTCGGGCGGATTGTGGATAAGCCTATGGGCTCGACTCTTTGTATTTCAAATATAAATATGATAACCTGTTAATAAGGAACTTGTTTGATATTGTTTTTCTATGTCAAGTGATAAGATTATGTGAAAGAACCAATGCCTAACGGGTTAATTAAAGAAGCTGATTGTTACATGTCCAACTAATGTGTTAGGTAATTAAATAACTAAAACAACCCAAGGAAAGTGCGGAGGATAGGCCATAGGTCCGTCCTACGGATGGGTGGTTCTGATTGGCCGGGAACTTTCTTAAATCACGATGGACAGTAGAAATATTGTCAAAGAACAGGAACAACAAAAGTGTTGACCTAGAGTTATGATTGAACCCGATTTATGTTGTTTTAGGGGAAGAGAATGGGACTATGCCTTATGGCAGAGAGGTTGAGCTTTGCATCCCTCTCGTGTCCCATTCTCCTTGAACCAAGTGCAACATGAATCTTCTTTGGACTCAGCATTTCTGCGTAAAGTAGTTTGCTTGGGGTCCGACGCTAGTTGCCGTTAGGAAATGACCAATAAGGAAAACCCTAATTCAGGTCGATCCTAAGTGGGAACGACCGAAATACTTCCGCTACGTGGCAGACGCAGAAATCCCTAGATCGCAAACCCCGTAACATTCGATGGGAGTGTCAGGCGGAGCTTTCTAGACATCCTTTGTGATGGACTGCTAAGACGTGTCCTGAAGATACAAGTGGATACGTTACAATTGGTTTCAGAGCCGGCCAACAATGGAATGGTTTTTATGAAATCTTAATAAGTTGAAGTAAAGCAAATGTTGTTGTTCCAAAAATTTCCTTACTTCCAATGCTGTCTTGCAGAATTACAAAGCGTGGAATAAGTTCTTAGTATTTTGAATCATGTTTATGATTGTAATGCATTCTCCGCATTATCGACAAAGGGTTGAGATGATGAACATCCTAGAGCAAATCTATAATCCACCACCTTTGTACGGGTGCTTCAGGAATCTACTATATAGCCGCCCACCGGTTTGCTTACCCACAAACCAACCTAAAAAGGATCAAGTGGCTGGAAGACTTGAAAGTCGTGAAGCTGTTCATTTTTGTGGAATCTCACGTAAACTCAACTTGACATATTCGAGGTCGGAGGGTTGCGATGAATTCATATGTATATGAGGGAGTAACCCATGTAATCCCCGTCGACAGGATTAAAGTGTTAGGGCACCATGAAAAGAATGGGTTCCAAAGGAAAGGATACCCTGAACTTCCAATGATTTACTGATTCCTGAAGATCCACGACCCAAAACCATACTATTATACAGTTCCTGTAGATAAATGTAATACACCGTTGTTCTCCCCAAACTAAATGTAACAGTTGGCTTATCATTGCAAGAAATGTTGTATTCCAAAAGGGCTATGCCCATATAAATACAAATAAGACTTCTTTTTATCAATGTCAGATTGTGCATTAGAATTGATAAAAAATTAAGTGGTTAGATTGCCTGGGTGATAGCGGAATTGAAGATGTAATATAAATCAATAACGTTTATCGTATAATGACACTAAAAAATCTTTATCCAAGCACAACCCCAGGTACAGCTTCCCAATTTGCCTCCTACATCAAGTACTACTGTAATCCAGGAGAAAAAGTTTCTTCTCAAGCAGATTAAGCCGCCCAAGTTTGACGAGAGAGGCAGGTTCGTCCAAGCAGATGCTGAAATTTGGATTGAGTCCATGGAGGTTTAAATCTACCAGTAAATACCCGTCTTGAATCTATGTGTCCATCAGATCTTTAGGACGCACTCATTCGAGCGGCGCCTATAATTCAGGAGGTACAGCCTAGACCAAGGGGTAACAAAACTTGGTCTTATAATGACCCAAACAGAGGCACATTCAGACCTCAAATGAAGAGAGTTCAAGGTCATAAACAGGGATAAAGAAAGAAAGCAAGGACTAACAATGTCAACAACTTTGTTCCTACTCAAAGCAATGGCTGAAACCTCCGTTGTTTCCACTGCAACCAACCCGGTCACTTCAAGAGGCAATGTCCCAAGCTTGGTGGAGGACATCGCCAAGCACCTTTCCAAGGAACGGGCTGTGGTCAAGGAGCTGCTACTCGAGGCAGAGGAAGAACCGCCTACATTGCCAATAGGTAATTGTGCGAAGAAGAAGAAGATCTGACCATGGAAGCAGAGTTTGAAAGGGCGACAATCCATGCCGCTCTACACAAGAAAGGCCCAAATTGCGAGTTCTCGGCGATTCAGACACCGTCACACTATCAAGGTAAAAGTTTCAAGACCTTGATTGATTGTGGCAGTACACATTCCTTTATCTCACCAGCATGTGCAAAAAGATTAGGAATAGCCATAGTAGAAGCACCTACCTTGCTTGTGGAATTTGCAAATGGTCGTGAGGTTACTTGTACCAGGCAAACTACTAAGGTGGAATTCTTTCCGGGAGGAAAGAAGACTTTAGTCAAATTCAGAGTCATGAATCTAGGTATCCATGAGTGTCTACTTAGAATGGATTGGCTTAAGCCTAATGACGCCCACACTCATTGTGGAAAGGGTCAAGTTTCCTCTCAAAACTGTGAAAGGGACTTAGTCACAACTCAAGGTGAGGCTGGAGTTCCAAGAATCCAATTAGCCAAAGTATCTCAGATCATAAAAGGAGTTAGAAAAGGATTACCTATCTACTTGATCAAACTCAACAAGTTAGATCAAAAGCAAGAGTCTAATGAAGGACCTTCTTGGCTAAAGGAATACGCAAACGTATTCCTTGGAGAGTTGACAGAACTGCCGCCTCAAAGAGAAGTGGATCATGAGATTAAGTTAGTACCAGGAGCTGCGCCAATTGCAAATAGACCTTATAGAATGTCCATACCAGAAGCGATTGAGCTGAAGGAACAACTCAAGCAACTACTAGATCAGGGCTACATCCGGCCTAGCAGTTCACCATGGGAAGCTCCAGTACTATTCCAGAAAAAGAAAGATAGGACACTTCAACTATGTATTGATTACCGGGGTTGAATCAATCAATGGTCAAGAACAAGTACCCTATTCCTAGAATAGATGAGCTTCTTTATCGTCTTCAAGGTGCAAAGATCTTCCCTAAGATTGATCTCAGGTCAGGTTACTATCAGATAAGGATCAAGGAAGAAGATATCCCCAAGACGGCCTTCAATACAAGATATGGGCACTTTGAGTTCCTAGTTATGTCATTCGAACTTACGAACGCACCTGTCACCTTCAATAGGTTAATGCAGGATATCTTTAGGCCATATCTTGATGATTTTGTGCTTGTCTTATTTGACGATATTTTAGTCTATTCCAAACGGGAAGAAGATCATGAACCCCAACTTCGGATTGTCCTTGAGACAATGAGGTCACATAAGCTGTATGCTAAGATGCAGAAATGTGCATTCTTCAAATGCCAGATTATATATATGGGATTCATAGTATCAGTAGAAGAAATCTCAGTGGACCCAGCCAAGGTCAGAGATGTGCTAGAATGGCAAATACCAACATCTATCAAAGAGATACACAGCTTTCTTGGATTGACAGGATGGTATAGGGTCTTCATAAAAAACTATGCTTTAATTGCAGCACCTCTGACGCACTTACTAAAGAAGAAAACAACCATTGCATGGTCAACTCCCGAACAAAATATATTCGACAGATTATAAAGTAAAGTTTGGTGTCAGCACCTATTCTAAAACTTCAAGACCTCAATAAAGAGTTCGAGGTAGTAACTGATGCTAGCATGCTTTCCTTGGGGTATGTACTTATGCAGGAAGGTCATCCAGTAGCATACTCTTCAAGGAAATTGAAGAGTCATGAAAAGAATTATGCTACGCATGATCTGGAATTGCTAGATGTCATCCATGCTCTAAAGCTTTGGAGACACTACCTGTTAGGTAACAAGTTTACAATAGTAACTGACCATAAGAGACTCAAATGGATCTTTAGCCAGAATGAGCTCAACATGAGGCAACGTCGGTGGATTGAAGTGTTGGAGAAGTATGACTTTGAAATCAAATACCGACCAAGAAAAGAGAATATAGTTGCTGATGCACTTAGTCGCGAGGCATTCCTTAATTCTCTAATCCTGTAGAATCCATCAACAACTAGATCTCTAGCTACAAAAGTATCTATGCCAAACAACCCTATACTTGAGTTAGCTAGAGAGGATGCATGCCATGATCCATCCTATCAAAAGATGCTAAGGGAAATCTCTACCAAGGATTAGAACCAAAAGTTGCAGGCTAAGTATCATGAATTTTCTATTAATAGTGGACTTGTCTACTATAGAACAAGGCTGTGTATACCAGCAAGTCAGTCACTTAAGCAGAAGATTTTGTAGGAAGCTCATGATTCCCCTTTCTCAGGACATCCTGGCTATGCCAAGAACTCTTAATGCAGCTAGGAAGAGCTACCATTGGGAGAGTCTTAAAGGTGACGTTCTCAAATATGTCACCGAGTGTTTGTCTTGTCAACGTATCCAAGCCAAACATGTCAAGATGCCAGGGAAATTGCAACCGCTTAACATTCCCCAAATGAAATGGGAATTTATCAGTATGGATTTTGTTGTAGGCCTACCCCAAGTCCAGGGAGGATACAACTCCATCATGGTTGTGGTCGACATGCTTACTAAGGTTGCACACTTTATTCCAGTAAAGACAAACTATAAAGCCTCAGACATTGCAAGATTGTTTATCAAGGAGATATTCAAGCTACATGGTTTACCCAGAAGAATCATTAGTGATCGTGATTCTCTCTTCACGTCACACTTTGGGAGAGCTATCTTTGAAGGTATTGGGACTCAACTCAGTTTTAGCACCGCTTACCATCCCCAAATGGATGGCCAAATAGAGCGAGTAAATCCAGTCATTGAGGATATGCTTAGGGCATACTGCTGTCGGGAGCCGAAGAGGTGGATTCAATATTTAGCTTTGGTTGAATTTGCCTACAATGCTTCTTACCAACAAAGCATTCAAATGACCCCTTTCCAAGCATTGTATGGTCATGACTTTCGAAGTCCCCTAAACTTCTCAGATCCAACCTTAAGGGTTGAAGCTTCAAGACAGATGTTGGAAGAGATGGATGACCAAATAAAGTCAATAAGACAGGACATCCAAGCTGCCAAGGATAGACAGAAGGCATACGCGGATTTGAAACGTCAAGATAGAGTCTTCAAAGAAGGAGACATGGTCTTCATTTGCGTACGCCCAAAGAAGAGTTCCCTATCCTTAGGAGATTACAAGAAGCTAAGTGCAAGGTATTGTGGACCGTACAAGATCCTCAAATGCCTAGGACCTAATGCTTATAAACTACAACTCCCTGAGAATCTAAAGGTTTACAATGTATTCCATATCAACCTATTGAAGAAATATGAACCTAATCCTAACCATGTACTTGACGACCAACAAATTGTAATGCCTAGTCAAGGAGTCCATGAATCAAGGCCTAATAGGATCTTAGATATTAGGGAGAGACAATTGAGATCCAGAACCTTGAGAAAATGCCTCGTCCAGTGGAAAGATTATCCCGAAGAGGATGCCACTTGGATAGATGAAGGTAATCTCAACCATCAATATCCCTAGTTTATCTCCAGATGAGGACATCTCGATTCCTCTAAGGGGGAGAGAATGTAAAATACCGAACACTACACGCATGAACCCCCTTTTTTTTAAAGTAGTGGGATGATAATATTGCATTGTGATAAATTACCAGGATAATGGCAAATTTTTTTTCCTTATTCCCCTCCCTAGCCGATTGTCGTGCTGGAAGGGGAGGGGAATAGAATGCATGATAAAGCTCCTCGGTGGAGCTCGCTGCTACTAGTCGCCATGGCGCAGACACATAGGGGAGGAAGGATTCCCTCCATCTTACCTATATAAACTAGGGGGGAATCACCAGTGGGGGGGAGAAAAAGGAGAGGAGACAGACACTCTATAGCATCGTGAGGGGAGAGAGAGATCGAGGATGGACTCGCTACTGCTTCTGGGAGTGGAGATGGGCCGCTGATGTCCGCCGAAGGCCAGGACGGTGTCGCCATTGCTGTCAGGCCATGCCCACCCGCCGTCAAATGCCGCCAATTCGACGTTGTGATTTCCCCCTCCTGCCACGTGTCTTAAAGAAGCTGTAGAAGCTTATGAGGGAAAGCTTCTAGGGGGGCTTTATAAGCCCCCTTTCCCCCCCAAAAGAACTCAGACCTTAAAGGTCTTATTACCCCCCCCACCCCCGTGTTCAAACCCTTAAGCCCCCTTTCCCTTGGCTTTGGAATCACCCCCCCGTGTTTAAACCCTTAAGCCCCCTTTCTCTTGGGCTTTGGAATCCCCCCGTGTTTAAACCCTTAAGCCCCCTTTCCCTTGGCTTTGGAATCACCCCCCGTGTTTAAATCCTTAAGCCCCCTTTCCCTTGGCTTTGGAATCACCCCCCGTGTGCAAACCCTTAAGCCCCCTTCCCTTGGGCTTTGGAATTCCCCCCCCGTGTTTAAACCTTCTTAAGCCCCCTTCCCTTGGGCTTTGAAGGTAACCCCCCTAAAATTCCCCCTTAGGCCTTTTTCTTACAGCCTTAAGTCCACCCCCCTGGAATTCCTCCTAAGGCCCCCGTTAACCCTTTTTCTTTCCCCTCCTCGAATATCCCCCCCTTGAAACCCCCTAGTCCTTTTCCTCGTGTAACAACGAGCCCTACTCGTTCGCAGAGGATTTCCACAATATCCCCTTTCCCGATTTTAGAACCTTTTTCGTGGTTCTTCCCTCTTCCACACACCCATCCCTTCAAAGAGTCTCCACGAAGGGAAGCAAAAGAAACTTGTAAAGGATGGCGAAACTTAATAAGGAGATTCGCAAAGCAGCATCAACGACGGAAAATCTACAATTGTGATGCCTCCTAAGAAAGTCCAAGACGCAGCTGCAGGAGGGTCGTCTCCGGGTATCCACGTGGACATCTCACCCCAAGTCCAGGTTTTCCTTCCTAATTCTTATTTGGTAATGTTGAAATTCAATCATGCAAGGTTAATTGTTGGATATAGGATATATTTTGGTTCTAGATGTTCATGAGGGAGGAACTTAGTCAATAATACTTTCAATAAAATATGCAAAATAAAGGAAGCGTAAATGCATTTCTATCAAATAGCTTTATGCATTGAAATGAATTAAAAATTAGATTATTGTCCATTAAAATAGTATACTTTGTTTAAGCCTAGAAGTATAAACTGCATATCGCACTATTAACCCATATCCTCTTTGCAATGAATCATCATGGAAAGTGCAAAGCATGAAATGATTCTTACGATGCATGACTCTAGGAAATTATCCTTTTTCAAATTATCAAGTAAAAGGTTGCTTGTTTAGCATGAATTTTTTTCGCAAGGTTATAGGAAGATTAGTTGGAATTAATCTAACCTATGCCTAACCTCGAATTGATAAGTTAGGGTTGAAAAATCAATTTACGCATAGACAACAAGTCATGTAGAAATGATCACGTAATTATTCTGTAGAGTTAAGCAATTTGGCATAAATCTAAAATTCCTAAACCGCGGAGTACTCGTTTAGAATGCGTTCACTAGGAAATTAATACATGACCTAATCGTACGTATTGCTAAAACTAAAACTCCTATACCTTAAATACTTGCCCACTTTCGTCGAAATGTAGGGATAATGCAACATATTTGGAAGGTGAGCTAGGGTTTGTCCCTAAGAATCTTACAAGATAAAACTTGGAAACCCTAGGTCTAACGACGTCAGCCTAATGTAATCAGGAACAGATTGTTTTGTGACTCCATTCAATACGACACTTGTGCAACAAGTGTGGAGTCATATGATCTTGTGATTGGATTACAAGGGAATGGCTAAATTCTCGCAACAAGGATGGCAAGTCCTTACGCAAGTTATCTTGCAAGAGGATGAATAATCATCCCAAATTAGTATCTTTCTTGAGTAAATAAGATTGATTGGAAGCTAAAGAGAAGCCGATAAAGTGAAATAACCTATGAACTTAAGGTTTGGCCAAGTCGGGTTAATAGGGTACGCCCTTACCCAGGATATAGGGAATCTTGCCAAGTTATCTTGCCAAGTTGCAAGTCATCCCGGATCGAGTGCTGGATGCATTCGAAAGGAAGGATTCATTCCTTAGCAGTTTGCCAATAAAAACGATATATGGAAATGTTTGTGCTTGCTACAGATTCTAGAGCAGTGTTTAGCTTTGTATGATCAATGAATTAAAAGATAAATGGATATCTATACTTCAGGTTGAAGGCCTGAAGGGAGAGGTAGCTTCAGTTACCCCCGACGGCCTGCTTAACCCTAACCAAGGGGGTTGTTGACCGCACCGGGAAAGTGGACCGAACCCGCCGTGAGAGGTCTCTCCATTGAGCACTACTTGGAGTAGGAGGATGCTTGGGTGCCAGGGGGGGCTCTGGCCGTAAATCCCTTTCCTTTCGGGCCCTACACCAGAGGCTAATGTGACTCGGGATTGGATCTGGAGGCCTACATATTAGTCTATGGGTGGAAACTTGGATTAGTGATCCCTGTGGATTGTTGGATAGCCTTCGAGCAGATTGTGGATAATCCTATGGGTTGGACTCTTTGTATTTCAAAGATAAATATGATAACCTATTAATAAGGAACGTGCCTGATATTGTTTTTCTATGTCAAGTGATAAGATTATATGAAATAACCAGTGCCTAACAGGTTAATTAAAGAAGTTGATTGTTACATGTCCAACTAATGTGTTTGGTAATTAAATAACTAAAACAACTCGAGGAAAGTGCGTAGGATGGGCCATAGGTCCATCCTACGGATGGGTGGTCCCGATTGGCCAGGAACTTTTTTGAAATCACGATGGATAGCAGGAAGATCGTCAAAGAACAGGACAATAAAAGCATTGACCTAAAGTTATGATTGAACTCGATTTACGCTGTTTTAGGGGAACAGAATGGGACTAGGCCTTATGGTAGAGAGGTTGAGCTTTGCATCCCTCTCATTTCCCATTCTTCTTTAACCAAGTGTAGCGTGAATCTGCTTCAGACCCAACGTTTCTGCGTAAATAGTTTGCTTGGGGTCCGACGCTAGTTGCCGTTACGAAATGACCAATAAGGAAAACCCTAATTCAGGTCGATCCTAAGTGGGAACGGCCGGAATACTTCTGCTACGTGGTAGATGCGGAAAGCCCTAGATTACAAACCCCATAACATTCCATGGGAGTGCTGGGCTGAGCTTTCTAGACATCCTTTCCGATGGACTGCTAAGACGTGTCCTGAAGATACAAGTGGATACGTTACACAATTACATGCGCTTACAGACGTGCTACACAAATATTAAAAAAATTAAAAAAAAGTTGTGGCTTTCTTTTCAAACCTGCGCTTTCCTGCATTTTTTGTGTGTTTTCTACAGTTCGAGCTCGACATTACTACTCATGTCTATCTATCACTTCATGAAGACAATGAGGCAAGGAAATAAGAGTAAAAATAGGACAGGAGGAAAGAAGAGCCAAAGAGTAAAGAACAAGAGCCAAACAGCAAGGAAGAGAAGAAGATTCAAGCAACTTACCAAGGGAAGGGAGAAGTAGGACAAGGAGCTTGCAACCTAGCCGCCACCCAATCAGAACAAGCAAAGAATGTGAGTTCTTCTTCTCTCTCTCAATCTTGTTTGCTTTCTCTGTCTGTTTGTCTCTCTCTTTCTCTCTTTACATGCTATAGTCTGTCATCTATGGAGGTTTTTTTGCATGTTTTTTAACCAAGTTTGAAAAGAAATGGTCCGATTGTGCGCGTCTGTCAGCGCGTCCAGATGACAGTGTAGATGCAGGTATGACAGACGCATACAGAGACGCAGATATAGACGCAGCATGTAATATGTTTTATCTGCACAGGGTAATATGATTTTTCTTGTGTAGATGTGGAATCCTAGATCCTCCAGCACTGATCCTAAGTTGGAATGCATGAACAACACCTTAGCGGAGTTTTCAAGAGGTGTTAGTAGCTTTTTTGGAGGGTTTCCAAACAAAGAGCAATTCATGGGGGAGATGACCAATTATCTTGATTGCCCTCCCACTAAAGAGGAGGTTTTCAATGTGATGTCTGGGACACCTATCACATCTTTGCCTAGCACTGCTGCACAAACACCAAACCTCGGCACACCTCTACTAACAAGTACTCCACGCACTATGCATACACATAGATCAGCTAATGCACAGGGATCAGCTGAGGTATATGGATCGGCCGAAGCATGTGCATCTGGTAGAGGGTAGTGCACGTCGAGGGAGGAGGGAGAGTGGTGCGGGAGGACGAGGAGGTGGAGGGCTTTGTGGGGGTTGCCTAGGTGGTGGCTCTCGATCACCCTCACTTGAAAATGAGAGAGGTGAGCCTCCACAAATGTTGGTGGTATCTTGCATGACTTTGAGGGGAGGGAAGTGATAGCCTACTTGAGGAGTGTTGTGCATGCCACATACAAAGATTGTATGATTCCCTTCAAGCACCAAAAAAATGGTTTGTGGTAAGAGGTGCTGCGGGTAGTACATAAAAGGTACCCTAATCCCAAGAATTCACGATTCTCAGATGATTGGGGATGGTCAAAGGTGAGAGATGTGCTTCATAACGAGAGGTCTCACCTTATGACGCGTACCAAGGAGTCATTGCGGAGACAAGAGCAGGGGTGCCCTGGATATGGCCAACCACCCAATTGCCACCGCAAGGAGTGGAAAGAGGCCAAGAAGAGAGCAACGGAGAAAATGACAAGTCACCAGCATGCAGAGGCGCGACGTATCCAGATGGCAACCATGGGATCGTTGCATTATGGATCGGGTGGCAGGGAGTCATGGGAGACTGAGTTTGTAAGTATTATTTGATTTCTTTTTTTAAATTAAAATTTGTAAATTTTTTCACTTCATTATGTAGTATGTTCTAATACATTGTATGTTCAAATTGTTTTGTAGTATCATATTGTTGGTAGGATGCCTACTCCTAGAGAGGTAGGCTACCATCGACTGCATAACCAGGCATTCCGTCCACTTGGCAGAATTTCTACGAGGAGGGACTCATCACGGAGGAGCAATATAATCGTGCCATGAGGATTCCACCACCAGAAGAGGTATGCTTTATTTTTTACATGAAAAGTATAGGTAACTCTAATTTATTTCTTGTAATGGTATTTATATACCTTAATCCTTTGTGTAGGTGAACCCTGATGTAGTTGAGGATAGCGAAGGAGGGACTAGCAGTAGCGGTGGCGGCAACGGTAGCGGCACAGGCAGCGGTGGTGGTAGCGTTGATGATGCCTCTTCTGAGGAGATGTAGAGGAGCCCCATGCATGCATGCCTCCCCTTGGCTTGTAATTTTCATTTTTGATATGTACTACTTTCAACTAGTGCTTGCGACCATGACCATGCTTGAGGTCACAAGCACTAGAACTCATCATGTAAAAACGTTTCATCTATATATATGAAATTTCGTGTTCTACATACATTGTTTTGTTTTCAGTACAAAAATCTTCGAAATAATCTTTCTCTGTTTTCCCTAAGCATACAATTTGATGTTGATGGGGGAAAGCCACATGCTCTCTGGTTTTTTTTTCATATCTCTGTTTTGCGCGTCTATCAACGCGTCTAAATTGCAGGATAAATGCGTGTCTATTCTCGTCAAAAACTTTCAGAGTAAATGCTTTTTTAGACACGTAGATACACGCGTGTATAGATGCACAATATGCATATATCACTTTTTTATAAATATGATTATATATTTATGTAGCGCGTCAATACGGGCGTCTGTATGCGCATCTACATGGGCATGTAACTTTGACCATAAGCGCGCTTTTAGACGCGAAATTGTAGATGCAGCAGTAGACGCGGTAATAAACGCGCCCGACATTTTTTATCACACTTCAAATATTGCGTCTACAAGTGCGTCTATGGAGCCTTTTTGTTGTAGTGGCCGGAATTTACAATGCAAGAGATAACCTTGCACAGGTTTTTATGTGGCGTGTTTGGTAATATTTTCAAGCGGGAATATTACATGGACCCTATGTAGTCTATGCTATAGAGCCTAGTCTAGCGATGATCTCATCAACTAACGCGACTCTACCACTCTCCTTAAATAGTGAAGACATATATGACGACTCATCTAAGCATGTTTGGTAGCCTACCCTACAAAGAAGCTGTACACATTCTTCCATGAATGAATCCTCATATTAATCGCATTATTACTTGTTATTACTCAATGTGGAATATCTATGTTCTATCTCATCTCGTTGCAAAAGTTGCAAATTTGTCCAAAATACTGATTAGTTGAAGTTGCAAGTAGTGTTACATCTATTTGTTTTCAATCTCCACAATATTCCATAGTGAATTTGACAAGCTTCTCATATTTCGTTTAAGTTGGGAAATCCATTCAAACAAAAATTACTTTTGTAGAATGGTGAGTATCTATTTGTAGCAAACCACTACACATAATATGCACAAACTTGAAGATCTCTAAGAGAGCTATTTTAATTAAAAGCCCATATATAGAAAACTATAATGTAGTGGACTATTCTTTCATAAACTAGTGATACAGAGATCTAATGATAATACTATGTAATTGAAAGAATGCATCCCTCTTTAAAGACCTATCTACTCATAGTAGGACACAATTTTCCAAATGTACACATACACTAAATACAATAGATCATATGCATGGCAAACCAAGTGGACACTTTCAAGGAGTAGTTTTGGCTTATGATAACTATGACAACTACACCAAAAGCAACCCCCCAACTGCAAATTGTCATTTCTATACCTTATAGGCAAGGAATAGTCTTACCCAAAAATATGATAATTTTCCCAAGCTCTACATAAGTCACACACAGGATAACAACATGTCAAACATATCATTAGTTACTAGGTCTATTCTTACTCAAAGTATGACAAAGAATTTTAATATCTAAAGATAATTCTCACAATTGGACTAAGTATTCAGGATCCAAGAAATGTAACGTATCAAGGCCTAATGTTGCCAAATCAAGGACCAATATCTCAATCCATGTAATATACAAGGTCACAAGTATACTTTCCAAATGTGTTGCTAGGTGGCACCTATACGAAGGGTGAGCACCTTCAATGTTTCTCCTTTGTGTGCATATTGACAGGATGAGTGCCTTGAATGGTTCTCTCTTACTGCTAGGCATGTTTCGAAGAGCTAATTACTTTTTGTCCTGGGTAAAAGCTTGATGAGGATGCCTATCCTTTTCGAGTGTGAGACTTGCATGTGTTAATGTGGGTGAGGCCGTACATGGGTGATACCACAATATTCATTTGTCGAGTGCTAACATCTACATGATTTGATTATTTAATGAAATTCCAATGATTATTTGATTTATTATGGCTAGCTATATTTATTCAATTTACTATTTTTCTAACATGATTTTCTAAATCTTTGGCAGAGCTAATGTGTAGAGCAAGATGAATTGGATACACATAGCAACAACACTTTATTCTATAAACTTCTTCATTGTATTATACAAATAGTTGCATCATTGTGTATAATAAGGAGTGCATATATCCTCTTTGTAAATATTTATTAATACATGAGATTTTAGAGATAGAATGAAGGTATTCTGGAAATATTTTACGGCT
The DNA here is from genome assembly GCF_053477565.2 of Lygodium microphyllum. NCBI lineage: Eukaryota > Viridiplantae > Streptophyta > Polypodiopsida > Schizaeales > Lygodiaceae > Lygodium > Lygodium microphyllum. The sequence goes on along the minus strand of NC_141150.1, from coordinate 8,400,831 downwards.
CTCAATAGTTGTGAGTTGTGCAATTGATTGCAATCATTTATTTAGTAAAATAAAATTCTTTTATGAAAATAGTGATTATAAAGGGCCTATCTTTGGGCAAAGAAAGATTCATTTTAATATTATAAATATGGCATGGAGGAGATACCCACTCCATATAGGGGGAGATTGCACCCAATAGTGTGTTGCTCAATTTTTCCTTACTATTCTTTAAGTCCGTTTTGAGTTTTATGAGTCATGCTTTCATTTTTATGAGTAAAAGAGTGTGAGGTAGAGCTTCTTCTGCTCGCTGTGTGCAATTCTTCCATCTGATGTGTGCAAGAGTGATATCAGAGTGCCCAGCCTACATCTACGGCTTCCAATCGCCTATCCTCTTATGCAAAGGCAAGCTCGCTGGAACAATTGGCCTCTACGGTCTATCTCAACCCAAAACCGACTTCATGCTAGATTCCTAAGCCTCCAAAATCATCCCCAAACCCCTTATCTCTATCCAAAAATTTCTAAGTCTAGTCGAACATTAAAAAATCATATCTCCTTACCTTCCAAACTGAAGTCAACATGTTTAAACCCAATGTATTGAACAAGGCCGTCTCCCTAGTGCATGATGTCGAAAAGAAACAAACTAAAGATCAGTGAGTGACAAGTTTTAGCTTTCTTGGAAAATAATATGGGTAACAAAAACTGTCATTTTGTAACGTGTCCCCTAGTAGCATCCAGGACACGTCTTAGCAGTCCATCGGAAAGGATGTCTAGAAAGCTCCGCCCAGAACTCCCATGGAATGTTACGGGTTTTGCGATCTAGTTCTTCCTGCGTCTGCCACGTAGCGGAAGTATCCTGGCCGTTCCCACTTAGGATCGACTGGAATTAGGGTTTTCCTAATGGGTCATTAGCTAACAACAACTCGCGTCAAACCCGAGCGAACTACTTTACGCAGAAACGCCAGGCCCGAAGCGGATTCACACTGCACTTGGTTCAAGGAGAATGGGAAACGAGAGGGATGCAAATCTCACTCTCTGCCATAAGGCATAGTCCCATTCCGTTCCCCTAAAACAGCGTAAATCGGATAAGATGTAACTCTAGGTCATCGTTCTCGTTATTCTTTTTGATGATGATGATCATTCTGCTGTTCTTTAAGATTTTTTAGGAAAGTTCCCGGCTAACCGGGACCACCCCATGGCCCATCCTCCGCACTTTCCTCGGTTTTTTTTAGTTATGTAATTATCTAACACATTAATTTGATATATAACAATCAACTTCTTTAATTAACCTTGTTAAGCACTCGTTCCTTCACGTAATCTTTTCACGTGACATAGAAAAACAACATCAAGCAAAATGTAATTTATATTTCAAACAGAGCTCTAAAATCTCTAGCAAGCACAAACATTTCCGTTAATCAACCGAGTTTGGCAAACTGCTAAGGAAGTGTTCTTTCCTTTTTGAGTGTATCAGCACTCGTTCCCAAGGTGTCTTGTAACTTGGCAAGATCTCTTACACTCCGGTGTAGGGCATACCTAATTTGGTTAATCCCTAAAGTGCATTAGATGTGATAGTTTCTGGTTTACAAATCTCTTTATTTAGAAGGATATCCAAAAATACGTCTTTTTGCAAAATAACTTGCGTAGGGATCTGCCGTCCTTGATGAGGGTTTTTACCCTTTTCCCTTGTGAATCAATCACAAGACTAAATGATTTCATACATGTCGCGTAAGTCCTGCGATGGGATAATCTGTTTAGATTCTTTAAGCTGACGTATGTTAGGCCTAGGGTTTCTTCTTTTAAGAACCTTAGGGACAAACCCTAGTTTCTTATCTTTATGAAATTATTGTCCCTACGGTAAGGAAAGTAGTCAAATGTTTAGGGTATGAATGTTTCTATGTTTAGATTGGTTCAGTTAACTTTTGGAAGGTAATATTAATCATCTTGTCATGGTTTTGCTATCCTTGTGACAATTTACTTTCCCAATCAATACAGTTTAATTTGGCATATAGCATAATGCCAAGGTGATACAAGGAGCGACAATACTCCTTGGGACAAAAAGGCCTAGCTGTGAAATTGGTGTATACATACTTTATTAGTCCCAAGTCCTCAAATAGCAAGGGAAAAGTGTTAATAGAATGTCATCCATCAATCCCCTTTTACATTTTCTTTCCAAATGAGTTCATATATCTAATTTTTATACTTGTTAATTCCTAACATTTAACTTTCGTTTTCTTTAAAGATGAACTCATGGCAAATAACGGCAATTGCCTTACTAGGATGTGCAACTAGCAAAGATAACTCCCTAGTAATTTTAGCATCGAAAGAAACCTTTCATGAAATTAGCCATTTACCATGATTCGTTGCGAAAGGAATAAGACTAATGGTGCAAGATATAATTTCTACACCTTAGGATTTAACTAAAATATATTACTATAGTAAATGGATAATCTTGCTCGTAATTTATAATGCTTGATGCAATTTGAAGAAAGCTAAGTTCTATACATTGTCATTCCTAAGCTAAACTCCTTCGTTACAAATAACTCAAACAAATATATCCTATCCTTAACATTTTTCCTTTGCATGATTGACTTAAAACCGAATTAAAGCCAAGAAAAACCTAGCTTGGAGGTGAGATATCCACATGGATACCGGGGGATGACCCTCCTGCAGCTACACCTTGGACTTTCTTCGGCGGCATCGTAGATCGAATGTGAGATAGCCTTTTCCTCTTTCTTCTGGAATTCCACCGTCTTCTCCTTCTTTCCCTTTCTTTTGTCTTTTTTTTTTCACTCTTCCTCCTTCACTCCTTCTTTTCACTCCCTTCTCTTTCCCTCCCTATCTTTTATCTCACGGCTATTTTTCCCTTACGGAGTACCATCCGAGGCCATGATGATAGTTAGGTTCGGGGGGAAAATAATAATGGGGATACGTGGGGATTAGGAAGAAAGCTTAGGGAGTTGTGGGAAAATGAGAGTTATGAGGGGGTTGAAGAAGGGTTAAAAAGGGTGTTATAAGGGGGTGAAAAAAAAGGGTTTAGGGGAATAAAACACGGGGGTTAGGTTCCCAAAGCCAAGGGAGGGGCTTAAGGGAAAAAGGGACAAAAAAACCTAGGGGATGTGTGGTTCCAACCCATGGGGAGGGCTAAGGGAATTTTTGAAACCCGGGGGGAAAACAAGGGCCTTATGGGGATCAAAAAGCCTTAAAGATCTCTTAAGGCCTTCTAAGGATAATTTGGGGGGGGGGGGACCAGGGCTTAGGGGAGATTTAAAACCCGGAGGGGGGAAAGGGGCTTAGAGGGATTAAAACCCGGGGGGTGGGGGGGGGGGGGGGTGAAAGGGGTTGCGTGGTGAAATGGTGGCTGACGGCAACAGATGGCGGTTGAATGGCAGCGGATGGCAGCAGCCTCTCGTCTTCCTCCCTCGGCTTGGAGTTATGGCGGCACTCTCCTTGTCTCGCTTGGCCTCTTCTCTCACGGCTCAGCCTCTCCCCTGTACAGCGGCTCCCCCCCTCGTTTAAATAGTGGAAGGGAGGGGGATCTTCCCTCCTTGCGTGTAGACACGCATGTCCTCCCTCCCTCCAAAGGCTCCACCAAGGAGCTTAGTAGCTCCTTCTATTCCCCTCCCCCTCTAGCTCGTCAGTCGGCTAGAGGGATAAGGGGGGAGAAAAAAATTCCATTAACTAATTCATTTTTATTAACGCGGGATATTACATTCTCTCCCCCTTGGAGGAATCGAGATGTCCTCATCTCGAGATAAACTAGGGATATTGATGGTTGAGAGAGCTTTCATCTATCCAAGTGGCATCCTCTTCGGGATAATCTTTCCACTGGACATGGCATTCTTCAGGGTTCTAGATCTTCATTGTCTTTCCCTAACATCTAAGATCCTTTTTGGCCTTAGTTCAAGGACTCCTTGACTAGGCATTACAATTTGTTAGTCATTGAGTACATGATTAGGATTGGGTATCTATTTTTTTAATAGGCTGATATGGAATACATTGTGAACCTTTAGGTTCTCAGGGAGTTGCAATCTATAAGCATTGGGTCCTAGGCATTTGAGGATTTTATACGGCCCACAATACCTTGGACTTAGCTTCTTGCATTCTCCTAGGGATAGAGAACTCTTTTTAGGGCGTACCCGAATGAAGACCATGTCTCCTTCTTCGAAGACTCTTTCTTGACGTTTCAAATCTGCATATGCCTTTTGTCTATCCTTGTATGTCTTGTCTTATTGACCTTATTTGATCATCCATGTCCTCCAACATTTGTCTTGAAGCTTCAACTCTTAGGGTTGGATCAGAAAAGTTTAGGGGACTTCGACAATCATGACCATACAATGCCTGGAAAGGGGTCATTTGAATGCTCTGCTGGTAAGAAGCATTGTAGGCAAATTCAACTAATGGCAAGTATTGAATGCACCTCTTCGGCTCTCGACAGCAGTATGCCCTAAGCATATCCTCAATGATTTGATTTACTCGCTATGTTTGGCCATCTTTTTGGGGATGGTAGGTGGTGTTAAAACAGAGTTGAGTCCCAATAGCTTCAAAGATAGCTCTCCAGAAGTGTGATGTGAAGAGAGAATCTCGATCACTAATGATTCTTCTAGGTAACCCATGTAGCTTGAATATCTCCTTGATAAACAATCTTGCAATGTTGGAGGCTTTATAGTTTGTCTTTACTAGAATCAGGTGTGCAACCTTGGTAAGCATGTCAACCACAACCATAATGGAATTGTATCCTCCTTGGACTTGGGGTAAGCCCACAACAAAATCCATACTGATGAATTCCCATTTCATTTGGGGAATGTCAAGCGGTTGCAGTTTCCCTGGCATCATGATATGTTTGGCCTTAATACGTTGGCAAGACAAACATTCAGTGACATACTTGAGAACATCACCTTTAAGCCTCTCCCAATGGTAGCTCTTCCTAACTACATTAAGAGTTTTTGCATAGCCAGGATGTCCTTTGAAAGGAGAGCCATGAGCTTCCCATAATATCTTCTGCTTAAGTGACTGGCTTGTTGGTATACATAGCCTTGTTCTGTAGTAGACAAGTCCATTATCAATGGAAAATTCCTGATACTTAGCTTGCAACTTCTGATTTTGCTCCTTGGTAGATATTTCCTTTATCATTGTTTGGTAGTCCAAATCATGATATGCTTCCTCTCTAACTAGTTCAAGTGTAGGGTTGTTTGGCATAGATACCTTTGTAGCCAGAGATCTGGCCGTTGATGGATTCTACAAGATTAGGGAATTTAGGAATGCCTTGCGACTGAGTGCATCGACAACTACATTCTTCTTCCCTGGTCGTTACTTGATTTCAAAATCATATTCCTCCAATACTTCAATCCACCGACGCTGCCTCATGTTGAGCTCGTTCTGGGTAAAAATCCATTTGAGACTCTTATGATCGGTTACTAGAGTAAACTTGTTACCCAACACGTAGTGTCTCCAAAGCTTTAGAGCATGGATGACAGCTAATAATTCCAGATCATGCGTGGCATAGTTCTTTTCATGACTCTTCAATTTCCTTGAAGAGTATGCTACTAGATGACCTTCCTACATAAGTACACACCCCAAGGCAAGAATGCTGGCATCAGTTACTACCTCGAACTCTTTATTGAGGTCCGGAAGTTTTAGAATAGGTGCTGATACCAAACTTTTCTTCAATTTGTCGAAGCTATTTTGTTCGCAAGTTGACCATGTAATAGAAGTCTGCTTCTTTAGTAAGTATGTAAGAGGTATTGCAATCAAAGCATAGTTTTTGATAAAGACCCTATACCATCCTGTCAATCCAAGAAAGCTACGTATTTCTTTGACGGATACTGGTATTGGCCATTCAAGCACATCTCTGGGTCTACTGATATTCCTTCTAATGATACTATGAATCCCAGATATTCAATCTGACACTTGAAGAATGCACACTTCTTCATTTTTGCATACAGCTTATGGGACCTCATTGTCTCAAGGACAATCCGAAGTTGAGGTTCATGATCTTCTTCCTGTTTAGAATAGACTAAAGTGTCATCGAAGAAGACAAGCATGAGATCATCAAGATATGGTCTAAAAATATCCTGCATTAATCTATTGAAGGTGGCAGGTGCATTTGTAAGCCCTTGCAATTGGTGCAGCTCCAAGCTCTAGCCTAATTTCATGATCTACTTCTCTTGGAGGCGGAAGTTCAATCAATTCTTCAGGGAATACGTCAACGTATTCCTTTAGCCAAGAAGGTCCTTCATGAGACTCTTGCTTTTGATCTAACTTGTTGAGTTTGATCAGGTAAACGGGTAATCCTTTTCTGACTCCTTTTATGATCCGAGATACTTTGGCTAATTGGATTCTTGGCACTCCTGCCTCACCTTGAGTTGTGACAAATTCCCTTTCAGAGTTTTGAAAGGAAACTTGACCCTTTCCATAATGAATGTGGGCGTCATTAGGCTTAAGCCAATCCATCTTGAGTAGACACTCATGGATACCTAAATTCATGACTCTGAATTTGACTAAAGTCTTCTTTCCTCCCAGAAAGAATTCCACCTTAGCAGTTTGCCTGGTACAAGTTACCTCACGACCGTTTGCCAATTCCATAAGCAGGGTAGGTGCTTCTACTGTGGCTATTCCTAATCTTTTTGCACATGTTGGTGAGATAAAGGAATGTGTATTGCCACAATCAATCAAGGTTTTGAAACCTTTACCTTGATAGTCCGACGGTGTTTGAATCACCGAGAACTGGCAATTTAGCCCTTTCTTGTGTAAAGCGGCATGGACTGTCGCTCTTTCGAATTCTGCTTCCATGGTCGGATCTTCCTCATCTTCTTCTTCGCATCTTTGCCTATTGGCAATGCAGGCAGTTCTTCCTCTTCCACAGGTGGCGGCTCCTTGACCGCGGCCTGCACCTTGGAAAGGCGTTTGACGATGTCCCCCGCTGAGCTTGGGACATTGTCTCTTGAAGTGACCGGGTTCGTCGCAGTGGAAACAACGGAGGTTTCAGCCATTACTTTGAGTAGGAACAAAGTTGTTGACGTTATTTGTCCTTGCTTTCTTCCTTTTTCCCTGATTGTGACCTTGAACTCTCTTCACTTGAGGTCTGAATGCTCCTCTGTTCGGGTCACTATAGGACCAAGTTTTATTACCCCTTGGTCTAACTTGCACCTCTTGAATTATAGGTGCCGCTCGAATGAGTGCATCCTGAAGATCTGATGGATGCATAGATTCGAGACGGGTATTTACGGGTGGATTTAAGCTTGCGCAAAATTTGGACACCTGCTCCGTCATGTCCATCTGTGGCGCATACTTTAAAACTGAGACGAATTTAGAGTAGTATGCGTCAAGAGTGAGTCCTAGTTGTTTTAGCTCGTAGAACTCATTTATTTTCTATGTACGATATGTAGGTGGCAATATCTCCCCTGCACATCTTTCTTTAACTTCTCCCAGGTAACAGACCCCTCTGAAGTCTCTTGATCCCTGCACCACTGTTTCCACCAAAGTCTGGCTTCGCCGGTGAGTTTTAACTTGGTGAGCATGGCCTGATTGGTAGGTGCAGTACCAGCTGCTTCAAAGTAATCCTCCATAGATTCAATCCAAATTTCAGCATCAAACTAGACGAATCTGCCTCTCCCGTCAAACTCGGGTGGCTTTATCTGCTTGAGGAGAAACTTCTTCTCCTGGGTCACAGTAGTACTTGATGTAGGGGTCGAATTTGGAACCTGTACCTGGGGTTGTGCCTAGATAAAAGTTTTCTTAACGTTATTATATGATAATTGACGTTAGCTAGCTATCTCGTAAATAATGAATCTAATTAACTTTTTATCACTCTGATGCACAGCCAAATATTGATAAAAGAAATCTTTATTTATATTTACATGGGCGTAACCTTATACAACATTGTATTGCATTTGTCTACAGGAACTGTGTAATAGTAGAGTTTTGGGTCATGGATCTTTAGGAATCGATAATTCATTGGAAGTTCAGGATACCCTTTTCGTTGGAATCCATACTTCTCATGGCGGCCCAATACTTTAATCCTGTCGGCTGGGATTACACGGGTTACTTCCTCATATACATATGAGTTCATTTCAACCCTCTGACCTTGAATATGTAAAGTCGAATTTACGTGAGCTTCTACAAAAATTAACAGCTTCACGACTTTCAAGTCTTCCAACCACTTGATCCTCTTTAGGTTGGTCTGTAGATAAGCAAACCGGTGGGCGGCTATGTAATAGATTCCTGAAGACCCTGTCCATCTTCGTTCTATGTATAAAGGTGATGGATTATAAATCTTCTCCAGGATGTTCATCATCCCAATTCCTTGTCTATAAAGCGGAGAATGCATTGCAGTCATAAACATGACCCGAAACACCAAAAACTTGTTCCACGCTTCATAGTTCTACAAGATAGCATTGAAGATGAGGAAATGTTTGGAAAGCAACAATTTATTTCATTTTATTGAGATCTCATAAAAACAATTCCGTTGTTGGTCGGCTCTGATACCAATTGTAACGTGTCCCCTAGTATCATCCAGGACACGTCTTAGCAGTCCATCGGAAAGGATGTCTAGAAAGCTCCGCCCGGCACTCCCATGGAATGTTACGGGTTTTGCGATCTAGTTCTTCCCTCGTCTGCCATGTAGCGGAATTATCCTGGCCGTTCCCACTTAGGATCGACCGAAACTAGGGTTTTCCTAATGGGTCATTAGCTAACAGCAACTAGCGTCAGACCTGAGCGAACTACTTTACGCAGAAACGCCAGGTCCGAAGCGGATTCACGCTGCACTTGGTTCAAGGAGAATGGGAAACGAGAGGGATGCAAAGCTCAACCTCTCTGCCATAAGGCATAGTCCCATTCCGTTCCCCTAAAACAGCGTAAATCGGGTAAGACGTAACTCTAGGTCATCGTTCTCGTTATTCTTTTTGATGATGATGATCATTCCGCTGTTCTTCGAGATTTTTGAGGAAAGTTCCCGGCTAACTGGGACCACCCAACCGTAGGACATCCTCCGCACTTTCCTTGGTTTGTTTTAGTTATGTAATTATCTAACATATTAATTTGACATATAACAATTAGCTTCTTTAATTAACCTTGTTAAGCACCGGTTCCTTCACGTAATCTTATCACGTGACATAGAAAAACAACATCAAGCAAGTTCTTTTAACATTTCATCACTTTATCTTTGAAATACAAGGAGTTCCGCCCGTAGGCTTGTCCATAATCTGCCCGAAGGCTATCCAGCAATCCTCAGGGATCACTATTCTAAGCTTCCGCCCATTAACTAGTATGCGGGCCTCGAGATCCAATCCCGAGTCACGTTAGCCTCTTGTGCAAGACCTGGAAGGTGAGGGATTTACGGCCAGAGCCCCCTCGGCACCCAAGTGTCCTCCTGCTCCAAGTAGAACTCAACGGAGAGACCTCTCGCGGCGGGTTCGGTCCACGTTCCCGGCGCGGTCAACAACCCCCTTGGTAAGGGTCAGGCAGGCAGTCGGGGGTAACTGAAGCTGCCTCTCCCTTCAGGCCTTTAACCTGAAGTATAGGTACTCATTTAATTTGTAATTTATATTTCAAACAGAGCTCTAATATCTCTAGCAAGCACAAACATTTCCATTAATCAACCGAGTTGTTTGGCAAACTGCTAAGGAAGTGTTCTTTCCTTTTTGAGTGTATCAGTACTCGTTCCCAAGGTGTCTTGTAATTTGGCAAGATCTCTTACACTCCGGTGTAGGGCATACCTAATTTGGTTAATCCCTAAAGTGCATTAGATGTGCTAGTTTCTGGTTTACAACTCTCTTTATTTAGAAGGATATCCAAAAATACGTCTTTCTGCAAAATAACTTGCGTAGGGATCTATCGTCCTTGATGAGGGTTTTT